>NC_140234.1:45757607-46370107 GCF_949987555.1 Borostomias antarcticus | reverse complement strand
TGCTTTCTTCACAAAAACTGTGTCTCAGTGAAGGCACAGTCCATTCTAGCCAGAGGCCTTTTTAGCTTGACCAGCATCATCAACCACATGAGCTGGCTAGAGCTCACATAGTAGTACTCGTTATAAGTTGTTTTTCCAATTGCCAGTACATTAAGGGGCGAATTCACTAAAGGATTGCGCAGCTTTTCCTGACGCAAAGCCTGTGCAAATAAGTCAAAAATAATGTTTGCTATTCACAAAGCCCTCGCAAATGGTGAAATACGGTGTTAACTGCGTTGACTTCGTCATTGCGTTTCTCTGCGCCGGTGTTATTAGCTGATATTTAAATTAGGTAATATGGGCGGAGAATGTTCCCCTTTCTATGCAAATGAACATTATTGCAAAACCCGCCCAATTCACAAAGAACGACGCAAATTGCCTCACGCAGTTAAAGTGAAATTAATTGCGTTTTCAGAGACGTGGTGGTATTTAAGCGCAAGGGGTGTGTCGCGGCCAGCCTTTCCGCTGATCATGGCAGCAGTGATTGTTGCGAGGCGAATTCGCATCGCAATGCCAGGCATGTTGTTCGTGAGAGAATATTTAGAAGAAGGTCACTTTTTGATTTAACACTAGAACCACCGCGGTAGCTGTTTGGACGCCAGAGCGCGCAGCTCTTCAGCCAACTGGAGGATGAAGTCGCGTCTGGGGAGGCTCAGTTGACTATGCGTCTCTCCACCCTTCCCCAGCGAGTCCAAGCTCCCCCAATGAATAATACTTATTTATAATAGCCTACATAGCGCGAAACTGTGCGTATAATAGTCTATACGCGAAACTGCGCATTCCCTATAGCTGTTCATTGAACGGCTGGGGGCCGATATAGGTATAAATAAATAAAAACATAGCCTACACAATATTTTTTTTATTTGAATGGTCTTGAAAATATTTTGCTTTTGTATCATAGGTGACGGCAGGTATCATCTTCAGCCATGGATGATGACTCCCGTGCGTAATCCTTCCAACGTTGGAGAGGCGGCGTACAACTGGGCTCACATCAGGACGCGCGGTGTGATTGAGTGCACATTTGGAATCCTGAAAAGCCGTTTAGATGGCTAGATCGTACCGGTGGGGCAATGTTATACACTCCCCCAAAAGTATGCCAGATCATCGTGCTGCAACTTGCATAACATAAAATGACAATCTTTCCTTTGTTCGTCTCTTCAAATCATTCCACCTCCGTTTGCAGTCTTCCGCGTTTACACACACAAATGGCACTGACTGATTGGGAAATTAAACCCAAATATGATTTTTTGCTGCAGTCGTGATATTTTTTGCGGAAAGCTGTGAGACATGTTTTTGAACCTCGTCCGTGAGGCCTTCAAGTTCGCTGTCTGAAAATCGTATCTTTCTTTTTCTGTCTGCCATCGTCCAATAATATGCATAAGAGTTGTATGCGCTGTATGCGCAGTATTTATAGTCATTTCCTATATCAGCAGCAAATTGCACTCAGCCGCAAACACCGAATGGGCGTGTTTGCGCTGGGATATTTTTAGCGCAATGTCTTTAGTGAATAGGTTTTTACAACGGAGCACATAGCTGGAGCAACTGACGCGCAATGTAATGGTGCAATTAGCGGCCGCAATTCCACTTTAGTGAATTTGCCCCTAAGATTTGAAGACTGAATCTAGTATGCTATGTATTTCAGTAAAAGTATAGTCTATTCTACCGAGGGACACTTCTACTTTTCAAATCTAGAGTTTAGATAAAAGAAAAGATTTCTGGCTTGTTTACTCATTGTTTTACATGTTAGGGGTGTCATAGATTAGTAGTGTATCATATTAATTCAAAAAGGAATTCCATCTTTCCACTCCATCGTTGCCACAAAGGAATATGCATCATGGGTGGGGGACAACATGTTTACTGTGCACTTGTATTATGTCCCACAGCAGAGGGCACACATTTCTACTAGTGGGACCTTGAGTCTCCTGTCAGATGTGGAATGATGAGTGGAGGGGGTGGGTAGACCTGGGTGGCTTTTTGGTTATGGACCGATTTTATAGGTTCTGGAGTTGCAATTTTCTGTCTTCGGTAATCGTGCAGGCCTAGTTCACTACCTGAGTCAGCTTGTTCAGAGGTTTCAATACCAGGAGACGATGTTAAAGGTGAGAACACTCAATGAGTGACCTGTAGACCTGTGACCTGTAGACCAAGGTCAGGGTGTGTTTGCTGGCGTTGAAGCTCCTCAGTTTCCTGAGGAGAGAGAGACGCTGCCTTACCTCTTTATGAATGTAGTCTGCGCTGGTCTGACAGGTGACTTTATTGTCAATGATTGTTCCCAGATATTTAAAGTGAGAGACCTGTTCCACTTCCTTCCCCTTCATAATAGCAGGCTTGAAGACAGACCCTATGCGGCCTGCTCCCATCCTACCTCACAAACACAGCTCCTTGGTCTTTCTGACAATTGGTTTACTTTCAATTTACATGGGAACACACAGGGGAGCTTTTGATGCCCTGGTGGAGAAAATATTCATCCTTTTGTTATATCCACCGTAGCTATGCGTGTCAGGATGATTGATTGGAACAGTAGCATTTCCTGTTCCCACACCACATTCAATCACACTTAACTTCACAAACAACAAAGACAATAGTTTCCAACTTGGTTGCAGTTTTGGCTCTATTTTTGTGGTCAGCATGTTGCAACCTGCTCCGGAAACTACCTTTTATCGCAAAACATTGCTGCATGCCAACAAAACCACATTACAATACAATACATTACAGTCACTTAGCTGACGCTTTTATCCAAAGCAATTGCATTTAACGTAGGAAAAGCCAAAGTACTTCTACTTGCCAGAACTCACAAGTTCATCTTCTTTCTAAAACAAGTGACTAAGAGCATAATCTAGTGCTGAAGGCAAAGTGCAAGAATAGCAAAACCATGCCACCCATCCGGTTTCCTGGACAGTACTGACATAGGCCGGGCTTTATATATCTTTCTCTTGGCATCATTCTCTCTCCTCATTTCCGTGACAATCTGATCAAATAAGGTTCTTCTCCGGAAATGGGATTGCAGTTGGAGAGAGACCAGTCAGACGACAGGGCGCTCAGCCAAGAACAGTCAGAGCTTCATCTCAAACTGAGCCGCACTCTCCAATGATGACCTTGACAATGGTGGATATAACAGCATGTTGGATATAACAGCATGTTTACGAATGAAAGCGCTGACAGAATAAAGTGTATTTTAGAGATACCTAAAACACTATAACGTTTCCAGACACGGGTCAAAATACCATTGAAATCATTTAATGGTAATTGAAAGGGATTTCAAATAGTATTTGGACCCCGGTGTGAATGTTTGTTTGTGACATGTTGCTGATTCCCTCTTTCTCTATTCATCCTCCTCTCAGACCCTTCATATGATGCTGTACGGCGAACAGGATGGTCAAACAACATGCACAGCAGCAAAGGTGAGCAGTGTGCGCGCTCGTACTTACAGACAGGTACGGAAGCTAACTGCTAGCTAACCAAATGACCAGTGGGGCTTGCTCTCTGTCATTGCATGCACTCAGCCCTGCATCACAGAGAGAGGTTTGAGCAGTCCACACACACACACACACACACACACACACACACACACACACACACACACACTCCCAGCACGCTAAGGCCAGACCACCAATGATCAAAACCTCAGTCGTCAGCCCCCGAATACCAGACGCTTAAAGCACTTAGAGTGGCCGCTAGCTACTGCCCTGTTTTCTTTGGAGCGCCCCTGACGTGCTGTGTAGCTTGGTTATCCATGGCTGATTTTCTCTTTTTTCCCTTCCCTCCCCTAACCTCTCCCTCTGCAGGCTCGTCGGTGGTCACACAGAGCGTGTCCAAGTCCGCTGAGCAGTCCAGGCCTCAGCCAGGTATTACGTTTTTGGACTGCTCATTCCTTCTGTCCAGTGTATATACTGCTCCGAAAGGTGGGGGGGGTGGGCACCACAGGTCTGACCACTCTCACCACAGAGATGGGTACTGTATATAGACTGACACGAACCGTTCCCCTCTCCCCACAGATCCTTACCAGATCCTGGGTCCCACCAGCAGCCGACTGGCCAACCCAGGTAAGGGTAGCAGGGAAGGGTGAAGTGGGGGAAGATATGTTTCATATGTCTATCAAATGTCATGAACACTGCTGCATGCCGGCAGCTTACTTTGCTGTGTGTTTGAGGCATCTTAAAACACAGGGATGTAGTGTATCTTTGCTTCTGTATACACTTGAGAAACTATGAGATATGATAATGGTATATTTAGTTCTTTTTTTTGTTGTAAAAACATGTATAAAAAGTCAAGTGACTTTGCTATTGTTCTGTGAGCTATATAAGCGGGTTATATGACCTCCCTGAGTTTGCGTTTGTCCCCCTCAGGCTCGGGTCAGATCCAGCTGTGGCAGTTCCTGTTGGAGCTGCTGTCGGACAGCGCCAACGCCGGCTGCATCACCTGGGAGGGCACCAACGGCGAGTTCAAGATGACCGACCCGGACGAGGTGGCGCGGCGCTGGGGCGAGCGCAAGAGCAAGCCCAACATGAACTACGACAAGCTGAGCCGCGCACTGCGCTACTACTACGACAAGAACATCATGACCAAGGTGCACGGCAAGCGCTACGCCTACAAGTTCGACTTCCACGGCATCGCCCAGGCCCTGCAGCCCCACCCCACTGAGTCCTCCATGTACAAGTACCCCTCGGACCTGGCCTACGTGCCCTCCTACCATGCCCACCAACAGAAGGTCAACTTCGTGTCCCCGCATCCCGCCTCCATGCCCGTCACCTCCTCCAACTTCTTCGGACCCACCGCTCCTTACTGGAGTTCCCCCACGGGTGGGATCTACCCCAACCCCAGCGTGCCTCGCCACCCCAACTCCCATGTCCCTTCCCACCTGGGCAGTTACTATTAAATACCTTCCTCACTGTCCATTCCCCCTCTCTGCTTTCCTACAACCAAATCCACCATTGCTGACCTGCACTCACGATGAAACCATACCAACAGACTGAAGGAATCTCTTCTCATGAAATTCTGCTCTTAAATAGCAAAATTGAAGGATAAAAACAAAGTATTATTAAAGAAGCAACTGGATGCTACGGTCCAAATGGAATACTACTTACTTCCAAGCAAGCAGCTGTTTGTTCATGTCTGTGATGTGTTTTCTGTGCCTTTCTTTCCCCTAAAAGCTGCACCAAAGGGCCAGTTATTGTGCCTTCAAAACTTGACGCAGTTACCCACAGAGACTCAGCCACAGGGCCGAGAGTCGGCGCAGGCTCTCTGCCTTCACACTCACTGTGTGTCCCATTCCCAGACATGGGCCTATTTCTCTTTGGGTCTCAATGAATCCCTACATACTGAAAAGCATGTGCCTTTTCCTTAGTCCAGTCCGTGGCTAAGCTCTTAGATCCATACTGTCTCTCTGTTGTTCTGTCCTCTGTCTAGCCGTCCCTAAATGTGTGTGGAGAGTTACTTCTGGAATTGTTGGGAGGGGGGCTCCAAAGAGAAGGACCTCTTAGCACTGAATGAGATTTGGCAACTGGAATATGCCATTCACAATGAACTTATCCTCCGAACTGGAAGTAGGAGTGTTAGAGACCAGAGTTGGAAGCGCTGTATGTTTTCAGGGGGCCACACACCAGTTGGCTGTTCTTGTTGTTGTTGTTGTTGTTGTTTGCAATGCTGTTTGTCTACAGCCGTGCAATCCCCAGATGTTTTGCTGGACCAAGTCAGTATTAATGTGAATGTCTTCTGGTCCATGGAACACATTTAAAGGGAAAGGTCACCTCAAAATAAAGCTTAGTAAGACGTTGTCAGTTTACCTGAAACATAGTCTAACAAAGAAATGGATCAACATCCCATACATATTATGTGGTTCCATCTGCTGGCCTAAGACAATGATTCTGAAGAATGTGTATATTCTGTAATTTCCTGATTTGGGTTGAGACATAGAGCTGGATCTACACAATCATTGAATCGCCACAACACAAATACGCATTGAGGTGTGAAAATACCTAGCAAACTTAGATTTTGAGGTGGACAATCACTTTCATTTGACAATCCCAGTTGTCTCTAGGAGGGGAAACACACTGTGGTCTCCCCCTCTTCTAACCAGGCCAGTCAGGTCCAGAGGTCAACACAGTAGCGTGATTTAGGACTAACTAATGTAATTTCATAACTCTCAGTATGTATGCATTCAGGTCAGGATCTAGATTTGAGATTTTGATGTTTGAGATCAGCATGCATGGAATTCTGCCACAAACTTATTTTAGACCAGCAGATCTCATGTTAGGATCTGACCCTCACAAGACAGTACCAAAACAGAATAATTTTCAGGTGTTAAAAACTTTGTCAAAAGTTTTTTTTTAAACAGCTGAAATTGGACACATGAAAATAAAGTAATTCTTAGGTATAAATGGTTTATTAGACAAAAAACAAAACCAGCAAAGTAAGACAGGATGAAAACAGAAATCCTCAGATTCGCGAATGCTGTGCGTTCGTCAGACCTATTTTCTATTATTTTGTAAACAGCGGTCAACTAGGCATTAAAGCAACTTACTGTATAAATTATGCAGAGTTATTTTCATATGTGACACAGTATTAAAAAGTCAAGAGAATTAATACGAGTTGACCTCGGTCAAAAATGCAAACATGTTTAAGTCCGTCTCTGATATGTAGTATGTTCAACATTTTAAGCGTTTTTATCTGTACATTTGGGCAATACATTTTTACATGTTTTTTTTGTATTATTATTTCTGAAATTCAGTTTGTAAAGTCCTCACTGCCTTGCAGTAAATAGTTAAGGCCTATGAACAAAAATCTGTTTTAGTCATAAACCAATAGCCTACTTATTGTCAATCTTTTCATCTA
The DNA here is from genome assembly GCF_949987555.1 of Borostomias antarcticus. NCBI lineage: Eukaryota > Metazoa > Chordata > Actinopteri > Stomiiformes > Stomiidae > Borostomias > Borostomias antarcticus. The sequence goes on along the minus strand of NC_140234.1, from coordinate 46,363,237 downwards.
TATACCATACCATGATGATGATGATGATGATGATGATTGTTTTACATTTTGGAATACACAATGTTTTCATGTCTATCATTAAGCCAAACCTCTAGAATTTGCAGCTCTTGTCTGTGTCCTCAACCCCCCCTAATAGTATGCAGAAAAGGCACAGGCAAACTGAATTCACAGCCAGCTTCTCCTGAAGTTCCATTGCTTAAGACGTGTAATCCAAAGGGAACGTTTAATGTGTAGCATAAAAATAACGAGCAATAATCAAAAATATGTACCCTTTACCTCCACCTCTCACAAGCATTCATATTCAATGAAAGGGGAATTGTGCTACATCGTATATGCAATGTATTTTGGATATCAAATATATATATATATAGTATATATATATATAATTTTGCAATTATCCATTGTATTATTATTGTCATTCCTGCAATGTATTAATACCTTTTGAAAAAGGGCTTTTGTATAGGAAAAATGTGACAAAATAAATGTTTTTACATATGAAACTATCATCTCCTGTTTGTCTATTTACTGTCTATGCTATGATGCAATACCTCCACAGCCATCAGCGCAGGCAGTTGCAACACAAACATATTTATACAGTAGATCTATTGGGAGTATTTTGAGTCAGCGCCTTAAACAAGGCTGTGTGGTGACCTCCTCAGCCTCTGTTTGAAGTAGGTACATTGGGGGCAGTCAGTCCTTGTTGCCAGCCACTATTTCTGGACTTTGTGTTTACAGTAACTGATGAACGCTTTCCTCTGCATCACCTTCTGCTGCAGTTGGGTCAGAGGAAAACAACTGTGTGTGTGTGTGTGTGTGTGAGAGAGGGAGAGAGAGAGAGAGAGAGAGAGAGAGAGAGTCCATTATGAATATTGGATCTGTCCAAATCTACATTAGGCCCATGAATGAATTATATTTATATCACATTATGAAAAATATATCATCCAAATGTATTTCATTTATTATTGTTCATTCATAGGCTCTGATCAACAAGCCAATTCCACTTGATCTATGCATTATCACAGGCATCGCAAATATCACATTGTTTCCTTGCCGCCATCGCATGGCAAAATTGTGCGCGACCTAAAGTGGTACTGTAGATAACAACATAAGAACAGATTGCACTTGGTTTGCTGTCATAACATACCTTTGTTTGTGGATGAATGGTATCATGGGGGTGGCACTTTTCATCTCTGTCTATTCGTTATCTGATGCTCTTCTTACTCGATTAAGGCAGTGAATAATCACTAATTGAAATTCTTTTGAATGCAAAAATATCCTTTATTTTATATGTTCCCCTGAGACAAAAATACTGTTCAACAGTACATTCTACGAATATTGATTTTCATACAATATATTACGCTACTAGTAATTGATAACTGATGTGTTTTCCTGAGTGTTATGCTCTTTGCCATGTCAGATCAAAAAGTAGACAAATAAATCACCTATTTAAATACAGTATATAAATCACTTGTAAAATGCATTACTTAAGAATATAGGCAAAAGCCTAATCTTTTGTTAGTGCCTTGGTCTTAAAAAAAAAAAAACTTATCACAGTGTGAATTACTAAACAGACTCTCTTTTTCTTTCATGTCAGCAACATTTCAAACGGGTCCTTTGAGGTATTGTGAGGTAAGGCAACCATAATATATGTATTTTCTTTTAACCATGCTTCTCAGTATACTGTTATCAGTTTAAGGATAACCCATTAGGCTACCCTGTTTTATTTCTCATGGAGCCAAGTAAGTCATACTTTTAAAGAAGCAATACATTTGTATAAGTTTGTTAGCATAGGTGATCTTATCCATATAATGCAATTTATGAATATGAAAAATAATATAATTTACTCTCAAGAATATAACAGCGGCTAGATCTTTTTACTTCATCTTAATTCAATAAACGCTCTGTGTTCTCTCAATCCTCCATCCCCATGGTCAAAGAGACCATCTGTAAGATCTCTGTGAGAGGTGAGCTTTGTCCCAACTTTCTGTTGTCTTTAAGGCTACATAATAGGTAGCAAAAATGTTTCACAACTTGGTGACATTAGGCTGTTCAATATCAATCACTTCAAAGCCTTGGTTGTCAATGCCCATCCTGGAATGGTGATGGTGGCCCTTGATGTTGTGGAAGCAGTAGGCGCAGTGTGCAGTAGCCACGGGCTTCACCTTGGAGAAGTTAGAGAAGTCAACCCTGTACTTGCCCTCTTTGCTGCGGGAGATGATGGGTAGGAAGTTGTAGCCCCACATAATCTCCTGGGGGATGAAAGACGTCCTCACCTGGCAGGCAGAGCTTGTGGACTCAGCTGTGCCATCCAGGAAGACCACCAGCTCAAACTCCTGTTTGTGGAGGGTGTCCACCGCCATCTCGAAGAAAGGGCTGGTCTTGTCGATCACGTGGTACAGCGTCAGGGGGCACACAAAGAAGAGGTTGTCTTTGCCGGCATCCATCGCAAAGTCAATGTTCACTTGGTCCATGATGATAGTCTCCCCCTCAGGTGTGATGGTCGTCCTCAACAGCTTGCCATAGATCTGGCTCCCGATCATCAGGGTCTTGCGGAGATTGGCCACCCTGATCGACAGGCAAAGGGTGCCCTTCTTTGGACAGATGACTGCCGTGTCTGTGAAGGTGATGGTCTTGGCCCTCTTCTTAGGCATGGAAATTTTGGCTAGGATGACTCCACACATGAAGCAGTTGATTATGGCTCCGATCAGTGACTGTATAATGATGAGAGCCACGGCACCAGGGCAGACAGGTGTTATGGCCCGTCCACCGTAGCCAATAGTGGTTTGCGTTTCTAGAGAGTAGAGGAAGGCAGTGGTCAGTCCGTAGACATTGTCCACACATCGAGTGTGGTCTTCAGGAGGGTTTTGCCACACCAGGTCTCTGTTACTGCGGGCGATCCAGTACCACAGCAGGCCGAAGATAAACCAGCTCAACGTGAAGGAGGCAATGAAGAAGAACAGTACAAAGCGCCAGCGGATCTCCACGAAGGTCGTCCAGAAATCTGCGAGCAAGGCGAAGTGGTTGCTGTACTTTATGTTGCCAAATTCAATGTTGCAACGGCCGTCCTTGGTCACAAGGCGGCTCTTGCAAATTCTCCGCTCTGCCAGGTGGTCCCGGAGGCGATTCCGCAGGAACCCAAACATGTTTTAGGATCTGTGAGAGGAAATAATAGTTTTTATTGGACAGTCAGTCATCTTTGACTATTGGCTATAGGCTATTGTATTTCCTGTACAGTACACCTAATGGATTCAGTTACAGTGCATCCGGCAGGGGATGCCTCTAAATGTGTCAAAATTACAGATTCTCTGGAATGACTGTGGGGGCTGGGGGTCCTACAGAAATGCTACCGGCTGCAAGCACTAGCACTGCTGCTAGCAGTTAGTCAGCAACGTTCGTCGTCGTTAGCATGGATGTATTAATAGAACTGGATAGGGTCACTCCATTCACTGACTGCTCGTAAAGTGAAGCCCTATTGACGCATCTTTGAAAAAAACGCGTCACTGATACCTTTGACATGCAGTCAAAGGTATCAATGACGCGCTCTTGTAGTCCATGAACAGATTGGGTTCATGTTCTCTCCCTGCTCTGAGTTAGCGATGAAAAGCGGCTTGCTTATTAATCTACTTTCGTCAAATATATCCATTGGAAAAAAAATAAATATCCAGGCGTCTTAGTTTTAACAGTATAATTGTGACTGAACATGTTTTGTTTGCTAGTAGGTGGTATTCATTCTGTTTCGAGCTCGGCAGGTTAGCCGCAAACTGCAGGCCGGAACGAGAGATCCCGTCTCTGGGTGGACAGCTGTTCAACTCGCCTGGGACCAGGTCCCCTGGAGCTATTTCGCCTGGCTGCCCATCGGGTTGTTGTGAACAGAATGAATACCACCTACTAGCAAACAAAACATGTCCAGTTGACGACTGTGCTCATTGGGACCTTTAATGCTGCAGAATTGTTTTGTGCCCTTCCCCCTATCTGTGCCTCGATACAATCCTGTCTCGGCAGTCTACCGATCTAATTCCTTTGACATGGCTTGGTTTGTGCTCTGACATGCACTGTCAACGGTGGGACCTTATATAGACAGGTGTGTGCCTTTCCAAATAGGCCCTGTGCACCAGCTCCACTACTTCCTGAAAGTCACTTGGCATCTAGATTTCCTGTCCTATATGATTGGATTAAGTAATTAATCAGGTGTGCGGCAGACCCAGCGCACACCTGATTAATCACTTAATCCAATCATATAGGACAGGAAATAAAGATGCCAAGTGACTTTCAGGAAGTAGTGGAGCTGGTGCACAGGGCCTATCATGTCCAATCAATTGAATTTACCACAGGTGGACTCCAGTCAAGTTGTAGAAACATCTCAAGGATTGCCAGTGGAAACAGGATGCACCTGAGCTCAATTTTGAGTGTCATAGCAAAGAATACTTATGTAGCCTACATGTGATATTTCGTTGTTTAAAAAAAAAATACATTAGCACTCAAATATCACATTCTAAACAACAACAAAAAAAAGATAAATATTGGGGTATTGTATGTAGAATTGTGAGGAAAAAAATAATTTAATCCAATTTGGAATAAGGCTGTAACATGACACAATGTGGACAAAGTGACGGGTTTAGAACAGTGTTGAAAAAGGGAAATAATTTGACCTTAACATGTCTACCTCGAATTAAGGCAGTTATTAAAAAAAGTCTCATTATTGCAAAAGTCCATGATGAATAATTGCTTGTTTGTTACTGTTCAAGGTCCCTGTTGCCCAGATAAAATCTTTATCATCCTGATAGACATTCTAAAAACTATAAAGTTGAAAGCAAGATTTTGCCTTTAATTGGATCAAGATTACATCCATTAAACACAACAATGCCTAATCACTTTTTGCTGCAAAATAATTCTGATTAAACAATCTGATAAAGCACTAAATCCTCTATGAATTATTCTGAGTTCATCTACCTGAATCAACAATCTTACTGTTGCTGTAAGGGAAGTATGGCCTACTAGTTGTCAGGCATCACAATATAATCCTCACAGAAATGCTTTAATCCTGGGCGCATGCCATACTTAAGACCCAAAGTAATTATAGAAAGAAAGTTCTTGTTGAATCATTAGCTACATATTCACACAAACTGCCTATATCTCTGGTTCGGTCTACTACTGATATCCTAGCTCACAAGAGTTTGATGGATGGCCACTAACAGGATTAGCAGTATTAATAGCAGTATATAGGAGTTTCTCTATAAATCTGACCTCTGTTCTTGTCAAGCCATGCAACATTTTCCGTAGGGTGGTGGTACAATTATTAGGGAGTAGAAAGTACAAAATTACCAGTGCTGTTAGCTTGTGTTTTTGTTCCATCCACTCAAAGCTTTGAGACATCCTGTACTACACAAAAAGAAAGCCGATAATCACACTGAGTGGTTTATGTATAAACTTTTCTCAAACAGTAGCATGAGTCATTTTTTAGCATCAAAATAATCTGAGAATATTGGTCTTTTTTTCATGCGATCAGGTTGTTTGATCCCAACCAAAGCCTTGACACCTTGACACTGATCTCTCACTTTAGCTTTACTTGTCCTGATGTTTGACAAAAGGTCTTCAGTTAGAAATTAATGGATTAAATTGCAATGTTACGTCGCTACAAGCAATCCTATGAGATTTATTTTCCAATGGAATTTGTAATTATCCATCACTGATATTAGGTCTATGCCTATTGTAATTCAAGCTTATCTAATAATGTAAATTTGATGTCTCATCAATCAATCTTTCACTTGATGACTCATTGCTATATTATGACTTAACCTTGAAACATTTCAATGTTACAACTAATAAAATAACGTTATCCCGCTAAAGAACAAAGTGGCCTAGATGTTTATCTTCCGTAAAGGAGAGAAACTACCTAAATCACTCATATACCATGTTTTTCCCTTTCTAGGTCATATACTTTAATGCTGAAAACAACAGAAATTCTCAAGACCACAACCTATGGACTAGCATACAAAATTGAAGCAGAAGCAGAGTCATCTATTCATATTACTAGTATTTGCTTGCAGAATGCATCACTTCCCCTCATAATTTGCAATGAAACACTTCTCATAGACAAACATGGCATAAGTCTAATGTCAAGTTGAAATGCATTTTTCATTCTAAAACAGAGCAACATTACAACCTTGCTATGGCCTCAGAGTGAGGAAATGTGGCAAAGATGGATGGTCAAATACAATCACTGTTGTCCAGCTACTGAAGAAAAAAATCATTACTCAAATTGAATTTACCTTTCTCAGCAGAAACTATGTGTAAATCCAAAGTTGTGTACTGTAGCTCCTTGGCTTGACTCTCTGCAGCTCTCTCTCTCGTTCAGACTGAAGGTACCAGTGCTGTGGGCGTGCTTTCCTAAGCTGCAGGTTGGTGTGCCTTTATAACCCTCCACACTGTGGGTCGTCAACCAATTCAGGTAATGTTTACACCCACCCACACAACTGTACAAATCGAATCAATTCAATGGATGTTTACACCAACACAATCATACTAAACTATTACGTGGGTATGTGTTTACCCTACATGGAGCTGGCACCTACAGTAGGGCCATGCTGTTCCCCACCACTAACCTGTGTGTCTGGAGCACATGCAGCTCTCAACATCTAGATCAAAAGGAGTCGGCGTGGCCCTGTTTACTGTACACACCTATCACGTGCTGATGGGGAAAATAAAGACATGCTTTGATATTTGGTGAATGGCTGGAAGGGTATTTTACTGGAGGTACAGCAGAAAGCCGAGAGGTCTGAATCCATCAATTATGGTTGCATAGAGAAATGTTTTCAAGACAGACAGGCTGTATCTGCTCTTGTCACCGTCTGTCAAACCACAATACTGCCAAGATCATGTACAGTATCTTCCCTCTTGCAAGTACTCTGCCTGTACCTTCCCTCTCTTCTCTCTAATACCACGGTGCTGTCTCATACTTTCACGTCTCCTCATTTAGAGGTGACAGTGTGTGCTTTCATCCCACCTCTGAATGAAAAGAGGACCAAGGAACCTAAACAGGTTAGCCGATGAAGGTCCAACAGAGAAAAGGGATAAAAGACACCATGTCCTAGATCAAAACAGATAGCTCGCCTGGGCAGCATTGGAATTAGCTCCATTCATGGGGCGTGTATGGGATAACTGAGGGGAAAGAGAAGGTGAGAATAGTGCGAGTCATTTTTCACCTCTTTTGTGTCCAGTAAAACTGATGAAAAAGCTAGTATTACCTTACATCTCCTTTCTTATATTCTGTAGAGGGACAGTCTATGTGTGTTTCCATTGTGTTTTAGCACACTCCTGTCATAAAAATAAATAAATAAGTGCTCTACCTGAGAACTTGCTATTTGTTTCATGAAATAGTCATGTTTCGATATAGGATATCCACCAGGGTCAACATATGATTTATTTTGATTGTTTATGAGAGGTGGATACAGGGTAAGTGGTTAGAAAGGGAGTGATCTTTTGTTACATGTATAATACAAAAAAAACTTTTCAAGTGAGATAGGGAATTCATATGAGCACCATAATATACTCATCTTTGACATGTCCTTTAGCACTGTAGCTCTGATCTACTCACTCTTATTAATGGGCCATTCTGGATTCAAAACCTTCTCTGAAAAGCCTAGTAAGAAACAAGGGCCTAGATGCAATGTGTTGTGTTGTAATGTGTGTCTGTAACTTTGTACTGTTTCTGGTCCAGGTCTCTCTTGCAAAAATCTTTAAAAAGATTTTTAATCTCACTGAGACTAATCTGGTTAAATAAAAAAAGAAAAAAAAGGTGTGGTCTCTCCTGAGTGATCATTAATCAATTCATAATCAGAGTATTCAACAGACACTGGCAGTATCTGTCTTCAGCTAGTTGAGCACGTTGTTTATCAAGGGGATCAAGGTGATTAACTGAAAAGTGAGAAATTCACGAGTTGAGACCGTTATCAATTAAATTCAAATTCTTCATAACCTATCATGTTTGTTTGTTGTTCTCAGAATACTGATGATAATATGGAATGCCATCTCAGCAGTTAAAAAGCAAAAGCAGGCCAACATTTTATTTATTTTGATTGTTTTTGAGAGGTGGATATGTGGTTAGAATGGGTGTGCTATTTTGTTATATGTATTTAACAAACAAATAAATAAATGAATAAATAAATACAACATTTAATGTGAGACAGGATTAATATGAGCACCACATGTCTTAATTTGACCTTTGAGCTAACAAAGTTCTCCAGGATACTCGGCTTCTTTAGTAGCTTTGATCTACTGTACCCACATACTTTCGTCACTGGTAAATTTTGGATTCAAAACCTTCTCTGAAAAGTCTAATAAGAAACAAGGATGTGTGGTTACTCCCGAGTGATCATTAACAGTGGTAGTCAATCACTCAATCAATCAATGTCAATCAATTAGACAACTCAACAGAACAATGGCAGTTTCTACAGTATAGCTGTCTTCAATCAGTAGGACGAGAAGTTGAGACTCATCAATTAAAATCAACATATTCATCATAACCTATCAAGTTTTGGGTTGTTATCAGAATACCATAACGTAATTTGTCCATGTTGAGCACAGTCTGCCCTTGGGCATTCAAAAAAGATTAACAATTAATTCAAGTTTGAATCTAATCTAAAAACTTTCATTAGCAATGTTTTCCTTTTTCATGTACGATTCAGAAATGGTTGCATAGCTAACAGGGCACTTGAATGCGCAGTTATACAACACACTCGGCTCGTTTGCTCTGAATAGTTTATTTTTTCAGTTTTTCTACAGGGATGAGAGACGTCGAGCTGAGTCATCGTGCTGCAGAGCATTCATATTCTTCATCCATCTGTCTCTCTGGGCCCCGAGTCAAACGTTTGGCCCTCAAATGCCAAGCATTGTCTGACATGGCAAGTCAGAATGTGCTCAGAAAGTACACATCGCCTGTGATAACGGAAATAGAGCACTCCTTCTCAAACTATGTATTTGCACCACAATGTGCCATTGTCTGAATGCATCAGTGCAAATCTAGAGTTGGCAATGTTTAGAAAAAGCAAGGCTTTTGTCATTGTAATTCACTTAGGATTTGTGCATGCAGCGGTGCTGCCAGATGGGCTACCTATGCTATTCTAGTTCTACCTTGGCTCTCAGGCTTGTATCAGACCAAGGAAGGGCAACAGAGGCAACAAGACTTGTGACACTTGTGTGCAGGCATTTTCTAGTCATAGTAGACCCTACACTTGTTAATGAAAACAGGAAAGCTCACACTCACACCTGTCACTTTTAGTCTTTATAATGCAGCATACATTACACATTGTGCTTAAAAAACAACTACACCAAGTTATATTTGTGAGTGTGGTTCTTCATTTTTTTCATTATCATGTGTTCGGACTCTGCTCCTCAAGATTGTTATTGTTGCTGTTCATCAACCCATGATTTCCAATCAAGAATTGAGAAGGCTATTGTTCTTCCAAGGCGGTGATGGAGTCTAGTCCATTAGTATTCCTGCTGATTGGCTTCAAAAGCATGCACACACTACACCCAACATACAGTGAAAGCTACTGTTATTCTCATACTGCAAGGCTCCAAATGTCCCACAGAGACTGGACATTCGGTGTCCTGTCCTCTCTAAATGCAGCAGAGAAAGGTCACCTTACTGGTACTGGGCTCCTGCCTTCCCTTGGCACATCACTCACCCCGCAAAAGAATCCTCTATGATTAAGCCGCCATCTAGCATGGAGAAAGTAATTACGCAGAAGTGAAAGGAAAGACCTAAATTAGATCCTCTCAAAAGCTTCAAATCAATTCCTGTCACTTGAGCCCATCCATTCTCTCCCTCCTCTGTGTGAGCGGAGCAGTGGCCTGTGTACACTCGGGGTGGCAGTGTAATTTTCTAAGAATGTAATGTGACACTAAAAGGTGGTAAGAACACAGTTTGGAAAAGGGATATTAAATTAAAGCTCTACAAACTCATTTCCTTTCTTCCATCTTGAGTGGATTTACTTCACTGGCGTCTTCTGTTGTGGACAAAACTACTTCAGATTGCATTCACAACTAGAAAGGGTGCTCGGAGAGCACAGACCTCCGCCCATGAATGCATTTCATCATTATGTGCATGAATGTGTAAGTAGACAAAATCAATAGACAGTGATTGAGAGATGAGAGAGCAGCAAGGTCTCTCTCGCCCTCTCTTTTTCTCCCTAGGCTATCAGAGCCCATTTAGCCTAAGGTACAATAAAACCTCAAGAAAAGATACACTTTGACTTTGACTTTTTTTTTTAAACTATATACATCATTTACAAAGTAACAAAAAACACAAAACACTATCACTATAATACAAGAAACAATAATGACTTTAACTGTTGCACTTTCCTGGCCTCGAATACTAAACCTACTGGTTTGAAGGCACACAACCTACAAAAGAAGCTGAATCCCAATCTGAGTGCGCAAACCACCCTTGTGGCCCCTCGCACTTGCGGCCTGAGAACTTAATTGACGTCAGCTGGAAGGGCCAGAGCGCATGTAAGGCCACAAGGCCGCGAGTGCTCTGCACTTTCGCCTAAGTGCGCAATTTGGGATTCAGCTATACTGTAGTTTCTGTTGCTCTCAGCTCTGATCTCTTCTCGCCCAATAGTATTAAGTTGATACATCTCACATAGATACAGGTAGATACGTTCATATTATTTGTGTCCACATAATGTACAGTACATTTGTGAGCAGATGTGGTCAATGGGAAGTATTATAACTCCTATGTACTCATAATGAAATACAGAAAAACAAAAAAGTATTTCCTGTGCAACATACTAGCTTACCAGCTGTCAAAACGAAATGCCTCCCTGCCTATTCAGGCAGCATTTTAGCCATTTGGGCAACATTTTGCTCAAAGTTTTGTTTTGACAACAAATAGGGGGAATTTTTCACTCCTGAGTCCAAAAATATAGGTGGCCGTGTGTTGATGACTCTGTGGTTGGAGGGAATGCACTTCGATGCACTCTGGGCTCTCTCCCTGCTCACTCCAGTCTAAACCCTGTGTCTCTAGCGCCCCGCGCAGGGAACTGGTTTCGCTCAAAGTATTGTTTCAATTTGTGTATCTGGCTCGTGATTCTGGGAGTAGTAGGGCAGGGATGTAATCCTTCTTACTAACTAGCTAACTAATGGACAAACAAAGTAACTAGCAAACAGAACGACACAGGTGACCGAAAATATTACAAGTGACAAATGTTAGGGGGGGGGGGGGCTGAGGGGCTGATCCAGAGAATGGAAGGGGAAGGGGGTTCAGGCACTGAAGGCTGTTGGTCTAAATGAACACCTGAAGCATTCTATTTTGTTTCTGGGAGGGATGAGAGGCCTGTGTCTGAAGGTACTCCCCATCTGCCACAGCTCATCATAGACTAGATGAGAGTGGTTCTCCAGGATGATCTTCATTTTGTCCCTCATCCTCTCCTCCACCACTGCTTCCAGACTGTCCAATTGTTGGTCACGAGTGCCAACAAAATCATGACGTGCACTTCCTGCCATTTCACCTCCACTTATTGGTCACGAGGATAGGCAAAATCATAACACATACTTCCTGCCATTTCACCTCCACTGAGCGGCACTTATCTGAGTTGCCATGGCAGCGAGAGACCACACCAACAACTGAGAACAGGAATGAATGGTTGACAATAAACAAATGAATGACATAATGAATGAATTGGATGATTGAATGAGTGGATGAATTAATTGATTGAATGAGCTGAGGTACAGTATCCAGGCAGGAGACTCTGCGTGTGATTCTGGGAGTCCCTTATCTGCCGGGCTTCCTTGAACTCTCCCACAAGGATTGAACTTACCAGAATTTTACAGTGCAGGACTAACATTGGGATGTGCATGGTGAATGTCAGGTGTTGGCTCGGATGTACAGTGTAGGTGTAGGGTTGGGGAAAGAGGCCTGAGTGAAGCAGGGGAATGGAGAGTGTGACAAAGTGGGTGAGAGCACACCACTTGTCCCCAATTGTGTGGGTGCTTTGCAACATTGCTATGAGTTAATTGTTCTGTGTTCACCATATGTACCAGACTCATGGGCCAGAGACAAAAGGAGGACACGCCCCACTACTTCCTATATTTATAGACTAATAAATATGACTAGAATGTTGTAAGTTATTCGCTGTATGTTGATTGTGATTTGTTGAATGGTGCCAAATGTATATTGCAGTATTGCTAGCTATGTGAATTGGGTTAAGTGAGCAGGTTAGTAATTAATAACTGTATCACTTACCTGTGATTAGGAGAGGCAGGGGTTTTACCTGCAGGGATGGTATAGCCTACCATGATTGGCTTACTGATTGATTAAGGGGCTATTTAAGCAGTGCTGTTTGGCTGTGGGAGGGGTAAGATGTCTGTGTAGATGTGTGCACATGACAGGATGTTAATTTAAGTTGTGTTACTTTTGAGCATCAGAGTGTAGCTGTGTACATATGATGTAGTGTTAAGTGACAGGGGCCCCACAGGGTTGTGTTAGCTCACCAGTCCTCTTTACATTATACACAAACGACTGCAGAAACACCCGCCCTGGTAACTATATTTTTAAATTCTCAGACGACACTGCTATCCTTGGCCTACTGCATAAGGACACAAGTCCTATGGCCTACCTTGACGAGATGGAGAGGTTTGTGCAGTGGTGTGAAGCCAACTACCTCATGCTCAATGTAAAGAAGACCCAGGAGATGATCCTGGACCCCAGGGCAGTGGGGGACCACAACCCAGTGATCATACACGGGGAAGCCATTTCTGAGGTCTGCTCAAACAGTATAAATACCTGTGTGTTCATCTAGACAATACATTCAGTTGGTACACCCATGTGGAAAGTTTGTGCTCTCGTTTACAGCAGAGATTATACTTTCTGCGCAGACTCAGGGTGCATGGGGTGGACAAGAAGATCATGTTCCTATTTTATAAGGCTGTATTAGAGAGCATTGTTAGGTATGGGATGTCTGCATGGTACGGCAACCTTAGTGTGAAGCTGAAATCCAAGCTTGCTCGCCTGGCCATGAAAGTAATGGGGAGGGAGGAACACCAGTCTCTCCAGTCCTTGTATGAGCAGTCTGTTTCGCCCAGCTGGAAACTGAATCATTTTAAATACTCATTTGTGCCGACCGCAGTTAGAATGTTGAATGGGGCCAAATTAAGGAATGAAGTTGTTCAATAGTCAAGGTGTTTTCTTCTCTTTTTTTCACTGGGGCAAGTGCAATGTGGGTTGTGTGCAATAGTCTATGTATGTGCAATGTGTTGTGTGTTGTGTATGTGCAATGTGTTGTGAGTAATATGTGTAATGTGTTTTGTATGTGCAATATGTTGTGGACAATGTGTTGTGTGTAGTATATGTATGTGAGACATGTGATGTGTTGTCCTCCTCTGTTTTTATGTATAGAGTTGATTTGTGCAGCAAACGAGTCCAAGACAAATTTCCCTGAGGGGACAATAAAGTATATTCTATTCTATTCTATTGACAGTTTGAGTAGAGTTTTGTTCAGTTGAGCCAATTTGACTGTTTATTTCCTTTAGATTTTTGTATAATTTTTTGGTTACCCTGCCGGTGCCACTTTGTGGTGAAACCATCTGGGCCAATGTCTTACCAGGGTGGGCCAAAGAAGAAGGCATGGGGATGGAGCCGGCAGCGAAGGCGGAGGCCATAGCCGCAGAAGCTCGGTGCACAGGGGCAGAAGAAAGGGAAGAGGACGAGGGGGTGAGGAGAGGCATGTGCGCGGAGAGAGGGGTGCGAGGCCGGCGGGCATAGAGAGGAGAGGAAGAAGGAGAACAGGGCAGACAGACCCTCCAGCTGGGGAGGCACGACCAGTGACAGGGTACCTGGTGCAAGGCTAGCAGGAATGGGTAGGGCCACCGGGGCAGGAACAAGGTCAGGCAGGAATGCGGGAGCCGGGGCGGCCGTGGAGGAGATGGCCCGCACCGGGTGCGGCCTGCAGAGATAGACCACCGGCCAAGGGGCGTTGCGCTGACCCACCCAAGCTCATGGAGCAAGAGTAGAGAGAAAACTAACCAGCCATACTGTCGAAGCGACCAAAAAGCACACCCCAATTGCTGAGGATCAGCTGTGTCCCGGCTACAGTCCAATCCAACACAAGGGTAGGATGGAAGCCTGGCCAATGGCCCGCGAAGAAGCCGGTGGGGAGCGGCTGTCCCCCACAGTGTGAAGAAGAAAGGCTGGAGAGTGATGACCATGGGAGCCAGTCCGACTGGGCGAAACCCAGAGAACTGCAGGAGGGATGTGATGATCCATGGGGAGGCAGAGACAACTGAGTTGATGTTCGGTGGTGAGCAGAGGCATCAGGGCGCAGGACAGTCTGGGAAGAGCCGAGGGGGCAGAAATGGCGATGAGGCGAAGGCTGACAACAGGGATGTTTGAGCAGGGAGGCCCTAGATGAAGCCCGGGCATGGGGAGACCTAGAGGGCCCCAACACCACAACTGACCGGATCCTGGGGGCAGTAGTTGACCCAGGAGGAGAACCAGAAAGCTTAGACAACCGGTAGCTGGGGAGAAACATTCGGCGAGCTGGAGAAGTGTTGTTGTACAATGGTGCAGGCAGTCCAGAGAGGCACAGTCGAGTTCGGAGATGGGAGGCAAGGGGTGGAAGGCTAGTAGAACATGAGAGAGGCTGAAGGCATGGAGGCTGGAGCTCGGAGGCTGGGAGGCCAGCCGCTGCGACGCTGGCAGGCGAGGCGGCAGCAGGCTAGGAGGCCTGTGAGCAAAGAGGCTGTAGGCGCAGAGAGCAGAAGCACAGAGGCGGGCGGAAGGAAGACCAGGAAGTCCGAGGCCACAGTGAAGCGCGCCCAGCAGAAAAACATCCAGCCAGACAACAGAGCGCGGTGTGAGAAAGGGCAGCAGGGCAAACAGGGAGATGGAGCATGGAGAACAGAACAGAAGACAGTAACAACTAGCCAGACGAGGACGAGATAGAGCTGCAGAGCAAACCGAGCAATGAAAACAGCGGCAAACAATTTGAATGGAAACCAGGAAATAACGGGATGCGGCATCGGAGGAATGAGAGAGAGAATGTGTAGGTTAGATGGCTTTATCCTGTGGATAACAGCTGAAAGCTACCTCATAAGCATGGTGGTAACAGGTGTGTCTAGTGGGTTGATTGGCAGCGTGGCCAGGTGTATCTTGTTTGATTGATGGCGGCAATGTTGTCTTTCTCCTCCCAAACCTCAGTTAACTCAATTTAGTGTAATTATCCGGAGTTGCTCTGACAGTCATTCAGGGATAGAAGAGGCTTCTGCTGTTGTGTGGCTAGCTGAGGGAGAGTGTGACAGCAGAGCTGTCTTAGTGGCAGTGTGTGTGTGTCTGTGCTTGCGTGTATGCCTGGATGTGTTCGTGTCAGAGTGCTTATGTGTGCCGGCATGTCTGTGTGTGATGGTGCTGAGCAATGACACAATCCCATTTGTCATTGATAGACAGTACAAGGAGAATAGGAGATTGTCTTTGTTCTTTGAGCCTCTGATGCCTTGCCTCTGGTACCAGTCTGCCTCAGGCAGGATCACAGAGAGAGCAGAGAGGATGATACAGTGCTACACTGTAATTCCTCAGGCAGTCTAGATAGATAGATAGATTAGATACCTACCTTGGTGAGTTCCTGGAGGAGCTTGGCATATTAGTCTCCCACTTCCCTGACGATGGCTCCGCACTCATCCGTCTCAGTGACTTCAACATCCATCCATCCATCGTCATCTGCTTATCCGAGGTCGTGTCGCGATGGCAGCAGTTCCAGAAGGGGGCCGCAGACATCCCTTTCCCTAGCGGCATCAACCAACTCTGCCTGGGGAATCTTTAGCCGCTCACAGGCCAGTGCGGAGATGTAGTCCCGCCACCTGGTCCTGGTTTTACCCCGTGGCCTCCTCCCAGCCGGACACGCCTGAAACACCTCCCTAGGGAGGCGCCCAGGAGGCATCCTCACTAGATGCCCGAACCACCTCAACTGGCTCCTTTCGACGCAAAAGAACAGTGGCTCTACTCCGAGTCTCTCCCGGATGACTGAACTTCTCATCCGATCTCTCAGGCAGATCCCAGCCACCCTCCAGAGAAAAATCATTTCAGCCGCTTGTATCCGTGATCTTGTTCTTTCGGTCATGACCCATCCTTCATGACCATAGGTGAGGGTCGGGATGAAGATAAGCTGGTAGAACGAGAGCTTTGCCTTTTGGCTCAGCTCTCTTTTCGTCACAACAGTGTGGTAGAGCAACTGCAGAACCGCACCAGCTGCTCCGATTCTCCAGCCAAACTCCCTCTACATGGTTCCCTCACTCGTGATCAAGACCCACAGATACTTGAACTCCTTCACTTTGGGTAAGGACTAATTCCCTACTTGGATCGGACAGACCACCGGTTTCCTGCTGAGAACCATAGCCTCAGATTTAGAGGTGCTGATTCTCATTCCAGCCGCTTCACGCTCAGTTGCGAACCTATCCAGAGAGTGCTGGAGGTCGCAGGACCACATCATCTGCAAACAGCAGCGACGCGATCCCCAGCTCACCGAACTGCAAACCCACCTCCCCACGGCTATGCCTCAATATCCTGTCCATGAAAATCACAAACAGGATTGGTGACAAAGCGCAGCCCTGGCAGAGGCCAACCCCCACCAGAAAGGAAAACGACTTACTGCCGAGGACATGGACACAGCTCTCGCCCTGGGTGTACAGGGATTGGATGGCCCAAAGTAGGAACTCCCTCACCCCATACTCCCGCATAACCCTCCACAAGACCTCTCGATGGACCCAGTCGTAAGCCTTCTCCAAGTCCACAAAACACATGTAGACAGGTTGGGCAAACTCCTAAGCCCCATCCTTGCGAGAGTGAAGAGCTGGTCGGTGGTTCCACGACCAGGGCGAAATCCGCATTGTTCCTCTTCGATCTGAGGTTCGACTATCGGCCGGACCCTCCTTTCCAGTACCTTGGAGTACACTTTCCCTGGGAGGCTGAGTAATGTGATGCCTCTATAATTGGCACATACCCTCTGGTCCCCTTTTTTGAATATTGGGACCACCACTCCAGTCTACCACTCCTTTGGCACTGACCCGGACTTCCATGCAATGTTAAAGAGGCGTGTCAACCAAGACAGCCCCTCAACACCCAGCACCTTCAGCATTTCTGGACGGATCTCATCAGTCCCTGGGGCTTTGCCACTGTGGAGTTGTTTGACTACCTCAGTGACCTCCTCCAGGGAAATTGACGATGGCCCCCCATCATCTTCCGTCTCTTCCTCGATGGTAGAGGGTGGATTAGTCGGGTTCAGGAGTTCCTCAAAGTGCTCCTTCCAAAGCTCAGCAACCTCCTCAGTTGAGGTCAGCAGTATCCCTTCCTTGCTGTATACAGCTTGGATGGTCCCCCGCTTTCCCTTCCTGAGGTGTCTGATGGTCTTCCAGAAACACTTTGGTGCCGACCGAAAGTCCTTCTTCATGGTTTCTCCGAACTCCTCCCACACCCGCTGCTTTGCCTTGGTCACGGCCGAAGCCGCAGCCCTCCGGGCAAGTCGATACCCTGCAACTGCTTCTGGAGTCCCCCGGCTAACATATCCCGGAAGGCCTCCTTCTTCAGTCGGACGGCTTCCCTGACCACCACTGTCCACCATGTTGTACGAGGGTTACCGCCCCTTGAGGTACTTATGGCCCTCAGGCCACAGCTTCCAGCCGCAGCTTCAGCAATGGAGGCTTTGAACACCGACCACTCATGCTCGATGTCCCCAACCTCCAGTGGGATGCCTGAGAAACTCCGCTGGAGGTGGCAATTGAAATCTCTCCGGACAGGCTCTTCCTCCAGACGTTCCCAGTTCACCCTCACTACATGCTTGGGTTTTCCAGATCTGTCCAGAAGCTTCCCCCACCATCGAAACCAGCTCACCACCAGATGGTGATCAGTGGACAGCCCTGCTCCTCTCTTTACCCGAGTGTCCAAAACACATGGCCTCAGATCAGATGATACGATAACAAAATCGATCATCGACCTTCGGTCTAAGGTGTTCTGATGCCAGGTGTACTTGTAGGCATCCTTGTGTTCAAACATGGTGTTCGAACATGCTGAACACCACTCGGGTTCAGATCGTGGTGGCCATGCCTCCCTATCACGCCCCTCCAAGTTTCTCCATCATTGCCCACGTGTCCATTGAAGTCTCCCAATAGGAAAGTGGAGTCCCCTGCAGGAGCCCCAAATAGGACTCCACTTAGGGTCTGCAGGAAGGCCGAGTACTCCGAACTGCTGTTCGTTGCATAAGCACAAACCACAGTCAGAGTCCGTCCCCCCCACAGTCCTAAGGTGCAGGGAGGCGACCCTCTCGTCCACTGGGGTGAACTCCAGCACAGAGTTGCTCAGCTGGGGGCTAGCTAGTAGCCACACCTACCTTATGCCTCATACCGTGAGCAACTCCGGAGAAGAACAGAGTCCAACTCCTATCCAGGAGTTTAGTTCCAGCGCCGGTGCTGTGCGTGGAGGTTAGCACCACCAGGTGTAATTGATATCGCTCCACCTCCCTTACAAGCTCCGGCTCCTTCCCCCCCAGCGAGGTCACGTTCCATGTCCCCAGAGCCAGCCTTTGCCGCCCGGGTCCAGTCCGTCGGTGCCCCCCGCCTTCACCGCCACCTAGTTGGCAGCGTACCCGACCCCGACAATTCCTCCCATGGGTGGTGGGTCCACGGGACGGAGGATGAGATGGCGTTGCCACGTTGCTTATTTGGGCTGGGACCGGCCGGGCTCCGTGGTAAGCCCGGCCACCAGGCGCTCGCAGGCGGGCCCTCCGTCTGGCCCTGGCTCCAGATGAGGGCCCCGGGCTTCCTCCGGGCCGGGTCTCTCTTCCTCTTTCATCTTGTTTCATCGGGGTTGTTGCCTGTAACCCCAGGTAGGGGGGCTAGGGGGTACTACCACTTGCCCAAGGTGGACCCCCAGACTAGTGGAGGTAAGGAGGCATCTTACTTCTCCATTCTAGTTTTGCAGTGAAAACTAGCCACTGCTCTGTATTTTGGTAACCTTAAGTTTAATTTGCAGTTAGACATTTTTAGGACTAACACTGAGGATATTAAAGTGCTCTGAACCGAATGCTGAAAACACATTACGGTAGACCTGGATGAATAATGTATTATTTAAAAAGGAAGTAGCCCCACACTATGAGATAATTCATAATTTAAACACTAATAGATTTTTTGGGGGGTTTCCCCCCCCCCATACCATAAGTCATATCTTCCATTGTTGTGGAACATGGATTTTTGAATAGGCCTCGGATGGTCCAGTATGTCATTGTCCTTTTCTATTCCATTGACTACAATCATGACCATCAACATGACCAAAATGTAAGGTTTATTTAAATTAAACAAATCGTTACTTGCTCAGACAATCTTTTCACAACCATTTCATAATCATTTCAACATCTCTCCAGTGCAAAATGGGCACTCTGTAAAAAGGATAAATATTTTAGACATTAACAAAGAGACTGCATCTTAGATCTAAACTCTAATGCTCCCCCGCAACCCCCCACCTCCTTTTAGTGGAGTTCTTGGCTCGTCATGCTCTAACATCCATTGCAGAGCAATCCATGTTCCTGGTGGCTTGTAACATTCCTGTTCATTGAGGTGTCTTGGAATCTGACAAGAGGATCAATCAGAACTAATGAACCCACAGACGAGGTGACTGAATGAAAAGAGGGACAGAGGCAGGAGGGGAGGCAGGATATAAATGAATTATCTCGTTCAAGATTTGGTGCTTGTCCAAATATCCAGGCTCTCCCCTCTGTTCTGTGGCCTGACCTCATACCAGAGGCTGGTTGTGAAGACCTGCAGTACACTAAGACATGATGAAGTAATGGATTGATGCCTGTGTGGGGGAGGCTGTTGGACAGTGTTTACTACAGCAATACAGCTGTCCCTCCAGACCTGTTTTCCTAGATTAATTATTTACAAATCATTTTTTAATTTATAGTGTTGTATCCCATGCCAATATAGATTTGAGCAGGTGTGTGCTCAATGCACTGTTTTCATTTCTATTTGATTTAACAATACTAGAATTAATTAAATTCCCTTTTGGACACACAATATGGTGTGTGTAATGAGTATGGACTGATATGTTGTGTGTAATGGGTATGGACTGAATGGATGGATAGTAAGTTATACCGTGTACTGTGTCTTTTTCATTATAGGCTGTAGGGGTCAGAGTCATTAAGGAATTGTTATTATTGTCCCCCACCCGATTAAATCGTGAGCTGTGATATTAATTTAACCCCTGTATGTTAGTGTGCGCGGCGTGCGTGCTGTAAGTCAGTGTGTGCATGCATGCATGTGTACCTTTGTGTTTTTACCTCTCAAATAAACAATTCATACTCCAAATAGGTTTGGAGACAAACAAAAACTGGTCCAATGTCCAACGCCAAAGGGCAGAGAGGAGATGGATTAGACAATTGAATAATGTGGAAAAAAGAGACCAGGAAAGCACTCCAACTTGATTAGCCTAATTTATTTGCCCACTACTACTACATCGGCGAGATACCGAACGCTGCAAGCAACAAAATAACGTAACGAAAAGCCTCATCTGTAATCGTTTTTGAAGTTAAACGTAGGCAGATGTAGCTACTGCAGATAACGTTAGCTAACGTGAGCTGACATTGGACATCGACCTTTAGATATTTGTTTTCCATTAAGATGGACAAGCTATCTAACTGTGGCTTCTTCTTCTTTTGAGTATCATCAGATGGCCAGCTCAGTATCGTCCAGCCATGCCCTCGTCTCAGGACCAATACCTCCATGCTCCAGACCTACATCGAAGAGGCTTCTGAAGGTGCTCTGTATAGGGAGGGGGCAGCCGGAGATTATATGCTCGGCAGTCTGTTCAGGCTTGCTGCACTTGCATGTTTGTAAGAAAAACGACTAACAACAATGAAAAACTACTTTCCATATGTGTTGCACTAAATATTCTTCACTTGGGCATAGGCTACCAAATGTAATCTAGAAACACTGGCGCATTGTCGAGTCAGCGCTTTCCTATTGCGCTACCCAATGTCAAAACATAAGTGCAAGAGATTTAGCCATCCACACACTGGTCGGGATATGTGGTGCCATATGTGCATGTTGTAGCCTATAGCCTACCTGATCTGTTGTGCTTGTGGCTTGGCTTATGTCAGAAAAACCTCTCAGGCATTACACACCACAATCAGTGAACCCAGGAGTAACATTAGAACTCGGGATGAAGGTAACCCTGTGGCAGCCCAGAGATATGTTGGTGTGGAGAAGCCTCATAGGGGAGGTGACCTTGAAAAAAGGCTTTACCAGCGTGAAACCTTTTGGATTTATTTCCTTTATTACTAAACATGTCCCCCAATGGTTAATGATAAGATATAATAGGCTATGGCCTATTCTCTTGCTTCTGCTGAGGAGGTTACAAGTTTGTGTCCACAGTGCGATTTTATACCATGGCTTCCGGTGGCTTCTAAAAAAAAAGGAGCCCAATGGGTCAAAACTTGATGGCTAAAAGCCTTGTTTGTTTTTAGTTTTTTTTACCTAGAATGATACTCAGAAAAAAATGTGTTTCCTTCCCCAGACGTTCCTTTTTTCATTATGGGCAATGGGAAATAGGCTTTTTGACCCCCAAAGCCTGCAATACCGAGCTTGGCCACTACGCAAGCTGGCTTCATGCGCTGGGTGAGCAACATGCGCTAGGTGAGCAACTTCTAATTTTGAAAACAAGCACCAAAAGAGTTACTAAACACTTCAACTCTGGATTTAGAAAGTAGACAGAGTCCTGCGTAGAACAGACTATAGTTTTACTGAGACACCAAGCATAGCTTTTTTTATGTAAAATAGAAGTAAATTCTATTTGGCAATGGAAAAAAAAAGAATTGTGGCGAGTGCCCCTCAGTAGTGGGCTCTGGTACATGTGTGATGTAAGCACGAACGTTCTCTCCCTCCGTGTTAACGTACAAGGGCCAAATCAATATACACCCCACAATGTCATTGGGTCATGGAACAATGATACAGTCCTTTGACAGGATCAATCCACCGGGTATTGGGCAGCAGAAGCAATAAAGTCAAAAGGCGGATCCACTCTGCTTAAGAAACATCAATAGTCTCAATGGGGGAACATGACCTCCCTTGGGACCATCCAGAACCAAACCAATCGTTGGAACTGGCCACTACTGACCACAGATGGAACTGCTTACTAGAACTCAACACCCACACTCTCTTCTTGTAGATCCTGGTTTTTACTTAGCCAGCCTCTTTCATGTTTCTACTCCAATTCCATCCATTGCGTTTGCTTGGACATGCGCCAGCAGCAGAACTATCTCCTATCTTGCTGCCCTTGTTTCCCTGCGGGGGGCAGGGGGGGGCGGGGGGGTGCCTGCATAACAAAGGGGCCGCAGAGCCATAAATCACCTCCCCATTCGGTGCAGGAAGAGCAAATGAAGATGTCTTATAGGCTGTCCATAGAACGTCATAGCCATGCCTCGTTCTCCCCCTCTATGTATCTCCCTTTTTCTCTCTTTCTCCTCTCTTTTTCCCTCTCTTTCTCGTCTATCCCTTTCTCTTTCTCATTTTACAGGAGAGCTGTGCTGATCACTTTAATGACCTTGCTCAGGGAAACCCCAGGTCCAAACTTCCCTCCTCTCATTCACGCTCTACCCTCTCACCTACACCTCTCTTTCTCCCTCTCTCATCCTGTTAACTCTCCTTCTTGCCCTCTATATAGTGCTACAGAACCCCCCCCCCATCTCTCTCTCTCTCTCTCTCTCTGCTATGTCTCTCTCTCTCAAACCCTTTGGGCCTTTTCCTCAACTGCAATTTTTGGAGCAATTGATTATACAGCTCTCCTCTCCACCATACCCTCCCCCCTCTCTTCTCTCTGTATCTCTCTCTCTCCCTCTCTCTCCTTGCCGATCACTGTAGTTTTCTCTTCCAAGCTCAATCCTATGCATATCCCTGCAGTCTAGTGAGCCATGTGCTAGGCTCACGCATAGATTCTCTCTGCTGCACACACATGCACTTGCAGACACACGCACACATAAAGGACAAATCCTGAGAGACGAGCTCTGCGTGGAAGTGAGAGAACGGCGAGCGTGGGTGTGTGTGTGCGTGTGTGTGTGTGGCGAGGGGGGTCGGGGGAGGATACACACTCAAACGCTCTCTCTCTCCCTCTCATTCACACACACACCCTCACACAGGAGTCGAGAGCGGTTAGGAGGAGAGGAGCTGGGTGGCAGGAGGGCTGCTGTTGCTGCTGCTGCTGAACAACGCCAGCAAAGGGACTGTGGCGACCTGGGAAGAGAGCGGCAGCTGTGAAATGCCTTGACGGGAGTCCGTCGGCTTCTCCGACCTGAAGGTAAGGCTCATGCACCAAAGAGTGAAAAGCGCGGGAGATGGAGACAGAGAGAGACAGAGGGATGAGAGAGAGGGGGGAAAGGGGAAAGTACAATGTTAGCTGCTTTATGCTCCTGGTTGCAGTCTTTTTTGATTTGCCTTAGAGTGCACGCTGCTGTTATGTTCTGGGATGCGTTGCACCGTTCCTCTATGGCGGTTGGTAGAGTCAAGTGCGTATCAGAATCAGGTTGATTTTGCCAAGTAGGTTTACACATACGAAGCATTTGCTGTTGATGCATGACAATACACATAGTGCAAGAACCAAACCAGGCAGTGCAAATTACAATAACAAAGTGGCAAATACAATAAATAAAATATAGAATGTAATGTATAAAAATGTACTAAATAGAATAGTGTCAGTGGGGGTCTCTTGCCTCGCTGATGAGGCCAGTTGCAGCCGGGAAGAATCAGTTTTTGTGTCTTGGTCCTGATGGATGAAGACCATAAACTACGGTATGTGTGTGTGTGTGTGTGTGTGTGTGTGTGCGAGCGTGTATTTGTGTATGTGCATGTGTGCGTGCGTGTGTGAGTGTGTGTGTGTGAGCGCTGTAGTGGAAACTGCCTAGATTCCCCTTTCAGCCTCGACCTCTGTCCCATCACAGTAGCCTGTAGTGATATAGCCCCTACACTGCTCATGTTACTGCAGTGAAAGATCACCTATGCATTTGTTTGCCCTCACAGCAAGGACTAGGTAATCAAAAAGCAATGGGTTTTTCTGACGCAAGCGGAAGCCCTACCATTTGCCTTCCTTCATGTGCCACGATCTCCGCGTGTACGTGTGTGCGTATGCGTGCGATAGAGAGACGATGCTTCAGCTCTCCTAGTGCAATGCAGGAGTTTTATGAGCGCAGCGGCAAGCCGTGTGTGTGTGTGCATGTCTGTGTGTGAAGGAGGAGGGGGGTACTGTGTAGCCTACAGAGAAACAGCGCAGTATGATCCTGCTTCCACAATTCAATGAAAGAGAAAAAAAGAGCAAGAGCAAGAGAGAGAGAGAGCTTTGACGTTTGATGTTATTTCAGAGACTATACCCGAGCATTTGCGAAATACGTATTGATTCCGTTCTAACGTTGAGCTCAGTTCAGTTTGAGGATTAGGGCCGCTTGGTTTAGGATGTGATGTACCATTGTCTGTCGTCACAGGGCTGCTCCGGATGAATGCACTCTGCAGAAAACATCTTGAGTGTTGTTGCCGTAAAACTTTGATGACATGGGATTTATGGTCACTGTTTGTGGTGGAAGATGTTTTTTTTCCCCTTTGAAATGTTGGGATGTGCTTGGCAGGGCCTGTGAGGCTGGTGTAGTAGTGTTTGGTTCCCATGTAGGATATGTGTACGTGATTATTATTTTTTCATAGGTTTTCTCTGGGGCAGTGTGTAGGAATGAAAGCTAAGACTTGAATTGCGCATAACTGTATGAAATCATCATTTTGCGTAATGAAAATTTGGATCATCTCAGCCTTTGGGCAGCATAGATTTGAATATGTCTATGCTCTCATGTAGTCTGAATAGTGAATGCCTGTGAAACCATGTCCAGCATACAGTATGTATTATTTAATTCATCTGACATGATCCTGTCTCGAACCGGGTTGAACCCTGGCCTGCAATTCGATGGCTGTGTGTGTGTGTGTATGTGTGTACGTGTGTGTGTGCACGCACATTCGTGTGTGTGTGTGTGTGTGTGTGTGTGTGTAGGGAAAGTGTGAGTGGCCATGCTATAAATGCTAGATGGATGGCCTTTTGACCTTCTAAAATGCAGTCTACACTGTACTGTAGCTACTATGGCCCCACCATCCATTCACATGTGGGACACACACACAAACAAACAAACAAGGGTATACAGTGACAATCTAATGAGCCACTGATATTAGAATATAG
The DNA here is from genome assembly GCF_949987555.1 of Borostomias antarcticus. Lineage (NCBI taxonomy): Eukaryota > Metazoa > Chordata > Actinopteri > Stomiiformes > Stomiidae > Borostomias > Borostomias antarcticus. Next base: position 46,337,994 of record NC_140234.1, on the reverse strand, counting down.
TGTATATTATTAATTGGTGGTGTTTATTTAGTCAGGATAGTGTCTCTTGAGCCTATAGGCATGACTAAGTTTTAAAAGCAGCCCCATGCTTCTGCTGCAGTGGTGCATTTGTGTCAAGAGCTTATCTGAGCATGAAGAATCCATTGCATTAGCCCTGGAAAATGTGTGTGCGTGCCTGCGTGTGTGTATTGAATTAATACAATGCTGGTTACCTGTGGATGCCCCTGTGGTTCCCTGTTTTTTTACCTACAGTGCCGTTGAATTGCATACCATAATTGAACTGGAATCTAATTCTTAATTGCACCAGTTTCCTTATCCTAACATTAGAATATAACCTTTTTTTTAAATAACTGAACGACACAAACGATACTGAGCCACATTGAAATACAATCCTGAGCTCTGCTTATAGGCTAAATAAAACATAAGGAGAAAATGAGAATACATATTCAAACACACTCCTGTCAGCTCCCAAAGGAAATTATTCAATTTATGCACTCGTAAATCCAGAGGCCTTTGCTATTCCAAGGTCTGTGTTTACTGTATTTAAATGTGTCATCTCTGGTGCTTAAGGACCTGATTTAATGCCACGTGGCCTCGTCCTAAAACTAGAACGTATTTCACTCACCACTCTGTGGTGCATAACGTTGATACATGAAGCCTAGCGTAGGCTTGAATGCCCAATAGACACAGCTTGTAAAATGGACGTTGTAAACAGAGCTGATTCCACAGCTGCAGGGATCACTTTTTTGTCCTCTAAGGCTACAGGCACCGTACGTCCACACTAATACGTTTTGCTTTAAAGCGTATAACCTTTTTTATGTTTACTGCCTAATGTCCACTACACCAGCGCTTTCAAACCCCTAAAACAGAAAGTTTAGAAAATGCCGCTGACCCCTTTTTAGTTTTAAAACTCCAGGATTGCATATTTGTCTGGATGGGCGGAAACTAAGACTTTTGAAAACAGGGACGCAAACACTCACGTTCGCCTGATTGGGTCATATCAGTCATGACCTGTCCTTCCCTGATCAGTCATGCCGCCATCACGTGACCCTCTACTGTAAGAAAACAAATGGCATTAGTCTAATATGTCACCGTATTTGCTTTGCAACAACTCCCAATCAATGTTTTCTACCACCTTGACCACCTGTGTTACTTGGGAAAGCGTCCTTGGGTTCTAGAAAGGCATTATACACATTTAATTTATTATGATTCTTCTTCTTCTTCTTAAAATCAGTCTATAAACTCTGCGCTCAACTAGAGACTGAAGACATCAGTCCAGGTTTCGTTGCTAAAAATGGGTGGAAACAATTGGAGAGATTGAAAAAAACCTGCATTGCAGAACCAATCCAATGTCTTTAGGGGCAGCTGTAGCTCAGTTGGTAGAGCGGGTCGTTCAATGATCGAAGGGTCAGTGGTTTGAATCCCAGCTCCGACTGTCCACATGTCAATGTGTGCTTGAGCAAGACACCTAACCCCAAATTGCTCCCAATGAGCAGGTTAGCACCTTGCAAGGCAGCTACCGCCATGTGTGTGTGAATGGGTGAATGAGAGGACATTGTAAAGCGCTTTGAGTGCCGCTAAGGTGGGAAAGCACTATATAAGTGCAGTACATTTAACATTTAGGGCAGTCCTTGCTAATGGGGCGTTGAATGTTTTGTTTTGATTCTCTACTCCAGTTTGTTTGGAGGACATCATTTCTGGTAAGGAGGGTCCTTCACCCGTAGTGCTCTGATTGGTAGCATCGGTTTCGGCGCTGTTCTATCAAGGACTTTCAATGGAGATGTCTCTAGATTTTCGGAGGCGGATATCTCCAAAGTCTGGCATCAAGAAACTACCTTCCTGGTTACACCGGCATGCACATGCCCAGTGTAGGTGAATCGTCATGTGATATGCGTTTTCAAGGCGACATTATTTTTGAAACTTTGGTAAGACGCTCATGTGGACGAAGAAGATGGTTTCGCTTTTAAATGAAAATGTATTAGTGTAGATGTAACCTAAGCCCCCATCACACACACACACACACACACACACACACACACACACACTACATACATACAGTAGTGAGACCTTGTAGTTCATGCTTACCTTCAGTGTCCATGTCTCTCTGTCTGCGTGCTCCTTTGATCCTGCCCCTGTTAAGTCACTCATCTCAACATAATGTCCTTGTACAATGTTAAAAGGCTATCTCTGGGGTGAGGTTGAACCTTCTTAATAGTTTGATCTCTTTCCTGGCCAAGGAAATTAGGTAATGCACTATACAGTATATAACCAAACTATCAGTTGTAAAGAAATGCACAAAGTTAATACTCCATGTGCAAGGAGGAACCTACTCTTGATGAATACACCTGTAGCAGAAGTCTCATTTATGCTCCAATGATTAGAATTGCAAGTCAGATCAGTTGAACCATTTCAGTCAGGTTCACTTGGGTAGGCTCCATTTGAGTCCTGGGTAGGCCACATATATGAACATTAAAGGTGTCCTTTTATGCTAATTTTCAACAATTTAAGTCTTTGGGGTCCCCAAAACATGTCTTTGAGTATTTTTGCTGAAAATACCACTCAGAATAAGCGTTCTAGCATGCCTCTATACCCCTCCGTGACCACAAGATCTGATTGAGTGGATTGAGAGTTTTTCATATGCAAATGAGCTCAGCTAAGAGCAAGTCGGCAGGCTAGAGAACGAGGGCTGTTGACGACGCTATGCTACCCCAAACACAGCTTGCTAGCCTGGGCCATCCACACTCAATGCCATTGTGACAAATGTCATTGTCCTCTCTCCCTGACTAAACATGATAGCGTTAGTGCCCATGTTATTATCTCCACAGTTGCATGCTGTTACCTCTAGCTACATTCTCTAGCTAGACATCACCAGGCTATATAACACCATTCGAATACAGGCAATAAAAGCTAGATTCTGTAGGCCGAGGGGAATCCAATTATATCCACTTCTTAATATTTGATCCTTTTTCATGACCACTCGATGAACTAGAAGTCTACCAATTTCATTCCACTAACGTTACTCTGATGAAGCGACCGTCCCGGCTGAGGCAAAAGGGGAGTTTGTTTGTGTTAGCTAGCTAGCATTAGTACTATATGCAAACAAACACACATCATCATTATTTACAGTTTCTGCATAATTTCTGCAGACAGTTGGTATTGCTTGATCATTCAGAAAGAGTTTATCTGAAAATCCTGCATTGTACTGACCCATGTTGGAAAAGCAATTGGGCAAAAAATGGCTAGCACACACTGCCAGTGTTTTGCCAATTTCAGTGGGAACGTTGTCATCAAAAATGAAATATATCCACTCGGCTCTGCTGTCCTTTGAGCAAGAACAGAGCATTTTCTGTGCAAAGACATTGTGCTAGCTAGCAGAGTCCTCGAACGTGACATAGAGTGACACTTGAGATTTGAACGGCTTGCAGGGACTGACTTTTTTTCTAGTGTTTTCATTTCGGCTGACCACAACAAAATAACTGGGTTGTTTCACTTCATACTTTGTTTGTCAGTAGGCCCATCAGAGACTCAAATGTACATGCAAAAACAATGAAAAAGTTTGTTTTGCAAACGTGGACGCCTTTAAAAAAAACTATTCAGTTTACCGAATATCTGAGTAGCCTTAATGATAACCATGTCATGCTCATATCAATATAAATATATTACTACTCTATTAACACTGAGATTACTCTGCTAACTGGTCTACTAACACCATCCTGGAGAAGAATGTTAATAAGCTGTTCAAGAGACAGAACCCCCACAAAGCGTCTGGACCAGACCTGTCTCTCTCTCCATCCTAAAGCACTGTGCTGATCAGCTGTCTCAAGCACCCCCCCCCCCCTCGGCTCAGTGGAGTCCACCATCATCTCCCAGGACATCAAGTGGGAGCAGAACATCAGCTCCCTCACCAAGAAGGCACAGCAGAGGATTACGTCCTGAGGCAGTTGAAGAAGTTCAACCTGCCAAAGCCAATGATGTTACACTTCTTCACTTCCATCATTGAGTCCATCCTCACTTCCTCCTTTACCATCTGGTGCGTTGCCCCCACAGCCAAGGACAAGGCCAGATTGCAGCAAGTCATCCATTCTGCTGAGAGGGATTGGCTGCATGCCTCCAGGGCCCTGAAATGGGCAAGAAACATTGTGGCCGACCCCTCCCACCCCGGACACAAACTCTTTGAACCACTCCCCTGCGGCAGGAGGCTGTGGTCCATCAGGACCAAAACCTCCTGGCACAGAAGCAGTTTCCTCCGGACTGCAACCAGCCTCATCAACATGGCCTGTGTCCCCCTTGACTCTGCTGCATTATTTTACACATTATTTTGATTGCATTGTATATAGGATTATATTGCATAGATCATATTGTATCATATTGGCTCCTCACTATTGCTTTTTGCACTATTGTATTTTGCACTGTCCGATCTAGTCCTTGCACCTTATCTATTATTGTCTATTTGTTATTGTTATGCACCAACAGTCCAAAGCAAATTCCTCATATGTGTGAAAACCTACTTGGCTAAATAAATCTGATTCTGATTTTGAGAAAATGGAAAAACAAAGACATATGACATTGACATATGAAGCACAGGAAGTGTAGTCGACCTTCCAGAGGCTTAATAATCACTGCTGCACCATCATTAATGTGAGGTAAGTGAACACGCTGATGACTTAACTACATCCTGAGGGGGATTCAGTCTTTACGTAAGCATCTATCGAGCGTGAACATCCATCACCCAGGGTGAAGAAATTTCTCGCAGCCACAGCCCATTAGCGCAGGGAAAAGAGATATGTTTCATAAAACAGGCTGGGCATGTTGAGTGACACCATGGACGTTCTGATTTGGTATGTGGCATGCATCTGTATAAGACAGGAGAGCTCCTCAAAGGGCCTGGAACAGACAGAGTAGGTGGGACAGGGACACATAAGGTGCGTCGGGAATTCTAATTAGGACCATTTGACCTTTGGCTCTTCTTGCATGCGCAGCATTCTCTCCTTCTCTATCGCCTCCTCTCCTCTCTCCTCCTCCTCCCTCACTCCGAATGTGGAGGGGGGGTCTGGGTCGCAAATTTCGATAAGCAGCTGACAAGCCGCCTGATAAAAAACGGGCTAGGGTGTTGGATCGCCTGTCCTCTCCTTAACCCCCCCTCCCTTTCTCCGTCTCTACCTTCATCTCTCTCTTCCCCCGACCTGGACGTCCCCTATCCACAACAACAGGTCCAGTTTGGCCAAGTGGGTGTCGCTGGGTGGCAGGGGTGTTGCGGTTTTTCATCCCACCCAGCCCCACTCAACAGCACAAGGCCGCACTTATAAAAATATGCATACCCTTGGTGCAGGGGCGCGACAAAACGCGATTGGAAACCAACAGAGCCTAAGCTTGCCACACAAGCTATTCTTGGCTCAGGGCAGCTCTATTTTTTGGGGGTTGGAGAGGGAGAGGTTGTCATTTCATTAGGGTAATTGTCTCCAGTGTGGGTAGTAGAATGTCTTTCAGCGTGACTAGCAGTGCAGCTCTGACAGAAGGTGATTGGTGGGGGAGGTATCCAGGCGCTGCTCTGGATACACTCAAGACTAGCAAGCATGGGGGAGGGCCAGGCGTGGGGGTGCGAGCCTGGGCCCAGAGCCAAGCTGGCTGACATCTGCAGTCATTGGGGGACGTTTTTAGTCATTTGCCCCGTCCGACCGCAAAGTGTCATAAGTGAATGGAGATAGGGAGAAAGCTTTTGCACTGTGGTCCACTCGTCCCAGCCTCCTGAACGCACACACACACACACACACAAGCAATAGAGGCATCGGACTGCGGCACACGCCAATATTCCACTGTGGGAGCAAAAAGTATGGAGGGAGAGAAAGTGGTGGCCTTCCAATGCTGGACTAGCAAGACATTGGAACGATTGTTCCATTAGAGGCTTATGATCTTCAGCACCGATTGTGAAGATATACTCGCAGTGCAAGTAATCTTTAAAACATTGCTCTCTCCCTCTCTTTCCGTCTCCTGGGCCAGGCCTGTACACTTCATTTTGATGACACCTCAGAATTGCATTTTTTGCAAAACAAGCTCTGACCTTAAAATATACGGATGAGCGCCCACTAATAGTCAATTTTATGTTGTAAACGAAGGGTTACTGCTGAGGCTGCACTTTCTCACTGCCTTGTTCAATCTGCACCACATCGTTCTCTGAGGCATGGACAGTACCTTCAGTGAGGCAAAGGAACAGAACGGTGTTCAGAGACTTAGCTCGACTTCCAGTCCTACCCAAAGGACAAAAAAAGTGATTATCCCTTGATTAATGATAATCTAAAAAATGTAGTCAACAAAATAAAGTGCTTCTTGTTATCATGATTGTTGATCACGTTCTATCTAGAGAGCAATGATTTTGGCAGGGGGAGGGACAGCGGCCCTCCAGAGGAAAGTTTTAATTCTGCCAACCATGTTATTGGAGCAGTAATTAATATTGACACCAGCCCCTGATCCTAGCTAGGCTCACTGCCAGCTCTCGCTTTTCTAACGACAAGCATCTACTTACACAGAGGTGGCCTTTTTAAATAATACTGTAGGTGCAAAGAATAAAATGCGACATAAAGCTTTTATGTTGGACTGTGTTTGTTTGTTTGTTTGTTTGTTTGTTTGTTTGTTTGTTTGTGTTGTATCAGCAGATATGAGGAGCGATATCAGGAGACAAAGTAGCCTATCTCCTGTGGGGAACAGGTTTATTTGGCTGCCCCAGTTCTCCTGGCTCTGAACACGACAGATGAGTGCTCGTGCTATCAGAGCCTAAACACAATTCACCCAAAGCATCCTGTCGCGCTCCCCTGGTAACAAGATAAACGCTTGTTACCCTCTTAAAGGGACGAGATAAACCGCCCCGGACACACTGCACACTTCTTATTTGGGCGGCTGTTGAGTCGACAGAGAGAGAGAATAGCAATCAAAATCCATGCAGAGAACACACATACATGAATGCACGCATGCACACATACTCAATCACACACACACACACACACTCTCGCTCTTTCTCTCTCACACACACACACGCACACACGCATACACACACACAGGTCTTTAGTTCGCAAGTTCCCCCGGGCTATGTTTTATGCATGAGACCCTAAACTGACTGGGAAAGCAGGACCTGACAAGACTGTAATGGATTCAGGGAGGGTTTTTTCGAGAGCTTTGTGTCTGTCCTGTGTCATGGTGTCTGTCTGTGTTTCTCTGCTCAGATGCCCGTCACGTCTCGCTGCCCTTTGCTTTAGAGGAGTCAATGTCAGCACTGTATTCCTGGGTGGATGTAGCATGATGTGGCAGGAGCTTTCCTCCTTCATCCTAGCCACTGTTTACATCCCTCCCCAAGCCAGTGAGTGAATGATGCACTGCACACCCTGGCCAACCAGATAACTGGCTTGGAAGAAAAACATCCTGACTCACTTTTCATAATCCTTGGGGACTTTAACAGAGCAAAATTAAAACAAAATATTACATATTAAATATTAAGTTACCAAAATATAGACATTGTCCTACCAGGGATAATTACACACTGGACCACTGCTACACAATTCTTGAACACTGTTCCCTGGGCAGCTTTGGGGCACTCTGATCACGCTTGGTTTATCTTATTCCAACATACAGGCAGAAACGTCTGTAAAATCTGCAAAGCCTATGGTCAAAACAGTGAAGAAATGGACCAGCGAGGCAAACCAGGAGCTGGAATACTGTTTTGATTGCACCGATTGGAGTGTTTTTGAAGTTGCATCTGGCAACATGCACAAGCTGACTGACACTGTGATGTGCTACATCAGCTTTTTGAAGATGTGTGTGTGCCAACCAAGACCAACTGCACACATAAAAATACTAATACATTTATTACATTGAACTGCGTTAAGTCTGTTGGTCATTTTTTCACCAGTAACCACTATCTGTGAACCCCACAACAATTCACAGATTTTGAACTTTCCGACCCGGAAATTCCAAATAAAGGAGCACTTCCGAGTTGATCTTGAGCTAGCCACGTTTATATCAGTGTGTTGTTAGGCCTACTTAAACATATTATTAGGCCTATAATAATAATAATAATAATAATAATAAATATAGCTGCAAGCAGCAATAACGGGGCCAAGCACAATGAACGCATCAAAGCCAACAAGCAAAACACGCCATAGCTACATTGGAGCTATGCATGTGAGCATCTATGTCGCCTGACCAGGTGAATCAGGTCAAATTCATGCAACAGTATCATCATCACCATGATCACCATGATCATCATCATCATCATCATCATTATACAACTGCATTCACATTCAATTCATCTGACAGCGTCAAGTGAGAGTCAGGTCATTTTTAGAATTTCATTACATTCATTTTATTTTGGTACATATGTTTTAGAACCTATTTCTCTGCATGTCTACATGCCACATGATCGTTCTCCAGGCCTTCCATCTGCCTGGAAGGCCCACCTTTACCATCAAGTTCTCAGTGCGGGGATTTCTTGATAATTCAGCTACCTATGAAGAACACTCACAACTTTTTTTTCTCTCTACACCTCACAGTTTCCAGAAGAATGCCCCCCCTACACTTGGTGTAAGTAGGCTATGTAGTCTGTGGGCTACTGTCCTCTCCCAGGATGAAGTGTTTAGATTGAAGGCTAAAACCCTCTCCCTGGTTGAAGTGTGTAAGCTATATACTGCAAAAGGTACACTATCCAAACTTGACACTCTTTACCACTCTACCATCCAGTTTGTCACCCATGCCACATACAATACACACCACTGCACTCGTTACTCTTTGGACAACTAACCTTCCAACTAACCTTCCCATCAAACCTGTCATAACATTCCCTAGTTTAATTTCATTTGCACCCTTCTCCAACTATCACCTCTCTACCTATGTCACATTTTACACTAAATGCCTCTCACACACTGACTCCTACAAAAGCCAGTTCATTTACAATGGCTCTACACAATATCCAGTCTTAAAGCAGACTTTAAAGATGTACACACACATCAATTCTTTATGAACGCTGATTGCATTTGTGTAACAGAAACATGGCTAACATCTGCCATAGCCACATTTGAGCTATGCATGTGACTATTTCTTTGCATGTCAACATCCCACCTGGTCATTGTCCAGGCCTTACATCTGCCTGGGAGTCCCACCTTTACCATCAAGTATCACTGCAAGGATAGCTTGACAATTCAGCAATCTGTGAACAACACTCACAATTCTTGTTTCTCTCTTAACCTCACAGTTTTCAGAAGAATGCCCCTCTTCTACCCATACATTTGGTGTAAGTAGGCTATGTAATTTAAGGTCTACATTTCCATCCAATTGACCTGAATGACTACTGTCAAACTAACGTGGAGTCCATATGCATTCAATTGTAGTGATCTTGATTATTTCAGTTAAACAAGCACATTCTTCATATAAGAAGAGACGACACATTGGTTTAATTCTAGCAATGAAAATACAATGAAAGTGCAATGGGGGTCCCTTTGCACAACAATGCTTATATAATCATCAAAATGTAATCTGACAGTGTTGTGCCCAATTAGTAAGTTGTAGAGCATGCCATCCGCTACCCATACAAGCATTTTGAACCCCATTTAGCCACGGGGGGCGCTACAGCAATCAATTGAGTTTAAGCCACTTCTAAGAATTTTGGCTGGTTATAGCGCCACACTATGGCCTTACTGCTTCATATTTCTTCAGTTACCTCAAGATATGCTCTGGTACTACTATATCTGTTTTCCGAAATACCATCCAAGCGGTTAGGCCTGAACAGGAAATTAGCTCTCTAGCGCCCCCATTCAGTTTATTCTGGCTTTGCCTCGGGCTGACATTGTTGATATGAACACAACGTTTTGTGGTGTTCCATGCATTCCTTCAGAAGTTATATGCCTTTTTCTGAAAAGCCACACCCTCTGCAATATTCAATTGCTCACAGTGGCTATTTTCATCAAGTTTTTGAAATTATGCCGAGATGAACCTTTAGATATTCATTGCTAGATTCTATATACTGTGCTTCATGTAAATTTACAAAACTTCCTAGGAGCACATAGATTTCAAGTGCTTTTCAAAAAATGCAAAATTGTTGCAAATTAACATAATCTGAAGTTATGGCTCCTTGAGGCAAATTTGTTCAACCTGATGAGACATATATGCCTCCAAAGCTTCATGACTCTAGCTCCAACGGGGCATGACATATGACCATTCAAAGTTTGCATTTTATCCCCTTTTATGTATTTTGTCTTGTTATAGCGCCACCCTGTGGCCATTCAGGCTCTTCTTTCTCCAGTGACCATTAGACATACCCTGGTACCACTGTACCGTGGTTCGGAAAGCTCTGCATGGCGGTTAGGACTAAACTGAAAATGAGCTCTCTAGCGCCCCCATTTGGTTGGATTCGGCCAATAATGCAGTGGCCGCCTCAGGTTATATCTGCACAGATGTGTACCAAGTGGCGTGGTGTTCTGCACAACCCTTAAGAAAGTATACCCCTTTATGTGAAAAGCCACGCCCCATGCCATTTTCATTGGCTCATAGTTGCTGTTAAATTTAACTTTTTAAACTTTTGCCGAGATGGAATTTTAGATATCGTTCCCTAGATTGTGTGTAACGGATTTCATGCAGATTGGTCAAAGTCTCTAGGAGGAGATAGATTTTAAGCATTTTTCTAAAAATTCAAAATGGCGGAAAATCTATATAACCGGAAGTTATGGGTCCTTGAGGCAAATTTGTTCATCATGAGGAGAGACATATGTGTGCAAAGTGTCATGTCTGTAGGTTAAATGGGGCCTGAGATATGCCTGTTCAAAGTTCGCAACTTCAGTCGGCTGCTATAGCGCCCCCTTTTGGCCAATCAATGTGAGACTTGCTCCATGGCTTTGGGCCATAAGCCTCTACCATCTTGCAAAGTTTCGTAAAAAGTTACCAATCGGCTATAGGGCCTGGCATAGGCTCCCATGGCGGAAAAAGAATAATAATAACACTACCAATAACAATAGGGTCTTCGCCCCTTCGGGGCTTGGCCCCTAATAATAGGCTAATATGTGTTGACACCAAAATAATATGCATGTAATGTGTTTAAATCAGTGTGCTGTTGTTAGGCCTACTTAAACTTATGACTAGACTACAACGTTATAGGCTCAGAAAAGAAAAAAAAAAACGTTTTAGGCCTCGGAAAATTTGGCTATATGAAACCGGTCCTCGGTGCAAAAAAGGTTGGGGACCCCTGATCTAGACTACCCCCCGACAGAAATACCTGGCTGATGACCTAAATGTCTTCTACTGCAGATTTGAGAGGGACAAAATCACACCCCTCATCCACTCCAGTCCAATGACAACAGCCCCCATCACACCTCTGGCAACCCCCTACCCTCCCCCCCCCCGATAGGCTGCACTCAAAGATATGTGAAGAGGATGTGAGCCGGCTCTTCCAGAGGCAGAAAACAAGGAAAGCACCGGGTCCAGACAGTGTCTCCCTCTCCTGTCTTAAAGCCTATGCTGACCAACTGGCTCCAATCTTTACTGATCCCTCCTGCTTCAGACCATCATCCCAGTTCCCAATAATCCCTCCATCACAGGACAGAATGACTACAGGCCTGTCGCTGTGTCGTCTGTGGTGATTAAGTTTTTTGAATGACTGGTGTTGGCCCACCTGAAGACACCTGCTAGATCCCCTGCAGTTTGCCTACTGAGTAAACAGGTCAGTGGATGCATCAGTCAACATGGGACTGCACTACATCCTGCAACACCTTGACTGCCCAGGGACATATGCAAGGATCCTGTTTGTGAACTTTAGCTCAGCGTCCAACACCATCATTCCAGAAATCCTGTCCTCCAAACTATTCCAACTCACTGTATCCCCCGCTATCTGTCAGTGGATCCCCAGCCCTAGCTCTAACCCCGACAGGCAGTAAACAGCAGGTGAGGCTGGGGGTCATGGCCCCAGGGATTTTGGGCCCTATGAAAGGATTTGACATTGGTCCCGACCAGTGGAGTAGGTTTGGTTTTGAGACCTTTCTGCATCATGGTAGAAATGTGTTTATTTAAAGCACGGCTGTGGTAGACCTGATCTTCTACAACGGAGAGTTTGGATACTTGATTCTGATTGGCTAGCAGCAGTGGTAAAATACTCTGTAACCCACTGCTGCGACCGCATAACAATTAGTATTAATGCGCCGTCAATCTCATTGACGAGGCCATTGATAAAATCAAGCGGTAGGCTATGCTTTGTGTAGCAACTACTCGCAGCAACCTCGCCTTTTTCGTATCCTATTACAAAAACGCACTCATCAGTCCGACTCCAACACTTCCCCTACCAGCAAAAACGAGTGCTCTGGAGAGCTGTTTTAATAACTGCACCATGGCTGGAAATATTCAAATAAACGTGAACCACCCGAATTATGCCTTATGGTTTATGCGAACAAGGCCAACCCAAATAGGCGAGATAGCCTATGTTGCCTGGCAACCATTTGATTAAGAACTATAGCCTATCGCGGAAGATTTTGTAAATACTAAAATGATAAGAATGATCAGTAAATAAATGATTGAATGTTACTACTGAGTGTTTTTTGTGAATATATATATATAGTAACCATTGTAGAAAAGCAATTGACCACTCGAGGCAGTGGTTTACAGGGGATTTTACCACAGCTACGGGGGTCTAACAATGCCCCGTAGCTGTGGTAAAATCCCCTGTAACCCACTGCCTCTCGTGGTCGATTGCTTAATTCAACAGTGATGAGAGGGCCTACCTGGCAGATGAGGGCCTGACTAAGTGGTGTCAGGACAACAACCTCCATCTGAATGTCAGTAAGACAAAGGAGATGGTAGTGGACTATGGGAGGAAGAAGGTGAGGATCTACAACCCCATAAACATTGATGGGATCCCTGTGGAATGAGTGGACAACTTCAAGTACCTTGGTGTCCAGATCAGACCTAAGGACCTGACATGGACAAAACACACAGACACATGGAAAAACACACAGAGGTGAGGAAGGCATGGCAGAGGCAGTTTTAGTGGCTTCCCAGACCTTCTTTAGGATCATATTGTGCTGCAGAGGTTATATGTTTAGAAAGCTAAAGGTCGTTACAAGCTGGCAGATTGATTGTGAATGCCCTTTTCTGTAGCATTGCTAGTAGGCTGTCACAAAATGTGTGTTTGTGTGTGTGCATGCCAGTGCACCCAACTGCCACAAACACTTTTATTTTTCACATTATTGTTGGATTGATGTTGTTGCTATTTACACAGTTGTCAGAGTTGTTCAAACCCCATTTCACTGCTGTTGTAGGCCTATGTGTGCATTGATCTTGATTCTTATGTAAAATGAAATTTAAAAGAAGTTCACACCTTTGTTCTCCGTGGCTACATGCATTGATTGAAAAGTAAGCTGTTGAAACAAAGTCGCGTTGTAGTGAAATTATTTGCGTCTTCAGAGAGTTGGTGGTAATTAAAGCGCATTTGTAAGGGGTGTCATGGCCAGCATTTCCAGTGATCATGGCAGCAGTTACTTTAGCCAAGCGCAATCATCGTAATGCCAGTCATGCTCGTGAGAGAATATTTCAAAGGAGAATATCACTTTTTGATTTAAGCGAGACAAAATCATCCAGAGATAGGTTGCCAGCTCAAGCAATTCTTGCTCTACTTGTTGAAATCAAGGATGATATTGAGCCTGCCACCCAGATGTCCAATGCAATAGGTCTACCTGGCATTGTGAAACTGCCGTCAATACTCCAGGTTCTTGCATGTGGCTCCTTCCAGACATCTATCGCAGGTGCCTCTGGACTATCACAACCATCCATCAGCAGGGCCGTATGGGATGTTGTACCAGCCATTATTAACAGAGTGGCAAGATACATCAAATTTCCCCAAAACAGACGGGAAATTGAGGAGACAACACAGGAGTTATTTAAAGGTGGAATAGGTAGTTTGCTTTTGGCTTTATTTGGTAAAATTGGTATAATATCCTTTCAGCTATAAGTAACAGAAGTGCTCTGAGAATAAACTTGGATCTCCGTGTTTACCGCTGCCTCTGTATTTTGGATTCAAAGAATGCACCATGCCCAAATGTATTGACCAATCAGGGTCTCTATCTCGCCACACCTACCAGTCATGTTTGTAGGGAGGGACTACATCATGATTGACAAGAGGGAATATTAATTGGAAATGTGTGAGGGAAAGGTATGTGTTTTGGTATCATATGTGACGGCGGCTATCAACTCCAGACATGGCTGATGACTCCCGTGCGCAATCCTACCAATGTTGGAGAGGCGTTGTACAATCGGGCTCACATCAGGGGCCTAAATTATAAAGCTTGCGTACACACAAAAGAATGCGTACGCCACTCCTGAGCAAACTTTGGGATTTATAAAAAACAAACTGGCAAAATGAGAAACTGCGATCCTAATGGAAGAAAGGTGAAACCCGAGAAACGCTTTGAAATTCCAGCATTGCATTGTGAGGCATACCTGTGGATCTCGTCCGTCAGGACCTCCAGTTTGCGCACGGAAAATGTAATCTTTCTTTCTCACTGCCATTGTCGTAGGACATGCATACCATTGCATGTCAGTATTTATAGTACTTTACCATATCAGGAGCAAATTCCACTCAGCTGCAACACCGTATAGGCGTGTTTGCATTAGAATATCATTAGCGCAATATTTTTAGTGAATAGGTCATTAAGACGGAGCACATAGCGGGAGCAAATGACACGCAGTTCATGGTGCTATAAGCGGCCGCAATCCATTCTTTGTGAATTCGTCCCTCTATGCACTATTTTACGGATACAAACACCATAGCAACATTGTCCACTGACAGAGGTTACACGGTACTGTGTATACAGTATGACTGATTTAATGAGACACAAACAAGACATAAGCGCTAATAAACAATTTTCTACAGCTTTCACTTATTGTTGATGCACAGAGCTGCCATCTTGATTTTGAGGTTGGAATTGTAGTCGAGTCAGCTCGGGTAGATTTTCACCCCAAGGTTCCACGGTGGAAATCCCATTTCAGGGGACATTTTTTGATGGAGAACTAGGAAAGTGTACCATCAGAGCCATCAGACAGCTGGTTAGCATCATAAGCTTAATTTTGCTATTTGTATTGTTACAATATAAAAAATGTAACATCCTGAACCTATGAATGAAAATACACATTCATACCAAGTTAATATCATATCTACAGTATATCATGTCCGTTACTTAGGTTAGTCCTCAATATAGCAAATACATCTGTTTTATCTGCACTACTTAGCTACCATTATCCAATGCAGCTTTCTCGAGAACTGCTCTGGGTCCTAGCTGTTGTGGCCCCGGCAAGATAATAATAATAATAATAATAACTTTCATTTATATAGCGCCTTTCATAAAATCCAAGGTCGCTTTACATAGAGGCAGAACAGACAAGAGACAAACATGGTAGACAGAGACACACAACATTAATAAACGGAAGCTAGAGGTCAAAGGCCATGTTAAAGAGATGAGTTTTAAGAAGTTTCTTGAAGCAGTCCAGAGTTGGGGCATTGCGGAGTTCTACAGGGAGGGAGTTCCAGAGGGTGGGAGCTGCCACGCTGAAAGCTCTGTCCCCAAAGGTCCGCAGTCTGGTTCGGGGGATGGAGAGCTGACCGGTGAGGATCGCAGGGACCGTGACTGAGTGTAGGGGTGGAGGAGGTCGGTGAGGTACTGAGGTGCCAGAGCATGGAGGGACTTGTAAGTGATGAGGAGGGTTTTGTAGGTGATGCGGAATTTGATGGGGAGCCAGTGAAGGTGGATGAGGGTGGGGGTGATGTGCTGCCAGCGTTTGGTGCGGGTGAGAACCCTGGCAGCTGAGTTTTGCACGTACTGGAGCCTGTCCAGGGTTTTGCTTGGAACCCCGGACAGGACCCCATTACAGTAATCCAGACGGGAGGTGACGAAGGCATGGAGGAGGGTGTCTGCTGTGGAGTCTGAGAGTGAAGGTCGGAGTCTGGAGATATTTCTGAGGTGATAGAAGGCGGATTGAACAGATGTGGGCTTGGTAGGAAAGGGTGGAGTCAAGGATGATGCCCAGGTTGCGGACCTTTGGGGAAGGGCAGATGGAGCAGCCGTCAATGTCCAGAGTGAGATCTCCAACCTTCTGGAGCAGGGCCTTGGGTGCCACAACCATGAGCTCAGTTTTATTGCTGTTTAGTTTGAGGAGGTTAGATGACATCCAGGTTTTTATGTTGCAAAGGCAGTTGACAAGGGAGCGTGGGGGGAGCTGGGTGGATGGTTTGGTGGAGAGGTAAAGTTGTGTGTTGTCGGCGTAGGAGTGGAAACTGAGGCTGTGGCGGCGTATGATCTGACCGAGGGGAGCATGTAAATGGTGAATAGGATTGGGCCAAGTACAGAACCTTGGGGAACGCCTTGGTTGACTGGGGCCGGGGTGGAACTGGAATCACCAATGGTGATGAACTGTTTCCGATTGGTGAGGTAGGACTGAAACCAGGAGAGTGCAGAGCCAGTGATGCCAAGGTGGTCGGATAGGCGGTTGAGGAGGATAGTGTGGGAAACCGTGTCAAAGGCTGCAGAAAGGTCCAGGAGGATGAGGATGCTGATGTGGCCGGAGTCAGCTGCAAGGAGGAGGTCGTTGGTGATTTAGATCATTATTTATCTGGTTACAATAAACGGCCATGCGCCAAACTCTCCCGTCCTGTCTGTCGGTCTGTCTGTCGGGGGTCCTCACTACACGGGTCCAGGGTCCGGGTTCAGAACCCAACATTAGCAGGCGTGTATTACCGAACAGGACTACCAGGCCCAGGGGCCCAAGTGCTCAGGGGGGCCCTAACACAGAGCCTCTGTGTGATGTCGCTGTTATTGACTTAGCATTTCTTGTTGCATAGCCAAAGGGCTTAGTCATTCATGTTAATAACATAGCCCCAAAAGTCCTCCTGAAAAACTGACTTGCCTAAACATTCACTTTGAAGAATGATATCACAAGAAATAAACCATTATCACATCTGTTAAGTGAGTGTGTATCCCATCAGTCCGTGAAGCTCTTGAAGTTTGCGGACAACATCAACCAATCCAAGGGAGACGAGACCACCTACAGGTGCAAGATTGAACAGCTGCTGACCTGGTGCGGCCGGAACAACCTAGAGCTTAACGCTTTAAAGACTGCGGAAATGGTGGTCAACTTCAGAAAGAACTCAGCCCGCCCCCCCATCACTGTGCATGACTCCCCGTGGACTCCTTCCGCTTTCTGGGTACTGCCATTTCCCAGGACCTCAAGTGAGAATTGAACATCAGCACTCTTATTAAAAAGGCACAGCAGAGGATGTACTTCCTGTGGCAGCTGAAGAAATTCAACCTGCCACAGACCACAGGCCACTGAAGCGAGCCCTCCCACCTGGGCTATGACCTCTTCACACCGCTCCCCTCTGGCAGGAGGCTGCGGTTGTCACAGACTAAAACTGTCCGACACAGGAACAGCTTTTTTCCCTTGGCCATCAGCCTTATCAACATGGCTCCCCTCTGACTCGCTCCCCTGCCCCCTGCAATTGTTGCACTATACTGAGTACTGCACTGTCTCTTTTGTAGGCCAAATGCACTGCTAGTTTTGCACTTTATTTGTATTTTGCACTGTCCTGTCCTGTTTTTGCACTGGTACATTGTTGTGTTGTTGTTGGCCCCACAATGTCGTAAGGTTAAGTATGTGCAATATGGCCCCTTCAACTGTAGGGAGAAATCCAAAAACCACTTAACTTTGAGATCCCTAGTCAAAATCCGGGCTGGGAAAAACTGCTGGATTTTATGTGTCTGTGTCCAGGGGCCCTTTGTTTCATAATCTGCCTGATGCACCCTAGTGCCCATGTTCAGAACGGGCCGAAAGACGCATATTTTTTCTAGCTTTCTCAAGAACTACTGATCCAAACAACTTTACAGCAATACACCTGCCGAATATTAACTTTATACACTGTCCGATCCTCGAGATAATGTCTCGGAGACATACAGAGGTTTGTGGATTTATAGATAGATATTTTCTGTATTGCTTGAGCAATACGGCCGGAGTGAAATTCCTTGTGTGTGTTAACATACTTGGCCAATAAATCAGATTCCGATTCTGATGTGTGTGACAGAGTCTGTTCACTCCTCCAGTCCCCTCTTTTGCATTTTCATGATCATTTGACAGAAATGATTTGCCTTTTCCAGAAATGAACAGAGACGTGATATTTTGTAAATAACTGGAATTAACTTTATTCACATACATGGAAATGAGTTGATGTGTAGGCATAAAGATTAAATTATAAACTGTCATTCAGCAATTCCACTATAAATAGCCTACTGGTAATACATCTCAGCACTGGCCTGTGAGCCCCCCGAGCTTGGCGGGTTAGCCGCGAACTTCATGCCGCAACGAGAGACCCCGTCTCTGGGTGGACAGCTGTTTAACTCGCCTGGGACCAGGTCCCCTGAAGCTATTTCGCCTGGCTGTCCATTGCATTGTTGTGAACAGAATGAATACCACCTACTAGCAAACAAAAATTGTTCAGTCACAATTATACTATTAAAACTAAGATGCCTGGATACAAAAATATGTTTTCCAACGGATATATTTGACGAAAGTAGATTAATAAGCAAGCCGATTTTCATTGCTAACTCAGAGCGGGGAGAGCCACGAACGCGCGTTTGCATTTCACATCTGTTCGTGGACTACAAAAACACGTCATTGGCGCCTTGTCAGAGGCACCAATGACGCATTTTTTTCAAAGATAGCGCCGTCCTATAGGGCTTCACATCTTCGAGCAGTCAGTGAATGGAGTTACCCTATCCAGTTCTATTAATACATCCATGGTCCAACTGGACATTTTACTTCAAATATGAACAAATTCCATTAAGCCGCAAAATACACGTTTGACAATTAGCTATATAAGGGACTATCTCTATATACCCACATAAAACAAGTCAAGATACTACATTATACAAGATACTACATTATATAAAACTGTGTTAATAGTCGATGTGAGTGGAATAAATAACGTTATCCGTGTAACGTTAGCTTAGGGCAGCTAGACTAGTCTGTTATCCAAACCAGTTAGCTATCTAGCTAACAGCAATTTAATTGTGAGATAAGTAAATAATTACCATTACAATACCCATATTAGGCTAACATTCTCTTCCCCCAAACACCTGAATATTCATAAAACCTTAAAAGGCTAGTCTAACTGTATTTAGGCTGATACTAAAATATAATAAGAGTCACTAGTCACTTACCAAACAAAACAATGAGCAGCTCTGAAGCCCAATGGAAACATGTTCCAAATGATGCCCTGCATAACATGGCGGTCTCGTCGGACGAGTCTAAAGGGGGCGTGGCCAGTCTAGTTCTTTATTATGTCTATGGAGTTGATAGCCACCGTCTTGGTACCATTTATCTGTGATTGTGGTTGTTTGGTTTACTCAAGCGAGCTAGCGAAAAGTAATTCTGGATATGTTGAACTAGCTTCGTAGTACAGGGCCCATATTTGCCTGGCTTATGACATCAGAAGCCCCACATCTGAAAAAAGTTGAAAACATTGTGAACTAGCAATTCAGAAATGTCCTGCAGCATTTGCATTGTTTGAACTTCTGGAAGCACGGACAGAGTGGGGGTGGGGAGAAACCGCTAATTTACATTAAAGCTACAGATACAGAAACCTTTTCTGGCGCCTCCAGAACAGGATTGAAACAGAGGAGTATAGAGGCATGTTAGAATGCTTAATCAGAGTAGTATTTTCAGCAAAACATTCAACGATGTTTTGGGGACCCAGGAGACTTATATCTTGTTCAAAAGGAGCATAATAGAGGACCTTTAAATAAGGCTGATTTTCAAGCTCCAGTAGAGACCTTAACATTTAATATCTGTTATGTTACAGAAAAGGTGTGTGTTGTGAAATTGCTGCTATAATTAGGCTCTATCGACACAACCCTCCCCCCACTTTTAGAAACTGCAGTGCCGACTCACTTGATTCAGTAAATCCCCCATCACCAGGAAGAACGTTTTTTCCTTACTGTCTTTCTTGCCTCTGTCGGTTCCAGTGTTATATAAGTGATGTTTCAAAATATTTATTTTTCACACATACCCAGCTTCACAGCTCTGGCTCTCAAATCCAATTACAGATATTGTGAACTGCCATTACATCAAAGTACACCAACATAATTAAAATAACATTATTTTATGTAGGAAAGATGTAAGCAATCATTGATCAAATAAATAGCCTTTTAAGTAAAAGGAGACAACAAAATAAACACTACAACAACAGAAAGGTATTGGATTTACTCGTTACACAGAAAATACTTGCAACATCAAGGTTATTTACAGAAGACAGCAGAACCTATTTCAGTGAACCGTGATGTGGTCAGATTTTCTACATGGCATCAGGACTTTTTACAGTTGGGTTGGTGTGTGATCCGGTCAGCTGGGACTGATCTGCCCTCTCCTTAGGGAAATTAGAAAGGTGGAGGCAGCAGTCCCAGACAGCTGAGACCACTTCATTCTACTGATCGAGACATTAGCAAACAGAACGTGCACATCTGATCACGGACACTCTCCATTTGAACTCTTTTTAATCCCACTGAGGGTCAAAATTGTGTCTTTGTGTGTCATTTCTTTGGTGTGTCAAGCTGTGCTCCTTCTTGAATACTGACTTACCTCTTATTAGTTTGTGGATTATCTTTGTTATTAGTGTGGCTTATTAGAACTGCTGACAGGTATTAGATTATAGTCCATTGAACCATGTGACATGGTATGTTGTAAATGTAAACAATTGCTAAGGTCTTTGGAGTTATTAGCTCATTTGGCTTACTGTACCTCTCAAAAATTAAATGCAATATTGACCATGTAGAACTATGATTCACTTTCAACCCTGATTGAGGCTCTGTGCTATATAAACCAATCTTGTTGTTAAAATAATTAATTTCATTCGGAATGAAAAAAGTCACAATGGTGTTAAATTACTGAAAGACTTTTTCCCTCTTCCAATAGGTGTTGAGCTCCAGCTGAGGATGGCAGGAGATTCTCGAATCCACATGGACCACGACATGGAGATAGGAGTCACACCTGGACAGGTAAACAGCAAAACTGTGCAAAACATTAAGATACAATGGCTCAGAGAGAGAGCTAATTGTCTGAAGAAAGAGAAAAAGTTGAGTTGAACAAGACAATGGCAGACCGGTGGAGAACCCTATAAGGGAGCAATCATGTGTGTCTTTATGTGCAGATACTGGAAAATTAGATACATTAGCAAAATACTGTAGCTATGGTTATTTATCTTGATTCAGTCAATTGGATTCAATCACCAAGTGTGGTCATGCAAGCTAATCTGGTAAAACGACCACCACACAGTCTGAGCTATAATGAATTTGTTCATGGAGAATCAGCTTTAGAGGGTATGGGCCAAAGATCGGGCTGCTGGCTGCACTTTGTGATAGCTTCATCCATCATTCAAATAGGGTCTCCTTAAGCACCTGCAAATGGAAAAGAATGGGTCTATTTCGGGTGTCTTTGATTTAGGATAGTACCGTACACTTATAATTAGTTAGCCTGGTTTTGCTATCCTGATCACGGGAGCTAACATTTCGTTTCTCTCTGCAGATCGGTCACGCTCCCATTCAGACTTCAGAGTTCCTCCCGGCAGATATTTGCTCGGCCAATCACAACCATTTATCTAATATGGGGCGGGTTTGATACAACGACTGTACCCATTTGTTACGATGATTAACCCATTTTTCGTTGCTCTGATTGGTTATAGTTCTATCCAGTAGCGTCCAGAGGCATTCTGGTCTGCGACTGTTGGTAAATAACGCCCCTTGGAAATCTAAAATAATCAGCTCCACACCCTTTGCATTTTTGCGAATTGAATCTGGCGGAGCCAGGCTAACCATTAGCAGCATTTCAAGATACATATAATGATCTCATTATAGGAGAGTTCAGAGAGGTCGCCATCTGACAAAGACATGAATAGAAACAACATCTTAAGTGCCCATCTCAGTATACATGTCATTGTCACTAATTACTGCATTGGTCAATAAGTGTCTTCCCCCTCATCACTGTCAATCCTCATATTTCCCCATACTCAACACAACTTTATACTATTGATTATATATTGATTATACTAATGCATAGTGTCTGTGGTTTGGAAATATATCCATCATTCGATCTATCTATTGATCTATCTATCAATGATTAAATCAATTACGCATACAGCAAACTCTGTTGGGCTGCACACTTAAGAAACACAACTCTTTTTCAACAGTTGAACAATCAACTATTGATCTGACTGTAGGTAAGATGTATCTTTTAAATGTACTGTATAGTGCTGTTTTGAACGGGCTGGGCTTTTTGGCCCTGCCGTAATTTGTATTCAAAATTAATTTGGAATGCAATGCTTTGTGATATAGCAAACAGCCAACAGACTCTTGCCTGGACTTGCATCTGGAATTTCCATTGAGTAAATGTATAAGCTATTACACCAAATGAGTTTGTGTTTTTTGTTTGCTTTATATACTTTTTGTGGTTTTCTGTGGGTTTTATTTAAGAGATATATAATACACACATCAGGCAATGGGTTCTGGGTTAAGAATAAGTCATAGTTTTTAGTTATAAACCCGCATACCGTAGTTAAAAGACTTGAGCATCAAAACGTTGTTAAAATAAGTATTTTAATAACTACTGCTGGTGTACGGGATAATACCCAGGCCATAGAATTCGGCGCGGGATTGCGGGTATCACGCATAATTTTAAGAGATCCCGCAAATATGAAATTTTGGCGCGCGACCATCCCGCACACGTTTACAATGTTGCTTTTTATTGCGTTAGTAGCCTATCTCGCATAGCCAGTGTCCGACCAAGCGCATCGTGCATTCAGTTCCGCACTAAATGTATGCATGGTCGGACACCTGTCACCAAGGACAGGAAATACTTCCCTTTTGCTCCGAGCTATGCGGCGGCGCGCGGTCAAAACGTTCTGTCTCTCCGACCGACACAATGGACCGCTGGCTGAAAAAAAAAAAAACAGCTAGCTCTTCTGCACCTGAACCCCCACCAAAGACAACCAACGCAACACCGGGCAACGAAAGGGCCAACGATAATGTTACAGCCACAGCACCCGACAGCGAAATGGCCTGCGGTGATGACAACGATGACGATAGCGTTCAGGAGAGGCCCAAACCGAAAGATAAATTCCAGCCTCGCTGGTTTCGAAATATATCCGTGGTTAGATTACAATAGTGCAAGTGGCGAAATGAGCTGTACAATATGCAGGGCGCACGGTACAGTTAAGTTAAAAAGCAGATGCTACAAAACGTCAACGTTGATCCGTCACTCCAATGGTGTTGGCCACCGAGCAGCGGGAAAGAGAAAGCGAGAGGCAGACGTGTCGAAAAATGCAATTGCTATCGAAGTAGCTCATCTGCAGGGCGAGAAGGAGATCAAAGGGCTCCTCAAAACAGCTTACTTCTTAGCAGAAAATGAATGGCGAATTCAAAGTTTGGCCCTCTGGTTAAATTCATGAAACAAATGGGTTGCCCATCTTACAAGAACCTTAAGGAGAGTAGTTACAGGAGCTATATTAATCCGGCCGCTCTGTCTGAGATGCATGATGCCATTGCGGAGGTGCTCGTGGAAAATCTTGAGGCGGCTGTGAGAAAAAGTCCTGTGTACTCCTTGATCCTGGATGAGTCCACAGATATAAGCAACAGCAAGAGACTTATTACTTATATTAGGTACATTGAGGACAACCAAATTTAAATTGATCAGAAACTCAGAAGTTCAAGATGGAAGAGCGGAGACGATTTTTGAGGATGTAAAAAGACTGATCACTGAGAATAATTTAGATGGAAAAAAACTTGACAAGATGCCGTCAAGGAGTTGTCAAGAAAATCAGAGATGAATTCAACCCAGAGTTGGTAGGGGTGCACTGCACAGCTCATCCCCTGCCCTTGATGCTAGTGATGCAGCCAAATCTGTGCAACAGGTGAATACGTTTCAGCAGAATTTGAGATCAATTTTCATTTTTTTCAGTAACTCTGCTGTCAGAAGCAACAAGCTGCATGCATTACAAAAACAGCTGGATGAGCCACAACTGAATTTCACACAGCCACATCAGGTGAGATGGTTGTCAGTACACAATGCTATGAGAGTGGTGTGCAGATCACTGAAAGACCTGAGAGATGTCCTAGAGCACATTGCAGCCTCCAACACCCCAGATGCTGACAAAGGCAAAGGCCTGCTGCTAGCTGTCAGACAGTTCAACTTTGTGGCCCTCTCTCACATGCTGAAGGACGTACTTGCACACGTGGTGCTTATCTCAAACATTTTCAACGAGAAGATCTGGACTTCTCCACAGTCCAGCCAATGGTTGAAGGCACCAAACAGGCCCTGAGAGAACTCGTCACCCACCCTGGCCCTGCAGACGAGGAATTCTTCCGCTCTCTTGAAGGTAACACGTTTAAGGGAGACAAGCTGTTTGATGTTCACACTCAGAAGCCAGCCTTTGATGATGTGAAGAGCAGATATATACGGTCCTTGGTAGATGAAATAGATAGGAGATTTCCTCCTGACACCATGGACATTGTGTCATGGTTCACAGTCCTAGAACCAAAAAAGGCCATCCACGTAAAACGCTCAGCTGAGGATTTTGCTGACTATGGAGGAGATAAACTTGACAAGCTAGTGACGCACTTCTCTTCTAATGTAGATGCAGAGGAAGCTAAGTCAGAGTTTTCTACGCAAGTCATGGTATCCAGCAGTGATGCACAGTCCTTTCAACAGTTTGCAGTGACTGTGTTGGTTGCACATAGTTGTGTTTTTACAGAAATGGAGAAACTCATCCACATTGCAATGGTGATACCATTTGCAAGTGTTGCATGCGAACGTGGGTTCAGCACCCAAAACCGTATCAAAACTAAGTACAGAGACTCACTGAATACTCAAAATCTAATCAATCTAATGCAGATCTCAGAGCTTGGGCCTCCCCAACAGCAGTTTCCCTTTGACAGAGCCCTAATCAAGTGGAAAGAGATGAAGCGGAGGAGACAGAGGACGGGGAAAGAATAGAGCAGACAAAGAGAGAGCCACCAAATAAGGTGAGAAGAAATAATGTATATAGTTATAGAGACACCGAATGGAGACAGAGCCACACAAGATGGGACAAACAAAGAGAGGGGAATATAACAGTAATAAGTGGAGAGATGAAGCATATGAGAGTGGAAAAAAGACAGCCACATAAAGACTAAGGACTCAGAGGAGAAAGTGACCACTAACAGAGACCGGACAGGAAAAGAATAGAGAGAAGAGAGCATCACAAAGGACAGAGGAGAATGTCAAACTATTCAGATAATCCCAGAAGTGGGAGCTCGGTGAGCTTCTTGTCTTTGAAATCGAGAGTTTAACATGTTTTTAAATGTTTTTTCACGGTGCCCACCCACATCCATTGTATGACCTAAACGGTGGTAGAGCAATTATCAGACGTTCTCAAAAGTGCTAGTTTTGTCAACTTTTTGATCTGAACCATTGTATATGATCATAAGTAACCTTAAAACAGGGCTAAACATGATTTTCCCTTTACTACTCCTTTAAAGAAGAAGGCTTTTTCGACAACCTGGACCTTATTTACGGCATATTATAAGACGTTTGACACACAGAGATAACTTTGGCGTAATTCAGAGGCCTGTAGAAGAAATTTAAAATCCAGCGTGAGCCAAGTATATCCATGTAATGGCGGCGGACGGGGCACCGAGAATGAAGCTTCTAAAAAATGTCTTTTCTGCCACGAAACGGTTGTTTTCATCAATTTATTTTTATGAATCGCTGGTTGTGCTTCCATAGAGCGAGGGATTGTTGTGGTTTTCACATGCCTCTGTAATATCTTTAGAAACAGAATAAAACTTTCCCACTTGCTCCAGCACACATGTGGACAGCGCGCAGACTGGCTATTCTCCATCTGTAGGCTACACTCACGGCTCACATTCTCTACGCTTTGCGGCAGAAAATACATTTTTTAGAAGCTGCATTCTCGGTGCCCCGTCCGCCGCCATTACATGGATATACTTGGCTCACGCTGGATTTTAAAGTCTTTCAACATTTGTTTTCTCTCAAGGCAGTGTCCATTCCATGCGCGGGCAACTGATGGAGAACAAGATGTGATTGAAACGAGAGATGTAGAAGGAAGGAAAGGGACTAGGAGTGAGCCAACAAGAGAGATAACTAGCAGCAGTGATGCACATTCCTTTCAACAGTTTGCAGAGACTGTGTTGGATCCACATAGTTGTGTATTTACAGAAGCTGTGATCTGTGCAGTTTCTCCAGAAACTGTGTATTTATCATCCACATTGCAATGGTCACTCAGATGGTGTTGGCATAATATGTGTTTTTTGCTTCATTAAATTATTTGGAAACTGTACCTACACTGCCTGAGTCTTTTTTGGTATTATTGATATTAGTATTTGCACTTTGGCATGGAATATGTGTACTTCTACCACCTCTGGGGACAATTAAGACTTCGCAAGACGTGTGATTAAACTCAAGTAAGTAGCTCCCCCCCCTCTCCCAATCCCCCCCATTTGAGAAACATAGGGAGGAATTCCCCCCCAGTTTTAAGCACTGATACCTAAAAATATATTCCTGTGGGGTTGACTCACATTATTTATGGGATAGTTACAAACGCAGAGGGGGTGTAGTGTGCCACATCTCCTCATCCATGACAACAAAGGCAGGCTTTGTGTGTGTGTGTGTGTGTGTGTGTGTGTGTGTGTGTGTGTGTGTTGGGGGGGTTATGGCCAGGGGAGGGGAAGGGGGGTGATTTCAATCCTGCACACCGCCCATCTGGTGGCTAGGCGGTGAAGTGCATGGCTGGCTCGTTGACCCGTCGGCCCATTCTTATCATTAGTAGATGGATATTGTTTCCTTGTAATCAGTGGAGCAATATCAATGGACATGCAATACTCTCCTAATGTGATTATTTGGAGTTTGAAAGTTGCTATGTGGATGTACTCTTAAATCCTTCCTAGGCTCCTACAGCAGATACGTTATATGTCCATTCAAGCGAACAATGAGACGTGTTGTTAGTCCTTGAGAAGAAGGTTAACACACATTCAAGGATTGGAGTGACAGCATCTGAGGTGGCTAAGCTACTAGTGTGACTATGTGGTGTGACCGGGGGAGAGGCTGGGCACAGGTGTTCAAGATATTCGAGATTCAGAGGCCACTGGAGGTGTGTCAACGTGTCAGCGTTATACGACATTACAATTAACAACTGAGCCCATGGCCTCCAATCCGGAGACCAAGTGCCAATCTGGTGCCTAGGTGCCCTTGGCCCATGTGCAGGGCAAGCCAGGCAGCAGCAATGTGTGTGTGTGTGTGTGTGTGTGTGTGTGTGTGTGTGTGTGTGTGTGTGTGTGTGTGTGTGTGTGTGTGTGCGAGAGAGAGCGAGAGAGAGAACAAGAGAGTGCGCAGGGGTGTGGGAGTGTTCCTCTTCCTATCCAGGCCTGCCTATATCCCAGTGGGGTGAGTGAGGCTGCACAGGGTACTGGGGAGGAAGGGGGCACAGCTGTGGAGCTAGATCACTTGGCTGGAGTAGGGCCAACAAGGAAAAAGACCTGTGTGCCCTTGTGTTCCCTCTCTTCTCTCCCTCTCTCTTTCCTTCACATTCTCTCTCTCTTTCTCTCTATACATAGACAGTAGCAGAATGACTGGATCTCTCTTGCTCTCTCTCCCTTCCTCAATGTCACTGGAGTGGTGTGATGACTCTTAATTTCATTTAGTCACAGCCCTGTTATTTTGATCTTTATTTATGGTCATAGAGGGTGGCGGCTGATGGCACATGGAGTGAAAGCAATTACCTAAAAGGTTGAGATGTTTATTTTAAAAGCCAAACATCACGTTTACACTTTCGAGGCCCGGGAGAAGTATTAAGTATAAACGAGTGAGGGCAATGTTGTTGTGTTGTGAATGCCAATCCACTTCGTATAGCAGATGTTTATTCTGCCCCTCTCTCTCTCTCTCTCTCTTCCATCTCACCCCATTCTCTCCTCTCTCTCTCTCTCTCTGCTCCCCCAGGTGAAGAAGCTCCCCAAGCACCTGCGGGAGGCGCAGATCTCCACCGAGCGCACCCACCTGATCGCCGACCCCGTCAAGAAGCCGCGCCAGCGCTACGTCCAGAAGGACGGCAAGTGCAACGTGCACCACGGCAACGTCCAAGAGACCTACCGCTACCTGAGTGACCTGTTCACCACGCTGGTGGACCTGCGTTGGCGCCTCAGTCTCTTCATCTTCACCCTGGTGTACGTGGTCAACTGGCTGTTCTTCGGGCTGCTCTGGTGGCTCATTGCCCTGATCCGGGGTGACCTGTTCCATGTGGATGAGGAGGGCTGGACCCCCTGCGTGGAGAACCTCAACAGCTTCGTCTCGGCGTTCCTCTTCTCCATCGAGACGGAGACCACCATCGGCTATGGCTACCGTGTCATCACTGAGAAGTGCCCCGAGGGCATCATCCTGCTGCTGGTCCAGGCCATCCTGGGGTCCATCGTCAACGCAATGATGGTGGGCTGCATGTTCTGCAAGATCTCGCAGCCCAAGAACCGCGCCGAGACGCTCATGTTCTCCCACAAGGCGGTGATCTCGGTGAGGGACAACAAGATGTGCCTGATGTTCCGGGTGGGGGACCTGAGGAATTCGCACATCGTGGAGGCATCGATCAGGGCCAAGCTGATCCGCTCACAGCAGACCAAGGAGGGCGAGTTCATCCCGCTCAACCAGACAGACATCAACATCGGGTTCGACACGGGGGACGACCGCCTCTTCCTGGTGTCGCCGCTCATCATCTCCCATGAGATCAACGAGAAGAGCCCCTTCTGGGAGATGTCGCAGGCGCAGATAGAGAAGGAGGAGTTTGAGATCGTGGTCATCCTGGAGGGCATGGTGGAAGCTACAGGTATGTATGTGTTTACTCAATGACCAGCTCAAGAGGTTAGCAGGGTAAATCTAATATATATTCTAGTTGTAATAATATTTCAATCACTGTGATTTTTTTAGGCTGGATCAACAGACAGTAGTCATATGTTGCTCATTTTCATATACCATGTCTAGCTGAGCAGTTATAAAGTTTGCTCATTGCATTCTACCCTGAGTATTACAGTACACTGTATAGTACTGTAGCTAGCTAGCTATTATGTCCTGAGGTTTGAGTGCAACTTTAGTAGCCTCATGAGACCATCCTGATCTTGCGAGTTCACTTCTAGTTTCTCTCCGCTGAAAGTGAGCTTGCTAGATCAGGATGGTCCAATGAGGCCATAACTAGAGGGCTAAGGCAACAGCAGTATCACGATGCATAGAGAAAAGAAAAGAAAAAAATAAGGTAAATCGACACTCATGAAATTAAGTGTATGAAATTAAACAGTAAAATGTCTCACAGTAGCTGGGTAGCAAGTAAGCAGCTTGCAATGCCAGAAGATGGATGATGATTATCTTTATGTAGCTGAGTATCTGTACGAAAATTATTCTACTCAAAATTAAGTTAGGATTATTAATAGTTTTGGGAAATGCACAGCTTATGCTAGTTGGATGCCACTGTATTGGTGTTTATGTTGGGTCATGACTCACCATTTCATATAAGAACTTGCACTTTTAGATGGTACTAATATTTTTGGAAATGCTAATTGAAGCGAGCACAGCGAATGCTAGATGGTTGTCATATAATTGTTGTTTCTGTTTGGTCATGACTCACCATTTCACTTAAGAAAATGACAACCTATGTTAGGTCCTCAGTAACATTACAACCCACATTCTTATGTTTCCAAGTATGCAACTAAAATGGTATTTACATGTGTATTGTTTACTTTTTTCCAGTCCTGCATATCTCTCCTCAAGATTAAATATTCACGATTCCTTTATTTGTCACATCCAGCCTAATGTCCAGTCACAGTGAAATGTTGCTGCCGGCTCCAAGGTGATGGTCATTACAGATAAACTCTAATACTCAATTTACAAATGACACAATAAGGATTCTATACAGTATGTAGATAAGATCAGATAAGTAGGGTACCTCTTTTGTCAACTGCTAGCGTTGACAGCTGTGTAGGCTATTTAATAGCCTACATTTGTGTAGACTGTAGGCTATTGTATATTGTATTCTAGTTGACATTTTGCACTGTTCTTCCTCGCTATGTTTATGCACCAAGGCAAATTCCTCGTAGTAGGAGGCTTACTTGGCTGAATCTGATTTTAATTGCCCACGCTGGATTCGACATGTAGTCCTCTGACTTGCTCACGCACCTGACACAACCCCACCTAAACCATTATGCTGTCGAAAGTCTGGTGAGTTGAGGGTGCAAATGACCGGTATTCATTCAGAGAAGTGACATCTGCGCACGACCCTGTAGTTGCATATCCTTATATGGGGCTGGTGGGGAGTTCCAAGTAGTACCAATTCATGTGAGCGGCCACGAGCTTTGAACTTGAGAAACCATGAGATTTGCCATTAAGATAAGGCAGGTGCGAACTCTTCCAGCGGTTTACAAACACGTGGTGAATCAAATGGAAGCTTTCCTTGGAAACATTCTTAGGAAGAAATTTAAGAACAGAACTTAAGAAGATATTGGTGAATGAGGCCCAATGTTGGCCTGCATCTCTCTGTTGGCACCACAAGAGCCAGTATTGCCAGCACACCAAAATTAGGAAGGACACCAAAATTGCCGATCTCCACCGCACAAGTGGAGTAGTGGTCAGAGCATTGGACTGCCACCCGGGAGACCGGGGTTCAAGACCCGGTGGGGATGACTTCATGGGACTATACCCCAAACCTCCATATGTTCATCCTTTCACTCTAACCTTTACCCCTTGCCTTATAGGTCAGATCCTGTCCCAACCCCAACCCTTATTCTAGCCCCAACCCACACTAGGGACTGGAAGAAGGTCACAAAAACCAACCTTCCAATCTCCACTGCACAAGTAGAGTAGTGGTCAGAGCATTGGACTCCCCCCCGGGAGACCAGTTCAAGACCCGGTGGGGATGACTTTATGGGACTATACCCCAAACCTCCACACATTCATCATTCACTCCAACCTTTTTATCCCTTACCTAAATTCCACAAGTAGAGTAGTGGTCAGAGCACTGGACTCCCACGCGGGACTTTCTCAGGGATTACCGTCTATTTACTTCACCACCTAAAGGGAAGTTCATACAGCAGGTAATGACTTTTGTCCAGAAACAGAAGTTGAAACAATTGCAGAAAAATAGTTAACGTTACAGGAATAATCAGTGTAACTGCTTTAGCCACTGACTGCTACCATTAATGTTATGGAAGCTGCTACTAGTTGTTGTGAGCTCATGAGCTAACTGGCTATCCTGCTCTTATTGTGCTGGATTAGCATTAGCATTTGACCCACTCCCCTCTGGCAGGAGACTGCGGTCCATTGGGTCCCGGGACCGGGTCCACACACCACAAAAACAGCTGCTTTCCCAGAAGACCCCCCTTCATGACCGCATTGCTAACAAGAAAACACAGCTGCTCATTAGTACTTTATTATTATGAATTGCTTTTAATTTGTGTTTGTACCCACTGCCCAGCCAGCACATTGCCGCAGTTTATGGTTTATGCTGGAGACAGGCCGCTTTCCAAAACTGCCTGGCTAACCTAACGTAACCGAACTGCTCCTCTGCAGCAGCAGCAGCTGACTGTCTGTATCTAGTGCTATGGATTTTGGCAGACAGCAGTCATTCTTGCAAAAAAAACTTCAGAGCAACAGAGTACTAGTACCGGCAAGAAATTAATCCTACTTTCACCCCTGCATAACATCGCTCATTCACCACACACTCTGCACACACACTGAACAGTTGGGAGTAGCTACAAATTATCCATCCCGCTGCATTTTTACCATTGCAGTATTTCACAGGAACATCTTGTGGGATTTCAGACAGGTGTTATTTCATTTTAGTGATGCACCACTGCTAGGTGGCATCTTTGAGCAGATTTAGCAGGCTGAGCTCACAGTGCATTTCTCCTATAGTCTATGAATGAAGACAACCCTGATCATTGCATCATTCAATTTCACATTCTTTAATTTAAATGCTCTGTTGAAAAGCACTTTGAGCTCAATGTATCTGTATGAAAGGTGCTATACAAATAATGTTTTATTGTTATTATCAGTGTTGGGCACGTTACTTCAAAAAAAGTAATTAGTTATAGTTACTAGTTACTTCTCCCAAAAAGTAACTGAGTAACTGAATAACTCCACTATAAAAGTAACTAGTTACCAGAGAAAGTAACTATTGCGTTACTTTAAGTTTAAATATATCAAAGAATTTGGATTTTTTTCTGAGCGGGTTTCACAAGCCAGTTGCATAAAGTAGAACAGCATAGACAGGTACCTACACAGGACTTTTGATATTTATTGCACCTCAACAGACCACAACTGGTAGATATACTGTACTTCCAGTATTTTCTTCATCACAAAAACATCGAAAAACATGGTCATTATTTTTCGAGGTAGTTTCGAGGATTTCCGACCAGATGGGGCGCTGTCCCCTATGCGGAGTTGTATGGCAGTTGAAGAAGACTACCTTGAAAAATAATGACGATGCCACAAAAACCGGCTAAAAAGATCACTTAACGGTAGCGCCAAGCTTTCAAAGCCCATCGTTTGTTAGAATAGGCGTTTCTGTTTTGGTGAGTGGCTTTGAAATGTTTATTTGACACTTTTAAATATGAGCGCCAAGCGCCGCCAACTTGGCGAGTATTTAAAAGTCAAAATGTCCTATGTTGGTAGAAAGGACTGTGGTAGCAGATTCTATGTCATCAGCGCACTCACAGTTCCTGAGAAGGGCTAGCTCCTAAACATTCATTCATCTATCCATCCATACACTCCTTCCTAACACTCATCCATCCATGCATGCATTCATTCATCCACCCAGCCAACCCCAGCATCTAACCATCCTAGCCATTAAACCAGTGATTGCATCTTAAAAGCAGAAGCTTTTCAAACTTCTAGTCAGAGAACCTGTTACTCTTTGGAGTGAAGACGAGCTTCCCCAGGCTTAACAGTCTCTCTACGGGGGCACTGGATGGAGTGGCTGCATTGTCTTTGAGTGAGTTTATCAGTGGAAATCCATTAAGAGTGTCCATCCCTTCTGCTCTTGATTTGAAATAATCCACAACTTGACTTTCAGCAGTAGCAGATGAGGTATCATCCTCAAAGGAAAAAAACTCATCCTCTATGGCTGAGTCGGTACGTTTTGGTGTGCTGGTAGTACCTGTTTGCTGGTCTTCGTCTCTGACACTTTTCCGGCACTCTGCCAGCAGACTTGCCTTAGCCTTGTCCTTCCTGGGCAGAGTCACAGCAGCCAAGACAGCATCCTCGCTTTCCAGCACCTCTGCAAATCTTGTTTTGTTTTGAAATGATACACAATGCAAAGGACACATTATACTGACTATCTACATACACACACACACACACACCACACACACAAATAGCATTACACATTATGAGCATATTTAAAAAATATATTTCATTTTACATTTTTCATGATGTATGGATGTATTTAAAGATAAATACTAGTTCTTATCGTGACAATTCCCTCTGGAAGGTCAACAAGAATTTGCAGGCCACTCTTCAGTTCCAGGGTCTTGAACATCAATGTCTCCAGCATGGGTAGGAGTGTGCCATGGAAACAGTTGTCTTCTCCTTGAAGAATGTCTAAGCCTACTGTTAGTGGCTTCATTACCGTACAGTACTCCCTGATGAACTGATGCTCCCGTTCTGTGATGGCTTTCAACCCGAACTTGGAGGAGATTGTGTTCAGCTTGACTACAGGCTTCTTACAGATTCGAGCAAGGGCATCATAAAATGAGTTCCATCTCGTAGTGCAAGAGACTAGCAGCTTCTTGCTATGACATCATCCACAGTCTCTGCGGCCACCGTTGAACGGCTAGCCTTGTTCCATAAGGCTGTGCATTTTGTTGTAGCACTTCTGTATATCAATTTTGCTTCTCGCGATGCACATCTCTGATGTGGTGGCAAAGTAATCACAACAACTTCATCATTATCATCACCAACACTGTTTTGCAAGACATCATTAATGTTCATAAAAGTCACCTCATCCTCATCATCCCCAGAGTCATCCTCCTCGACTGGCTGGTACAGGCCTTGATGAAATTAGAGCCATTATCCGTGACAGTTGATGTTATTTTGTGGGATATGCCATAGGATGAGTGAACGTTGTCAAGCTCAGTTGCAATAATGTCATGAGTATGACGGCCCTTGAATTGTCTGCATGCCAAGGCTGCTTTCCTTCGTTCCATCCTACTGTATGTGGATGTATGCAGTGTGCAGTTACACCAAGATAGCTTTTACTATGTGTAGTCCAAATGTCTGCAGTAGTACAGACATTTCTTTCTTAATTTCTTCAAATCCCTTTTTGAGCTCGGCATTCATTTTAGCGTATTCTGCATCTATGTATTTAGAAAATGTCTTTCTGCATGGCCCCTCCTCTCGCCGGTATTTTGGCAATGAGAGCTCTGAAGAAGTCTGAGTCAACTTTTGATAACGGCAGCATGTTCTCAACAACATACCTGCCTATCATCCCGTTCAGTTCAGTCTGTGTCACAAGTTTTTGTGGAGCTGGAGCAGAAAAATCCAGCTTTAGCTGCTTGGATGGCGTGGCTCTATATCCTTCTTTGTTAGCGGAGCTCACATTAGCCACACCTAGCCTGCTATCATGAGTGTCAACAACGATGTTTTTGGCCACTAGTTTTGTAGAAGCGTGTACCGTTGAGAGATGCTTCATTAGATTAGAGTTGTTAACAACGGACGTGGACAAACACTTTGCTCTGGGACATAATGCACACTTCACATGTACGTTCTTGCCTTTTACCTCAATGAGGTGAAAGTAGTGCCTATACTTCCACCTTGAAAACGCCAAGTTTACGTCTGAACGCTCCGGACTTGCCATTGCTGCATGTAGGCTATCTCTGATAGTTTGTGTGTGAGGCTGCTGTGCACGAGTGTGTGGTTTGTGTGTAAACACCTGCCCAACTGAACACTGCCTCTGGTTGGCTTACCATGGAATTTTACTTAGCCAATCATCATCACTTGCACAGTTGTCTCGCCCCTCCCCCCTCTCACCCAAAAAAAACCTTTGCAGCTCCTGTGGCTGGCTGAGAGCCAAGTCGGATGACAACACCTTCAATGAGTAGCAATTCATAGTAACGCGCCACATTTAATTGTAGGTAACGGTAACAGCGTTGAAATGATGGAAATACAGTAGGACCCCACTCATCCGAACTTCAGAGATCCGAACCTCCCGGTCTACCGGACAGGCTTAAAAACGTCTTCTTTTTTTTAGCCTGCTATCTGGTTACTGGTGGGATTTTCATTACAGTACTGTATCCTACTGTGAATAAAAACAGAACTGTATGTAGACCTACATGTTGCCTGTAGGCTGTAGCCTACTGTCACGTTTAATTTCTTTGTTACTCTAATGTCGAGCTCAAAACGCAAACGAGTCTGCTGCGAGAGCTGCATTCCTTGGTAGCCAGAAAGCGCGTCAGCAACCTGAAGCAGAGGAGCATCGAGTCATTTTTTGTTCCCAGTTAATGGACTTCAGGAACACAGACGTTGTGAGCATGTAGATTAGCCGATACTAGGCCTACTGTATTTGTTAAATAATAGCCTACAGCCTAGGCCACGTTAGCCTACATCGGTTGTTTTAGAGACTTTCTTTTAGGCTACAATAGCCTAAGACACTACAACTTGTCTGTCATTTCATTTATTTATTTATTGATTATCATTTGCTCTAATTGTTCTAATGTTGGGTTGTTTTTAGGCTAGACCATTTTCGAATACAGTAGCCTATCGATGCAGCGTAGGCCTCATTTGAGAATAAAGTAGGCTACAAAGCACGCACTCAAGTGGAAATTTGTTTATTTTATTCTAGGCTACTGTAGGCCTATTATAGGCTAGGCTATATGAGTTTAGTTGGCTATTTGATTGCAATTTTGATGCACAGGTAATTAAGGGTATTTATCGGTCTATTATGAGTCTATATGAAACAAGTATACCATTTATTGAATTTGGTGCATTTTAACATAAGTTTCAGTCATCAGGATATTTCAGAGATACGAACGACCTTCGGTCCCGTTGGGTTCGGATAAGTGGGGTCCTACTGTAGTAATTAGTTAGATTACCTGTTACTGAAAAAAATAACACCGTTAGTAACTATTAGTTATAGTTATTATTATATTGTATATATAAATATAGTAGTTATTTTAAAGCCGCTATTCCCATCACTGGTTATTATTACCTTGTTCTCAAGCAAAAAAATGTCTCCATCTGGATGTAATTGAATTATTACGAATATAGCTACAGTAGCCTATCTATCTCAGTAACTGACGTCGGGTCAAGATGTGATGTCTGTTAAGTTATATGCACAAAATAACATAGTATTGCTCACACTGGATAACAATAGCTAACTTACCTAGAACTACAAAGATTGGGTGAAAGTGGGGGTTTTGCGTTTTGTTTCTGGAACACATTCAACTAGGATGTGACGCCATCCCAAACACCAAATCCCGAGCTCCAATACAAATAGGGAGGGAAAGTAATCTCATCGCCCCCTAGTGGTAGCTTTCCTAATGCCGAGAGAATTAATGGGATTTCTCATAGACACGTCTTTTGAAAAATTATATCTTATACACAGAAAAGTTAGTAGAATGCCTTAAACGGCAAATACTTGGAGACAATTTCGAAAATTTGAAAGAAGGCGAAATACTGTTTGAAATTCTCACAGTTGGTAGATTATTAATGTAAAAACACTCACAACTTCACCGAAATTGCTTCGTAGTAAATATTAGAAAATCCGGTCTATGGGAGTTTACATTGAAACTCCTCTCCGATAGGAACAAATACTCTAGGGACGCATGTTTTCACTTTCCCTCCCTATGGAAGGCAGCATCAGACCTCATTTGTAAACCCCGGAAGTAGCTTTGAAGACGGGGCACCAGCCAGTGTAGCTGAGTGCAGTATGGCTTCATCACGATACAAAGAAAAAATAAGTTTGATCTGAGGTGTGGATCCATACAAAATGGACATAGTCGCCATGAGTACTCACTCATTATTGCGAATTATATTCAGACATTAACTAACACATCTTTTTTCTCCATCTGTATATAATTTAATTATTACAAACATGTCTACAGTATACTATCTATCTATAGGCTATAGCTGTAGTCTAGGCTATAACTGCCTATAGTTTAAACTAGTATATTATTTGTATTATATTGTGTATATTGTACATGGTATTGTATATTGTGTACATTGGCATAGTACATGTATATAAGCAACATTTTCATGAGATTTCGACCCTCGACAAGATCCAGAGTTAGCAAATCACTTTCTTCTTTTGCTGTCACTTCTACGGTTAGTGGTGTATTTAGTAGGCCTATTTTCATATAGTTGTACACTAGTACTATCTTAGAACTATCGTACTATAGTAACTATAGTACTATCTTAGAACATTGTGATGCCTTGTGTAGGCTATGTTGCGTATACGTATTTGCATTACTTTCGTGAGCACCCGATGCAATGATGTTTCAGGTAGTGTCCGAAAACTGTTTAATCATTCCCTATGTAGTTTACTATATGGGTAACACTACATAGGGAATAGGGAGTGAGTGAACCATTTCTAACACATCTCTAGTCAGCTCCGTTAGCCATCTTACTCGTCCTGATGCCACGTTCCATATGAGAACACTCGGCTAGCTAGCTAACTAGTTAGCTAGCCTACTGTGTTAAACCTCTATTTGTCTTTTTCCATGAGTTAACACATATACCCAACGTCAGTTACAGAGATAGATACTGTAGATAGATAGACTATGTTCCTAATAATTAAATTACAACCAGACGGAGAACAAGGACTTTAAGAACAAGGACTTTAAGAACAAGGTAGGCTCATCTAATGTGCCAGACAAGACTACAGCAATGGGTCAATGAGTAGTATTAGTTCTCCCTCTATGGGCATGCGAGCGGTGGTGCGGAATGCCACAGACGGTGCGTTGAGATCCCGCGGGTCAGGTTACTGCCCCCAAGGGCTCCCATCTCTACATACACTCACCACCAGGGTGGTAATTACATGACGGCCATGGCCGTCGATGCCCCTACCTCTGGCTGTTATGCCCCGAAAATAATTCTACCCCCTATGGCCACCATGGCTTTTGTGCCCCTGCTACCATCTAAGGCCCAATCCCAATACTCTCCCTTAGCCTTAGCTAGCCCTAGTTTTGGAGTGCCCTCGACTGAGTAGTGGCCCTTAGGAATGGAGCCACAAGGGATAGGGGTTGAAATCTTTACCTAAGAAGTGGGACACCACTTGCAACGTCTTTAATCTCAATTTTATTAGTTGCCTGTTTTTCTGTGGAGTCCCTGGGATGTTACAGTATGATTACTATTATTATAGTAACAAATCTGACCAAATTTCAGGACAGAACAAGACAGATTAATCAATTGTACAACCAGGAAGCATGTTTACACATTGTTAACGTTAGTCTTACCCATGGAAATCCACTGTTATCAGATGAGCAGAGAAGTGCAGAAAAAATGCTACTGATTATATTTCAGACTTCATGAATGGCACATGGAATCAACTGTCACTCAAGAATAGTTGATTACACAAAGCTCTATTGATTAGATTAGATTCAACATTGCACCGTAGCCTACTGGAACATCAAAATGTTGTTAAGTTAGGCTAACAAAGAAATGCATTTTAGATCGTCAATAGCATTTTTTTTTCTGAAATGCGTGTCATAACAATCCAATGACATGTCTTTTTCTTTTTCTTTTGCATCTACTTTAAACTTTAAAAAAATTTGAATGTTTATTTGTGAAGATATTGGGCTTCTTTCCCATGTTTCTTCACAGCACCGGCAGCTATGTTTTATATCACTGGCTCGGTTCGCAAAGCATTGTGAGAGTTTTCATCTCCCCTCGGTTTCAAGTCAGCATCTGAGCTGTTTGAACATCCACTAGCCCTCGATATGCCCCCTAGCCCTAGAAGCTAAAAGAAATAGACACACTACCCTACAGTATATGCGTGAAAGCGCAAAATGTAGGGGAAGTCCAAGGGCTAGGGCTAAGGGGGGTATTGGAATTGGGCCTAAATCTCGAGGTTGCTTTTAAAGCATCGGTGGTCTCCTGTCATTTTCTTGATATTCCGAAATGAATTCAATTAAGGCTTCATAGATATCAATAAAATGTTACACCAGTAGTATAAAATTGTAGCCTGCTAGTGGCTTTGATGCGATGTGAAACTGGCACGCGCAACCAGCTTCAAGGATTGCTGCTGCGTTGTGGTTTGTTGAGAGCGCAAGCAAGAAAACAAGCTCTGAATTGACTGATAGCTAATAAATTATGACACGGTTTAAAATGCCCTAGCTATCTAGCCATTGCCCAACTACTCTTCTTTTTCTACAAAATAATTTCCAGAGCAGAGAAAGTTAGCTAGCTAGCATATTCAGATACAATCCGATTACACAGGCATTTGATAGCTAGCTAGCTACCCTAATTACAGTACACTGCACTATATTGCCTTTCTAGAACAATGCCGTGACTAAAGAGACTACATCAACTGAAACAGATTGTGCTGCTTAATGCATGGATGATTGTCAGTCGGCTTGGCTAGTGCTACTGTACGTAGCATTTCCAGTGAAGGGGCATAATGCTTGCTCGGCTCCGTATGATTTAACCAAGATTGCATGACTTATGACATTATGGAGGCATCATTTGATACGAAAAAGTGAATAAAATAGGATATTTATGCTTTTCATGTCATTCATGTTTCTTATTTATTATTTATTTATTATAACAGTTATTGTATCTTATTCGAGTGGTAAAAATTCAGCATACCATTCAGTAAAAGGGATCACACTGCTTTAAAGTCATTTATTTGTAGGCTCCAAATCCTGGTATTTCACTCAATGCCTTTGTGCCTTGGCATGTGGCCTTTGTGCCCTAAAAATTGAATGACACCGAAGGCCAAATGGCCTTGCCTTTAAAATGATGAAATTCTTACCCTGCTCACCACACTCCATTCTGTATATAGTATCTATAGTGCATCTGTGCCACCCCCCCTTTTTTTTTTTTTTTTTTTACAGT
Source organism: Borostomias antarcticus (assembly GCF_949987555.1). Taxonomy (NCBI): domain Eukaryota; kingdom Metazoa; phylum Chordata; class Actinopteri; order Stomiiformes; family Stomiidae; genus Borostomias; species Borostomias antarcticus. Next base: position 46,297,866 of record NC_140234.1, on the reverse strand, counting down.
ATATCATACTTTGTACATTGCACTGAATTTAGTTTGCACCGTTTTTTATATTTTCACGGTTCTTTGTATTTTGCACTGTCCTGTCCTGCACCCTGTCCTATGTCGTTTGCAACAGCGTATGCCTTGACCCTAGTCACATTCTTAGTACAGTATGTATGAATCATGTATAAACAGATGAAGTAGTTAGATACATTAGCGGCTGTGGCTCAGTGGTAGAGCGGGTTGTCCAATGATTGTAGGGTCGGCGGTTCGAATCCTGCCTCCTCCTGTCCACATGTCGAAGTGTCCTTGGGCAAGACACTGAACCCCAAATTGCTCCCAATGAGCAGGTTAGCACCTTGCATGGCAGCTGCCGCCATTGGTGTGTGAATGGGTGAATGAGAGGCCATTGTAAAGCGCTTTGGATAAAAGCGCTATATAAGTGCAGTCCATTTACCATTAGCTAGCAAGCCTACTTGTCTCACATAACCTTAATCAACTCATATTATAGCTATAGTGTTAGCTAACTAGCTAGTTATTGTTTATGAATCATCGGGCTTGGCAGTGATTCAGTTTGACAGGGGAAGAAACTCACCTGACAATGGATAGTAGGGTGACTGTTAATCACTAGTTGGTTATTATGTTATTATCTGTTATCTGTTTGTAGTTGGGGGTTCAAGGCAATTGCCTACCTTTGCCTAATGGGTAAGTGCCCCTGCTTGATAGCATTGTATGGAATATTGATTGGGAAATCTGCTTGTTTATCACAGTACCACAGGGAATAAAGACACTTTTACAGCAGCATGCTCCTGTTTTTTTTTTGTGGGGGGGAGTATTGGCTCACTCAGGTAAATATGCAAAAGCTGTTTTGTTTATCGGCCTTTGTTCAAGGACATATTCTAATGGGCTCATCTAAATACAATGCATTATACATGTCACTTACTTCATTGAATATCATCACATTTCAGCCTTAATAAATATTAATATAAAAGAAACAGCATTATTAAGGGTCTTTAGATTGGTGGTTGCAAGATTTTCATTTTGTGTTACCTTCTTGATTTTAAAAGGTAGAAATCACAGATCTCTAACTGGATCTGGCATGGTTTTTCATGCATCTTATTATGCTCTACTTCTTTTGATTTTTATTTATTTATTCATACTCATAGATCAAATCACAGGATTCAACCATGGGACAGCTCTGGACCTGAGAGTTGTACTTTCCAACCATTTTTAATTGTTGTTTCGCTAGGATAGGAAATCAATAGTACAGGGAGGGGGTATGCCCAGCTCATGTTAATGACATTGATTTTGTGGCTTTGTGTTACAAACAAAATTACATCCAAAACCTCATTTGAAACGCTAGCAGTATCATAACTCTTTATGGTATTGGGTAAAGGCAAGACATGGACTGACAACCTCTATGGTTCAATCACAGCCGGTTGTCTGAGGAAGAGCGTTGTGGCTCGAAACGTCACTCATATATTTTTTTGTCCATAAATAATCTTAATGGGAGCTACAGTGTGCGGACTGTTATTTTCTTTGATACATATGCTTTTTTAGTCCAGCACCTGCCTTATTAATTCATTTGGGATGTGCGCGACCCACTTCTGATTTGGTTATATATTTACTATATACCATGGTTATGACATCTAATTCCTTTACACAATTTAGTATCACTCCGCGTCTGACCAAAAATTAGGTTTGCTTCACATACGTAACCATATGGGAACTGGAAAAGGGCAGGCACTTTCAAAAATACTTGGCAGGTGTTCACATTGAGTGATCACAATTTGTAATTAAACATTTTCGTTTTCTAAGCAGAAATACTCAGAACAATTTTTTTTAGAACCAGGCGTAGGGATTACACGCATACGCTCCAAACGCGTAGCATTGTGATTAGCTAGGTATCGAGGTAAACAAACCTGTGTTCCAACGAGCGAAGTGGATATCATCAGAACACCTCGCTTGGTTCCACATGGAAGGTGAACACAGCAACACATGAATTAGATTGGCTCTTGTTGGGCGATGTCGCCTGAAAGTTCAGCATTTTTCAACTTTTTCCACATCGCCGCTCCGCCCACATCAGTGACCATCGCTGCATCGCCTGCAGTCACCAGCAGTCGCCGGCTCTCATAGACATATAACGCACTTCCAGCAACTAATCGCCCAAGTCGCCCGCTGTTAAAACGCAGGGTAAGGGCCTGTGCATTAGGCTAATGGGTTTGGCAGGCTATTGGGCGGACACGAATAACCAGTGGCGTAGAATAAGATCACTGGAAATAGTGGAGTATTCCTGCTGCAACATTCATACCTATCCTTTTGAATGCAAGCTATTAAAAGAATTTGTTTCTCTGGACACTTATTTGTAGAGGACATTGTTTTAGTGGACAAACTCCTATTGCAGTGCTGAACTTCACTTAATTTTATTACTACTCAACTTAATACAGTTATTGTAATTATTATATGATGAATGGGGAAATCATGTGGATAGTTGGAGGAATGAGAAGTATTTCGCCGTGCACAGTGTATTGGGCCCCATTCCAAACAAAAACCATTGCAAAATGATAAATGATGAATTAAGTACTACTTAATAAATGTTTTATAGTGTGCACATATTATAAAGTGTTACCAACAATTCTACAGTGTTTCACTTAATTTGCTGAGCTTTGGGTCTGTCAAACCTACATGCTCTGATGCATGTGTGCTCTGATGAAGGCCTGACAGACAAAAAGCTCAGCAGATGAAGTGAAACTGCATGGATCTAAGTGGGCCGAAATGATGCCTGGGACTATTTGTTTACAGCACCTTAGCAAATATCTATTCAAGAGGAGTGGTGGTCATCATGCACTATGATAATATTAAAAACAGCATTAAATCAAATATTTTTCAGTACCACTTTACATTACAGCACGGTAATAATATACTGTAGTAATACCTTTGTACTATCTACATTATTACTAGGGAATTACCAACAAATTACTAGTAGTTACCAGGAGTAGTTACCAATTTATAAACCCTGTAATAATCTACATAATTACTAGGAAAGTACCAAGTACTATTAGTTATCGGTAGTTATTAGTTGTAGCTACCATATAGTTACCCCCCCCCCCCCCCCCCACAATCCCTATTTAAGGTACGATTTGTTACCTGGAAACAGATATTGTAGTTTCCATGTAATAATGTGGAAACTGAGCTGGAAAATGCAACTTTAGCCGTTTCTATGTAATTATATGGTTATTATCCTTCCTAACATCCCAATTCAGCTCATGGTTTATTATCTAGAAACAGAGGTAGTAATTTCTATGTAATAACATGGAATCTGAGCTGGAAAATGCAGCTTTACCTGTTTCTAAGTAATTATATGGTTATATCCTTCCTCAAATCCAAACGAAGGTCACAGTTTATAACCTGGAAACAGAGATGGTAGTTTCTACGTAATAAAGTGGAATCTGAGCAGGAAAATGCAACTTTACCTGTTTCTATGTAATTATATGGTTATACAGTATCTTTCTGAAAATCCCAACCACCAGAGATTCTTCGTTCACCCAATAACAGCTGCTCACTCCCAGCATCTCGAGAGAGAGAGAGAGAGCTTGGAGATTCTTCAAACAAGACGTCTACCACTACAGAGGAAACCTTACAGTGAATTCAGTGGAATTATTGCTTGGGACAAAAACACTGCAAGGGTGTCCTTGGTTAGCCTGGTATGATCATCCCGATCTAGCAAGCTCACTGCTTCGCTCCGCAATATCGGTCTGGCCTTCGCCCCATAGAGAGTGATTATGTGGGAGAGGGTACTTGCCTTGACAGACAAACACCTTCAGCCAATGAGCGTTCAGCAAACTTTTGCCAAATCCAGTCGGAAGAACGGCAAAAACGTATTTTCCACCGAGAAACTCTGCTAGTGCATACTCTTGTTCTTGTTTAAGTGTTGTGATGACGTTTATTTCTGCAATGACTGCACTTATACAGTAGCTGCATTTATTCTTCTAACGTTAACATTACTACTCGTTGCTTCGGGAGCCGCCATGTAGCCATCCATTTAGCGAGCGGCAGGGACACGAACCAATCAGGGACTGCTTTCCACTGTGGAGCGGGACAGCAGTTAAAACGCAGTCCCTGATTGGCCCGGTATGGTCTGGATTTTGGCATAATCACTCTGGAGGACGAGAAGGCCAGATAGTTCTGCGTTAGTGAAACAGAATGTGAGCTCGCGAGAACGGGATGGTCCAGGCTAGTCCTTGGTTGCCTCTTTAAAGATATTAGAGCCAAATATCACGTCTAATCATGTGTGTGTGTATAGAGTTACCAGACGTTTATTTTTTATTTTTTGTTGTGTTTACTATTAAAGTTCAAATAACTTTGTCATGTTTATTATTGGTTTGTAAATGGCTTTACATGCTTTCATTCTCTCCTATGAAACAGGGGAACAGAGAGGAGGAAAAGGGATGTTGTGGTTAGAAGTACCCGAACAGGAATCAAACCCTGGCCTCCAGCGTGGTAGTCCAGTGCTTAGCCCATTATATCACCAAGGGGTCTGAGGGTTTGGGAAGGCCTTCCGTCTGTCTGAAAAAACTAAACATTTACCTGGTACAATACATGCAAAGTATAGCCTAATATATAATGGGTAATTACTGAGACACCTATACTGTAGGTTTAATTTCAAAACAGGAGTTTTGAAGCATTTCAAATGTACAAATACTGCACATAAATTCAATAACTGACATAGCACCACCAGGTAACCACATTTTTACATAACTTCTATAACAGCCATCACCAACAGGCAGAACGCGACCCAGACCCAGAAGCCATCCAATCCGGACCGCGTCTATAACCCAATAAATCAATGAGAATTTCTCCCTTTTGACGGAGCATAGGCCACTAGTTTGAGCCTGCGCAGCCTTTGTAGTATATTACGGCATTTGTTTACTATCTCACGCGTTGCTAGCCAATCAAATCTGCGTGTTCATTGCCAGACGTCAACCAGTCTACACGTGACAGCCTAGCTATCGTTAACGTTACTGTACTCAGAGCGATTCCTTGCTAACATTAGTTGGAGTTGGACACTGCATGCCCAGAGAAACGTAACGACAAACGAAGAGGGAAGTGAGATACTACAAGACAGAAGTAACGTCAGCCTATACATGCCGTGCTCTAAAATAAGAAAAAAATATGTTGAAAATAGGGTGTTCCATCAAGAATGGACAGAGTTGTATATATTCATACTTACCGCGGGTAGCTCTAAACCTGTTTGTCTCATATATTTCAAAAGCTACCTTGTTATTAAATGTAGACCTCATTTTACAAGTTTATAGTAGCCTACTTTTTATTTATAATCCTTCCTAAATGTGAAATCCCTCCTAAATGTGAAGTGTCAATAAACAGGTTGAAATATTGTTGAAATGTAACCTACTTCATTTGATTTTAAAGTAAGTTGGGGATATGGTAAATAGTAAATGGACTGCACTTATATAGCGCTTTTCCGCCTTAGCGGCACTCAAAGCGCTTTACAATGGCCTCTTAATCACACACCAATGGCGGTAGCTGCCATGCAACTTGCTAACCTGCTCATTGGGAGCAATTTGGGGTTAGGTGTCTTGCTCAAGGACACTTCGACATGTGGACAGTCGGAGCTGGGATTCGAACCGCTGACCCTCCGATCATTGAACGAGATATACAACTGAATTTAACAATATTTTAACTTCCATGCGTATTTCAAAGTAGCATAGCCTACTTGCAGCTATACAATAATTTGATAGCAATATACAAGGAAACAAATCTGTGTTGAGGGCATAAAAAATGTATGCATCACCACCGGACCCTGGCTTGAGGCCACTTTGTCAAAATGGACCTCTTAGAACTTTACTTGATTACCCCTGTTCTATAACATCCAGTGACAAAAAAGCCCCCACATCAAGGATTGAACCCCTGACCTTTGGTATGGGAGTCAGGCACTTCATCCACTACACCACCGAGGATCTGTAAAATATGTGGGTGTCCTAGTGTTTTTGCTTTTGTGTTCTGGGACCACTGCCTCTTGTGGTGGCAACATAGAACTACAGGTCAACAACACAATGGAGGGAAAGACGGAAGGAGGGAGGGAGGGAGGGAGTGACAACCGGACATTTGCTATCTTTGGTGCGTTGCCACGCAAAAAAAAAACATGTAATTAAAATAGAGCTCCCCCACAATAAAATCCACACTACACCACTGAGCACACAATTTATATGGTATACTATACCTGTCTGCCTGGAGCAGAATTGTGAAGATTGGGGGATAGCAGAGGGGAGGAATAGCATTGTTTTCTCCTAATGGCCCATCAGCATTTTCTTCCAGACTCTTGACAACCACCCTGTAGTCTCAGTGAGAACAATGAGTCAGATGCTGAAGTTCCTGACAACATTCATTTCTTTCCTGCCGCGAGCATCGACGATTCAAAGTGGCAATTAGAAAACAAGATGATGATTTATCTCGCCAAAGAACATTACATTAAGATATTATCTTGAGTGTAACAGATGAAGATATCTCTTGTTAAGCTTTGAAGTTCAGTTAATCAGTTGATATAGCTGTCAAGCTACATATTGTTGCATGTTAATATATTTGATCATTTTTGTGCGTGGCGACGCACCAAATATAGCAAATGTCCGGTTGTCACTCCCTCCCTCCCTCCTTCCCTCTTTCTCTCCGTCGTGTTGTTGACCTGCAGTTCTATGTTGCCACCACAAGAGGCAGTGGTACCAGACCACCAAAATAAAACCACTATGACATCATGCAATTTCAAGTTCCATGGTAGTATAGTGAATAGGGTGCCCGTCTCCCATGCTGAAAGTTGCAGGTTCAAGCCATGATGTAGATTACTTTTTGTCACTGGATGTTTTAGAAGCTTTGTAAAAATGTGGTTACCTGGTGGTGCTATGACAGTTATTGAATTTATGTGCAGTAATTGAACGTTTTGAAATTATACCTACAGTATAGGTGTCTCAGTAATTACCCATTATATATTAGGCTATACTTTGCATGTATTTACCAGGTAAATGTTTAGTAATTGGGGGACTATGAAAGGAAGGGTTACCAAAAAAATGTTCAGAGTAAGTTAATTTAGCAATAGAAATCCATAAGCCTAGGGCCAATGGGCCTAGGATATAGACAATAAACTACTGGTGGAATGGTGGTGGAGCATCCATCGGGGACCCGCTGTAGGTCGGCTAGCCTTGTGTTATATTCCACTGGAGGTCTGCCAACTCGTCCATCAGGGACCCGCTGTAGGTATGCTAGCCTTGTGTTATCTGGGTTTATCCCTTTCCTTTGTCCAGAAACAGAAGTTGAACCAATTGCAGCAAAATATGTAACGTTATAGGAATCATCAGTGTAACTGCTTTAGCCACTGACCGCTACCATTAATGTTAAAGACACTGCTACTAGTTGTTGTGAGCTCATGAGCTAACTGGCTATCCCGCTCGTATTGTGCTGGATTAGCATTGGAAGCATTGGAATTGATGTGTCCAGGCGACAAGACCTGTCTTAATTTATCAGACATTATTTCATGTCATTTCAATTCACAGCTATTTCAGTGGCATGACTAGCTTCCGTCCTACCAGTCCTGAACAGAAACAAGCCAGCCACGCACATAAGCCAGGTGGACCTGGCCTGGTTTATTTACCTCACTGATAAGAAAATAAAAAAATCCCCTTGTTTTTCTGTCTGTGCACTTATACTCTCAACTGCAGTAACCATCGGCTTTCCATTGCATCAGCTGAATTCAACGTCAGTGTAGAAATATAGTCAGGGAACACCGGCCTTGAAGTGCCTGCTGGTCGGCTTTAGGGGTGGGAGTAATGTTGCACTCTTCATATTGACTCCTGATGTTAAAAAGCTAGCCAGATAGATGTGTGCAGAGGCTTTTACTGCTCAGCAACCACAGAATCAAAATGATTGCAGATAGAGGTGAAAGGACGCTCATTATGGTCAGGTCCATTGGCCCAAGAAGTGACCGAGGGAGGGAGAGGAGAGAGAGATGGGGGGAGAAGAGGAGACATAGTGTCATGAGCCGTGTCGCTAAGACACCTGGTTGTTCACTTCCCATCTCCTAGGAGTGTGACAGTGAAGTAGTCTAGTAAATGCCTATGACGTCCTAATATTTTAGTATTCTGTGATACTCTGTATTTCCTGCTGCTTTGCACCAACACAAATATCACTGCTGATTATTGTGAAGCCAGTGGCTGGCGAGCCAAGACCTCCGTCGGCAACTCTGGGTTGCTCATGCTTACCAACACACAGTGGTCGATGTGGTAATTTAACGAAAGAGTGAGGAGAAGCTTGTCCCCCCTGATTCCCTGGCATACTTTCAGTGAAATATGGAAATGTATACAACGGGTGCTTGGTTAAAAGCCGTTGTATGTGACAAGATATACCACGGCAAAGCCTGTTTACAGTTCTGTTTGAAATATTACTGCGCCTATAATTACACTACATACTCGTGTCATGAACCACCAAGCTTTGAGCCGTTGTAGGTGCACTGTCTTGTTTCACTGTTTCAACATTCCAATGTAATTTTCGCACTGACAGTCAGTTTATCACATCCTGATTTTTTTCCCTTACCGGATAAAGTAACCACAAAGACTCCCAATATGTGGTCTGTTTACCAAAATAAAGCCTGTTTGAAAATGTGTCGACACGTTGTCGGACTTCCCCGGTAGGGTCTGTTGGCTACAGTGTAGCCTGTGTGTGTCATTCACTTACAGTACATTAGCTATGTCATTAGTCTAGGTTGTCAAGCTAGGTGTTTGGTTGCTAGGTCATATCCAGGACTCAGACACATTGCTGAAAGGAAGGGTAACGGATAATTTCCATTTCAATTACAGTTCCAAACCCATGTTAACTATGGGAAGTCATCACTGTTCCTCCAGGAATATTGATCCTCATTAGAAAATCCATAGCAACGTGATCGTTTTGGGAACTATTTTTCTGGGCGCAGTTCACTAAAATCGATATTAAGACACTGAAATATTAGGTTTTGATTCTATAAATATTTCCCGAGGGTGTAACCCGTATAAAAGCAATAACTCACTCAAGGGTTGTGGTATATGGCCTATATACCACGGCTTGTGCTGGTCGACGGCACTCGGCTGCGCCTCGTGCCTATGACCGCAGCACAAGCCGTGGTATCTATAGGCCATATACCACACCCTCTCATGAGTTATTGCTTCAATGACTGTTGTTCCTCAGAGCATTTTTGTTGCTGTGTAAATGTTCCATATAATGATGTCCTCACAGGTATGCATCCTCTGAAATGAGAAAGAATACTTCTTATTTACTCAGACATATGAGAGGGGAGGGGGCGTCAGTTTCAGAGAAAGTGATTTCCTCAGGGCACTACTGTATATCCCACGCAAACATATGTTCTCTTCATTTGATGATTATAAAGAACTGCTCATCAGCCTTCAGCCACTTGTAACATCCTTTAGTATGATATTCAATTTTTAATATTAAACTATATGTAGGCTAGTGTATATAATGCCATTCATTACTAGGTTTCTTCTTGACATGTGCAATAGACCGTTTAGGACCACCATGAGTAAAATGAACTGAAACCTATTTTCCTTCATTTGAGCTTTTTGCATAATGCACATACAGTACAAGGCTTGCTGGAAAGCTCAGAGCCTTCCAAATAAAGTGCTCAACATGGCCAGGCTCTCATGACAAATTTTGCAGCATTTTTTGAATTATTTGGCTCATGCTGCATTTTTTGGCTCAGAATAATTTTTTAGGACCTACATGGAGCAAAACAAGCACTGATGTACAAGGTTTTTTATTCTAATAACGCTTCTGCATTCTACTCAGCCTACCAGGAGTAGTCTAGCTGTCAATTACAGAGTGGGATCTTTGGCAAGTTATGACTGCAAAGACCATGAAACACAGCATATTTCAACCCCCGCCCCCCCCCCCCCACACACACATGCACACACACATACTTGGTATGTGTCAAATTGGACTACCATCATTAGCTATGGGGATTTTTCCAGGGAAAACTTATTCTTGCGATACCAGACAATCAGAGATCTCCACCTACCAATCGTCATGGGATTTCTATATTTGAGGTAGTTGCTAGAACAGCTGCTAACAAACCGATGCTTACTGCTTTGTAAATCTCCACTCCTTACATTTTGTTAAGGCACGACTTACTGAAAATGATACTCTCCACCCGTCCTCGTCCGTAGTGAAACAAACTGAAGGAGTTTTCTTCTGTGAATGTGGCTGAGCCATCTTACAAGCACACATCTTCTGCATGTCAACACCCCGTAGGAAGGGCTGCCCTAAAGAGTTTGGATTGGTTCTGCAAAACAGTTTTGTTTTATTTACTCTAAATATTTCCACCCGGTTTTAGCAACACAAGTTGTTAGAGAATGTCCTCAAGTCAAGTGTTTAGAGACTGACTTGTGAGTCTAAAGGAAACTAGGAAAACTAGGATGATGAAAGGCATGACTTAATCTATTGTTTATATATCTAGGGTAAGGTAAAGTGATACGGCATCGCAAATAAGGAGAGTCTTAATGGCAAAACTCCCAGGGATTCATTGTCCATAAATTTTCTAACGTTTATCATATTTTAAAGGGTTTTCATGGTTCTATCCTTTATCAGTTTATCAGAGAAACTCATGTAAGGCACCACTACAATCGTCCGAATCTCACAACGGCATTGATTGCCCTGTGTCTCTTGAGTAATTTCAATTTTATCCATTTCATTGTTGTATGTAATATATTTTTTTAAATCTCAGTTAACATCAAAGGTCTTTCACCATCAAATTCTCTGCTTCTTATGAAACATCAGCAAACAAAGGGCAATACAGCCACAGCTCTGTTCTCCTGTAAATAGTGTCGCTTCCCATCCAAGCTAATGGCTTTGCAATTCCCTGGTGTAATCACTGTTGGAGAGCAGGCAGTCTCCAGGAGATGCTCTTATGTAGCGCTAGATCAAAGAAAATATACCTTCAGTGTACTCATGAGACAAACAGATGTTTATTCAGTGATTCACTCAGGAAAACTGATCCGAGGCTGGTTCTCTACTATGACAGCAGGGCTTCCCAGATTAATTGATTGTATGACAAAGACGCTCTGTGCTGTCAATTACAGTGTGGGCTGTGTTTTACAATTCATAATCAATTCAGATAGTAGCCTTCCAATCAATTTGAAGGGTTGGTCCCTAAAACAGGGGCTTTATTGTAAGGAGAAATTGGAGGAGAACAAGTAGAAGTCGTGTGGAGGACATTTTGGATACAGGTCAGATTTAGAGGCGGGGACATTTTTGCAGCGACAGATCCCCTGGAGCTGCACCATCTTAGGCCTCTCAGGCCTTATACTCATAGCTTATTCCTACTGATGGTTCCTCTGGTTGTTGATCCTGGTACCTGGGACCGAATATTGACCGTGCTGAGCCTTGTTTGTGAATAATTTACTCTTTCTCTCCCCCCCCCCCCCCACTTCCATCTGTCTCTCACTTTCTATGTGTGTGTGTGTTGGTGTATGGATGTGTGCTTGCGATCCTGCATTTGTGTATGTGTCTGTGCATGTGTGTGTGTGCCAATCCATGTGTGCGTATCCACGCCAGGGATGACCTGCCAGGCGCGGAGCTCCTACCTGGACACAGAGGTCCTCTGGGGCTACCGCTTTACGCCGGTGCTGTCCCTGGAGAAGGGCTTCTACGAGGTGGACTACAACAGCTTCCACGACATCTACGAGACGAACACGCCCTCGTGCAGCGCGAAGGAGCTGGCCGGCAAGCTGAAGGAGGGCCCGCTGCTCCCGCAGCTCTCGCTACTGACGCCCGAGCCCAAAGCCTTCACCGCCACGGACCCCCTGTCAGCCCGCCAGCCTTTCGACGACAAGGAAGAAGGGGTTGGGGCAGGGTACGGTGGTGAGAGGGGGGAGACCAATGGCTCTGCCGCAGCTCTGGAGAACCAGCTGTGACGAGGACATCCAGGGATCGAACCCCCCTCCCACCCCAACACCACCACCACCAAACCCAGAGAAGAGACTGAATTGAACTAAACAGACAATGCTTAATTTTAGTCAATGGCCTGCGTGTTCCATTGCATTGCTTGGAGATCAAAGACCCCCCTTCCTCCCATGCAATACTATACTTCTCTAGTGTCAATCTATAGGGATAGGTTGGTTTTGTAGACACAAGTACACACACACAACAAGACACGTTTACCAATATGTACACACATAAGCTCCAGATCAGTCTTTTTATAACCGAGGCAACACCTTACTTACAGTATTTGCCATATAATAGCTAAAATTATACTGTAACTCGTTCTGAAACAAGTAGCCATGAAAGGATATCAAGGCTTCTATGAATGATCCAATGTTGATTCAGCTAATTTGACCATGCATCGATGGTTCCATCACTTTGCTAACATTTTTATTTCTCCCAAACATCGAGTTGAAAATGTGGAAAGAGATCATTATCGCCTGTCTCCACAAGCTTCTTTGCTGCTCCACACAGCGGAAACTCTTAACCGAAGGCAATATTTAAGCTGAAGCTTTAGCGTTTTGTTCACCTTGACAGGAAGGGAACGTACAGAGCAGGACATCACTATACTGTGTACATCAAACTTTCTCCATCGACTACCATTCTTTCTTTTTCTATCTTCCCTGCAGTTATACAGTAGCGTCATTTTCTGTGAGACGAGTATTGAACTTGGAATTCTGACACTGAGGAGACGGGCAGTACCTCATTTTGATAGTCCTGATCCATAATAAGCACAAGCCCTGTGAGAGAGATGGCTCCGGCGCGGTCTGGTCCATGCATATTTCAGTGCACAGTGGTGAGAGAGATGAACATAAAGGCAGGTTTCTATGACGATCTCCACTCAATGTTGAATCCTCCTCCCTGCCCACTGTGATACTTCTTCTGTCTTTGTTGTCCAAAGTCTTGTGTTTGAAACATGGAACTATTCATCTGTACAACTGGCCCAGTACTCACACCCAGCCCCTATTTTGTCTCTGCTTGCAAGAGTGTACGGCCCATGTCTCTACTGTTTTAGGATTCCACAAACCTGTCCTTTGACACATTGTTCTGCGATTCATTTGAGGATGTGAGTGTGTGTGCGTGCGTGCGTGTGTCAACGATTGCATGTTAACCAGATCCCCCCCTCCCCCATTATGGCAAGTTTAATGCATTACTAAATACAGGGTATTTTTTAGGCATGCAAACTACAATGAAAGATTTCTACAAATATATTGTCAAACAAGATAGCTAAGATGACAAATCTCATTCACTGAGACTGATAAATGAAACCTCTAATACTTTAGACCTTGATTAAATCCCCCTTCTATGACATTTATGTGTTGATGTATTTAATTTCACTGTGACATTGTAGCATCATATTTATGCAATTTGCATAAAGATCCTCTGTCATTACAGGAAACTCATCTATTTTCTGTGTACTCATGGGAATAAACCTAATATGGCCAAAAAAAAAAGTATGTTTTTGAGCAGTACTGAGCATGTGCGTGTGCATTTGTGTGTGTGTGTGTGTGTGTGTGTGTGTGTGTGTGTGTGTGTGTGTGTGTGTGTGTGTGTGTGTGTGTGTGAGTGTGTGTGTGTGCGTGTGTGTGAGACAGAGAGAGATTATCTTAATCTAACAAGTGGATATGGACTGTTCCTGAGAGTGCTTTAAAAGACTTGGTAAATCAATTGTGACTTCAACACATGCTACCTGACAACTACATTAGAGGTGCTTTGAATCATGAGAAACAGTCTTAAGCAACCATTTGTAATGGAAGTAGAACAATCTCGCCCTCCACAAATATTCCAGAAAATGGAGTACATTACATTACAGTCATTTAGCAGACGCTTTTATCCAAAGCGACTAACAATAATTGCTTTTAACATAGGAAGAGCCAATGTACTACTACTTGCCAGAACTCACAAGTGCATCTTCTTTCTAAAACAAGTGACTAAGAGCATAATCTAGTGCTGTAGGCAAAGTGCAAGAATCGCAATCTAAAGTACAGTGCAATGAGTAGACATTAAAGGTGTCCTATTATACTAATTTTGTACAATTTAATAAGTCTTTGGGGTCCCCAAAACATGTCTTTGAGTATTTTTGCTGAAAATAACACTCCGAATAAGCATTCTAGCATGCCTCTATACCCCTCTGTTGTCCACAAGATCAGATTGAGCACTTTTTCTTATGCAAATGAGCTTAGCTAAGAGCAAGTCGGCAGGCTAGAGAACGAGGGCTGTTGAAGGCACTATGCAACTTCAAATATAGCTGGCTAGCCTGGACCATCCACACTCGATGCCATTGTGACAAATTAAATTTTCCTCTCTCCCTGACTAAACATGATAGTGCCCATGTTATTATCTCCATGGTTGCATGCTGTTACCTCTAGCTATATTCGCTAGCTAGACACCATCAGGCTATATGACACCATTCGACTACAAACAATAAAAGCTAGATTCTGTAGGCTGAGGTGATATCCAATGACGTCCACTTCTTAACCTTTGATCATTTTCATTACAATTTCATTCTATTACTTTAAAGGCAAAATGCACCCTAGAACAACATCAGGCTGAAAAACTAGAGCCCCATACAAAAATATAGGTGATGGCGAGTCCTATAGACTGGACTAGCGGCATCTAAAGAAAATCACGTTTCAGAGTCAGCACTTCCGGGATATACCGCGTCGAAACGCGTCGACATATACTGCCAGAAAATCGAGCAAGACTACAGGGGGGTGGGTGCTTGGTATGATTGACAGCTATGATTGACAGCTATGACAAGCACGGCGGAGGGGGCTAGCGAGCGAACATACGCCCCCTAGTTTCACATTTCAGAGCTGACTGAACATCTGTGAAACAACAAAATAAGAATGGAACGCGATAACTTGGAAGATTTTATAGAAGATGAGGAAGATGTTGATGATTCGGAGGAAATTCAGGGCTATTTGTTTGAGCCTGAATTTACAGCAGACGAAATCCGACAACGGAGAGAAGAACAAGAGGCTGCCGCCAGGCTAGTCAACCCAGGCGATGAGGCTGGATTAGCGGCCGCGATTCCTCGGTCTGGCAGTAACTGGTGGTGTCTGTGCGAAAACTGCCCAGCTATGCCGACAGAGACAGAATCTCTCTGTTGCCAAGAATGGGACCGTGGACAGTTACTGCTTTCAGAGATGGCAGAGGAGATGGAAGAGGAAGACAGGGCGCTTTGTCTGACAGAGCATGGTAGTCACGCAGCCCATTTGGATCGAGGAGTTTTGGAAACTTTTTTCCGCTTAGATAGGATAAATTGGAAGAGGAGACACAGACCGGAGGGTCCCGGAGGGCAAATGACAAATAAGTAAGTCAACCTAACGTTATACGTAGATCTCTGCTTTGAATGGTCTAACCTGGCTAACGTTAGCTATCTGCATTTCATATCTGCCTATTTGGCTAATCTGAGTTCCAGGAGCCCAAGCTGAGGCAAATAGTTGTCTAACTGCAATCTCGTCAATAATGAAGTCATTTTATAATGTAGGCTGTAATGTTAGCTTTGTTTGGCATGCAATTTTAATGTATTTTCTTTGTATCTAGACAGTACCGCTTGGCTGGCTACAGAATTGTCCTGGAATGGGTTTTACGGGGAGAACGGCTCGGAAGACACCGACGTGCTGTTCTTCCTGCTTGTGTGGTGGACAGTATTCGCCAGCTATATCCTTCTGCGGATGGACAATACCGTGGCTTTATCGAGGTCAATGAGGCTTTGGAAGGAATGTATCAGTAGGCCTACCTGATGTGTAATGTTAGGCTACAGTTAGAAAAGTCCCCCTGTGCGCGCTGTACTCCCTGCAGCAGTGAGCATAACAGCTAGCATTCAGATCTGAGGTTTGCATGTTATCTGAATAGCTGGTTATGTCCGTTTGCATTTTCTGTTATTTATTGCGACTCAGTATGTAACATTACTGTTGTGTTCTATTGTTACCTAACCATACGTACTCCCTTTTTTGCAATAAACATCCTAAACATTGGCACCTGGACTCTTCTTCTACACTTACTCACCTGAAGACCACCAAATAGTGCCCCGACCTAACACTGTGAAGTGATCGCTGTTACACCATCTATATAGGCTATATCACACAGATGTATTCATTATAGGCTATATCACAAAAAATACTATTTCACATATGTACACAATGCAGGAGTGCAATATTCAAAAATCTTATTTACTTTCAAAGGCATATGATTACAACAAAACCAGGCTTTTAGTTTTACAGATGGTGTTATACTCTTGTGGATTTTGGAAAGGAGAAACAAAGTGTATTTGCAAGGTAGTGGTATTGGGTATCATTTTTAAAATCTAGTCTTATATGTTTGTGCTGCATCTTCTTTGGTTGGCTTTGGGGCTGCGGCAATGTTGGCTGGCAGGTCTGGTCTTGGGAGACGGGAAGATTCATCCTTGAAGATGACACTTTCATCTTGCCTTCGCTTCCACACCAGCTCCATCAATGTCGTCCGGAAGTTGGTGGTGTGTGGCTCATACCTCTTCTTTGTGACCCATTCCTTAGAACGCTTGCTCCACACTTGATCGATGACAGGTTTGCCTAAGACAGAGGATTATATGAACCATCATTGGGTGTGCTGTTCACTAATACAGGCATTTCTCTCTAACATGTTTGCACACACAATATCAATGTATAGGCGTACTGCTCACCATTACAGTCCACCTTCTGTTTACGAGTCAAGTTCTCATTGTGCTCCATGATGGCTAAGTGCGTCCTCTGTTTCATGCTCATGTTGGAGAAATGTTGTCTTTTTGGTGCATATTTGAGGAGAGCACCATGGAAAACCTCCAGGGGACCTAATTGTTTTGGAGAGATGAATTATATTAGCTTTATTGTGAACAAGTGGAAATTTGCATTGTTCAATTCATCATAGATGTGTAATCTTTATAGAACTGAAAGCCGAGCCTACTTCACCAAGATGTGGTAAGCAGCAGCGACTGGCACTTCTTTTAGCCAAGGCAAGACAATACCACTGACCTGTATGTTTGAAACGCCCCATGTGATCAAGATCCTTCTGGAGGTTTTTATCGTTGACCACAGCAGCCAGTTCGTGGTATTCCTCAGATTCTTTGCAAAGCCACTTTTTCTTCTCCCGGTCTTCAGTGGTGATAGGTGGGTGAAGACAGTGGTGCTCTGTCCCTCCTTCAGTCCATGTATGCTCATCCACTGTGTGGTGTAGAATCGAGTTCCAGGTCGACTTCAGTTTCTAAAAAGAATAATAATTTAAAATATGGCACATGCATTCCAAGACATTATGAAATAGACAGTGTTGGGGAAGCTATTGTGAACCACACACACACACACATCGGAAGACCTGGGGGAAACAGACAAGAACAAAACCGACAGACCAGTACAGAGACAGAGACATACAAGGCCATAAGACATACAACGCCATAACATACCCCAACATCTCCTCCTGCCTTGGCGCAAGAGAACCAGAGATGGTTCCTTACAGACCGAATCCATGGCTTTAAAGCTGCACGTCCTCTCTTTTTGGCCTTGGTGATCAACTTCTTTTGGATACCTGTGTAAATACAAGACAATGCAAAGGATATAAGAGCATGTAGACTTCCACCTACAATACACTGCACATTACAAACAGAAAGCCCCTTTCCCCACTAGACTTGTGCCAGACCCATGACCTGCGTTGTACTGTCAATTTGAAAGACAATGATACAGTCCTGACTCCATATCCACCACTCCAGAACCCCCATCCCTCATTTCAAATGTCAGAGACCAGTCACCAGCATTTTATGTCAATTAACCACCTCATAGGCCCTCTACTCCCAAAATTATGGCAACTAATCTTTGATGTTGTACAATACTCACTTTTGGAGGTATGCCAAATATCAAACTCATGCTGGATTGATGGATATTCCTCACGCATGATTTTTTTTATGCTTGTGGAACGATCAGTTGCCAACACCTCCACATTTAAGCCAGTGTCAAGTAGGGTGTTAATTCCACGTCTGAAGCCAAGACTTTCCATGGCCACTGAGCTGGTTGTCTCTGTCACCTAAGGACACAACAAATAACATACAATTTGTACAATTACAAAATAATCAATATAAAGAAAGATGGATGGATAGATGGATGAATTTCTCTTTTATTTACCTGGACTAACTCAGAATGGACAATTTCCTTGCTAGGGTCAGCCATGAAAGTATAGGTTGTGTATTTGGCATTAAACCCTGGGCTGTCCGAGCGACCATCGGAACACAGCTGTGGCTGCAGGCCGTCTTCCTGTTCCAGAAACATCTTGGCCAAGAGGGCTTCTCGCTGCCGGTCATATTCAGCTTGAATGACAGGATGCAGGTAGCTGTTCTGCATGGCATAGAAGGTGCTACTGCCAAATATATGAAGATTGATCAGCTTTGCCCATTCCTCCAACTTGGTGTATGTGTTACCAGTGAACAACAGAGCAGCTGCAATGAGGAGGTTGGACTGCGGCATTCCACGTTCTGAGATGCAGGAAGTCCATGTTCCAGTGTGGCCTGTCTCACACTCCCATTTCACCCTCATTTGAGAACCCATGTAGGAGACTTCTTTTTTCTCAATGACTTTGAGGCATGTTTGGCAAAACTTCATCAATTCAAGCACTTTCGACTCTGAGACTATAACTTTTGGCTCTTGCCAGTGCATTTCTCTTGTTTCCTCACCAGAATCACCACCAGAATCACTGGTTGAGGGAGGGCTACTGCCTGGTCTAAAGCTAGACTCCTGTGTGGTATCCTGGCGGACATCCAAAGACTCCATACTGGTGAAGCTAGAATCCATTTCCTCCTCTGGCAACACAGCAGGGTTTCTTCCACATCCAGATGCTCCCTGTAGTATATATGAATGTAATTAGTACAGTAAAAAAAACAGTAGGCTATAAATAAAAAGCTATATATCTATTTATATGCTCAGGCACCCATGACTAGAATCAGCCTTCACAAACTGTATACCGTTTTGCCATGAATACAACAGGTAAAATATATGGTTTACCACCTTGAATTGTAATAATATTCTATTAATAATAATATTCTGCCGTCTCACACTAGTTATTCCCAGCCAATTATGTCCAGTGAAATGGAACAGATTTCCATGAAGTGTTGCCTTCCAGCTAGCTAAGTTAGCCTACTCAGAACAGCAGTGTAGCTAGCCTACACTAGTCACCACATTAGCTATAAAAAAAAATGTTGTTGTATTTATTTACATTTACCTGAGTTCGTGGGACTTTGCTAGGTGTAGACGTCAGTGGTTGTTCAACAACTTGTCTCTTGCGTTGGTGAGCAACATCACTGCTAGGACCGTGGAAGGTAACGGCTACGCTCACGGTAGATGCCGGTGGTGCTGGGGCTACGCTAACGGTAGCTGGTGCTGGGGCTACGCTAACGGTAGCTGGTGCTGGGGCTACGGTAGATGCCGGTGGTGCTGGGGCCGGGAAAATGGACGGAACTGCGCCCGCCTTCAGTTTTCGACGACTTGTTAGCGCCGTTCCCATCAACGTATCCGCCAAATGACCCTCGAAGTCATCCAGGCGAAAGTGCTGGCTGCATGTCAGAATGTTTTTGTAACCTGTTGTCGGTGTGTTGGGGGGGTAAAGAGGGCTGTTGATAGCCGATAGCCACTGCTTGCAGAGTTGAGGGTCTCGTACAGGTAAGCCATGAAAACTTACTCCCGCAGGTCTGGCGTTATCTTTGCATCCACACACTATACACGATTTGGTCATTGTTGGTGTTTTTTCTTGACGCTAGAACTGATTTACAGTTGTTCGCGTTCTGATGGGGGCATGGATGTAGGGTGGGGGGTGGGGGTTGGACTTGAGCGGGGGCGGGAGTTGGGTGGAGGTGAAATGGCTCAGTGTCACGCAAGGCATGTTGGGAATCGCAGTCTTTTCATATATTGCGCAATCGTAACCAGGAACTTCGTTTTCTGCACTTTATTGCTCAAATAACACAATTTTCTGAATCTGTGCATGTTTACTGTAAACAGGAGACATATTACATGTGATTAAAGGCTACAAAGTCAAGCCCTACAGCTTTCCTTTAACATTTGATGAGACGAGCATCCGGGTTGAGACAAAAGGGGAGTTTGTTTGTGTTAGCTAGCTAGCATTAGTACTATATGCAAACAAAGCATAATTACTTATAGTTTCTGCATAATTTCCACGGACAGTTGGTATTGCTTGATCATTCAGAAGAGTTTATCTGAAAATCCTGCATTGTACTGACCCATATTGGAAAAGCAATCGGGCAAAAAATGGCTAGCACACGCTGCCAGTCTTTTGCCAATTTCAGCGGGAACGTTGCCATCAAAAATAAAATTTGTCCACTCGGCTCTGCTGTCCTTTGAGCTTGGGAGATGATCTGTGCTTAGTACATCCAAGAACAGAGAATTTTCCGTGCAAAGACATTATGCTAGCGGGGTCCCCGAACGTGACGTAGAGTGACACGGGAGATTTGAATGGCTTGCAGGGACTGACTGTTTTTCTGATGTTTTCATTTCGGCTGACCACAACAAAATTACTGGGTTGTTTCACTTCATACTTTGTGTGTTAGTAGGACCATCAGAGACTCAAATGTACATGCAAAGGCAATGACAAAGTTAGTTTTGCACTAACCCAGTGTCCATGTTTCTGAGATGGGTTCTAAATTGGCTTATGCTACACCCCTCCATCGAGCTTCATGAAAATTGCTGTGGTAGTTGGGGGCGAAGCTGCGAAGGCCTCCATTGTTCTTGTACCTTTTCTTATTATTATTTATTCTTCTGCCATTGGAGTCTTTGGCAGCCCATTGAACCGTATGGTAAAAAGTTGTGAAAATTGGCACACTCATTCATGACAGTCCCCTGAGTCTTTTCACCTAGACCCATATCCACAGCTCGAACCCTCTAGCGTCACTGTCGACCAATCTGCACAAAACTCAGTATACACATTCTCTAGACCAATGTCCACAAAGTTTGTACAGGGATTTTCGATTCTCGAAAGCGTTTGCCCGCTACAGCCAATCAAATTTGGCGTCCAAGCCGACAAACAGGAAGTGTGGTCATATCTCAGCATATTATTAAGGTAACCCTTTAAATTACAGGTCCCTAACAACGTATGAACTATTTTGTAACAACATATAAATTATTTTGTAACAACGTATGAACTATTTCATAACAATGGATGAACTATTTTATAATTTACTAGTAAATTGGAGTGAATCTCTGTTCTACAGTTCTACAATAGATCACGTGTTATTACGTGTTACCGGACCTGTAAATTAAAGTCAGGCATTCTACAGTAGTTCATGTGTAGTTACTTGTTACCGGACCTGTAAATTAAAGTCAGGCGTTCTACAGTAGTTCATATGTAATTACGTGTTACCGGACCTGTAAATTAAAGTCAAGTGTTCTACAGTAGTTCATATGTAATTACGTGTTACCGGACCTGTAAATTAAAGTCAGGCGTTCTACAGTAGTTCATATGTAATTACGTGTTAACAGACCTGTAAATTAAAGCCAGGTGTTATACTGTAGTTCAAATGTAACTACTTGTTACCGGACCTGTAAATTAAAGCCATATGCTCTTTTCTTAAGTTCTACAGTAGTTCACATGTAATTATATTTTTCTAATTGCACAGTCTACAAATCATACTCTGTGGCAAGGTTTATTTTCTTTATTAGCAAATTGTACAATCAAAAAGAACAGTAGCATAAATTCCATAAACACCAGACAGGGTAGCCTAGTCTCAGTTTCTACAACAGAGAATTTGGATACTTGATTCGTGCTGAGTTCATCTATGATGTAATTTTTTACATTTTGTATTTTGTGTAAATCACTTAAAATGTATCTCCTCCTAGGGATTTTCACCAATCTACATGAAACTGGCTGTACACATTCTCTAGACCAATGTCCACAAAAGTCTTACAGGGATTTTCGATTGTCAATGGCGTTCGCCCGTTACAGCCAATCGAATTTGGCGTCCAGGCCGCCAAACAGGAAGTATGGCCATATCTCAGTAATGTTTTGATGTATCATAACCACATTAGGCACACTCATCGGGGACGGTCCTGTGACCCCTGTCACCAAGTCTATGTCGACACTTCAAACTCTCTAGCGCCACCAACCTGTCAAAGTTGGAAGTGTGTTTATTCTGTACCGTATGCCCGGTTTTCAAAACTGCGGTAGGGATTCGATTCTATGGCGTCTTTCGCTTGTTGCCTTTGATGCGCTGGTCGCACATCCTGCTTGGCCCCCACATTACTGCTTGCAGCGATATTATTAGTATAATCCTGCTATGTGACCGAACAAACAAACAAACAAACAAAATAACACACACGACCGAAAATATACCCTCTGCTAGCGGTCGCTGGGCAGAGCCAATAATAATAGGTTCGGTCTCTGGCTTCCATTGTAATTCATACTCTAGTGTCCACTCTGTTTGAGTAGCTATTTATCTTACCTCTCGATTGCCGAAATATCCCATGTGAGGGGCCCGTAAAGTCTCTGCATCAGTAGTTACCCAACAGGAGGGAAAGCCTATTCACTGACATCCCAATAGATATTACATAGATAACAGAAATAGCTAGCAACTAAACACCATTCATGATTCAACTCCTTCAGCGGATTAGTAGAAGTGTAATGAGATTCACTTTGTTGTTTTCTGCCCTCCAACCGCTGTAGGACCGATTATGGAGCTGTCACACTTGTAATCTTCTAGAAAGGGAAAATAAGCAGCCAGAGAAGTTGCAGGCGTAATCACATTCATGTTCTTACTCCAAAAAAGAGCTAAGTTGAATTTGGGAACACGTTATGTGTGTGGGGGAGGGAGGGAGGGAGGGAGGGTGGCTGCTGTCTTGCAGAAATGGAGTGAAATGTAAATTGCTATTATCGGACCATGCTTTTAAATCAGAACCTTAAAGGATTGCTGTCCTCAATCAAGGTGTTATGACCCCGTTGGTCTAGGCAACGGGACCTATAACTTGGTGTGTTGGCAGTGGTGAAGGAGGAACACAAAAACTTTGTTTTTGACACTGAAACCAAGGATAAAATAGGAATTCAGGATTTATTCCTATAATGCAACAACACAGGAGACAAGGGAACAATGAGCAGTGCCAAAGGAAAGAACTCAGTAAAACTCCTGACTAGTCTACCTATCCCATGACAACTAAACTATCTAACAAAAAGTACATGGGTGGCACCTGCCCCTAAACCTAGTGTGCATAACAATAGGACCGCCTGCGTGATGAGATATATGCCCATGGGCGGCTTACCTGTCCCCTTCCCCCTGTGCGTTGATAACTGAAATAACATATGAATGAAACAACGTATGAATAAAGTATGTCAAATGATAAAGTAATAGAACTACAACAAAATGCGATACTGAACAACATAGGGTACTTAACACAACACTAACTGACCAGGCCAAAACAAACACATAAGACTAAGCAAACAAACACAGCTGACAAACAAAAACACACTTCACAACATAGCAAAAAGGAGTCAGCTCCAGAACAAAGGACAGGTTGGGGTATATATAACAGAGAGGACACAGATGATTGGACGCCAGGGACACCAGTTAATTGGACACAGCTGCACGAAATGGAGAGATGACGAAGGGGAGGAGGGAACCAGCAAGGAGGCGGGACGAATGGAAGGAGGGAATCTGCAAGCAGGACACCTGAATGAATGAATGAATGAATGGGAGAACAGAAGGGACAACCAAAACACAACACAAAAGGGACAGCAACACACAATGCAACAAACACAGAACATTACTATGGTCACCCCTGTGGCCATAACACAAGGTTTTAAGCAAACTGATGGTTAGTACTGGGTACTGTAAGGTTTATGCAAATTGGTAGGCCTACTTTATGACAATGTTTCATGGCAATGATAGTATAAGCGTGCATGCGTGAATGAGTGTGTGTGTGTGTGTTTGTGAGTGAGTGTGTTGAGTGAGTGAGTGAGTGAGTGAGTGAGTGAGTGAGTGAGTGAGTGAGTGAGTGAGTGAGTGAGTGAGTGAGTGAGTGTGCATGTCTGGAAGTCAGTACAGGCAGTCTTGGATGAAAGTGAAGGACATTGGAATCAGCAAAGCCCTCTAAGACTGATGAATGCACCAGTGTGGTTTGAATAGAAATCATGAACAGGACCTGGCCAATAGTTTATTTTATCTTTGAATATGGAAGCACCAAGGCTATTAACAAGCATGTACCCAGAACAGAACATCACATTTAAGAAATAGAATTAAACTTAGAGATGAGGCAGGTGGGAGGAATTCACTTTGCATTTGTTACAGCACAATGGAGTGGGCTGTCTTTACCTCTCTTTTCTATTTCTCATACTCTTTCTCTCACTGTTTCTCACACCCCTCCCCTCTCTCTCTCTCTCTCTCTAACTGACCCCACTGAACACCCACACACATAAATATACACACACGCTTCCAGTACATGCACACGCACACACATACAGACGAACAAATAATTTGTCAGAGTGAAGCTGCAGCTCTAATGTTGTTGATTCTGAACCGGTAAATGGAATGTTACATTATCACTTTCTTCACAAAATACCTCATGTCCCATCACAATCTCCCATTATGCTTTTTTGGGGGGGGGGGGGGGGGGTGTTAAACAAAACTCAGAAAGAGATGCTTCACAAAGCCTCCAAATCCCCCTGATTTTTCTCGGTCACTGTATCTATCCCTCACAATCACCCCCCCCCACACACACACACACACACGCACCCACCCATATGGATCTACAAATTATCCTGCACCCAAACCCCCTCACAGCCCTGGCTGACACAAGGAAATCGAGAGGCTCAGTATATATCGTGTTTGATTTCCCTCTTTCAGGCCTGGTGTTATTCTGTTCTCCTGAGGTGCATCGCCAGTGGCTAGATTTGGGACCAAGCCTCTGACTTTACCCAGGGAGCAGAGGGCTCTGCTCTGTGATGTACCCAGCCTGGGGGGCTTTGATGGAACGGCCTAGCTCCCTTCCACCATGCTCTCATTTACAGTTGAGCTAGCCAGCTGCTGTGTTACACAACAAAATGTACAAAGCTAAGAATATGATGAGAGTTTGAACAACATAGTCGTCACAGGTAGGTCTATGTGGTAAAAGCAAATGTTAAGTCAGATCCTACGAGTAAGGACCGACATCCAGATCATTTTTCATCATGTTTCGTTGTGGTGCAATGCTCAAGTTATCTGGCGTCGAGGTTTGATTTTTGTAACAAACCTAAAGTTGAGAATCCGAAAACCTGCATAAATGTTGCTATTCTTTTGGAAGGCTCGGCCCAAATTGTTATAATGCATCAAAGTTAATAGACTCCTGTATAGGCTGACTAAGGCTCACCTTGCATTATAGTGGGGTAATTCAGTATGTGAAGTCAAAGAATAGGGTACAGGTAGAGGCAACAGATTTGTCCAAAACACAGATAGAGAAAGTAGTCATCACAATACAGTTGGTATGGATATGATACAAGTGTATTCTGTTTTGGAGAGTATGACTGATGGTTTAGAGGACAGTTCACTTTTTTTGGGGGGGGGGGTTAGAATGCAATAAAGGACCATCTGTTAGTAGCTTATGTCTTGGAGCTTTTCATTCTCACAAAGAAAAGTACAATCAAATGGCATCCAGATGGAGACTGCCGAAAAGATGACATCTCCCTTCAGACTTTGACATCTTTAGTGAAGGAAAATTCAAATGCAGATCCAGAGTAGTACTGTACATAAAGCATGTATTTATTATCTTTATTCATGTGTATTCACTTGGTCAAGCAAGAAATACGGTGATTGAATGTGTGAATTGACAAACATTGTCTGGATATCATGATGCAAACATGATTTTCTCCATCTTATGCGAACTTGACTGTGAAAGCTACAGTAGCAGGCTGTTCCGGATTGGGATGTCCTTATCAGACCTGCTGGAGGGGTGGTTTGTACAGTAACAGACGGATGTAAATTATTTCATTAAAATAGGATTAGCAGCACAAGGCTCACAACAAAGGTAGCTTCATCATTATAAAGCTGTGTTTGGAATGGCGACTGTTGCTGTGTGGTTCTGCTTTACTAGCACTGCTACAGTAGCTGCCGCAAGCTGTCAGCAAAAAGGAAGTGGTATTGTGAAAACAAGAAGGTCCTACTTCCCCATCTTTAAGCACTCTTTGGCAATTCAAAAGAGGGTGAGAGAAGTGTATTGTACAATGGGAAAAACATCAATGATGTTGACAAATCAACAGTTCCGGGCAAATGGTTCCCACTCAAAGCATCCTAGTTGTGTCTAGACGCACAATCATCAAAAGGTACTTTGTTGTAACCATCTGAGCTTCTCCAGGCCTCAATCGTTATGAACCCAGGCAGTTTTATATACCAGTATAAAAACTCTACTCATTCAGCCTGGATCCTACAAGGAGGTTGCATTCTGACTGGATGTGCAGAATTCATCAGAATATGACTTCAAACAACTCAGTCAAATACAATTGTATTTATTTTGGAAAAAAAGACCAAGAGGGCAGTATTGAATCACTTACAGTACAGGTATATGTATAGTCTCTCTCTCACACACACACACACACACACTTAGTTTATCTGATCAGTGCTATGAAGGTAAATGTGGTAATGATTTTCATCTCATGTTATAAAATCTCAATATTACTTTTTCCACAAACGGAACGCCATTATTTACAGTAAATGAATTATATATATATATATATATATGAGAGAGAGAGAGAGATTGAGCTACAGTAGATGTGGTGCAACTTATATTGCTGGGGCCACTGATGCTTACAGTAATTGTAAAATATTATATGATTTTAATATTTTCTATTTGTTAGCTAGTAATAAACATCTGCAGGCACCAAATGATATTTTAGCACATAGCAAATTTTTTGGTGGATATTTGTGTACACTCACAGTGGGTAGCCTCTAGGACTCCATTCTGCACTCCCACCTACCCAGTAAAAACAGTTGAGGAAAAAAAAACTGTTTTCTGTGCAGCTGCTCAACTTTACACACACTCTAGTTAACATCATGTATTTCATTCCTATCCTATTTGAAGGACAGGGACTACTTTGTATCTATAGGCAATCACAAATCTGAGCGGACAAAAATGACCAGTGGAGTTCCACCAGGCTCCATTATGGGGCCTCTTCTGTTCAACATGTACATGTTCCCACTAGTTCAAATTATGGAAAACAACAAAATATGTTACCATAGCTACTGTATGCAGATGACACACAAATTTATATCACCATATCACCAGGGGACTATAATCCCATACAAGCGCTGAGTAAGTGCATTGAACAAATCAACGATTGGATGTGCCAGAACCTTCTTCAACTAATAAAAAAATAAAATTGAAGTAATTGTCTTTGGAGCCAAAGAAGAACGATTAAAAGTCAGCGCTCAGCTCCAATCAGTAATGGTAAAAACCACAAACGAAGCCAGAAATCTTGGTGTAGTCATGGACTCAGATCTGAATTTCAACAGTCACAATAAGAAAATTACAAAGTCAGCCTACTATCACCTGAAGAATATATCAAGGATTAAAGGATTTATGTCTCAGCAGGATCTGGAAAAACTTGTCCATGCATTCATCTTCAGTAGACTCGACTACTGTAACGGTGTGTTTACAGGTCTCTCTAAAATCGATCAGACAGCTGCAGCTGATTCAGAACGCTGCTGCTCAAGTCCTCACTAAGACTAAGAAAGTGGATCACATCACTTCAATTTTGAGGTCCTTACACTGGCTCCCTATCTGTCAAAGAATTTACTTTAAAATCCTGATGTTGGTTTATAAAGCACTGAATGGTTTAGGGCCAAAATATATTTCTGATCTGCTGCTACATTATGAACCATCCAGATCTCTCGGGTCGTCTGGCACAGGCGTGCTTTCTGTCCCCAGAGTTAAAACAAAACATGGAGAAGCAGCGTTCAGTTTTTATGCTCCACATATCTGGAACAAACTTCTAGAAAACTGCAGGTCTGCTGCCACTCTGTTCTTTTAAATCAAGTTTGAAGACTTTTCTTTTTGCCGCTGCTTTTTATTAAATCAAATAATTCTTTATTCATACACTGCACTGTAACTTTTATTCCTGTACTTTATTTTTCCTGCATTTTTTTTTTTTGCAATGTCTTTTGCAATACATTGTATATGGCCTTTTATGTGTTTCTTGCACTTTGTCTTGATGCTTTTAATGTCTCATGTAAAGCACTTTGAATTGCCTTGTTGCAGAAATGTGCTACACAAATAAACTTACCTTGCCTTCATTCAACTTCCTGTTCCGGGAGCATGGTGTGAACACGCTAACTCAGCAGTCACTCCTGAAAGGTTGCTGTTTAATTAAAAATATGGAGAAGCTGAGTCAGATTTGTACAAAAATGTGGGGCACATCACTGCGATCCCAGGTCTGTTTAAAGTATCTTGAAGAATATCAGTTGTTGATAGCTTACAGATCCTTCATGGCTGTTAAAGACAAATAACGTAATCTAAAGATATATTTGGCATCGAACACACAGAATTCTTAGCCTCATTGTGGGTAATTATTCAGGAAGAGTTTGATTCTGCATTTGAGTCGAAGATGCAACCTATTAAGAACTCAATAGACTCTTCAAACATGCATGCAAATAACCTCAGACAGACCTGTCTGACAGTCCTGAAAGACCTCAAGGAGACAGCTACAGACATTAACCACCGAACAGCGAGAAAAAGGGCGGCTCAGAAGGTAGAGCGGATCATCCAATGATTGTAGGGTCGGCGGTTCGAATCTCGGCAAGACACTGAACGCCAAACTGCTCCAGTTGTGTGACCGCTGCCACCATTGGTGTGTGAATGTGTATGTAAATGTGTGAATGAGAGGCCTTTGGATAAAAGGGCTATGTAAGTGCAGTCCATTCATCATTTTGCAAAAGTTTGCCACTGTGCAGTCTGAGAACCAGACGTTAAAACAAAATAATCAGCAAATAGAGGACCATAGCAGGAAATTACATTTCTGTGTGATGGGGATTCCCAAGGGACTTGAAAAAGGTAAGGTTCCTTTCTGAACTCTCTGCTTAATGTGGTGTTTGACTCTGACAAACTGGGCTTGCAAATTGTGAATGTCCCTCATCGGATAGGTCCACATTCCTCCAACAAGCCAAGGTGTATGATCGCATGGCTGTTTAGCCTGAAAACAAAAAGGACAATTGTGTCTTTGAGGTGAAGCGTCTTATAACCTGAGATTCAAAGACGAAAGGATACATATCTTTCACAACCTGGCAGTTGAACTACAGAAGAAATGGGAGCTGTTTAATGACGCGAAGAACAGACTTCAAGAGGCGAAGGTGAAATTCGGCTTGCTCTTGCCTTGCAAATTAATCACCATCTTTCAGGAGTTCACAGTGAGGTTCACGGACATATACTGTAGATGCTATGGCACACTATGATCAGGTAATCAAGCTAACGTTGGGCCCTACTACAGTAGCTACCTGAAAAAGTAAAATAAAATGAAAATATAAGCTCACCTCCCAACCCCAGTGCTACATTAAAGGAATATAATTGCATGTAGAAAAAATTAAAAATCCAGCGCGAGCCAGTATATCCATGTAATGGCGGTGGTCGGGGCACCGAGAATGCAGTTTCTAAAAATCTATTTTCTGCCGCGAAACGGTTGTTTTCATCAATCTGTCTTTATGAATCGCTAGTTGTGCTTACATAGAGCGTAGGCCTGTTGTGGTTTTTCACATGCCTCTGTAATATGATCTTTAGAAACGTCTTTAGACACGAAATAGCTTCCTCACTTGCTCCAGCACGCATGCGCACAGCGTGCTGGAGCAACGATTGCGCGCTGTGTGCATGCGTGCTTTCTTATGAATACAGGCTCTGGAATTCTCCAGACAATATTGTGTACTGGAGTTGGTGAGAGAGAGGGTCGTAAAGTTGGGCCTGTTCTGGGCGAGTCCTTTGATGTGGTTCTTAGGATGGTGGTGTGAACGGCCCTGGTTCTCTCTTGTGTTTACACAGGCCCCCTTTAGTGTGAAAGGCCTTATCTGGGATCTGTGACCCCAGGAAGCAGGCGGGGATTGCCTGCGCAATGGCTACAGACACATCTACTAGGAATCACTAGATGGGTGGTTATTCCATGGCTCTGGGAACCAGTATGGCTTTTTAAAAGGGTGCTGTTCATGACAAAAATACAATTAGCCTAATGAAATAAACTAGTAGTTTTAATAGATTGTCATGCAAACTTTTGTCTTACTTTATTTTAATTTTTTATCACGATTCTTAAATCACGGGCTTTATAATACCAGGCTACCTATTAATCTTCAATTGTAGGCCTAATGTCTAATTTACATGGCATATAACAACAATCAAATGTAGGCTATTAGGCTACTTTAGTTGTATAATAATATTTTGTTTCTGTAGGCTATTCTATGTGCACTTTACCATCAAATCTAGGCACATAGGGCCTGTACTTTAATAATAATTTAAATTAGTTCCTGCGCGCACAATGGCCATGGGAGAGGAGCTAGAGCATAGGTAGGCGGTCTATGTTCGTGACTGAGGATTGCCGTATTGCGTATTGTTATATTGAAATGAACATTGACTCCAAAAGACATCCTGGTCTGGGCTACATATCTTAACATTTGTTGTTGTTGTGTGTTATAGCCTACTGCAGTGCTGACGATTTAGTTAACATTGCAACTGGCAGTTTGAAATGCACCCTCCGATCGTCAGCGGTCTAGTTTTCGGAATAGCGGACCCCTTTTTATTTTCGGAGTAGCGGACCTTTTGCCAAAAGGCTTGGGGGCCGCTATTCTGATGAATGGAAATCAATCTTCGGAATAGCGGTCGGTTACCGTAACTCACAAGCTCACAACAGCAGCTTCCTTAACATTAACAGTAGTAAAGCAGTTAGCTAACATTACCTATGGCACTCTGTCATAACATGTCTCTACAATACTCACACATACCAGTGTCATGTTTCCCTACTAACTGCAGTCATTTAGCCCTGTGTACCCAAATCTCATTTGTGAAATGATATCTTCTTCTTTCTTGCTCCTGCTAGTACTTCTCACCTCCCCTATTTGCCTTGGGATGTTATAAAGATGCCTCCCTTTAGTATCCCTATCCCACTGACCTTGCCACTTCCTTTTAATTCCTGTCTTGATGACACTTTTAACCTCAGCCTTGCTGTAAGTAACATTAGAAGTAGTCACATCTACTTCTGATCTCTTGCTCCTTTTGCATATTTGTCTGCCAACTCATTCCCCTCCACCCCAATGTGCGCTGGAACCCAAATTAACTTCACTATTGCTCCTGCTCTTGAACTGCCCTCTCTCTCTCTCTCTTGGCAAGGCTGCAACACTGCCTGAGTAGGGTGGTTCTCTGTATGCCCCTTTAGGTTTGTCCAATATGTTAAAGCCAACTGAGTTCTTCCTAAATCTAGAGACGCCTCACCCATCTCAACCTGTAACGCTGATACTGGTGTAGATTACCTGGCTCCACAACATACTCTCAATGCCTGATACTAGATTATGTCAATTTCTGTAGCAATGACTTGGATGTACTGTAGACTGATATACTATGCAACCATAATCTATAGCTGCCCTGACAAGCCCTATATACAAGGTCTTAAAATAAAGCCTACCCCCCCTCCAGTTTCTACCCCTCAGACACCTTATAATATTCAATATGATTTTACATTTTCCAACAACATTCCCAATATCGGTTGACCAGGTAAGTTTCTTGTCAAACCATAGCCCTAAATACTTAAAACACTCATCCTTTTCTAAATTTTCTTTATACAACTTGAGAGTAACCTGATCAGGAACTGTTCCTTCTTGTGAAAAAGACCGCCTTTTGTATTTGCCACTGAGAATCGAAAACACCACTACAGTGCCCATGCGTCAACATCCCTAATTGCCCCTTGCAGCTGCCTAACAATATACTCTTAATGCTAGCTATCTAGTTCCGCTAGCTAGTTAAACACAAAGCTTGTCAGTCCGAGCCCAGACAATAATAAGTTTGTTTGTTTTTTGTCTTAAACCCAATTTAATGTATCTGTATTCGTAATAGTCCCGGACAATAGAGAAGGAGCACACCAAACAAAATAAACCACTAGGGGAGACTGGGGTCAGTAGAGGTTTTTGTCTTTTACTCAATAACTAAATAACCGTTTGCTCTAAGGTGCTGACATTTTCTGCCAAATAATTTGTACTTTTGTATTAACTAATGACTGTGTTTGTTTGAGTCAAACACAAACATGAACTTAACAATTTGACTTCACACAGAAAGAGCTCAACTTAACAACTGACCTTGGCAGCGGGGTCAGTTGTTAAGGTATATGGGGTCTGTTGTTAAGTAATCAAAATTATGCAAACAACTCATTCAATTAAACATTAAATGAAGCAACAGTAATGTTAACATCAAAATTGAATTCAGATGGTTTATTTTCATATAATGAAATAATCGTCCTGTCACAACTCAGCCACCGCCCACTTCGTCTGACACACCTGACGACAAGCAGCCTGGCACGTCCCAGGCCACCCAGCGGGAGCTGCGCTTCCACCGGCCACCACCGCGAGTCAGGAGCGCTCCTGCTGCACAGCTGTCCGGCATTAACAATCAACCCATCGCAGCCAGGATAAGAAGCCGGGCAACTCAACAGCCATTGCCAGATCGTTGACCAACCAACCTAGTGGGTACACGTCTCTAGCTCTCTGCCTCGTCTGTTTTTGAACCTTGCCTTCCCCTTTTCTCCTTCGTCCTAGTCTGACCTCCCCACCACTGCCTGAACCAACGCCTCGTCCCTGCCAAGCCCCCGCCTGTCTGAGAACCACTCTCCCGCCTGACCACCGCCACCAATAAATGCGCCTTTTTGACTTTCTCATATCTGCCTTCGTGTCTGCTCTTGGGTCCGGCCCACGACCTTAACACGTAAAGCCCAACAGGTAGCCTATGATGATTCTAGGTTTCTCTTATCAAATCATAGGCTGAAAAAGTCAATCTATAAAGGCTCAAGCATCCTGGAACATAAACCAGTTTAATTTTAAATATTGTATGCAATATTAAACATCCTTATGAAAGTATATAATGTACATTAAGTAAACATTTTCATTGTATTGGCTATGTGAAGTATGTCTCTCTCCATATCCATGTGTGTGTCTGTGTATCCGTTCATCACGTGAGCGACCAATTTGCAGTAGCTTATACTGTATGTCACATACACTTACTTCACCACTTGGGTATCACCCACAGAAATGACAGATATAGACTGGGGCTGCGTTCCGAATCGCATACTTCTACTACTTACTACTAGTACCTACTACAGCTGCCCTCAGAAAGTACGTACTTTGCAAGCAGTAGGCATCCAATTGGGACATACTACTCTGTCATGACATTGCGCCCTGAAAGCTGACCACATCCGTCGCAGTCCATAAAGCGACATTCGCCCACAGCTGTCCGCAGAGACGCGCAAGATTCGAGATGGTTGGCGCAGTAAATCCCTTCCAGATGCACGAGAACGCCAGAGACGCCAATACCGTCGGAGGACAAGAGCTCTCCTGTTGTTCCTTTGCAATGCATGTAGTTTGAACTGAATTGTACATTTTAACCTGATCAAGGTATTTATCCACGTCAGTAAAATTACATAATGCATTTCAGTCATTGTCATTCTATGTCCTGTCTGCATGTGAAGCAGCCTCACATTTACTGTAACTTAGTAACGTCAGTGTAAACATTATTGCCAATTCTGTTGTGTAACTTAGTTGACTGAACCTACATTTTACTAACTTTGATATGTGACAGTATATAATCAGATCATTGCAGTTGTAATGTAGTGTCCTTGTATCTCAAACTGGAAATAAACCATTCATGCAATTAAGTTAACTTTTTATTTCCCATTCATTTCACTTCAATCACCATACTCATATTCATAGGATGTCCACCCTACAACATATTGCCAGTTGAACCCCAATGCACCCATCCTGCAGCTCTACTTTGATGATCTCCTGGCTGCAGCAGTGTCTGCACCACTTGACTGTGTTCCAGCTCTCCAAGAACACGATTACACGATCCAACATTAGGATACACAGCATCACACCTCATTGTTTCTTCACCAAAACCAAGCTTGATGCCTGTTAATTTGTTCTTCATTTTGTATTGTCACCCTCATTTTCCCAAGCTACCATTATGCATTATGTTTTGTTTAACACGTGTGATGTATAAATCCAATGATCAATCATAACTACATCTAATGATCAATCATGACGTGTGTATTGTGTACTGTGTAATCCACACATCACTTTGTCCCAGTTTCACCTGTAACTTTGAAGGAAAAAGTGTGGATGCTTTGAAAGACCATTTCAAGTCCAGTGGAGGCCAAGCTACCCGTCAGTCAACAATTATTCAACACTCAGGATACAGTATATTTGACTGATTGAGCTCTAAGAAAGCACAGGTTAGTTGGTCGAAACATTTAATGAGGCATTTTAAGCAAACAAATGAAGCTAATAAAATTAAACATGCTGCAACACAAGACAAACAAAACAAACAAAGCTAAATGATCATTTCTTGGCGAGTGCCTCCAGTAGTGCCAAAAAGTGGTCCTCCCGCCTCTCCTCTCTTGACCGAGACTCATCCTCTCTCCTCCTGGCCTCCTCGTCTCTTCTCTCCTCCCTTGTAAGTTTTATTAGTCAGGTGCACATCATACAGGTATAATATGCACTGGAATGCAATTGCTAGCTCCCAAAAGTGCATAGTACAGTAAAAAATAGAAGTAATTAAGTAAAAGACACTAAAGATTTAAAAAAGAGTAAAAATACAGCACAATCTTGTTATACTGAGGGAGACTGGAGTAGTCCACACCATCTTGTATTTGTCATACCTTGTTCTGGCCACCTCCTCTCTCCTCCTGGCCTCCTCTTCTCTCCTCTCTCCTCCTGCTCTCCTGGTACCTCTCTTCCTCCCTAGCCCTGGCTGCCTCCTCTCTCCCCCTGGCCTCCTCATACCTTTGCCCCTCTAGTGCCTGCTGTCTTGCCTCTCTCTTTTCCGTCTCTCTAAGGTAGTCCAGTACCTGGCTACTGGACTGACCTCCCTCCCTCCTTCTCTTTCGTGGTGGTACAGCAGGACACTCATCCTCCACAGGAATGGGATCAGACACAGAGGGAGTTGAGACTTCAACAGCCTCCTGGCTTGCTGATGAAATTAGCAATGGTGGGGTGATGGATGGCTTACTGCCCAATGCAGCATCCATCACCCCATACCATTTCCAGGAGGCTGCTGTTGCCTCCCCTCCCTCTGTGCTGACCCCTGTTTTAGGACACTTCAAATCCTGCAAATTAGATGACAGGATTAGTTAATGACACTAAAGCATAGTAAATGGCTAATCGAAGGCATACACACAACACTGGTGACTGACTTTCTATTTTAGTTTGAGGTTCTCCCATTTCTTTTTTATGGTGGCTGGTGTCACCTTCCCCTCCAAGCCAAGCTCAACCACAAACATCCTAAGGGGACAAGGAACATGCCCAGCAATGACAAATGCTCCTTTCATCACATTTCGTAAAATAGGGTCAAGTGTTACTCACTCAAACCCCTTTATTGCTGCATTTCTCTTCCCAGTGAACAGCTCCCCCTTCTCCATCCTCCACTGGATGAGTTGCTCAGTATGTTCATCTGTCCCTAACAAATTAATGATGTTTTCCAGTGAGACAAAGCAGTTGACTGACTAGTACTTAAACTACCTAGTTAACGTTAGCTAACTGACGTCCTGGATAGGCTCGTGCATTAACAGCAAACTATTTTCTGGTGAGCTGAATTGGTATATGTCAAACGTTCTATTAATACACCCATGGTCGTACCGTACATAGCTAGCTATACTGACTTGGCTTGCATTCTGCTTTTTGGCAAATTTGACGAATGATGAGAAGAGTGAGAGGTAACGTTGTTAACTTCAGTGCACCACATAGCTAGCTAGCTAACTAGCTGGCTAGTTGATGTTACAGAAGTAAGTTACGCTAGTAGCTACCACTATAGATACCACTAGGCCACTGGCTGAGGTTATAGGTTTACATTTGCGCTCATTTATCCACTTAGCTTCGTGCAGCAATAGTATCTTTTAATGTTTCAATTATACACACAACACGAGTCGCTACAAATATGTAGTGACGTTACTGTACTAACACTTGAATGCGCTGCCGCTGCCGCTTGCACATCTGTCTGCGCGCCGCAGGATTCATAATAAAGCCTCCAGCGCGACTCGCACGTGACGTAATTTCCGCTGCGCACAGGATTGTGGGTCAGAATAGGCAGAGAAGACTGCTGGCGTGCATACTGCAAAATACGACCGGATGTAGTATCACATCCTGGCATTTTTGCCATACTGCATGTGGCATACTATGTATTGGGACATACTACTTTCTGTTTTGGCATACTATATAGTAGGGTAGTAGGCGATTCGGAACGCAGCCTGGGTTACCGTCGGTGCATGCCAGGTGTGACCACCGATTGAATTGTGTGCATGCCACCCATGTCTCCTTAGGCTTGGAAGAGTAGTGTTTCTGCCTCCTCACAAACAAGGCAGAAACATTTGTATGCCTTTCGGTGTGTCTTTCTTCTTCTGTGTCATTGTGTTTTTGCCTTTCCCTTCTTTCTTTTTAATTATGAGCTGCCTTTTCACTTTTTCCCCTCTGATCGTTTGGTCCTCCTCAATTAGGCATTTTTCCAGGGTTTCTTGTCTTTGAAATTGAGTTTAACATGTTTTTTGAATGATTTTTCATGGTGCCCACCCACATCCATTGTATGACCAAAACGGTGGTAGAGCAATTATCAGACTTTCTCAAAAGTGCTAGTTTTGTCAACGTTTTGATCTGAACCACTGTATATGATCATAAGTAACCTTAAAACAGGGCTAAACATGCATTTTCCCTTTACTACTCCTTTAATATACTGTCCCATACTAGTGATCTTGGATGCCGAAAAGGCATTTGGTAGAGTGGAATGGGATTATCTCATGGCGGTACTATCACGATTCAGTTGTGGTCCTGATTTCATTTCTTGGATTATAATTCTATATAGAGCCCTAATGGCAGTAGTGAAGACTAACTTCCAATACTGCAATCCCTTTTCACTCTCAGTGGCACAAGACAGGGGTGCCTCACCAGCACTGTTTGCAGGGGTGCCTCACCAGCACTCTTTGCTCTATGATAGAACCCTTGGCATGATCAGACAAATTGGTAATGAAAATCATTTTGTATCGCTGTATACTGATGATATATTACTCTATCTTCATGACCCTACTAACTCAATACCAGTACTTTTATACACACGTTACACCCCCACCTGAAAACCATGAGGGGGCCTCTAGAAGACAAAACACAGCCAGTGTGTAGGTGTGTGGGTGTGTGTGTCTTACCAGCCGGGGTGGTGAGCTCAGCCTCCTCACATTATCTCACAGGGTGTATGTAAGGACAACACAACCAACAACAAATAATTGGTGAGGGAAAGCGAAACAGGAACATTGGTGTACACCCACACACTCACATCAGCTCACTCCCACACACACACTCACAAATCCCATTGACAAACACGTGCTGCCTGTTTCTCACCAGTACTCGTAGATGTCATTCCAGTAATAGAAGTGTATGAGCATCTGTTGCAAACAGCAGCAGCGATGGTTCACTCATGGCATTGGACTTCACCTGGGAGGGGAGAAGACAGTGTCCATGCCACAGGCCAGTCGTACATTTGACAGTGACGTGAGGGGAGTATTCTGTACAGCGTATGCTTGGGAGAGTATGTTGTATTTGATGGCAAAGACCGGCAGTAAGGCTGTGTAATTGTCTCACTGATGCTTGGAGATGTGCCAGTGAAAGTCAGGCGGGTGCAGCGTTGCCTCTTACCCTGTCCTTGTCGGCTGAGGCCCGCGTGGCCGACTGCAACATCTTCAGCAGGAGCATGTCCGACAACTCCTTCTGGAAGTCCACACCCACACATTCCCTGAGAGGGAGGGAAGGAGGGAGAAAGAGAGGGAGAGAATAGCAGAGAGAGAAGGAGGGAGACATAGACAGAGGGAGGGATAGAGGTTCAGTGTATGACATACAGAAACATCAGCTAAACAGAGAATGTGACAGATACAGTAAACACGGGAATGGCGTTCTCACATGCTGATGATGAGAGTGTCTGTGAGATTTCCCAGTGACCAGGCTGCCTTGGAACGGACGTTTGGTGATCGATCATCTACAGTAGTGCCATCAGAATGGTGTTTGCTGTGTCCGCCACAAACATCACATCCTGCAATGACACGACAGGAAGGTAGTGACATCATATCCCATACACTACACTTCAGGCGGTGGACTGAGTTGGAATGACGGGGGTTGTGGGTTGTGTATTCTGAGGTACCTCTGAGCTAGGAGAACAGGATGTAGACTGCCAGGGCCCAGACGGTTGCAGCCTTCACCAGAGAGTTGTCACTGTAGGTAAGCCCCAGCAGCAAATGCTGTAAATGCACTGGCTCTACATCTGGCTCCCCCCCCCCCCACCACACACACACACACAGTGTAGTCAACCGTCAACCAGCAATAGCTGCACTGAATCTTGTTTTTAGGGACTAGAGGAGAGGAATGGCAGGAGAGGAGAAGGAGAGAGGACAGAAGAGGAGGAGCCTCACGGGCAGCTGTGAGAAGGCCTGTGGGAGGATGGAGGAGAAGGTATTGCCAGGTGTGAATCTTCAGTTCACACCTGGCACTACCTAGTTACCACCACACAAAACTACAATAATGAATACTTTATGCACCTGTTCTTCTGGCTCCATTGACTACAACTGGCTCGCTAGACAGTAGCTCAGCTGTGTTTTGTGTTCGAGCGCGAGTATGCACGTTAGAACTGTTGCGTGCACATTGACTAGGCAGTTTGACCAACAGATAGGTCGCTCCAATCATTTCACTTGGTCGTAAGTTTGATTGGATGTCCTTTTTTCGCCCCTGTCCCTTCCACAGATTATGCATGATGTTCATTCATGTGTCAAATCTCGTACTTCATTGATTACTGTCGATTACTGTCAGGATATACTGAGAATTATTTTTTGCTTTTTAACCGGAGGAGATACTTTAATCATTTAAAAGAAAGAAAGAAAGCCGCACACTCTAGGTCTCCTTGAGTATAAATAATTTAATGCACCATGTTGATCACCTACGCGTTTCGGCCTATAGCCTTCGTCAGGGTGGTGTCTATAGGCTATAGGCCGAAACGCGTAGGTGATCAACATGATGCAGTAAATTATTTATACTCACGGGGACCTAGAGTGTGCGGCTTTCTTTCTTTCTTTTAGTTATCCCACCGTTAGTCGGCACCTCGCCTAGAGAGGGTGTGCTCCAGCTTTCCCCCTAGGAAGAACTTTTACTTTAATCATTTAGAAATACATATACTGTAGCACACCTAATCTCAAAGAAATATAAGGCACTCATGGATTGTTCAGCAGCTAGCACAGATGAAACTAGACAGAGATGGGAACAAGACCTTCAGATATAGATAGATAATGAAGAATGGTCTCATATTTTTAGGAAAGTTCATAAATAACCTTGGACACAAATTAGTCAGTTTAAGATGGCATACAGGTCCTATTACA
This sequence comes from Borostomias antarcticus, assembly GCF_949987555.1. Taxonomy (NCBI): domain Eukaryota; kingdom Metazoa; phylum Chordata; class Actinopteri; order Stomiiformes; family Stomiidae; genus Borostomias; species Borostomias antarcticus. Next base: position 46,258,266 of record NC_140234.1, on the reverse strand, counting down.
CACCAGAGAAATGGTGAAATATCTTTTCTACGCTGGCATTGGAAGAGACAAAATGGTACTTTTTTCCGTATGTTTTGGTCATGTAAACACATCTCATCATTTTGTAACTCTGTTATATCTACTATGTCTAAATATTTACATCTCTCTATCCCTGTTTTGCCTCGTTTGTGCCTCCTTGGCACTAGTATACAGGACATATGGAATATGTATAACAACAGATATATTGACCTGGCTCTAATAGCTGCAAGAAAATGTGTAACAATAGTCTGGAAATGAACTAACCCTCCAATTCTGTCTCATTGGGTAACTGAACTTACAAGCTATTTTCTGTTGGACAAGATGTATTACAATATGAAAAGTAGACCCCTAGACTTAAAAAAAACATGTATACCTCATGAGGATTTTATATAATTTAGAACTAAGATTGACTATTAAAGATGGGCAGAGGTGGGAAAGAAGGATTTATTTATTTTTTTGCGGGGGGGGGGGGGGGGGTTGATACCATACTGTGTTTTACAGAATTCAGATTGTTTCATACATATTTTTCTGTGTTCAGTTGTTATCTCCTATTGCATTATGGCATTCACAGCAACTGCAGAAGGGTCAAGATACCTCATCTTATAGTCCTACTGCTGTGTGATATTACTCATGGAATTCTTATCCTTCTCATTCATTCACAGCTGGCCAGCAGAAGCAAACTAACAAGAGAAAACAATCTCTGTCTTAGTATCGACCGCTCCTTGCAGCAAAGCATCTACAATACTGAGCCACGTGATTCCTTCCTTTCTTCTCCTCAAACCATGAGAGTTAGTGTTGGGGTGAGTCGTGACCTTTTGGCAGACTCCCTTGTCATCCTCCAGCCTGCAGTCATTTGCAGCTCACTCTTTCACAGCCGCATAGTAAATGTTTCAAAAGGCTAACTCAAACGTCAAAGTGCCAGAGATGCATTTTATTTTTATGTAGATTGTTGACATCGTAATATAATGAAATGTTGTACGAGAAAGCATCAGTAATTGCCTCAGTGTGATGATTTGCTTGTCTACCCCTCAGCATTGGATTAAAACTATATTTAGACAATGTGGTTATGCTAATGAGCACCTTCCTATTGGCGCTAGACAGCATCTAAGGAGCCTTGCCAAGTATATAATCTGTATCCTAAATCCCTTTTCCCTCTTAAGATTCTATTTTCATCCCATTGTTCACACATCTAGGATTACATAACCTTGAATGGTTCACATGGACCTGGTTTGGAAAGGTAAACTAAGTTCTCACACATTCCAATGCTCACAGCAGCCCATTAATTTAGCATATATAATGCAGTCAGAACACAGCAAATGTACACTCTGTGATGCATGTATGCATCTAATTGGTAACGCATTGTTTTTGTATAAGAAAAAAAAAACATACTGAGAAAGCCATTCATAAAGGGAAAACATTTCTGGGGCCTCATTTATCAAAGAGCGTGTAAATTCAGGTGTAAAAGAGGGCGTACGACGAAAACGCGGAAAATGCGAAATGTAGCGTACGACGAGAATATTTACACGCTTTTCGGATCTATCAAAAATGTCGTATGCCCTTTTCTGCACGGGAAATCCGAGACCGGCGGGGAAGAGAGCGTACGCGCACGCGCCCCGTGTTCCGCCCTCTCCACGCCCTAATCCAACCATATATGGTCAAAACCATGAGTGGCCAAACGTGGTTTCCCGGAAGGAACCGGCTTAAAAAGGTAGCGTGGAGCACCCAGGCGGGACAATGAAACATGGAACGAAGAGCAAAGAAGAGGAACTTTTCGGAGACGGAGGTGCATGTGCTAGTTGGTGAGGTCCACGTGAGGAAGGCAATCCTCTTCGGAAGGTATAAATCGCCTACGTTTGTCTGTTTGCTCCTACAGCTTAGTAGCCTACTTTAGCTACGTGTTGTGCATCTAGGATTGGGCATACACGGACATACTGTAACATGTGGCTGCGAGTGAAGCAAACATTCCCAACATCATGTGGCCGGCTATGATTGATTTAGGACCACAAACATGTAACAATAACCCCAGATGATCACTTCATAATGTTGGACCACATTAGACATTGTCCCCCATGGGAGATTAATACTCATCTAAATCACCCGGTAAATCACAGCATTTATTTGACTGCCAACAGAAAAACATATCAAATGAATATGGCTGCACAATGAAATGTTTAATGCATAATCAAGTTCACAGACAAACTCAAAGAAAATGATTGAAATTGTTTCTCCAGACTCTGACGTGGGGTGGGACTCAGAGGAGGGGGAGTCTGCAGTGGTCCTGGACCTGACGGTCATGCCCCCGCGAGTTGCAACCTCCAGCGCCACGACCTCCAGTGCCTCCACCTTCTTATCAGCTTTGAATATATATCTTGGCAAACATAACACGGGATGATGTACAAGGAGGGGACAGATACCTAGTGAAAGTACTATTGGTTGCTAGTAATAAGACAATAACGAGGGCTTGGTATAAGGTGGAACGCCCAACCAAGGAGCAGTGGCTGGGTGTTGTGGAGGAGATGTATGTTAGGGAGAGGTTCACGCATGCATTGAGGATGCAGGAAGGAAAGTTTGAAGGGAGATGGGAAAAATGGATGGATTATAGAAGGAAGTGTGATGATACCACTAATATTAAAATTGTCATATTTGAGTAAGAAAAAAAAGCTGCATGGATGGATGTACCCATAAGCTGTTATTGTAGGTTTTTATGTTTTATTGTATTGTCGTTGTATGGATGGAAAATGCTAATAAAGATTAAAAGTAAATAAGACAAAGAATATGTATCTTGGCTATGCACACACCAATAAGCCAGCCGTCACGCGCAGCGCCTGCCTCCAGTCTAGCCCTACCCTGCTGTGCGCCAGGATGAATGAGTCATGCGTGGAGCCAGGCCACCGTGCCACTACACTTGTGATGAGCATGTCGGCGTCACATATGATTTGGGTATTTCTAGTGTGCACATTTTAGCGATTCACATAGACGTATTCATTCATTGATGGTGCCCTTATGTGGGTGCAGTCGCCATCGCCGTCACCTCTTTGGAGTTCTATCTCGGCTAGTAGGCCGAGTAGCGCCGGATTCATTTAGGCTCGCATTACGCACAGGAGGACTGTCATTTATATGCTTACCAAAGAGCAAACAGGTCCACATGATCACATATTAATGACAATCTAATTGGTCAATTATTGCCGTTTGATGGAGTGCCTGCATTAGGTGTGTGACATATAGCGCGGAAAGGTTTGGGACAGCGCATAGGTTCCGTTTTGGGGAACAAATCCATATCGGAGCATGAATGAGCCGGTTAGAGGACACGTCTAATCTTGCATTGCGATATATGTTTGTGCTGAATTGGGCTATTAGCCTACATGTATGTGCGTTCATGAACTGTCGCTCTTATTCTCTCCGTCAAACATAGTAATTCACCGACGCACCACCTGCGTCGCCAGTTCCCCCTGTGTTCAAGAAGGGCGTAGAACACCGTGTAAATCGGTAGGACAAGCTGAGAGGTGTCCTACAAAAGCGCGGAGAAAGGCGACTACATTTTCGCCCTTACGGCTTGATAAATCGCAATGTGGGGGGGGCAAATGGCGTACGCCTGAACTCGCGAAAAAGACCGTGTAAAAGAAGGCGTACCTCAATGATAAATGAGGCCCCTGAAGTGTCAAAGTGTGCTGTAGAAATGCATTGGAATGATACATGTAACATGCTCCACATAGTTGCTCTGTATTTTTTTTATTCACCCTAACCTCTTTTTAACGAGGTTTGTCCCATTGAGATTAAAATCTTCCCAAGAAAGGCAGCAGTAGCCTACGTATAGTTTCAGACACAACATAAAACTCACATCAAGACAACAGTGGAGCTCACGGTGTAATACAACAAAAGTGCAGTGGGAAAATACAATAATATTATCAATTCAAACTTGTGTAATTATAAATAGATTCAGATTCCATGCACTTCATAATGGATCTAAATTCAGTGAGAGTAACTAGATCCTTGAGTTTAAGACCATTATGTAGGCTACTCCAAGCAGATGGTGCTGTAAACAAATGGCCTTTAGGAACAATGAGCATAGTGTCCTGAGACCATAATCCATAAGTGTCATGTTTTGGGGACAGAAAGACAGATGAATAACAGGGGAGTCTACCTAGAATGGTGCTATAGATAAAAAATATATATACTAGTGACTTAGCCAGCATGTGTTGACAGAGCAGGACAATTGACTTTGGAGTACAATAGAGTGATGTAGTGATAAAGTGAATACACAGTATCCAACATATGAAGACAATTGCATTCATTGTCTTCATACGGTGTATCATGTAGCTTTAAGGTTTTTTTTGTGCAATTTGTAATTATTTGTTGATTGTGCATATCATGGACCCAGCTGTAACATTTCACTGTTATGTAGCCAGTAGGCCCAGTTGAGACGGGGGGGGGGGGGGGGGGTATTTTGACAGCGGCGCTGTGTTGTAGAAACCGGGAACTCTAAAGTCTCGTTCTCAACTCGTGTTTGTTCTCATTTGTTTTCGTAGATGCACGCGTGCCTCCGCTAAGCTAAGTTGTAGCGTCTATTTTGCCCCCAGGTTACTGATTTTAACTTCAGAATAGCTGCATTGCAGTCTCGCTATTTTAATAGAGCCTTTGGCAAGAGTTTTCCTGGGCTAAGCCCCATTACAGACGGCGCTTATGGTGACAAGTGAGAGGGCAGTGTCGGAAGGCTGGGGCTATGGTGCAAGTGCTGGTGACTAATACGTTCAGCCCCCGTTACAGATGGTGTAAAGGGTTAATGGTGACAAGGAGAGCAGCGTCAGGACGCTGGCGATACGGTGCAAGTTGCCACTTGCCAGTGAGTAATACGTTCAGGAAGGACTGCCACCATGACATAGCCACTGTTTTGTACAGTTTGATTTTTGTTTCTTTTGGGCAGGGCCGGCCCGAGGCATAGGCGAAATAGGCGGTCGCCTAGGGCGCCAAATGGCCAAGGGGCGCCTGGCCAAGGAGCACCAAAAAAAAAAAAAAAAAATTTATTTTTTATTTTTATTAAAATAATTTCATTCCGTAATCCCTACTGTCTCTATTACGCTTCGCAATGCGGTGCGGCGCCTCCGCCCAGCGCCGGGCGCCACCCCCGTTAACAAATCGCGCAGCAGCACCCCCCCCCCCCCCGTCAGCAAAACTGAAGGTGTGCAGAATCTCGCCTAGAGCTGCTGAAATGCTAGGGCCGGCCCTGCTTTTGGGTCCACACTGAGTGCAGGAACTAAGTTGGTTACAGTTCACATTCGGTCGTGTTGGCATTCAGGCCTACCCCTTAAGCTACTCATCTCTCATATGTCTATCTAGCTATAGGAGGACCCCTCCATTATTGTGTGTGGTGTATATGTCTATCTAGCTATAGGAGGACCCCTCCATTATTGTGTGTGGTGTATATTGATTTGCAGTGACTTGATTATACCTTCAAATCTTGGTTTTGGGTGCAGTAACTTATATGTATTTTCTTTTGGTTTGAGTTTAAGCATTGTTTTGAGGTGATCCGTTACTAGTGGTAAAGAAGAGTCTGTGAACTTTGGGTTAGCTGTGAGTGCCCAACTCTGTCCATACCAACCACTGTCATTACTCCTTTTTTGACTTGGCTGAATTCTAGAGGAACTTGAATCAATAAAGTGTTTGCCTGGCTTTTATAGTTAAATAAAATATATTTGTATTGTATCAGCCAAACTGTCTCCTGCATGCCTTTCCATGGTTTAAGGGTAGCAGCATAGATTCGGAAGCAGGGGTTTTAAACTGTTATCCAGGTTAGCAGAGGTCACAGTTAGTACACTGTACCATATACATATAAAAGTCTGAATCTGAATCAGAAACTGAAAAATCAAAATAAATGGAAGCTGCATGGGTTGTCCTGAGACAGACACTGGCATAACTGGGCCCTGTGAGAAAGAAGGACACAGACATCTGTCCTCTGCTGGGATGTGACGGTACAGTACTGACGGTCCTTATGTAATCAAATGCGGCTGGCGTCATTCAGTTATGCAACTACATTCTGAAAGACAATGCTATGGTGATCAATGAACAGGTGGCAGGATGGTTTTCAATGGTCAACCAAGGGCGTCTATACCAAACTGGAGGTACTGCACTTAGTAAGTGAGGAGCAAGTAATCTATACTCGGGTACTGTTGAATGAAGACCAAATACATACATACATGCATACATACATACATACATACATACATACATACATACATACATACATACATACATACTGTCACAGTTGGCGTGATTAGCCACATTAGATATGATATTCCTGTTAGCACTTTAATAAAGAGGGTTAGGCTTGCTCCAACACGGCACTAGCACAAGAATATCAGACTGGTCTAGGACCTGGGACATTAATTTGTTAGATTCTGTACATTGCAACTCCTAACTACAGAATATCTAACTGTGTTGGCAAAGGGAATGCTTCATCATACTGCACAGGCCTTTCTTGTCCACGGTTAAAGATGGAGACCAGGCTGGATAGAAAGCCAGTCCCATTCCAAAAGGCTTCGCTGTAGGTTCTATGAGTGTGTCCAAATAAAAATTAATTATTCAGAAAGGGACAGATAATGCCTTGGAAACAGATTTTTTTTTTTCCAATGGAAGTTACTGATTATTATTCGGGGGGGGGGGGGGGGGGACATGCGCGTCATCTGCTTTAGCCTATTGTTACAGTATGTTGATGAGTGAATCACAGGAGACGCCGCACTAATCCGAGAGACAACTGGCAAATGCTATAGCAAGCCAGCAAGAAGAAACATTTTCACTTACCCGTTGTCAGACAAAGTGGAAAAGTCAAACAGCAAATTTCTTAATTCAGCTAATGTTAGCTGGCCATTCCGTTTTGGTAGGTAGGCTATGGATTTGAAAGCGAGTTATGGGGGAAAAACATGGCTAGAGCCATAACGTTATTGTCAAACAGGCTACACTCAGTCTGAGACGAAATGTGACTTGTGGATGTTTATGTACGTGGTACTGCTGCATGCAATGTCGAAGTGCTGCTGTTAAGTTTTAAGACAGCATTGCACATTTTGCAGCACAAATCATTTATGTCCAAATTCCGTTTTGCTTGTTCCATGCTGTTATCTGACTCTGTGTGAGCGGAAGTTGCTAGTCATGTGACAGCTGGCATCTGAAATAGTAGAACAGCGCCCCCTACTGTTGGATTTGAGAGTTGTTTTCCCCCACATCCCAGTTGATGTATCCTATCAGACAGAATTATCAACTCGTTACAGTCCATTGAGAACTTAAATTTAGAATCAGCAATCTTTTAGTTGACAGATCAAAGGTCTGGGCCCAGGCTACAGTTGATGGGCTATGCACGTAAATTCAAAAATTGACCGTTTAATAAGTTTAATGGGTTAGAATGAGTATTTGGTTATCGGTTAAACAGTTAACTGTTGACATCCCTGCAGGACTGCAGGATCAATATTGAGAGAGGGGAGACGAGAGAGGGAGATGAGAGAGACAAGATAGAGAGAGACTAGTTAATTATTATTTATTAACCGATTAATAATTATTAATTAGGGGCCGCGCAGCCTCAGCTTCCCATCCATCGTCATCCGCTTATCCGGGGTCGGGTCGCGGAGGCAGCAGTTCCAGCAGGGGGCCCCAGACATCCCTTTCCCTAGCAGCATCAACCAGCTCTGCCTGGGGAATCTTTAGCCGCTCACAGGCCAGTGTGGAGATGTAGTCCCGCCACCTGGTCCTGGGTCTACCCCGCGGCCTCCTCACAGCCGGACATGCCTGGAACACCTCCCTAGGGAGGCGCCCAGGAGGCATCCTGACTAGATGCCCGAACCACCTCAACTGGCTCCTTTCGACGCAAAGGAGCAGCGGCTCTACTCCGAGTCTCTCTCGGATGACTGAACTTCTCACACGATCTCTCAGGGAGACCCCAGCCACCCTCCGGAGAAAACTCATTTTGGCCGCTTGTATCCATGATCTCATTCTTTCGGTCATGACCCATCCTTCATGACCATAGGTGAGGGTGGGGACGAAGATAGACCGGTAGATCGAGAGCTTTGCCTTTTGGCTCAGCTCTCTTTTCGTCACAACAGTGCGGTAAAGTGACTGCAGAACGCACCAGCTGCTCCGATTCTCCGGCCAAACTCCCTCTCCATGGTTCCCTCACTCGTAAACAAGACAAGACCCCCAGATACTTGAACTCCTTCACTTGGGGTAAGGACTCATTTCCTACTCGGAGCGGACAGACCACCGGTTTCCTGCTGAGAACCATGGCCTCAGATTTAGAAGTGCTGATTCACATCCCAGCCGCTTCACACTCAGTTGCGAACCTATCCAGAGAGTGCTGGAGGTCGCAGGCAGATGATGCCATCAGGACCACATCATCTGCAAATAGCAGCGACGCGATCCCCAGCTCACCGAACTGCAAACCCACTTCTCCACGGCTACGCCTCGACATCCTGTCCATGAAAATGACAAACAGGATTGCTGACAAAGCGCAGCTCTGGCGGAGGCCAACCCCCACCGGAAAGGAAGAGGACTTACTGCCGAGGACACAGACACAGCTCTCACTGTGGGTGTACAGGGATTGGATGGCCCTAAGTAGGGACCCCCTCACCCCATACTCCCGCATAAACCTTCTCCAAGTCCACAAAACACATGTAGACAGGTTGGGCAAACTCCCAAGCCCCCTCCAAGATCCTTGCGAGAGTGAAGAGCTGGTCAGTGGTTCCACGACCAGGGCGAAATCCACATTGTTCCTCTTCGATCTGAGGTTCGACTATCAGCCGGACCCTCCTTTCCAGCACCTTGGAGTACACTTTCCCTCGGAGGCTGAGTAATGTGATGCCTCTATAATTGGCACACACCCTCTGGTCCCCTTTTTTGAATATTGAGACCACCACCCCAGTCTGCCACTCCTTTGGCACTGACCCAGACTTCCACGCAATGTTAAAGAGGCGTGTCAACCAAGACATCCCCTCAACACCCAGCACCTTCAGCATTTCTGGACGGATCTCATCAGTCCCTGGGGCTTTGCCACTGTGGAGTTGTTTGGGAAATTGATAATGGCCCCCCATCATCTTCCGGCTCTGCCTCGATCGTAGAGGATGGATTAGTCGGGTTCAGGAGTTCCTCAAAGTGCTCCTTCCAACGCTCAACAAACTCCTCAGTTGAGGTCAGCAATATCCCTACCTTGCTGTATACAGCTTGGATGGTCCCCCGCTTTCCCTTCCTGAGGTGTCTGATGGTCTTCCAGAAACACTTTGGTGCTGACCGAAAGTCCTTCTCCATGGTTTCTCCGAACTCCTCCCACACCCGCTGCTTTGCCTTGGTCACGGCTGAAGCCGCAGCCCTCCGGGCCAGTCGATACCCTGCAACTGCTTCTGGAGTCCCCCGGGCTAACATATCCCGGAAGGCCTCCTTCTTCTCCTCCGACGGTCTGAAGTCCGTCGGACGGAAGTCGGAAGTCTGACTTCCCATGCATGAAAAATCACCAAACTTTGCACATAAGTCCAGTCCTATACCAGAAGTTCTCAACTGGCATTATGGGCCAATAGTCCTGATGGTGGCGCTACAGCAATAGTCCAAAGTTTAAAACTTTTAAAAATCATAACAAATTAGTTGTACTTGCAATCACTTTACAACCACCACCAAAACTCCAAACTTTGCACATTGGTCCAGTCCTATACCAGAAGTCCTCAACTGGCATTGTGGGCCAATAATCCAGATGATGGTGCTAGAGCAACATTCTAATCTTTAAAACTAACAAAAACAATCATAACAAATCAGCTGTACCTGTCACTTTGCAACCACCACCAAAATGTAGGTGCAGGTGAGTAGAAATGTCCATATGCTTTGAGTTGGCAGGAATTATGAAGTCCATCACTCTGTTTTTCTCAAAAACTGAAAAACTTATCAAACCCTACTTCTCTCACATGTTTTGTATTTTCAGACTACACAAACAATCTTCACAGATTTTTTAAATATCAAAAATCGAGCCCACAGCGCATCAACATGTTTTACTGTAAACAGTACTGTATGCAGCTACTGCAAATACTCATTCAATAAATCTCCAATGTTCATGAAAAAAACTTAAACTGAATTTTATCTCAAAAACTGTATTTTTGACAGTATGTTGATGTCTGTGCTAATTTTGGCCCCTCAAACTACTGCTGTTCATAAAGGAAAAAAATACACTACCCACAATCCTATAGTGCAACAGCAATGTCTCCACCAATCAGAGACGTTGTTTTTGGCAACCCCGCCCCAATAGCAGACCCTAGGACTATAACTGGCTGAATTGACTCTGATTGAGGCCCTGTCCACACCAAGACGTTTATTTGCCAAACATGGATTTTTATATTCTGTTTGGGGGTTCGTACACAAGGAAACAAAATGTTGCCCCCTGCAAATGAACATTTTGAAAAACTCCGGCAACAGTGAAGATTTCTAAAAACACAGTTTATTCTTTGACGTGGGGACGAGATATTTGTCACGTCATCATGCGCATAGATTTCTATGATCATGCGCACTGCAGCTGTTTGCTGTTTCCTCTGAAGTCATATTCTGTCGCCACTAACTACTTTGTTTACAACAGGTAACGGTGGTCGAGGCTACACATGCGAGCTGATTTTCGGCCAAAATGGACATGTACAAAGTAGTAGTACTTCTATCACTGTTAACAGGGCTTTTTACCAGTTTACAAATAAATGCACAGTTACGGGCCGAAATGTTGTGCTTTGCAGTAACGCGGAAGAACCATTAGTAGCTTTGTTTACCTGGGGTCTGATTGGCCAGCGGGGCTATAGGGTTAAAGTCGCACTGAAATGAAAAAAGCATTCTGTCCCATGTTGGTTCACATTATTGGTCATAGTGTTCACCTATTCAACGATGTATGCCAAAAAAAATACAAAATTCTACTTTTCTTGTAATCTTATATCAAAGTATATAATTTCTTACTTCCTGGAAAACGGTAGGTCACATGCAATGACGACACCAGGTACCTTAGATTTTAGGCCAATAATCTCACGACATCCAGCCGTCAATCAACGCTATCCTTCTATCAAATCTGTCTAAAGTTCTTAAAACCTGTCCACTTGTCAATGTTCCAATCAAATTCCTCTAAACATATGTCCCACTCTCATAGCTTGTTTGCGTTGGAAATACGTCAAACTACAAAGGTTAGATGATCTCAAACGTCCATTTCAGTGCGACTTTAAAATTATATCGCCGACTACTGGTGTGGAATGCTCAATGGCAGCGTTTATTTCACGTTTATGCGTATGCATGTGGATACTGATATTTGTATGAAAATGCTTGTGTGGACGGGAATATTTATATATACGAAAAACGTTTATAATAAACATCTTGGTGTGGACAGGGCCTGAGAGGAGACTTGTGCCACTGATTGTTTGATTGGTTTCCACCTGTCTTGTTAGTCTGTGTAGTCTATATACTGTAGCCTACTGTGCATGTAGGTCCCGTCTTGTTGTTTGTCTGCTCATTATTTGCTCTAGCTGTTCGTTGTCCCTGGTGTGCCGGCTTGTAAGTTTATAAACTTGCCAGCTTTGTCTTTTGTTCTCCCCTTGTTGAGTGTGTACCTTGGTTTTACTGTTTAGTCTTTGGTTTAGTTTTTTGCCCCTCGTGGTGCCTTTAACAAACGTTTTGTGGAAACTGCTGAAACCTCTATGTTACATGCACCTGTGACATTTACATGCAACTCTTGTGATTGTGATATTTAAGTCATATTAGGAACCATCTATGGCTTCTCACATATGCATACTCTGGCATTGGGCTGTGACATTATTGATATTTTAAACAATAAGTTTATTTTGTAGCTGTTGTGTCTTCATCTTGTTTGCATCCTTTCATCTTATCAGTCTTTTGTCTGCTTGCATTTCCATCAGTGTGTGTCTGTGTTCAATCCAATCAAATCAGTTAATCCATGCTCAGTCCAGAGTCCTACAACTCATTCCCATCACAGTATGTAGGCCTACTAATGTTCATACAGGATTCCTATGGTGTAAATATCTAGCTGTGACATTTATACTTTTTTTTAGGTCAAACTTCCAGCTTCTCACTCAGCTCAACATGAACATAATCTTCCCTTGGTGTCTATGGTTGTGAGTTCAAGCCCTGGCAGAATAAACATGCTAATGCCTACTCAGGCATTGTACTGTTTGGATTTCAGGCACATGATTTAATAGATTTTTTATTTAAGAAGTTTTAAACAATTAGGGTCCGAGCAGAGACCCTCATATATTTGTCATTTGTCTCCTCCTTCCTCTTCCTTCTTAAAACTCCCGGCCCAGATCCAGTGCTGCGCCGCCGTTGTAATTACTATTTGTCAGTTTGTATTTCCAATGCAAAACAGAATGGTTTGTTTATAGGGGTCAGACAGTTCATAAAACTTGTAGTTAAAAATAATATATAAGAGAGAGGGAGAGATGAAAATTAAAGTATGAGGATGTGGACATATATTTCAGAACTAATTATACTAATATGCCAATATTAAATCAATTTGATGCTTTAAATGGGGCGGCTGTAGCTCAGTTGGTAGAGTGGGTCGTTCAATGATCGAAGGGTCAATGGTTCGAATCACAGCTCCGACTGTCCACATGTCGAAGTGTCCTTGAGCAAGACACCTAACCCCAATTTGCTCCCAATGAGCAGGTAACACCTTGCATGGCAGCTACCGCCATTGGTGTGTGAATGGGTGAATGAGAGGCCATTGTAAAGCGCTTTGAGTGCCGCTAAGGTGGAAAAGCGCTATACAAGTGCAGTCCATTTACCATTTGAAATGCTCAAATTGCATTGCCAATTAATATTAAGTTAGAAAACGCGATTTAATGCAACTTCCGGTATAAACCTGGTTTCTGTCCCAATACAGATACAGATACAAATCATTTTATTCGCTGAACAGATAAAGATAATTACGTCTCGGTGCATCCCTAGTAGGCTCTGTTTTTGCTGCAAGGCAGATGAGCCAGAACCCAAGCATTTTACTCCCTTATACTTGTATAACAGACATAACAATAAAGAAATCTTGAATCTAAGTCCCTCTGGGGCACATGGGCTTAGAGATAACAGAAGGGTCAAGTTGTGAGAAACACGAGAGGTCCTATTCTTACACACCAACCTTTTCAATATGTTTTAATAAAACAACCTGACAACCCTATTGACCCTCTTACAGGACTTCCTTTCAAGTGCCCGCGTGATGTTAAAACCTAAGCACTCAACAAAGGCCTGAATGGACTTTGACATCAATAACACAACATGCTCCAGCACACCAACCTCCTCCTGGTCTGACCACTCAGACCTCTAACATGGCATTTTCAATTCCAACTTTTTTATTATCATCTGGTATAAAATTATGCAGCAGGGGTTATTTTAGCGGTGGAATGTGTGTGTATACTTGTGAACAGTAGGACCCACCTGCTTTTAGATTAGACTGTTTTTTCCCCCCTTCAAAGCACTCAATCTGTCTACAATAGTTGGTATTGTCCCTCTCAGGGGAGGGAATCAGGACTCAGCTGTAGAGTTTGTTAATGAGGACTGGACCACTCCCTGGTTTTCTCAGCTATTATAGAGTCAATTTCCTCAGGGACAAACCAAGGTAGAGATTACAGCACTTGGAGGCTCTAAGATCATTTGAATAGTCTGATCCCATACAAGGGTAAATGTCTCAAATGTAAAGTAGCTCATTAGCTCTTCATTATCTGAAAATATTTAATTTCTCAGATATTTTTTCAAGATGATGAGAGAAAGGAGGACAAGAGATAGTGGAATTGCATTATCACTAATTAAGTTGCCATACAGAAATAATGTTCAAGTAGCCCCCGGTCATGAATGCCTGTTGAAGATGAGTGACGTGAACATCAGTCTCCACAGATATCTCCACTGGGTAGCTTGCTGTTACTTGTTGTTTTATGGATGGTGGCACAGCCAGCCATCTGCAAAATGTCAAAATCACAAGGAAAAAATCATGTCAGTTGATGTGGAATCTTGGTGAATTTGACACCGTGAGTGTGACATCCTTCAGCTGCATTCGAGGAGGCAGTTCTGAGCGTCAGCAGTTTTGAGTAAATAACATTTCTAGACCATATAGTAATAGCCCACTCCAATTCTCAGTAAATGTAAGGGATTTTATTGAATGATATGTATTTTTATTTAAGTAGGAATGCTGGTCTATTTCTATTTTATTTCCCATGTAGCTTTCTTGAGCCATTGCGACATAAGGCAGGACACATGTTTGCCTTTAACAGTAACTTGAACTTTTTCAGTGTTGGTTACATGTTGTTTTCTGGGTGTGTGAAAACCTAGCACCAACATCACACCCTATAGCCTTAATGACCACCTCTAAGTCCACTGGACCACTGCAGACACCGCCATCATGTGAGATTCTGACAGTTTCCTGGCTCAGAGTCCCAGACACTTTCCATTACTACAATGGAAAAACTTTTCTTCTCTGCCACGGGCCCTCCACAGTCTCCGCCTCACTCTTCTATGTCTGCTTTGAGTCGTTAGAATCCATTCCCCTGAATATAATTTGACTGCTGCCTTCTGTTTCACACAAAATTTGGTTGCCTGGCTTCCATCCTAGCCTCCTCCCTTGTAAAACTGCTGATCGACTCCAGTCCCACTTTGTCTCATCCATTTTCATCGTGGAGGAGGACCACTTCAGTGTCACAACAAATCCATTGGTGATTGGTTCCAGACACATTCCCTCATTCAACCAATCAAGGGAGCACACTCTCGATCACAACGTCAATATCTGGAGCAGAGCCAAGCAATGCTTGGCAATGTTTTACACTTGGCGATGCGACAGTGCTTTTATCACAACTTCTCAGAGCGAATTTGTAATTTGATAGAAAGAGCATTTCTTAGACCATATCTTAAAATGTACCGTAGGGGACGAAGATATGAACCAATGAGGGAAGGGTCTGAATGGGGCCCTTGTGTATGGGGCAAAACCCCACATTTGACATCCATACGTCCCTTATACCAAAGCCATCTCTGAACAGCTTCACTAAATTGATATTTGAATTATTGTCTAGGTTTGATGAAGTGCCTTGTGATTGAGTGTAACTATCAGGTTTATTATGCCCCTGTGGTTGGGTTTTCATTGGGTAATGTTTCAATTGGGCCTCCTCCTGAGCAAGGCTCGGCTATGCTGGGCTGCTGAGGCTCATTTGTGGTCATGCCAACTCTGCAGAGAGCAAGTCTTATATGTACTGTAGCTTTGGATCCACTTTCCCCTCTCTCCTAATCTTGCACGTCTAATCTTTTAATGGCCGCTCATGCTCTACTCCTCCATTTCTATCTGTCTCTCTCTCCTTCCCTACCTCTGTTTCTCGCTCCTGTCTCAATCTCTCTCTCTCCCTGTCTTCCTCCCCCTCTCTCTCCCTCCTTCTGTCTCTATCGCTTTCTCACCTTGGAGCGTTCCGCCTCATCCTCCCTTATGATGAAGGGCTCTGGAGAACAGCTGTCAGTCTCCCATTTTGTATAATGAGCTACGCAATGGCTGACGTAACTCTTACCCAGTTGGCATTGGTACATGAGAAGGAATTCATTCTTACTTTGTGCCTTGCCCATCCCTCAGTGCCAGGAAAAGCTTGGTCAGGTCCAAAGATCAAGAAAATTGCCTGGGAAAAAACAATTTGCCTGATCCACAGCTTCATATATCTCTATTTTTTAAAGGGTAGAGACTCAGCACTACAAGGGTTCTCAAATCATAGTTTATGTCTATGTTTCTATGTTGGTGTGGACATGCAGATTGAACTGAAAATGTAGGTGTGTGTGTTCATATTAGATGGGACAGGAGCCAAGGGAGAGTAGTTCTCCAGCTGCTCCTCCTTGCCTCTGTACCCCAGGGTCATCACTGTCCTCTGGGGACCCCCTAATCCACAATCCAGCTCCCTCTCACTGTCACAACATGGCCTGAGGGGGTAGGGCGTTTGGGAGAGGCTAAATGTGGATGAGTCACAGTTTGCCGTGCCTGACAGGCCAGACAAGATCCTCCTGAATGTCTTATTGAGAGTGCAGGCCTTGGGCAATGTCTGGCTTCTTATTCTGAATGCAGTTAAAGGACAATGATGATATCTTTCATTCATATAATGTTACTTGGTGTTTCAGACATTACTGTATGTGTGGATATATTCATTTGTGGTGAAGCTGACAATGCGTACTATTTTGTTTCCGATTTGATTGTGAGAATCTAAGAGTTAAACTTCCACTAAACATTATGATAACATCCAGAGATATTCACTTCTTTCATTAATCTTCAGAATACTGAATAACTATTACCCCCTCATCATCCAGATGTTCCACTACCTACAGTAGCAAGAACTAATAAACCTTAATTAGTAGACAGCCAGAACATTATTTATCAATGTTTGTGTAACCTATCTGTTTTGGCATTCCCAGGGCGGGATTAGAACCCGGGTCTCACTCTTGGGAGGTGGATGCGCTGACAGTTGCACCAATAGGGGTGTTCCTATGAGGAGTGAGCTTCAAAATCAGAATCTGTTTATTGCCATTGTAGTTTTTTGACATACTAGGAATTTGCTTTCGGACATGGTGCATAACATTGAGACAACATGGGAAATGGTGCAGGGATGAGAGAGGACAATGCAAAGGGTGAGTACAAAATGCTAGTGCAAAAAAGGGATAAGCTAAATAAGAGAGCTAACGTTACTCTCACGTTTCATTCGGTTACACTCACCCGTTGAAACCACTGGACATCTGGGTAATGGCACCATTGTAACTAATCTGCTTCAGCATACTGTCGCAACCCGAACGCACCACAACCGATCCTGACCGGCCAGCTCCAGGAGTGCACGGCTCCCCAGCACCCGGGACAGCGACGGGAGGCCCCACAGCGCCAGGTTGTGGTAGGGAGGTACTACAGGCTACGGCCGCTCAGCTGCACCACATCAGGCAATCAGCTCCACGAAGCCTGCAATCAGCCTCGGGGGAGGTGCCCTGGATCAAACCTGCAGTGGGAGGACAAAAGGCACCGCAGGAGAGGTGCTCGAGAGAGCAGTAGCAGGTAGAGTGGTGGTGCGGTGTTCTCAAGTATATAACCGTGGAAGCTAACCCTTCTCTCCCTCTGCGGTATAGCTAACCGGAGCCCACAGAGACCCCTCCGCCGGGACCGGAGCCCACCAGGGAAACGCCCCAGAGAGCCAGCTTCCCTTGGCTTGGAGTCCTTTTCGGTTGCCTAGACTCCAGGAGGAGCAGGCCCTTGTTTGGCCCTTTTTTCGCCCGTCTATTGACTGGGGACTTTTCTGGTGTAACGTTACCTTGTGTTTCGTTAAACCGCCCATTGCGTGAAACTGCTATACGGCCTCCTCGTCTCTCCACAAGGTGTCTCTGTTGCCTGTATGGCTCTGGGTTGCCACAATACCCAGGGTAGGATTAGAATCTGTGTCTCTCTCTTGGGAGGAACTGTCAGCGCTCCTTTGAGGAGTGAGTTTCACCAGCTAACCAGCTAACAAACTGGTTTCACCAGCTTCACCAGCTAACATTACTCTCACATTTCACTATTACATTTCACTGGGTTACATTTCCTAGTTTCTTACAGAGGTTGCAGGGGATTAGAAACATTGCAGTACAGGAATAAAACAGTGTTTACTACAAAGGCCTGATGTGTCTGTGGTGGCCACTGGGATGTAAAGCTATGCTAGCTCAAGGTATAATTCAATTTGGTACCTTAAGATAGCACTCAGACATATAGATTGTGGCCACACTCTTCTGCACAGTCATGTGTAAAAGCACTAAGCACACAATCTACATCCAAGCCCTCCATAGCCACCAGGCAGCTTTAGTATATAAGGCCAGCCAATCATGTTGCCTTCTCCCTCGTTTGCTGATGGAAGCACTTTTCTCCACCATTTAACTACAGAGGAATCTTTCTTTGGCTCTGTCAGATATGGTCTGGTTTGAAATAATAAAGACACATGGAAGAAAAATTGATTACTGGTTCTAGGCCAGAGCACATACCAACACTCCACTGAGAGAATTTAGGCTGCCACCCTCCACCGACTGCCCCCTCCAGTCATGCCTGTTTTTCCTACAAAGCCTCTTATGTAAGCGTATTTACCAAATTTGTATGACTATTAAGCTCAAATTATTTTATTATTTTTTGATTAATTTCCTTATGAAGAATGCCACCACAATATGCATGGCTATAGTATGACTGCAGCTCTGAGATATGTTATTCTGTTCTCTGTCCAGCTCAAACTATCAAACTGTCTGTGGATCGGTTAGCAAGGGGTTAAACGTGAGGGAGTCAGTCAAGGGTGTCTACGGGCTCCACTGGCTCTAATCACAGCATCATCTATCACTGTCATTTAAAGTCTCTCTCTCTCTCTCTCTCTCTCTCCTCTTCCTAGTTCCACTCTGCAGAGGTGATAGCATACTGCAGTTCTCAGAGGTCAGGTTAGCATGAGATGAAGCTAAGATGTTTGGAAAATGAGTATATGAGAAAGTGGCTGATACTAGAAATGGCACATTGGCAAATTGATATTTGTAACGACAGTATAAGTACATAGTTCAAGTATATGACTGCCCAAACAACATTCCAGCACAAGTTGTCATTTCTTCTTCTGGGCGGCTGTGGCTCAGTGATAGAGCAGGTCCTCCAATGATCGTAGGGTCGTCTGTTCGAATCCCAGCTCCTCCTGTCCACATGTCGAAGTGTCCTTGGGCAAGACACTGAACTCCAAATTGCTCCCAATGAGCAAGCTAGCACCTTGCATGGTAGCTGCCGCCATTGGTATATGAATGTGTGTGTGAATGGGTGAATGCGAGGAATGTAAAGCCCTTTGGATAAAAGTGGTACAGTATATAAGTGCAGTCCATAAGTGCAGTCCATTCTAGGCATTGTCCCTGAATAGTCTCTGTATGAGTATCCACTCCCAAGTTCTGCTGTGAGTATCATGACCAGGGATGAGGAAAACAGCTTTAAGCTTGGTTATGAAACAATCCACTCACTGCTGCATTTTTACACTTTGTTGGCTATGATTGCTGTTCAAGCCTCTCTGTATGCAGCAGACATAGAGAGCGAGGAGAACTGACCTCTCCATAGTGTGGGCGTGTATTACCACATCAAGAGTTAGTCAACAAGGGCACAGAGGTTCAGTAAGCTCCAATCAGATGGATTTCACGGTGGGAAACAATCTATTGTATAGTGCAGTATTATGCAAGTAAGAGATAACATATGGCCAGCCGGTCATTATCGAAACAGAAGAGCCTGACAGTGCGCTCGGAATACGATAAGCCATACATTATCCTGCTTATTACACGGCTACTTGCCAACGACAATGACACTAATAAGATAACACTTTTTTATTTTACCATCGAAATGGTTCCATGTGCTTGGGCAATGGACGTTTTCAGAGATTGAACATTAGACTACAACCAAATTATGTTACGTTATCGTTTAACTGTCGCCCATAGACATGTGTTGCCCATAGCAGCAGTGAACACTGCTTTTTTAGACTCCATGATGTATTATTTACTCCCCTTTTGTTTTGTTGTCTCTGGTCAGATGACACTGACATCATACAGTATGTGTTTACAGTAAGTTTAGTACTGCGTAAAACAATGGGTCAGCAAAGGCTTCAGTCTTGCAGTCATGTCAATTGAAAATGACATGCTAGGGCAGATGAGTCACAACACTGATGGACCACCCCCACCCTACCAACAGAAGGGATTCTTTGATGCTTCCACCCACTAAGTAGTCATTAACCTATGATTCCATACCACCTCTCTCTCTCTCTCTCGCTCTCATGTACAAAGTTCCCAACACACATACAGAGGGATAACGATTTCCAAATTGAACTTGGAACTATCTTAGATTTTTAGTCTGAGCGTTTAAGAATCCTTGGAGAGTTTGAAATGGATATTATCATATTGCATACAATACACGAGAGCTTTTGATAACAAGGAATTCTCTAGAGGCAAATTTGTAAAATCAGTGACTTTAGATTGGTTCAATCAGTCCATTTTTTCTCTGTAGTTTTGCTTGCAGTATACTTAAGCAATTGACTCCGCTATCGCGTCGGGCCTAACAACGCCCCGTAGCTGTGGTAAAATCCCCTGTAACCCACTACCTCGAGTGGTCAATTGCTTTTCTACAACGGTTACTACATATATATATTCACAAAAACACTCAGTAGTAACATTCAATCATTTATTTACTGATCATTTTACAAAATATTCCACGATAGGCTATAGTTCTGAATTAAATGGTTGCCTGGCAACATAAGCTATCTCGCCTATTTGGGTTGGCCTTGTTCACATAAGCCATAAGGCATAATTCGGGTGGTTCACGTTTATTTGAATATTTCCAGCTATGGTGCAGTTAATAAAACAGTTCTCCAGAGCACTCGTTTTTGCTGGTAGGGGTGTGGAAGTGTTGGAGTCGGACTGACAAGGGGGGAGAAGCGGGGACTAGAACAGAGGGCTGTAAGACAGAGGGGACTAAGACTAGATGGACTGGAGTGGAGTGGGACTAGTGGGGAACTGGCGGCTAGAGCTGGGGCTGGGAAGACACAAACCAAACACACTGAAGACAAGACAACGAACACAAGACGATACACACAATGATGCAAAAACACATGTAGTGACAAGTGCATACAAGTGTGCACAAGTGTCTCTGGGGGGAGTGACAGGGAGAGCCAAGTGAGAGTCACCGTGAGGAGAGTTAGGGGCAGTGAGTGGGTGAACAGGGGCAAAGGTCCGGGCAGGGAGCAGGGAGTGAGCTGGGGGTAAAAGAGCTTAGAGTCCAGGGGCAGGGATGAGGGTCCGGACCAGGAGCAGGGGGCGAGCAGGGCAAACCGGGGGTCCGGGGCAAGGGCGAGGGTCTGGACTGAGAGCAGGGGGCAAACAGGGCGGACCGGGCCAGAACCATAACATTAAAGCTCCCAATACTTTATTTGATGGGTAATTGTATTTTGCCTGAAGAAGACCCTGTGTGATAGAAACACTGCTCATCGAAAGAAGTATTGGGAGCTATAATCCAGTGGCTGGATATCCTTTTCCTCTAATATGCCTGATAGTTAACAATGCTTATGTTACTAAATAATAAATGCTAATATGATAAACAATATTAATCCCTTGAGGGGAAACAATTCTAAACATCACAGACGAATGGTTCAGATTTACTGTAAACACCATCTAAACGTGTTGAGTGAAGTGCAATTCCAGGAAGAATTGCTCTGAGTGTGCAATACATACATACAGTGCATGAGGGAATGTTCCTGTGCACTCTGCTGGTATCACCAATACACTGTTTATGTGCACATTTGGACGTAATGTATAATAAATAGCATTAAAACAATGATAACACAATACTATGTTTTCTTTCCTAGTTGTGGTGCTGGGAATTCAACCTGCAGATTCCTGATAGCATCCCATCAGAGCCAGCTCTGTTCCAAGCAGGAAGGCATTGTGGGGCCCCTGGTGGGTGGTGGTTAGTGAGATTACCATAAAATAGGAAGTTATGCTGTTGATACTGTAGACATCAGGGGCAAGACCAAACCAAAGCAGCTTTTGTTTCCTACCTACAGTAGTAACGATTGTATCCCAATAAATTCATACGTTTTTCTTTCCAATCCAATCTGTGTTGGGAAGTGTTGTTGCATTTTTTCTCATGTCGTTCCTTACATGTTACTGTTTGGTAAATCCTGACTTTACTAGTAACAGTGGCTCAGAAAATATTTATTCTACAGGCTCTTTTGTCCCGCATGCATTATTGTGGTTCAGACAAACCCATGCCAGCTGGTGCGCAGGTGGGTTTAGGTGACATGACAAATAGCCTGCATGACACGCTGTTCCGGTTCACCTGTGTCTTCTGAACTAGAAGGATGATGGTATTGTGATGCAGCAGCAGCGCCCTTCACCTTGATCCCGTCACAAGTCATTCTGAGGGCTGACTCGACTGACAGTCAGACCAACGGGCAGACAGAGTGGTGCCAGGGCGAAACCCCACCCTCTGCATGACCAAGAGGAGAGGGCAGAGGTGTCATCTGTCGAGCGTCCCAGAGGGTAAACAGCCCTGAGCCTGCAATTAGATCCTGGATAAATCAACACACTCACAGGCAGCACTGGCCAATTTAAATTCACCAAGACAGCCACTGAGACACGCATGAAGGGTCCCCCTTTCATTGGTTACATATGCAGTATTTACCCGTTCTCCCGAATGACCTTGTGACCCCAGAAAATGACTGAATATATTCTGATTAATGACACATTTGGAGCAGAAGATCTGTTCATAATGTACTAGGACATTTTTTTAGGGAATGGTGGCAGCGCATTAAGGTTTAAAGGAACTCTTGGATTTGTAATTTGGTTTAATGTTTCTAGAACCAATGTTCTTGAAGTATGGGCTATAAACATTAATTAGAATGGGACCGATAGGATAGTAGGATCCTGGGCTGATGCTGCTGGGAACACAATAATTTCTTTAAATCAGAAAGTTCTAGAAAAAAATATCAGAGATGTCGTCCTTTCTCACCCAGAGCTCGGCAGGAAGGAGGGGAGGTAGCAATCCCAAATACAACATCCGAGACTGTGCCCACTCTGCAATCCCGGGGCTTTGACAGGCAAACACAACCACACACTGGAGAAAAATCTGCTTATTATTTTCCCTTTTTTCCCCCAGAGCATATCTAGTTCCCCTGAAGGCACATTCCTGAATTAGTGTGAATACACAAACACTTTACATAACACTATGTGCTCAGAATGTATCTTTTTAAACATGGTAACCTGAAGCTCTAGATTAAAAGTTGTCTACAAAAACACCAATAACATTGTACACTAGATACTTTTTGTTTCGTTATGAGTTAAGACAGTGCCATTGTGCAGTATATCGCTGACATTATTTGAATGTCATTATCATTGACATTGACAATCATTATTGTCAACCAATTTTGATAAACCTCACCCAAAATATCAATGAGACAGTTTCTCTGAGCACCTGAATCACCGTGTAGCTTGGGTCAGTGTGGAGTGGTGAGCAGAGACAGATAATCTCTCCTCTTTCTAGATAGGCTACACACCACTTCTCCTTCCAACACAAGAGAGAGAGATAGTGAGAGAGAGAGAGAGAGAGAGAGAGAGAATCCTCTGAGCACCATATTGCAGTACTGTGGATATTCATCTCCATGAGGTGCAAGCAGAAGGGAGTGGAAGACCTAAATTGGCCTCAGGCAGAACAGAAAGCCTCAGGAGGAACTGAAATCATCAGACTGGTGACTGGAGGTAGGGGACCGTACACACCAAAGGGATGGGAATGGACCTCTTGTATGACATTACACAATCTGCTACAGAACATAATAACATATTTATGATGGTTGCCCTCAATGAACCACATAGACTTTTGGCTTTTGTAAAGGTACACGTAGCCTATAAAAGTTTTGGCTGAAATTCAAATGAAAAAAGGAGCTCATATCATAATAGTAAGACTGCATAGTAGGAGAGAGTCCACGTCTCTATTGGCCATGTTGGAGTGGTTAACTCAAATGAATCATTATCCAGTACGACATGTATGGTCCGCGCTAGTACTAAGAACATTGAGGTGTGCAGGTGCTGAACAATGTGCTGCATACAGTACATCCCAACACTGACCTGGTTTCCAGTTGTCTTGTAAACAGCCCGCAGCTTGACACCGCCGTTCTGTTCAATTATGTAACTGTGGTTGCGTAATGGAGGTGAACGCAACCCCATCAAGCATGACAAGTGGTGAGCCCTTACCATGGCGATGTTAGGTTTATCACTGCCTCCTAATTTGTGTCAGGTTAGCTTCGACAGGAAATGGCTGGGACGAGGGGGAAGTAAGCAGAGAGCTATAAGTCGTTTAATACTCAATCCCCTCAACTGATAATGGCAAGTCTTTTTGGGGGGAATGAAATTGAGCGGTGGAATGGGAATGTGGAGATAATGCTGGTTCGAAACACACAATGTCTTTGGCTTTCTATTGCATGTAATATCAGTTTGATGAGAACACTGACCGACTGTTGCATGGATTAAGCTACAGATTTACAGATGACGTGAAGGCCTAACTGAACTACAGGCTTTGCAACTACACCTTCCCATTAATCCAGAAATGAAATTTCATTCATATTTGTTAATCTTAATAATAATATAATAATAATAATAATAATCTTGTTCTCTGAAAGGTTACGCACATCCATTTAGGCACTGGTGCAGGACAAAATATTTTACTATAGACCAAAAAAGAAAAGTCTGCACAACTGTTGTGTGGACTTTTCCTTTTGATCTTTGTCAACATAGACTTACACAGGCATGTTTGATCTTGTGCTTCCCGTGCTGAAATAACCTTAAGTAAGGTTATTTCAGTAAGTAAGTACTGTAGGCCCTATCCCTCACCTTATATGCAGGATAGTCTACTGTAATTTGTATACAATCAACTTCAACCTTACAAAGTATATGCAGTAGCAGTACATGCAGTAGCAGGTCAATGAGAATGCTGCACATTTGAGTCCCAAAACGCACTTTTTTTGTATCATCTGCTTAGTTCTTCCACTGGAGAGTTCAGCGCTTAAAATCATTTGATCTTCGCAGGAAATATAAATGCCCACCATCCTCCTAATTAGGGTTGCTCTGGGCAGCCATAAGCAGTGTGCGTGTGAAACGGCAAAAGCAGAACTCTATTCAT
This sequence comes from Borostomias antarcticus, assembly GCF_949987555.1. NCBI lineage: Eukaryota > Metazoa > Chordata > Actinopteri > Stomiiformes > Stomiidae > Borostomias > Borostomias antarcticus. The sequence goes on along the minus strand of NC_140234.1, from coordinate 46,233,572 downwards.
GTCAACACTAATCACACTAGCCCTGCCTTTAGAAAGGGGAGGTCATTGTTAGCATCTGTCGCTAGCAGGGAAATACAGTCACTCTAAAGGAGCACCTTGTTGTCCTCTGGTGCTCCAGATGTCCATAAGTACTTGCAGTTGTTTGCTGGCCTTGTGAGACCATCCAGATCTAGCGAGCTCACTTTCAATTTAGTTGTTGGCCCCATGTGTATCTGTTGTTGGAGTGGAAGCTTGAGACAGCTTCAACAGTGAAAAACCTGCCATGTCATGAGCATGCCTTTCATGCTCTCTGGTGGCTGATGGTTGGCAACACTCCATTTTGCAACCACAGCTCCATACAGTTTTTAAAGGTAAAGGTACTGTAAAAACATTAATACCTTAAAACATTAAAACCTTTTTTTAATTAAAAAAAAATCATGATATACTGTACAATAGAATATCCAGTGGTATTTCAAAGAGAGTGTTCTAAAAAAACAACACCAAGTTAAGTTAAAACTTATAGAAAAAAAGATTAAACTCTGAATTATTTTATTTTAAATCTCTAGTAAGGGAAAGGTGACTCAAAGTTGGCTCATTGTGTGTGTATTGGGAAATGGTCAACAGCGAGAATGTTAACATCTGATATGAGTATGCGTGTGAATGTGTGTGTCAGGAGTGTGGGTGTAAGTACAGGATAGCCCCTGATTCCTCTAGTCTTTTTAAGGCTTCGGCTTCGTGATTCACATCATGGTAGGAATTCTATAACAAAGAGCAAAATACAACAATTCAACAAGCTGATTTAGGTCATTAGAAGCTCTCACAAAATGCAGCGATGGGGTATACTGTAGAATAAAACCCTGAGCAGCATCAGTTAGGCCTATATGAAAATAAACTCTCACCTTCATGGATTTCATGGTGTCATGTCCGTAGTAATGTATTGGATCTTTCTGGTTTTTGTCCGTAGGGTATCCAAACCCAGCTATATGGACCACATCGCAGTAGTTGAGGGCAACAAACACAGCAAGGATCCCTGTTGTGGGATGGACTAGTTTCTGTGGAGAGGAGAAACCAAAACAAGAGGAAGATGATGGTGGTTGGTGACATTGTGGTGTTGGTGATGGGCGTACATTTTAATGTTTTCTATATGCTTGACGTATGCTAAACGAATTCCCCTCTGGGGCAATAAAGGTTTCAATTCAATTCAATTCAAATGGTCACGTCAACAACAACAAAAACCTGCAATTTCACCTAAATCCACTAGGGGGCGGCCAAAGCCAATAAAAACAAAACAAAAAGTAATTTTATCCTGCACTATCCTGAGATGTTTCTGGACAAAGCATTCTACTGGACTGTGAATCACATTAATTATCTTTAATCCCAGGATATGCTAAATATACATATCTCATAGATGGCCTGTAATTGTTTGTGAAAAAAGTGTAATGTTTCACAGTAATTGTCTATCTAACATGCACATAGGTCGTTTTAGCTTCCTCACTGACTGTCAGAAACAGACTGTCAATGATTACTTATGTTCACAGAGGCAGGGAGAGGGGAATTGTTTCCGCACGAGAAACAGGGAGAACAGAGATCCATGTTTCCATGTCTTTCCTAACGTCCCTCTCTCCTTTCCATATGTCCTTTATCTTTTCTATGTAAACAGTTTCCTCGGTCACAGCTTGTCTTCCAGGGGAAACTTTCTTGTTGTTCAAGTCACCCGGGTGTTTTACACTGTCCCTCAAACACACCCCTACTTTGGAGTATAGCCTAATGTTTGAGTTAAAATAAGGGACAATGAGATAGAACTACTAGAACTACTAGCCTAAATATTCCTTCCCGTCTGGCAGTAGCAATATTGACCAGCCATGACAATAGAGATGCTGACCAGCCTTTCCCAGAAAAATGTCTGCAAGGGCCTTTTAGAACAACATTAATGTTACGGCATGGGGACAAAGAAAAAATCAGTCTGCTCCTTACAATAGATCAATTCCATACTTGGTCCTTCGGTCTTTTTCTAGGCCCTCGGCCGATGGAGAGGTGGGTCAGCTCACTTTCCCTGTGTGGGGAAAGGATGCATCTGTCTGGCTGAACGGGCTCGCACAGGATTGGTTCTCGAGCTGATACAGGCAGACCTACAGACAGTAGACTTACATCCGAAATGGCATATTTCCATACTATTTAGTATGACATAAAAATATTTAGTATGTCCGAATGCATAGTATGTCAAATGCAGTATGCCAAAATAGCATGCCAGCATGTTTTTTGGCTATTCTGACCCACAGTCTTCTGCGCAGTGAAAGATACGCCTAATCGACTGAGACATTGAGAGAACACAGACAGATAACAGCTGTTGACAGTTGAAAACACCGGTCAGCAATCTCCAAATTCTTCCAGCCTGAAATATCACTACCCTTGACGGGGCTATCCTGGACCAGGTCACTGAATACAAATACCTGGGTATCTGGCTAGACAGCACTCTGTCCATCTCAGACATCTGCAGGTTACAGTCTAAGATCACATCCAAACATGGCTTTTGCTTTTGCTGGGTTTGCTACTAAAGCCCCTTACAAAACACACAACTGCACTCTACTGTATATTCCTCTGCCAACTGGCACTGGTTCATGCTTATCTACAAAACCTTCTTTGGTCTGTCCGTCCCTTACTTGTATCACTTGTTGCAAACTACAACTGCTGTCTGGCTATAACACAGGTTCAGCTCACCATACAGTATTCTATTCAGAATTCCCAAAACAAACACTGCATTCGCTCTGTCATCATTCCAGGCTGCTGCAGTCAGACACTAGAATAACTTTCACTACTTCCACCGGACGTCTAATATCATCTAATATCATCTAAGTCCGGGAGTCAGGCTACTGTATTTTAACGAACGATGGTTACACATTGTAACCCTAGTTCTATGAGTGGAGCGGAGCCCCACATGGCTAGCTCCTATTGGCTTGTGAAACCTATAGTAGCCAGCTACATTTGACTGAAGAAAAAAAACATACACGCACCTCCTGTCCAGCCAGTCCAGTGCACCACTGTATAAGCGGGCTTCGCCTGCACAACTGTTCTTTACTGAAATTTTCAGCGAGCAGACTGTGAGATCAGCAAGTCTGTTTAATGTGGAGCTCCACTCCACTCATAGAACTTGGGTTACAATGCGTAGCCAGCGTTCTATTTCGTGGAGCTCAAGCCAGTGCTCCAAAAGTGAGACCATACTAAAAGTTGGCCCAATCCAAGCACTGGTCCCACCCCGCCACACTTGGTTTATCACAGCAGAGGGCAAGGTGAGGTATGTGAGGGGAGAGCCAGACGGGAAGCGGTTACAATGTATCATAGGCCGTCCTAGCCTCACCCACATTAGGACTGGACCGTCACCAGATGGTCCCGCCCTGGAACATCATGTCTAACGCTGACTCCCACTGGTGGCTGAGCCTAACACAGACGACGCCTAAGAGACAGAGGACATGAATAAAAGATAATAATGGACAAACGGAGATGGAGGCCACCAAGTCGCCGCCGCACAAATGTCCTCCACAGACACACCATTGAACAGGGCAACTGACATGGCCACGCCCCTCGTAGAGTGCGTCCGAACAGCCCCAGGCAGATGGCGACCCGCAATCTGATAAGACTTGGAGATTCCCTCACAGATCCACCGGGAGAGACGCTGTTTAGACAGTGGTGAGCCCACCTTCCCCAGGAGGTGGCAAACCATCAACTGGGGTGTAGTTTGGACCACAGCCGTGCGCTGAACATAATAGAATAGAATAGAGGGCTCAGCTCTCAGCACCCGTGATGAGAGAAACTGTCAGCGCTCTCAAATCACTGACCCGCTTGCCCGATGTCAGTGCAAGGATTTTAATAGAGAGCCACTTGAGAGAGACTTGCTCCATTGGTTCAAATGGCGCTTCACACAGTGCATTCAGAGCCAAGAGCAAATCCCAAGGTGGCGCCATACTGTAGCTTTACGCACTGGCCGAAGACTGCGCACACCGGTCAGGAAACGCTTAATCATGGGATGCCAAAAAACGTAGTTTTGGCAAACCCCTCATGACACACGGAAATAGCGCATGCATACACTTTCATAATGGATACCGCTAAACCGTCCATCAGGTGATCCATCAGGTGTTGAAGAAACTCCAAAATCATCTCAACCGAGCAAGATTCAGGAGCGATATCCCTTACTTCACACCAGCGTGCAAAAGCAGCCCATTTGCCAGAGTAAACCGTGGCAGTGGAAGCTGATAGACCCTCCGACCGAACCCTGGTGTGAAAATGTAAAGATTCCTGGGGATAAGCGGCTAGGTAGTTAGCTGCAGCTAGGTAGTTATTAGTTAGCTATTTATGGCTAGTAGGCTAGTTAAGTTAGTTGCCTATTTTGTTATACATTTTGCACATACTGTATTTGTCTCACCCCCCTTTGACTCGCCCCTGAAGTCTTTGAACCCTAAAAACGCCCCTGCTAGGAAGATTCCAATTCCGATTTATTTTAGCCAAGTAGGCTTGCACCTACAGTAAGAGTAATTTGCCTTGGTATGTTGGTGTATTACAAGAAGATATTAATTTACTTGGATGCAGTTGTGCTTGGCTGTTAAGGGATGTGAATGGGAGGTCGTCACGATACTAGCAATGGTTAGTCGGTCGGCTGACGTTGTGTCATTTCCAAAAATGGTAGCATCGTTGCTCGTACCTGTAGTTTTTGGTTTTATGTGGTTATTTTGACTTTGTTTAGTTTAAATTAAAGCGTCAATAATCAATGTCCTACCTAAAACGTATAACATGTACATTTAAGGCACGGGGGCGGAGCAAAGTTACGGACCAGAATTTGACAACACAGGTAGATATGCTGGAATAACAAGGCGTGGCGACTGGTAAGAGTGTCATTGACATACGTACAGTAGGACACTATTAGGACGCTATGGCTCAATGAAACGATCTGATATCAGATGGTTTTATTTAGTTTTGAAAAAATGTGGAAAAACTATTGCAGCTTTAAGCTAAGTTTCTTTAGCCCTCTGGCGGTCTTTTTGTTTGATTTTGTTTGGTTTGTGTTAGTGTTCGTTTGTAATATGTTTATGTTTTAACGGCTTGAATACGTTTCGTTTTTTACGTTACCTGCCTGACTGCACTGCGCCAGAAGGGGGTGGAGGAGGGATAATGGCCTGGGGTTGTGTTTCTGGGGTTGGCCTAGGTCCCTTAGTTCCAGTGAAGGGACATGTTAATGCTTCAGCTTACCAAAACATTTTGGACAATTCTATGCTTCCAACTTTGTGGGAACAGTTTGGAGAAGGCCCTTTTCTGTTCCAGCATGACTGTGCCCCAGTGCACAAAGCAAGTTCCATAAAGGCATGGTTGGGTGAGGTTGGTGTGGAAGAACTTGACTGGCCCGCACAGAACTCTGACCTCAACCCCATCGAACACCTATGGGATGAAATAGAACGGAGATTATGAGCTGGGCCCTCCTGTTCAACATCAGTGTCTGACCTCACAAATGCTCTTCTGGATGAATGGGCAAAAATCCTCACAGACACACTCCAAAATCTTGTAGAAAGCCTTCCCAGAAGAGTGGAAGCTGTTATAGCTGCAAAGGGGGGACCAACTCCATATTAATGCCTATGAATTGATTGATGAAATGATATGATTTTGTCATAAAAGCTCCTGCAGGTGTAATGTGTTGGTGTCCCACACACTTCCACTTTGTGGAAAAAGTCTATTAATTAAGTAATTTAATTCAAACTGAAACGTTCATGGATTCTAGATCCTTCACACAGTGAAATATTTCAAGCCTTTTTTGCTTTAATCTTTATGCTACAGTATGTTCATTTATATACTCAATACTTGGTGGGGGCTCCTTTTGCACAAATTCCTGCATCAAAGTGGAGCGTGGCATGGAGGCAATCAGCCTTTTCACCATATTTCACTACATGTGTAAGGAATCTAATATATGAAAGTTTCACTTTTTGAATTAAACTATGGAAAATAATGAACTTTCCACAATATAAAATTTTTCTGAGATGCACCTGTAAATACAGTATATATATATATATATATATATATATATATATATATGAGTCAATGACATATGCAGTAAGGTGTCTCATGTCATTCAGTACAACACAGTGCCCCCTTGAAAAATTTACTTTTTTGGCCCATTTTTCATAATCACAAGTTTATATATATATATAGAGTAGTAGAAATTACCACCAAGAAAAAATGTCATTTTATTTTGAAAACTTTTTTTTTTTTTCTTTAAATGTGCGTTACACTGAATGACATTAGACATCATTGACCTACATATTGACCTACATATATATATATATATATATACTGTAGGAGGGAGCTGTTTCATACCAGAGTTTTAAACAGGATGTGAGCTATGGCAGGGAGCCAGTGTAGAGAACGGAGAAGGGAAGCTTAGAGACTGACTCGTGAGTCTAGGGCTGCCTTCCGAATCGTATACTTCTACTTCTACTACCAGTATGTACTACAGCTTCTCCTAGAAAGTATGTACTTTGCACGCAGTATGCATACAAGTGGGACATGCCACTTTGTCATAATATTGCGCCAAATTTGCCCACATCCATCGCAGTCCATAAAGCGACATTCGTCCATAACTCAGGTCCATGCACGTGACATAATTTCCGCTGCACACAGGATTGTGGGTCAGTATAGCCCAAAAAGTTTGCTGCCTTGGATACTGCAAAATACATCTGGATATAGTAGGACATCCTGGTATTTTTGCCATAGTGCATGTGACATACTATGTACTGGGACATACAGTAGTACATCATTTTTTGGCATGCTATAGTATGCCAAAAAATGTCATAGTATGGAAGTATGCGATTCAGAACGCAGCCTAGGGTATCCCCACCTCCCATTTCCTAAATTAACCACAATGTCTGGCCTGGTCAGGGCCCTGAGGACAGAGACCCCATTAAGACTTGGTTTTAGAATGTGTTTTGGACTATCAGATTCAAAGTGGACAGCGCTAAATATGTGTAAATGTGCATTTTAAAACCAAGTCTTAACAGGATCAGAGACTGGGACTAGAGACGAGCGAAGCTCTCCAACCTCTTTAGTTGTGTTCCTAATTGTTGTCCCCCACCCAGCGACAGCCAAAGGGGGGGGACTTTAGGTTGGCTGGTGTCACATCATGAGTGAGTGAGTGAGTGAGTGAGTGAGTGAGTGAGTGAGTGAGTGAGTGAGTGAGTGTGAGTGAGTCTGTCAGTCCCCCCGTAGTACCAGAACCCACCACAAAAAGGGTGCCTTTCCAAAGCATTTTTCCATTGACAAGTACATCAGTATAGTCTCAGACAAGTTTACTCGGGAAACCGTATACTTTCTACATCCTTAAGAGTAGAGCTTGAGGTATGTAGTAGAGCTAGATATGTCTGTATTTCAACATTCATTATAGGACCTTAGACCATATAGGTGCATGGACTTGTTTGCCCACTAGATGGAGACGTTATTGTACTCTTATTCACTCTACCATGGTTTGTAGAGCTTACTTTGGTCAATCATTGATACACATGATGTGACATTAGTAGCGCTAGATATGTCTGTATTTCAACATTCATTATAGGACTTTTGATCATACAGGTGTATGGACTTGTTTAACAACTAGTGAATGTTGCATCCAAGGGTCATGCCTCTCAATTCCAGATTGCAGGCATGCTATATAAAATCACACATTATGCTGTCTTTCTTTGGTTCATTATAAACAAACAAAGACAGAAAATCGAGGGATCTTCTATAGGGCAATATAGTGGGATCTCTGTATAAAAACACCTAATGAGAAGCAGGGGGCTTGATACCACAAGGGAACATGCATAATGGTTGGGGGACAACATGTTTACATGTGTACAGTACTTATTTAAACAACTCAGATCTCATCAGCACTGCAATCTACTCATCTGTGTGACCAAATAGGAAATCATACTGGGGTCACACACCAAAACCCTGTAGGGTAAAGCTAAAGCCCCCATATCAGCATGGGGAACCAACTCAAGTCTTCAATCAGACAGATGCTTTTAAAGTACTTGAACTACTGCATTTAAGGTAGCACCACTTCTTTGGTCATCGAACCACCTCTGTTAGATCTGTAAACCCAAAGACCTAGAACTCTCCTCTCTTCTCCACTCTAGAACATTCCTCCAAATCAGGTTGCTAATGCACTTAGCACGAGTCTCTTTTTTTCAGAGGGAGTGCAGGCAGGGCTAACCTGAGACACAGCTGACATTCTGTGTGCAATAGTCTCGTGTGGTCTGCAGGAGCTCTGTAGTGACTGTGCATACTTTGGACATGGCCCCGTGGAGCCTTGGTGAGAGGACCAGAGGGCTGATAATGTCACCGCTGTTCGCAGACCAGAGTGCATGCTGGGAGCTTTGTTTAGGGACTGGGGACTGGGAAGGTGGTGGCGTGGGTGGGACTGGGGGGGTTGGGGTGTCTGACTGTCAGACAGACTGGCAGGGAAATTACTGTAGTTAGCCCTCCTCCTCGGTCTGCCCCTTTCTATTGTGCCCAGAGGCTACCCGCTGCTGCTCTCTCCGAGACCTTCATTTGGAGGGCGGGAGTGGGGGGGGGGGGGAGTGGATGTCTGCCAACATGGCATTTCACGGAAATGGGTTGAGAGAGGACGGTTGCGATGAGGGCCTTTCAAACTCTTGCTGGCTGACAGCACACACCCATAGTTGATGTGACACCGGAAGACACCCAGAGAGAGAGTGAGAGATAAACTGAAGAATATAGAGAGAGGAAGGAAGTAAACTAGGAGATTATATATATATATATATATATATATATATATAACTAGGAGATTATATATATATATATATATATATATATATATATATATATATATATATATATATATATATATATAAGGAAGTAGAGACAGTTTAAGTTTGTTATACAGTTGACACTGACTAAAAATACTGTGTGTGTTGCTCAGTGTGGTTGAAGGAGCTGCTTGGAAACAAGGTGAGAGGTTTATAGAAAGCTGACTACTAATGCTATTTTCTGCAGTTTAAGAACGCTAGTTTCACACTGTGCTGTAACTAGCCTGTTCCCATGACTGCTCAAGCTACAGTCTACAGCCTCCACCCCTCCAGCACTAAAACACATCTGGTGTCTGAGGATCTTGCAGATGGACCAGAGCTCCCATTGAGCTGCCCCGCTGATTGCCCACAGGAGCCTGCTTTCACACTGTTTCCTGCACTCAGGCACTGGTCAGTTGTGTTTGTGTTGCCGGTTGCACTCAGCTAAAGCGCCCCAGCGGGGTATGAACAAGTGAAACAAAGCAAAATCTGGCAACGTTCCATTTCAGAGACATTTCTGCCACACACCAAACAAGTCATCTTGGCGGATGGTGGGTTTCTTGGCCAATAAAAACAATTCCAAATGACATAGTTCAAGTTGATGTATCAACTTATTTCAAAACTCAAATTCTTTCCCCAAACAGGGTGTCATGGCCCAATTATAAAAACAAAACAATACACTGGCACACTATTAAAAGGTCACACAGATTCATTCCAAAATCACTGTGGGTCTTAAGTCTAATATCTCTTGATTTATTTCAAATTGTCTGCATTTATTTAAATCCTTTGCTTTTTCTCTTTGCCATCCCTGGCTAATCAGCTTCACATAGAAGTATACGAGTTGCTGACCTCTTTCTCAACAGTAGCTGGTGTAAATATATACTGTATACCACATTTCAAAGGCCAATTTTTTCTTGGGAAGGTGCTTGCCAGCCCGAAATGCTATCAACAGTTAACACTTATCTTGTAGTAAGTTGTTGGGAAGAGGGTGATGTACGTTTTTTGCGGGAACACCACTCTTGACCCCCTCTTTCTGAACAAGCCTGTAAATTATTTCTAGGGATAGCAATAGTCATCACTCAAAGTACTGGCAGTAGCGTTGCACCTTTTGAGTAGACCTTTGTCAACCAAGGCTCGGGAAATGGGGCAGCTTCCTCAGAACAGGAGTAATCACTGAACTGATTCAACTAGAAGGGAGGAGGTGTAAAACCTGGCTTCAGAAAGTTAAAATACTATCCATGTATTTGCTCCACCCATGCACTGAACCAGATGGTTATACTACTTGGTTCCCCTCCCTGACTGGTGCACCATGGTGCTGATTAGAATCAGCTGGTTTAGTGCATGGGTGGAGCAAATACATGGTTGGTATTTGTACTTTCTGAAGTCGGGTTTTACACCTCTGGCAACTAATCATCTGTACCCACCAATACCTTGAGCTGACGTCTAACCTGTTTGTTCTTGGGATTGAGGGGGATCTGGAGTAGGATGCTGGCAGTCTGCTGCAGGAAGTGAGGGTCCAACACGCGAATGTGACTGGTCCTGCCCACCCAGATCTGTGGAGGGGGCTTCCAGAAGCCTTTTCTCACCTACGACACACACACACACACACACACTATAAATTGAGTGCACACATACACACACAAGCCTGGTCCACATAACTAAAGTCTTATTTGAGCCCCACCCCATAGCCAGGTTTCTCAGGGTAACCAAATTAATGTGCAAATGAGAACGTAATGACCCTACTTCTATTAGCACCAAGTGACCGTGACCGTGACCGTGCCCTCAAATAGAACCAGGAACTGTTTTTGGCTGTGGAAAATACATTGAATTCTCAAGTACTTGGCAACACTGCCTGTGAGGCAGTTTATAACCGCTTGGATAAATTGCAAATACCAGAGAGGCAGTTAAAATGGAGGCTTGTATGCGTGTCCGTGTTCACACAACCAGTACCCTCTTCTCGTCGTAGAGGATCTCTTTGAGCCAGCGGAGGTCTTGCTGTTTGAAAGGCACTAGGACCATGAGGGTGTCAGGCTCATTGTGTAGCTCTGGGTTGTAGGAGGCTGACTCTGGGTAGAAGAGGCGCATGGTGGTCTTGCTGCCCACATCATCCTCATAGCCTCTCACGGGAGCATCGTTCAAGCTGTCAAGGAAAATTAGAAAAAACGAATTAGGGGAAAATTCATGTATTCGTTCCTGAAGAAATAAGATGGGATTTGATAAAAACCTGCAGTGTGATAATGCAGTATCAGTGTGGTTTTAATGAGGGTTTTCATATTACCCAAAACCAATTTGAAACATATTTCTCCATTGAAAAAAAAGGTTAGCTACATTGTGAAGACAGTGCAAGTGTGTGTATATGTGTGTGGCGTGATAAGTGAGTGTGGTGTGGCGTGATAAGTGAGTGTGGTGTGTCCTATTGTACACAGTACAGAACATTCAGGTCATGTGCAAGTGTCTATCGACAGTGTCTCTTAATGGTGGTGAAGTCTGTGGTGAGGCGGGGGTGGGGGAGAGTCCGAGAGGGACACAAGCCTTGTTGAAAAGGCTGATGGCCGTGCAGACGTGGTCCTAATGGACCACAGCCTCCTGCTTGAAGGGAGAGGCACAAAGAGATTATGGCCGGGGTGGGAGGAGTCAGCTGCAATGTTCCTGTCCCGCTTCAGGACCAGGAGGGAGGGCAGGTTGAACCAGGACGGAGGGCAGGTTGGACCAGGAGGGAGGGCAGGTTGGACCAGGAGGGAGGGCAGGACCAGGAGGGAGGGCAGGTTGAATCAGAAGGGAGGGCAGGTTGGACCAGGAGGGAGGGCAGGTTGAACCAGGACGGAGGGCAGGTTGGACCAGGAGGGAGGGCAGGTTGAACCAGGAGGGAGGGCAGGTTGGACCAGGAGGGAGGGCAGGACCAGGAGGGAGGGCAGGTTGAATCAGAAGGGAGGGCAGGTTGGACCAGGAGGGAGGGCAGGTTGAACCAGGAGGGAGGGCAGGTTGGACCAGGAGGGAGGGCAGGTTGCAGCCGATCACCTTCTCGGCGGATCGGATGATGCGCTACAGTTTGGCCCTGTCCTTTCCTGTAGTGGCGGAGAACCAGATGGTGATGGGGGAGGTGAGGATGGACTCGATGATGGAGGTGTAGAAGAGTACCATCATTTTCTTTGGGAAGTACATCCTCTGCTGTGGCTTGTTCGTGAGGGAGCTGGGGTTTACTTCCAATTTGAGGTCCCGGGAGATAGCGTTGGAATGGGGGCTGGTGAGTGAGGGAAGCGGGGGGAGACTTGTCACATCTGCAGTATAACTCCTTTAGGTCATTGGCCAGGGGTGGGTCGTCAGTGGACTGAGGGATTTCGGTTTATAGTTGGTGATCTGCCTCTAGCCTTTCCAGACAGAGGACGTGTTCCCCTCTGAGAACTGATGTTGTAGTTTCTCTGAGAAGCGTTCTTTAGCCTCCTTAACTGCCTTGCTAAACCTGTACTTGTCTTCTTTAAAACGTTCCTTGTCTCCATTCTTCCTTACTTACTCTTTGTCCAGCCTTAACTTCCTGAGTTTGGGTGTGAACCAGGGCTTGTTGTTGTAGCTGATCTTATGTCTGTGTACTCATACAGGCTGTTACCAGCCTCTGCACCCACCCAGTCAGCATAGCATGTTCTAGTCTGTCCTTTTATTTTTCCTGCATTTTTTTTTAAATGTCCTTTTATAATGTGTGTTTTTGCATTTTGTTTAAATGTCCTTTTATAATGTGTTTCGTGCACTTTGTCTTAATGCTTTTAATGTCTTGTATAAAGCACTTTGAAATGCCTTATTGCTTAAATGTGCTATACAAATAAATTTGCCTTGCCTTGCACATGATTCCTCCTTAGCTTCGCTGGTCCATTTCTTGAATGTCCTAACAACAGGCTTGGAGAGTTTTAGTTTCTGCGTGTATTTAGCGATCAAGTGGACAGTTTTGTGATCTGAGTGTCAGCGCAGCATGGGAGACTGCATGATACGCGTTGTTTACGTGGGGTAGCAACGGTCAAGTATGTTGTCCTCTCTGGTTGAGCATTTGGGTATTTGGGGAGTTCATGACTGAGATTAGCTTTGTTGAAGCCTGACAGAGTTACTGAACACCAAATGTCAACAACCTCTGTTTACCCCAGCCAGTGAGATTAGCTTCTGAACTGATGGGGAAAAGTACAACATGGACCGGGCCAGAACCGTGGCTGTTTGTACGAGGCTTATAAAAATTAAAAATGCATGTATTCAATCCAAATAAATCTGTATTGGAGAGAGGGCATGGGGTTTTGTCCAGGGTTAACTAAATCCCCCCTTTTAAGAGAGCATGATCCTGACAGTTTGCTAATTGCCAGGAAGAAAGCAAAACACCATGCTGCAGTGAAGTCAGACAGTCGTTGGTCAGATGGCTTTTAGTGTACTTCCCACTGACCTGTTTAATGCTTTCATGGATGATGGAAATAAGCCATACATACTGACACACTGCATTTGCTTTTCTGAGTGAGAATGGGGGTGGCTGTGGCTCAGGAGGTAGAGTGGGTCGCCCAATGTTCGTATGATCGTCAACTCAGTGTTTCGAATCCTGGCTCCTCCTTTCCACATGTCGAAGTGTCCTTGGGCAAGACACTGAACCCCAAATTGCTGGTGTGTGAATATGTGTTTGACTGAGTGAATGAGAGGCCATTGTAAAGTGCTACATCAGTCCTTTACCATTTACCAATAGAGACCGGTGCTGGCACATTGGCTTATTGTTAACTAATGTTAGACATGGTGAGTGGGTACATATTGTGGTACTGTATGTGGCCATTAGAGAGAGGAGAAACATACATATCTGATTTTAAATAAGTGACATAAATCACCAATTTTAGTAGGGTTAGGGTTAAATGAACTTGGATCAGATGAGTGTGTTTGTTTTTGTTTTTATCTATATGCATTGTTGTATTGTTCTGTATTGTTTTTTGAGTGTATTTGCTTTTTTATGATTGTTTATTGTAACTGTTCACTAATTGTTTCAGGGCACCATTATGAATGAGCCCCTGGTCGCAATGGGCTTCTCCTGGCTAAATAAAAGTTTGAACTGAATTGAACTGGAGAAGGGTACACAGCAGACTAAACGGAAGGAATGTGTTGAAAGAAAGTGTGCATATTTATAGTTACTGCACACAATCACTGACAGGCCAGCCTGTGTTCACGGGAATGTGATGTCGGAAATGTTCTACACACACACACACACACACACACACACACACACACACACACACACACGTCTGTAGAGTTGTACAATACTGTACGGTGGAAAGTGCCTGTGATTAATGGGGGCACAATGTATTACAGCCTTCAGTAAAATAAACTATACTGTAAATGGTTAAAACATGAAGGCCCCTGACATTGCACACGGTTCTATCATGGTGGTATACGATTTCTTTCTGTAGCATTGCATGGTTTGGCCAACATACAAGACAGTATTCCCTTACCTCTGCTATCATCACCCGTTATGACAACAATGCCTAGCTAGCTAGCTTCCACTGTTGAAGCACTGTTTCCTCAAGCTTAAATGATAGGTTCAGAGCTATACTTTGTGGCGATTTATTTGCCAGAACATCAATGGACACCAGTGACCACTCGTTGAGTTTCCTCTCTTTGAAAACAAGAGCTTATGGTGTTTTTGACGGATTTTGTCTATGCACCTATGGATCCATTGAGTGTGTTAGTGGCAATGGGCTATATCTCGAGAGTGCACCATTTGATGAAAGTTTGATATCATTCGTTGTATATGATTGTAAATAACCTTATAACATGGCTTATAATGCTAAATTCCTAACCTGTCCTTTAATGGCTTGGACGCACGCAGCCCAGCTCTGCAAAGGTACTGGAGCGTATTTCTATTGGCTGGCGTGACTTGGATGTATTAGATGTATGCCGGAGCAGTGCTTTGTGAAAGTAGTGGCAGCTCCGGAGCAATATTGTTGGTTGAAATTAGCTAAAACGTAAAGTAATTATTCGGTCCCGTCGTCATCTGCCCGGGACCCCTGCGGATACTTTATTTAGCCTTTATTTAACCAGGAAAAAGTCCCATTGAGATTAAAAATCTCTTTTTCAAGAGGACCTGGACAAATTGTGCCATTGTACTTGTGCCAAATATGAATGCTGTCAGAGGAAAATGCAGATAGAGAGACAGAGATAGTATGATAGTATGGAATGGAATTAGTATGGATGCTTACCGGATCACCACATCGTACTTGTTGATGGCATCACCCAGGGAACTATTTTTAATGGCATAGCCATTTCCTATTACTGCACAGGTTCTGCACTCAAGACTGAGGACATAAAAACAAAGACATTCACATGACTCCATTTACCTGATGCACTGCATTGACTGACTACTCTATTTGATTAAAACACTAGTTGCATAAGTATTCATCCCCTTTGCTATGATACACCTAAATGTACAATCAATTTTCTTCAGAAGTCAAATCATTTATTGAAGGGAATCCACCTACTATGTGCAATTAAAGTATTTGTAAAGTATCATGATTTCAGAATAAAAGCAATGTCCTTAGGTGATCCTGCAGTTGGTTAGTGCATTCCCAAACTAAGACTACACCCTGAAGACCAAGGAACATTCCAAACAGATCCACAGATGTCAGCCCCAGTACTATTGGGTTTTGCCAATCCGAATTAGCAAGTCTACCTCTGAAAAATTGACAAACTCCATCGCAAATTGGATTGCTGTGGGCCTGCAGGCTAATTTCAATGGTAGAGGACAAGGGCTTGATGGAGGCGTTTCAAATTGCTTCCTCCGATGCAACTGACAAGCCGCCTTCAAGAGGCACCATAGTTACAAAAGTCCACCAGCTTTACGACACGATGACAAGAATGGAAGTACTGGCAGGGCACGAATATGTTGATCTGCGTTGAATTCTAAAACCACCTTTTGTCATATTTTCAATTAATTACTCAGCCCCAATAATGTAATGTCTTTGAATTGTAAGGTATTTGAATTGAAAAATCGTATTTTTTTTGCCAGAAAAAAATGATATGCAATCAATTAGCGATTAATTAGATTAATTAATTACAGATCATGTAATTAATAACATTCTTTTTTTTTTCTAATATGACAGTGTATATGTTACGGTGAATATGAGAAAACGGGGAATGTGAGCTTTTCCCGGTTAATGTGCACATTCCCCGACCTCGCGGGGAATGTAGGAGAAACGTGCGTTTCTCACATCTCCCGGGGAATGTGCACAATCCCCGACCGTGCGGGAGATGTGAGAAATACTAACCAATTTCTCACATCTCCCGCACGGTCGGGGATTGTGCACATTAACCGGGAAATGCTTACAATTCCTGACCTTGCGGTAAATCTAGCAGAGTGTAACCGTATGCAAAACTTCTGCGCAGCCGGGTGGTGGGAGAGGGCTTATGTGACGCCTCGGAGGGTGTGCACCATAAGAGGCACCCACGGCAGTGATGCCAACTTAGTGACTTTGTCGCTAGATTTAGCGACTTTCCAGACCCTCCTGGCGACTTATTTCATGAAAAGCGACTAGCGACAAATCTATCTACTTTTTCTGGTCATTTGGGGAATTATTGTGTTGACAAGGAAGCGAGCTCATCTCACGAATCACAACGAGAGAAAAGTTTTTTAGCTGCCTTCATGCCCTCTCTCCCTCGC
The DNA here is from genome assembly GCF_949987555.1 of Borostomias antarcticus. Classification (NCBI taxonomy): domain Eukaryota; kingdom Metazoa; phylum Chordata; class Actinopteri; order Stomiiformes; family Stomiidae; genus Borostomias; species Borostomias antarcticus. The sequence goes on along the minus strand of NC_140234.1, from coordinate 46,217,111 downwards.
TCGCCCACACACACACCACACGCGCTGGGATCCTTCCCGCAACAACCAATCATATTGTCAGAAACGGCTAGTTTACCTAGATACTGGTGACGTTAGGTTCAGTTTTAATTAAGCCATGTACACTATTGTTTTCCCGTTATTCTTTAGGTTTACAGACCTACGTTGTTTAAAAGAAAAAAGCTAATGTTATACAGCAACAAAAAAACAAGTTTGTAAATAAGTCAATAGTTTGATTCTTTGTTCCATGCCCATCATCATCACATGGCTCATGTAGGCTACTAGGGTTGCACTGTAAAGAAAAAAAAAAAAGCTAATGTTATACAGCAACAAAAAAACAAGTTTGTAAATACCCCCGCCATCTAGCTACTTCTAGCAACTTCTGGGACAGCCAATAGCTACTTCCCTTACTGAAGAGTTGGCAACACTGACCCACGGCAGTTGGGCTAACGTTACTGGCGCACACCTGTGAGAGATTTTTCGTCTTTTTGGCTGTCTTTCGGCTAGCTAACGTGTAGGGTTCCTTTGGAGGTTCCCACCTTCTTACTACTTACACTGTGTGCAGCATAGGCTATATTACTGTTCAAAGTAGACCACAGACTGTTATTATTAACTGTAGGGGAGGACCGGGATGAATGAAACACTTTTTGGTTTGATCAGATTTACACAGAAATTAATAAAGATGGAGATTACATTTTTTTGATGACAAACAATTTGTACGTCCTTTACTAACCTATTAGTTGTAAGTTTCATTCTGTGGTGTAACAGTTCAATTCAAGACGGCCGAGAACAGAAGATGTGCATTGTTTCTCTTGTCCCTGCCGTGCGGGGCGAATGAAACAGAGGAGTGGGACTAGTGAAAAAGTAAGATTGTTTTGCTTATTGTGTTGCGTAGCCTGGCGGCTTGTAGGCTAATTATCTTAACTTTCAACACGTATAATTAGACCCAATTTAATGTTTCCATTAATGCAATTGATGCTATGTATTCGAAAACCATGGGCAAAATGTCAAGCGCCTCTCGTTCTAAGCGCACGAGCCCTCTCCCACCATCCGGCTGCGCAGAGGTTTTGCACGTTTCTCCTATATTCCCCGCGAGGTCAGGGAATGTGCACATTAACCGGGAAAAGCTCACATTCCCTGTTTTCTCACATTCACCGTAACATATATATATATACTGTATATATATATATATACTGTGTATGTATATATATATATATATTACACTTCATTAGGTACATTAAGTAGTACAGTAGGTGAATTTAATAAGCTGACTGTAAAACAGAGGCTGGTACAGTAGTCTTCAATAAACAATATATATAATAAATATATATATAGAAGAAGAAGAAGAAGAGTCAAGAGAAGTCAAAGCCTCCATGCCAAGTTGGCTGAGGTAAATGTACACTTACTTTTCAATGCTGGCTGGCATTTTGTAATTGGCGATAATAGCTAAAACCTTTAGCAGTACCAACTCTGGGGGGGAAGAGGAAGGAATTTAAGGTGTAAACATATGCAGGTGCTGTGAGGACAATCATGTCTTCACGTCTGCATCAGTTTCAATCAATCACCATCGTACAGTATGTTCGGGAAAAAACTGGCAATAAAATCATTACATCTGGGAAATGTTATAGTACAGTGCATGTGAGTCTGATAAATAAAAAAGAGGCTACCACAGTTATCAAGGTTTGGTATCTGAACATATGAACCTTTGTAGGTGCTTTGAGGTACTGTACATGGAATAGTGACATGGAGAATACATTTTACCTGCTAACAGTTGGGTAGAGAAAAAGCCTATACGCATACACAGTAAAACACTATGCCTTTCTACTCGGGTGGGCACTAAGGTAAACAAAGCAATTAGTGGGAGGTTAAGAGGAATGAACATACCGCTGCCCTTAATACCATAGGGTAATGCCAAGGTTGACAGATGCTCTCGCCAGAAGAAATCCTCCAGTTCTAAAAAGAGCTGTATTTGTCTGCTAATGCTGTATTGGGGGAGTAAGGGGAGAGACAGGACATTAGAAATGTATAGGCATTAGATGAGACGTAATTTTAAAACGTGTGACCTCAATACAATATACAGTATCAATATAGTTTTAATTTAGTTGATGAAAACTATAACGAAAACTATTCGTCAACAACCTTTATTTAGTTATTGTCATGAGATGAAGTAAAACGGAATAATAATTAGTTTGATATTTTTGCCCCTGGCAATTGTCTTAAGGGAAGTCTATTTCTAATGTCTGTTTATGAAAACAAAATAGTCTGCTCTGCTCTTAAAGGAGTAGTAAAGGGAAAATGCATGTTTAGCCCTGTTTTAAGGTTGCTTATGATCAAATACAATGGTTCAGATCATTGTTCATATACAATGGTTCAGATTCACGTTGACAAAACTAGCACTTTTGAGAAAGTCTGATAATTGCTCTACCACCGTTTTGGTCATACAATGGATGTGGGTGGGCACCTTGAAAAATCATTCAAAAAACATGTTAAACTCTCAATTTCAAGACAAGAAACTCACCGAGGTGTTAGTTGGCGTTCTGACATATAATTCGCCATAAAGTAAGATTCTAGTTCATCTGGAAAGGTTTTAAAAAAATATTTAGCATAGAACTATTTAGTCGCAGCACATACTGCGTAAACTTCTGCAAACTAGGTAGCCTAGCAACATAAACAATAACATTAGCTACCGTAAGTAGTTCCGCTTCCTGAATCCCCTCTGCGGATTGATCTACACATCTACAACGGTCGCTTCAATACAAGTCAATGGATTTCATAAAATGATCAATAAAACCCTACAGGATTCATACTTTGCAGCGAATTTGATGTCAGAACACCAACAGACACCAATTACCCCCTCGGTGAGCTTCTTGTCTTTGAAATCGAGAGTTTAACATGTTTTTGAATGATTTTTCAAGGTGCCCACCCACATCCATTGTATGACCTAAACGGTGGTAGAGCAATATCAGACTTTCTCAAAAGTGCTAGTTTTGTCAACGTTTTGATCTGAACCATTGTATATGATCATAAGTAACCTTAAAACAGGGCTAAACATGCATTTTCCCTTTCAATCACAAACACATAGCTCCCTATAAACTGTAAAATGTATTTGGCTATTTCAATGGTATTAACACATATTTAAAGTAGTAATTACAGGACAATATGACCGATTATAAGCTATCCAATGTATCCAACGTGCCAAGCAGTCAAATTGAAATGCGACAATAGCCTGGCACGGTCCGGAATGGCACGGCTTTGGGGGGAGACCAGTATAAACTACAGTATTAACAATAAAAACTTGACTTCAAGAGTCGAGTAGGTTGAGGCCGGGTGCTGCAGCCTGTTCTGATGCTCTTGCCAATTCCCTGTCCCACCCCCTGAATCTGAGGAAAGAAATTGGTCATGGATTTTATGATGTCATATGTTTTTCCTTCAACTCTGATGTCCATCAATTTGTATAGCAGACCCTCAAACCCTAACCCTTATGTAGCTTATAGCAGACCCTCATGCCAAATTGACTCAAAAGCTTTTTTAAAGTCAACAAAGCACAAGAATACTTGGTTTTGTTTGTGTGTCTCTCTCTCCAGGTTCTAAAAACACAAGTTACTCACTTAAAGTTGAGGCTCTCCCACTTCTGTGTTAGCCAGCCCCCACACAGCACCTTGCTCGGAGTAGGAGACTTGCTGGTGCTTCTATTACAGCTGCAAGACAAGAGCACAGATCACCATGGTTGGTTGGCAGCAGGCTGTCACAGAAATTTCTGCCTACTTGAATACCTCCCTGTGTCACTGCCACTGTTCTAGACACTCAAAGACATTAAACATGGTATCCATATCTAGGCTTGGGGCTTAAACTGACTGGTGTTTATCCTCGTAAATAAAATCAAGTGGACTTGTGTGGGCAAACTTGACGGTATCTTTGGTGGTTAATAAGCAGACTTTGTGTGTTGAACTGTCATTCGTCCAGTTAGCAGTGATGTGACGGCTCTACCTGCTACTGCACAGAGGGAGGGAGGAGGGGAGGGGGGCTCCAGGCAGGCCTATTCCTCCAGACCTATTGCTGGAGTGAGGATGCCGTTTTCCGTACCTCTGGATAAAGACGTAGTAGTAGTAGTATGAGACGAAAAATAGAAGAATGGGGAGCAGTCTAAGGCACCATGCTGAAGAGAGAGATAGAGAGAGAGAGAGAGGGGGAGGGAGGGAGGGACATGGGGTAGAGGTGGGGTGAGAGAAAGAGAAACCACACACAAATTATTTTTCCTTCCTTCACTGTACAGTAACACTTCTCCTTCACACACAGGCAGAAGTTCACTTCCTTTTGTGAATTTCAAAATGAGCTGGAGTGAAACCCGTGACTACCCTACTCACTGAGCCGTTATAAAAAGCTCCAACCACTGTTGGTTCTTATTATTGTAGTATATTTTTATACTGTATTACATAAATCACATGTCTGAATTACTCTCATGTATTAATCATTTTAGTTGGATATTGAAAAACCTTCACTTTAGTTGGAACTGTGTTAATTTAAGGAGAGTTTAACATGTGAGTTACAACATATGGCCTTTGTCTTTGTTTCTGAGTCAGCATGGCCAAATGGTCACCTCTAAAGTGAGTACAGTTTGTAACATGACCCTAGGAAGGACCCAAGCAGCCCCTGTGTCCGGAGGGGGGGCAAAGATCAGCTGATACATTTGAATCCATTCAGAATCTCAGTTGACTCTATCTGGTGTTGATGAACATTCTTTGTATGCAAATTTGTTTGTAATGTGATTCTTGGTTTTGAGCCAGTTTAAAAGCTGAAGTCACAACACTGTAAATTCAGTATAGCCGCCGTTTTGACCCCATGTAATAGGCTTGCTCAATACATTTTTGATTCAACCATATTTTTGTCTCATTGAAGTTCTGTTCCACACGAAGTCTATGCATTTGAAATACACTGCATTATCAAGTAGTTCTGCAAAGTGTACTTCACACCCACCTACACATAGATCATGGGCTGTACCATTCAACGGTTTCTTATCTAATCTCACCTTGAATTGAGCATCACCATACTAGTATACAGTACTAGTCAAAGTCAACTTAATTTATATGGCACTGTTCATAAACAAATGTAGCACACAGTGCTTTACAGAATAATTATCCTCTAGACTAGGTGAACAAACACATCCCTATCTCAATATATTCAAGGCAGGAAAGGAGGCAAAAAACATACACTTCCTATACGTAGAGTTCCAAGAATACAAGCTGCTAACATGAAGGCAAACAGTTTTACCAAACTAAACATGGGCTGGGCTGTGACAGCTCTCTGGGATTCCCACTAGAGCCAGAGCAGAACCCAACGAAAACCCTACTGTTTAAGTAAATTGGTATGAAAGAGGAAGTCTGAATGACACAAGTAAGCCCTGGAAAAGATGGGGGAAAAAAATTTAAAAAGGCCTGGTCAATGTCGCTGTCAAACAAGCATTAAGAGCTGGCGGATAAAGGGAGCCATGTGCTCTCATATGACCAGTACACGTCGAGGAACATCTGGATTATAGATGACATGCAGGGCTTGGAATGTGTCTTGTGGTAGGTGCAAGGAGAGAAGTCTGTGTATAGAACTAAACACAATGTGGAAGAGCTCAAACACAGGCTAGTTTGTTACGACACACCACACTGACCAAGCATACAGTCGGTGCTGCTTAGTCACAGTGTTTAAACTGTGAAAGGATGAAAAAGTGGCAAGCTCCACTGTACTAACAGACAATTAAGAGAGCAAAAGGGAAAAAAAAACTAAAACGTCCCACATTTGTGAGACTTTCTTAACTGCTGTTAATAGAGACAAACGGACAACATGTCTGTCGGGACACGGATGAGCATGACCACCCACATGAGCGTGACCACCCACAGCAGGGAAGCTTACTTTTAGCTGTCTTTAGGGACATCTTCACACTCTCCATCGTCTTCTCATCTCTATGCTCTATGCTGATAACGCTGTTATCCTTAGGGAAAGAAGAAGGGGGAAATGAAAAGAGAAAAGGAGGTGGAGGAAGAACAACATTATGATATATGCCCCCCCTGACATCTGGCCCGATCTGCTAGGACAGCGGCCACGGCACCAATTACATTAGCCGTCCGCGCATCTAAAAGCCCGGCCGTAAATCACATCTTTCTCCTCTCGGATGAAAAACGAGGAGCTGGGAGTGGGATGAAACATGGCCGACGCACAGATTACACAGCCAGGCAGCCACCACATAGGGATGTAGTGTGCCTATTGACTGAGGATTAAAGCATTCGCCATTTCTCCACTCACTAAGAAATACAGCTGTATTGGCTGGGATACATTTCTATTCACTGGACAGCGTGGGAGAAAAGGGGAGAATGGAGGCGCGTGGGGTGTTGAGAGAGAAGATGAGCGAGAAATAGAGAGGGGGGAGGAAAAAGAGATGGAGATGGAGCTAGACAAAGATAGAGTGGGGTAGAAAGAGGGGTGGAGGAGTGGTGAGGGACAAGATATAGAGAAATTGAGAAAGGGCGAAAGTGCTAGAAATGAAGAAAGAGAGAGGATGAACAGAGATGAACTGTAGAGATTGTGGACAGATTGGTTTAAGAGGATGAACACTACAGTAGCTATCTTCCATCCCTTTTTTACCTTTTTAACCTGTCAGCCATTGGTATTCCTCTTCCTGGGGGTGCCCTTCGCTGCCCCTAATGGCCTAGATGTGAGGCTACTTTGTGTCTTTTTGCTCAGCTATTGTAAATTAAAATAGCTTGAACACCAAACACACAAAACACAATATCCTTAATCCAATTTATGTCGCCTGAATGTGAACAGAGGCTCCAAGGAAGCAGTAAAAACACTACAAACAGCTGAGGTCAGAGAATATGTGGCCATCTTGTCTTTTTAGTAGGTGTTGTGCTGATGTCAGACAATGACCAGGCTACTGAGCATGTACCAAGGATTTTGAAATGCAAAGGATATGGCAGCATCACATTTCGACATTTGTATCATTTTGACATATAGGTGCCCATACAGTATGTAGCCTACTGCACCTTTGCCTTCTTTCATGTCCACTCCTTTAAATAGTACAGAGGCGGTGTGACTGGTTTCCTCCCTCCCTGTAAAAAACAAGGACATGGTTCAGATTTAATTATACCCTGCTGAAAGGACATGATCACTCTTCAGGTGCACTAACCCACCCCCAAGCAATATAGTGACAGCTTGAGTGCTGCTGAGATTAGTTTTTGTAGTGTAAACAGGCATTTTGAGTAATTTGAGTACTGCCCCTATTAAGAAGCATTAGAAATGTACATTACTGAATAGTTGTTTTGAGCATGTCAGTGGACCTTCAAAGCCGGGTTCACATGCAACAAATTTGACAGGATTTTACAGGTTTAGACTTTTCAATTTTGTCATGAAACAATCAAATGTAATTCTAAAACAAACCAGCTCGGCTGTTGGATGTGAACAGAGCTTCTAAGATTATTAGTGTATATATTTTATTTTTATATTTTTGCATTTTGTATACCTTAGTTCTATTACTCTATTTGTTACTCTGTTGTTGAGCACAATTAACTAGCAGGAAAACATGTCACTGCACATTGTAGTAGTATGATGATGCATGTGACAAACTTTGAACTTAATTTATAAATTGATTAAAACCAGTTGTGACATCAGTTGTGACATTTTATTCAACCATGGTTTATCCAGGGGAACCCACTGAGATCAAGGTCTCAATTTCATGGGCTATTAGGCCATATGGGAGAAATAATACCTCAGAAAAATATTGAGACTGTTTGCAAACCTCCCCGTTGACTACTATACAGTATGTTGACTCATACCAACTACCATCATCTGAATTTTGTATTCGCCTACAAACTGATAGACACAAAATGAATACATTCAATTCAGACACTTTGTTGACATATATACTGTACCACCACCATCTTTATGTACTGTAGGCTTACAAAATTCATTTTATTCCGTAGGTTACTGACAGCCACCACTACCTTTTCCAAAGCAGCTCAATATGTCATTATATCATTATTTGGCTCTGTAATGTGCTCTTGTCCTGTGGAAGGGTATTCTACACATTGGGCACCACAGATTCAAAGGCTCGGTCACCTTTTTTCTTGAGCCTAGTGTGGAGGACAAGCAATAGGCCCTGATTAGATGAACTCTGTGACCTGCAAGCAACATATGGGTAGAGTAGGAAATATAGTAATATATGCAGGTGCCTGGCCATGGAGGGCTCTAAAAATTTAGATTTTTTTCTTTATTCCTTCAAATATTCTTGACTCGTACAATAGGAAACAAAGTGGCACATTGCATTATACAGTCAATGTAGTTTTTCAGCATGAGGCAGGTAAGCACGAAACAAAGGTGTGAATAATCATTTCTAACTCTGAATGGGATACAATGGACCTCAGTTTCGCAATGTTTCTAATGTGGAAAAAACGTATGTCGCCACTTCGTCAAGTGCCCAAAAAGTTTGAGGTAGCCCATCACTTAAATGCACACTGAGTGCGATGCAAAATGGCTACGATGAGACAGTGAAGCATTTTGTATGTTTATCATGGAGCATTGTTTCCCCTAGGAATTTTTTTCAGGGAAGTTGTAGGCCCATTGAAACTAGCATTAGCGCGGGGCAGGCACGTGAGCAGTAAGATGTTTGTTGGTAAATTTCTCTACACTGAGCTGAAATGAAATAAGTACACAACTTTGGTAAACAAAAAAAAACTGGAAAAAAAAAAAAAGTCCTGCAAAAATGCATGTGAATGCTGAACAGCTGAAAATAAATCGATGCATAGCCTAAATGGGAAAAATGTAAACTAACTTACCAGATAGCAAAAGTTGTTAATTCCACATTGAATTATGGTCAAAATGGTTGTTTTAGGTTGAGGTTGAAAAATCTATATTGATTCAACATTTAATCCCAGACGCAGTTTAAACATTAAAAAAATGTTGTTGTTGTATAAGGGTTAGGTTTTTCAGGATTGAAATGCCAACATTTAATCAATACTATCTCAATGTGACACGCCAGATGGTACAGGAGCTCTCACAGGAAGGTCTCACAAGGGTAGTGGGGTGTGGGATGCTGTTTCATTTTAAACCAAGTGCATTTTTGCTCTCAGAAATGCAGCCTGCACTCATTGGTGATGATGAATACAACGTTATTTATTCATGAGGAGCAAAATATAAAAAGTCAGGAGTGCCCCGGTGGCTCAATGGGTTGGGGCGCATACCATGTAAAGGCTAGCCCTTACTATAGAGGCAGGGGTTTGAATCTGGCCCATGCCCTTTGCTACATGTCTTCCCCTCTCTCTCTCCCACCTTTCCTGTCTGTCCTTCAACTGTCCTATCCAATAAAGCAGAAATGCCCTAAAATATCTTAAAATAATAATAATAATAATATTAATAATAATAATATAAAAAGACACTTTCAGACTCTCAAAGTGGGGGTGTCACAATAATCAAAGGCCTCCCCGGGACAAATAATGTGACTGCTGCAAAACCCCACACCACTGCAAATCAACATCTTCTCACCAGATGTGGTCCTTCTCCAGTGTTATGTGGAGAGAGTGGTAAGTCATGATCTTTTAACAATGGCTAAATAAAATTGTAGGCTATATCCCTTGGGAAATAGCGCGCCATAATTCTCCCTTTTGTCTGGTGGGCTCACTGGTTAGCTATTAGCTAGTCTGCTACCTGCTACGTTAGTTTAGCGAGAATAAGTATTAATACAATACAAATCTTTGAAGCAGTTCTCAGCAGTCTTCAATGTATGTAACATTAGTGTTGTGAACTGTTAGTTAACTTAGCTGAAGCTAACGTTGGTCTAGTTAATTAAAATGTAATTTGGCGGTGACTGCAGCTAAACAAAATGGCGCCAGCTACGTTAGCTACATTATGAGTGGTCTTGTTGACTAGTTGATCAATCGCAAGTTGATGGATCACAAGCCCCCTGCCGATTTTTTGACGATTTAAAATAAAAGTTTGGTTCTTTTTATATGGTAAAAAAAAAAGCCCCTTGTAATGTTATATGTTTAACTGGTGCTTTCTCAAGCCTGTCCAGTTCAGGTGGTTTAATACTGCCGTCATATTGCATTGTACTCGAAGGCTGATAGCCTGACACCACACATACAGATCCTGTATCCATCATAAGTTTTTTCCCAGATTTTTGTAATGGTACTGTAGCTTGTGTAGTGCATGAATTCATTTTGATTTTGCTTTATTTCTCTTTATTTTCTGCATTGTCTTAAGAGCCAAGAGGAAATACTGTAAGAACAACTGAAGAAAACAGCTACACAAATCTGCTACACTACAGCCAAGTAAACTACTGCAATATTCCCACTGCACCACAATCATTTTCCAAATTTATTAGGCTAAAAGACGTCGGGTCAGCAGATTAGTAAGGGACACAGAGCAGGATATCCTTAACGAATATGATGAAACAAGTGCACCCACTTTTGAAAATAGGGAACTATCCTTCGCAGTCTCTTCTGAGTGCCTGTTAAATGTACATACACCATCAACTTATCGTGAACAACGGGATAGTGTTCACATCAAAACTCAAGTCTTCAGTGCAGCTGGGGATGATAAAATTGCATGATTCTTCCTCTGCCTCTCAGAATGATTCTTCTGAATCTGACAAGTATGAGCCTAATCAGGATTTGCTAACAAGGAGTCTAAAATAAACTAAAAAAACAGCCTATTCAATCTCTCTGGTTGCTCTGTCTGCTCTGCTGTCCATCTTAAAGATGGAAGAACTTTGCTTGGGACACAAGTTCATGTTCCAACTACTAAAATCGAAGGTGGCGAGTAGGGGAGAACCGGGTCAAAAGTCGCACTTTTTGGTTTGATTCCATTTACTCCGAAATTAATAGAGATAGAGATTCCACATTTTATGACACACAACTTGCACATGTCCTTCACTATTATCAACTGTAATTTTCGTGCTAGGATATAAGAGCTTAACATAAATAGGGCGAGAACGGACCGAGCGCAATGCAACATTTGTCCCTGCCGAGCGGGACAGAAGTCTCATAGGAGAGTGGCAAAAGTCGCACTGCTGCAAAGTGTGTCCCATCTGTTTTTTTTGGCATGTAATTCTCTTTACTTTCAACGAATGTATTATTAGACATACTATCATAATAATATATAGCCTTCAACGACCTCCTGAGCTGCCTGCCTGATGGCCTCAGGGCTAAAGAGGCCGCGAGTCGTTTTCCTCACCCTAACTATTGGCATGCAATCAATTAAAGAAAATACATTGTAAATAAACATGGTTTTAGGCTATTGTTTTTATGTAGTTCTATAGGTTAAGCTATTTGTGTTCATAAGGTAACGTCATTGTAAACGAAAGTAGCCTATAGCCTATAATCCAATTGACTGGAACCAGGGGGTTTGACAAAAGTTAAGAGGCAAAATAATTTGTCTTGACTGCATTTAAGATGTATCTTTCACATTAAAACTGCATACAAAGCTGACCAATAGCATTAGAAAGATCTCTTCGAGAGCTTTCATTTCACCTGTTCATTCTGCCCAAATGTCACTCGCGCACCCCTCTGGTTCTAAGCCATCACAACGCGACTTCTGTCCCGCCACGGTCTCCTGTCATTTCTCCCTGGCTTGCAGGCACGACTTGCTCGCACGAAATTTGAAAGCTATGCCATCATGTAGCCAGTAGATATGCTAAGAAAATTGCATATGTTTGCAAACTAAAACAAGTGAACACAATTTTACAATCGAAAAATGCTTATGAGACCATTATTTTACTTATATGGGGCAAAAGTGGTTTTCCATCGATATCTCTGTCAAATATGCTGCGATCGCGCCCAAAATTTGAAGGGAGCTCGTACACGGTAATATGTGTAGGCATGTATAACCACATATTTGCAGGTCCAGTCATTCTGGAGAAAATGGGAACGCGACTTTTGTCCCACGCGACTTTTGACCCGGCTCTCCCCTGCTATCATTTTGGGTTGGTAAAAGGAATACTTTCACCATTGAACTGAGTTTACAAGTGAACCATAGAACTCTTACTTTACAATACAACATAGATGTTACTTTACAATACAACATAGATGTTCTATGATGTTCTTTACAATACAACATAGATGTTAAAAGTTCCAAACTTTAGTTATGGCATAAAGTTGCAGCCCTGTAATGTGATTACACCAAGTCGCCATTTATTGCTGATATCTTTTGTGGTATACTGTACAGTCAAGCCGGAAAGTCTGCACACCCCGTTCACCTTCTCCACATTTTATCACATTACAGACTTATTCTACAATGGTGAGTTCATTTTTTCCTCAAACGTCTACACACAATAGCCAATAATGACAAAGTGAAAACAGGTTTTTAGAATATAGGTTATTAAGGGGTGACCTATCTGTATACACCCTTAACCTATTACTTGGCAGATGCACCTTTGGCAGCGATTACAGCTTCAAGGCGTCTTGGGAAAGAAGTTATGAGCTTGGCACATTTGTTTCTGGAGAGTTTTGCCCATTCCCCTTGGCATATCCTTGCAAGCTCTATCAGGTCGGATGGGAAGTGTCGGTACACAGCCATTTTTGCCCCTTTCCACAGATGTTCAATTGGATTCTAAGTTTGGCTGGGCCACTCAAGGACATTCCTCTCCGAAGTCACTACTTTGTTCTCTTGGCTGTGTGCTTCAGGTCGTCATGTTGGAAGGCAAACCTTCACCCCAGTCTGAGGTCCAGAGCACTCTGGAGCAGGTTTTCTTCAAGGATCTCGGTCCCTCTATCAGGACTAGTTGCCCCGTTCCCACTGCTGAAAAACATCCCCACATCATGATGTTGCCACCGCCATGCTTCACTGTAGGGATGGTATTAGCCCGGTGATGAGCGGTGCCTAGTTTCCTTCAGACGTGACAGTATTCAGGCCAAAAAGTTCAGTTTTGGTTTCATCAGACAAGAAAATCTGGATTCTCAGCACCATGCACCGAAAGTGCGTAGAACCCTATTGCAATATTCTTATTTTCCTTGATGCAAATAACTCTTGAGTCCTCAACCAAAAGTGCTGTAACTCTGCATGTCGCAACTACAGATCATGAGTATCTACGCCACAAAGACTCACTATGATTCGTCGATACTGTAGGTGGTGCTATAATAAGCAATTTAGCGTACAATGCTGCCATGTCCGCCCCGAATGACGAAAATGTATGAATCTTGGTAGACGTATGTTGTTCCTCATGAGAAACAACTTTGAAATGTGGACCCATGATCTCCGCCATGATGGATTTGGCTGCAGGTTAAAAACTTGGCAAAACCTACAAAAAGTTTCTTCTCATAAACTGTAAGTCTGATCGGTCTAAAATTGCATACCTATCTTTAGGGTGCATGTCCTCCTATAGGGTGTTCATGGCTAAGAGATCTAACCCAAGATGGCGGAGAAACTAGCATTTAAAAATAAAAAAAAGACCAAAAAATTGGGCTGCAGTTTTCCACCCAGAGACGGGATCCCTCGTAGCGGCATGACGTTCGTTGCTAACCCGCCGCGCTCGAAACAGAATGAATATCACCTATTAGCAAACATGTTCAGTCACAATTATACTGTTAAAACTAAGATGCCTGGGTAAAAAAAAGAAAGAAAGAAAAAAAGAAATGTTTTCCAACGGATATATTTGATGAAAGTAGATTAATAAGCAAGCCACTTGCTAACTCAGAGTGGGGAGAGCCATGAACACGTGTTTAGATTTCACATGAACGCAATCTGTTCGTGGACTACAAGAACGCGTCATTGATAACTTTGACTGCGCATGTCAAAGGTATCAGTGACGCTTTCTTTTCAAAGATGGCACGGTTCAATAGGGCTTCACTTTAGATTTCGAATCCTGGGGGCCTGGGGTACACTGTCTATGACCGGCTCTGACTTGAGGGGATGGAGTCTCCCCACCATGCCACTATCCACGCCACAGGCCCCACAACTCAGCCCCTGAGTGGGCTAGAGACACATGGTCTTCGCTGGTGGGTGCATGGAGATTGCCGGGAGGTCATTGCACTGCCCCCGACCAGCTCTGACCTGAGGGGGCGGAGTCTCACCACCACGCCACGGGCCCCACAACTCAGCTCCTGAGTGGGCTAGAGACACATGGTCTTCACTGGTGCGGGCAGGTAGGTAGCCTGGTATGACAATCCCGATCTAGCGAGCTCACTGCTTCGCTCCGCAATATCGGTCTGGCCTTCGATTAATTTAGCCAGGTAGGTTCACACACTTACTAGGAATTTGCTTTGGACTGTTGGTGCATGACACTAAAAAGACAACAATAGACAAGATGCAGGAACAGGACAGTACAAATGACAGGACAATGCAAATGATAATGCAGTGAAAAATAAGAAGCAATAACAAGAAGCAATAAGGCAAATACTCAGAAACAAGATGAACCTGTATATGCTGTATATGTTGCAGTCGGGTAGAAACTGCTTCTGTTCTGAGAGGTTTTGGTCCTAATGGACCACCGCCTTCTGCAGGAGGGGAGTGGTTCAAAGAGTTTGTGTCCGGGGTGGGAGGGGTCAGCTACAATCTTTCTTGCCCACTTCAGGGCCCTGGAGGCGTGCAGTTCCTGGAGGGATGGCAGGTTACAGCCAATGACACCCTGCAGCCTGGCCTTGTCTTTGGCTGTGGCGGCGGAGTACCAGGTGGTGATGGAGGAGGCGAAGATGGACTCTGGATGTGTTGAAGAGTATCATCATTTTATTTGCCATGTTGAACTTCTTCAGCCGCCTCAGGAAGTACATCCTCTATTGTGCCTTCTTGGTGAGGGAGCTGATGTTCAGCTCCCACTTGAAGTCCTGGGAGATGATGGTGCCCAGGAAGCAGAAGGACTCCACAATGAGTCCACAACCATCTCCACTGTCTTTAAAGCATTCAGCTCCATGTCATTATTAATCTTAAATAATTCAATATTTGCAAATGAATGGTTTGTAAGCTAAACACATTTGCTGAAAATAAGTGCAAACACAACGGCCTCGTGTTTTTGTGAAAGTCCACAATTCATACCCAATATCTACAATTCATGTCTTGTGTTCCCTCCTTTCAGACTTGGGTGGCAGCTACAGTACTTACATGACTTCCGGTCACCTGGCCTGGGTAATAATGGTAAGTGAACCAATTGAGTGTCTCAACATTAAAAAAAGACTCGTACTAGTGTTTATATTCTAAGTGTGTATCTGTATGCTGCTTGCACCTTGCTAAAATTATTTTTTAAAGGACAATGCTTGTTTTTGACCACCTGGACCTTATTTACGACATATTATAAGACGTTTGACTCACCAAGATCACTTTGGTGTAGTTCGGAGGCATGTAGAAGAAATTTAAAATCCAGCGCGAGCCAGGATATCCATGTAATGGCGGTGGTCGGGGCACCAAGAATGCAGTTTCTAAAAATCTATTTTCTGCCGCGGTTGTTTTCATCAATCTGTCTTTATGAATCGCTAGTTGTGCTTACATAGAGCGTAGACCTGTTGTGGTTTTTCACATGCCTCTGTAATATGATCTTTAGAAACGTCTTTCGAAACGAAATAGCTTCCCCACTTGCTCCAGCACGCATGCGCACAGCGCGCA
The DNA here is from genome assembly GCF_949987555.1 of Borostomias antarcticus. Lineage (NCBI taxonomy): Eukaryota > Metazoa > Chordata > Actinopteri > Stomiiformes > Stomiidae > Borostomias > Borostomias antarcticus. Next base: position 46,201,547 of record NC_140234.1, on the reverse strand, counting down.
ATCGTTGCTCCAGCACGCAATCGTTGCTCCAGCACGCTGTGCACATGCGTGCTGGAGCAAGAATCCTCTCCTTTGTGATACTGCATGTTTGGCGAGTTTGCATCCCAATAAACTAGTCTAGACTAGTTTGGTATTTTGCATACTAAGCCTGTTATAAGGTTATTTACAATCATTTACAACGATCCATATCACAATTTTGACACTGCAGTCTTTAGATATTAGTGCTCATTGCTCATGTCACAGATAAGTACAAAATACAGTAGATCTATTTATGGGCTGTAAAGTGATTTTGGGGCTTGTGTCCATGTAGGTGGACAACCCAAGGTTCTAACAAGTAGTCTAGTATGATATATTTAAAAGCCTCTTTTAATGAAGAATTTTTCTTCTCTTCATCTCATCTTTTTATGTTTGTTTATTTTCAGCGACTGCTCGTCAATATAGCAAAAAGATCTTGCAGATGATCACCACATGATGTCATCATTCAAGTAATTAAAATATCCTCAAGCCCAAGTACAACAACACAGAGGATCAGAGATTGATGTTGCATTACACCAAATGCATACAAATATATATTGTATTGTGTCTGTCTGTCTGTGTGTGTGTGTGTGTGTGTGAGTGAGAGAGAGAGAGAGAGGCCCATAAAAGCTGCCTGACCTCAATTTCCTCCCAGGTCTCTACTCGTCCAGAGGGTTCTTAGCTGTTGGATCCTTAAGGCTCAGCAGATACATTTTAAAGACTAGATGTGTTTTTCTTACTGATATTGAACTATCGAATAACAATTGCTTTTCCTACTGATATTGAACTATTGAATGATAATTGTCTTCTTCTTACTGTTATTGAACCTAGATGATATTTCTCTGATAAAGGATATGTTTGCTGTATAGTCTGTACTGGCATAAAGCTAATAAAAGCTAATTTAGCTATAACTTCATGTCAGTTGATAACCTAGTGAAAGGGGTAGTGTACTATTTTGGACATTCAGCCCTTTATGATATGTCTAACATTAATCTGAAACATAGAGACCATAATTTCTCTGATCATTCCAGTATTGAGCAAGTCAAATTTCTTTGCAATGGAAGTGGCCAGGGCATATGAATGTGTAGCTTTTTCTGACATGAGAAGTTCATGGTTTAATATAACTTGATCTCAGTATGATATCCTGAAGTTTATAAGCTATCTGCTAACCGAATGTTGAAACAAAAGCTATATTTGGACCAGAACTATTTCGCTGACCGCACTACGTCACTACGTAAACTCTGTCGCTACGAGAGGGGCAGGCCGGGGGAAAAGAGTTTATAATGGACTTTACTTGCTATTAAACATAAGAAGACAACGAAGGAGTTTACTAGTAGCCTACAGCAGAACTATTTTGTAATGGGATGTATCATTTATAGCAGCAATATTGTGCGAATGTGCTGTCCCCAGTTGTGGGAATAAAGTGAATGCAACATCAAAACCTATCTCTTTTCATAGGTTTCCGTTTGCAGACACAGACCGGTTGAAACTTTGTCTCGTTTTGGGGATCGACAAACACTAAAATCCGAGTGCTCCGTTGGTCAGACTTTCGTGTTTGTGGAGTACATTTTTTTGTGGAGTAAAGTGATTTTTATTTTACTAGCTAGAGCAAATCCCCAGAGAAAGATCTTAAAGAACACAGCTGTTCCTTGTGTCAGACCAGCAGCACTAGCTGGGGTAGGTTGTATGTGTAATGCTATATCAATTTAGATTTATTTTACGAACACGTGTTCTGACCCATGCACTCAGTGTCTTACTAACAAAATGTAGATATAAGTTGATTTCTTGTAACAGGACTGCTATTACTGTTGTAGTTACCTGCTACTACTACCTACTTGCGTGATGGAATCATTTGTGTTTTTTTAATCAGTGCCTTGGGGTTGTGTGTATCCCTCCATTAGGCTAGCCGATTCAATGTTTACTGTATGTTGTAATATTACAATGTGGGCCAGATATACAGTATAAGCTATTAGCTTTAGGGAAAGGAACAGAACAATTCAGTTTTGATAGATGGGGTGTCTTACTGTATAAAAATCATAGCCTACTCAAATTTGGACAACTGAGCAATCAATTCGTATAGGCATTTAATCACATACTGTATAGCCTAAAGCACCAATGGTATTGAGAGCTCTCCATTTGGTCCCTCAAGCCTGGGCCTCCGTTTCCAATTTATTTTGAGTGAAAAAAAAGTATCTAAAACTGCCCGGTTTATTAGGAATGGAAAGTCTGCGTCCTCAGTTGCGCACCCTGGAGCCGATTCCGTGTCATCCATGCATACATCCAAGTTTTCAAGCGCATTCAGAAGCAAAAGGTCCCATTCCCTACAACACAAACTCTTCTCTTCTGTGGGCACTTTTTACATGAACACCAAAAGTCCCCCATTGTTATAGAAATAGCGTTGGCAGCAGGTTTGGGTTGATTGGCAGACTGAGCTTCTTCTCTTGCACGCCGATCATCCATCTCTTGGAGTTCCTCGTCTGTGTATTCAGGCTCAAATCTGTAGCTAGTGCCATGATATACAAAATGAAGTTTTTTGTCATCATAATAATAATGACCCATTGTCCACAAATAGCCTACGTTGCTTCAGCTCAACAAATGTAGAAAGTGCTCACCCAGCTAGGTAGATTCCTAAATAGCCAGGACTACTTACCCCTTCCCCGAACCCCTCCGCGGGAGAGGTGAAAAGGAGGCTGGAGCAATGCACATATCCAAGCCTTGCACGCAAGCACCCAAGCACGCAAGCATGTAAACAGACAGTACACAGTACATTTCACAGTACAGCATACTGAGACCGGTAAGATTACACATTGAGCTTCCTGCTAGTTTTTCTTGAGTTTTTCAATGTGTATTCGTATGCCCTGGTCACTTCCATTGTAAAGAAATTTGAGTCCGACGAAAATCGCGATCTAACGTTTGAGAGATCAGTGAAATTATGGTCTCTATGTTTCAGATTGATCTTAGACATATCATAAATACTGTAGGTCTAAATGTCCAAAATAGCATACCACCCCTTCAAAGAGAAATGTATGTTATACTGTGACAAATAATGCTATATTGTTACTTATACAACGGTTAGTTCTGGTTCTTGATTCTGATTGGCTGGAAGCCGTGTTAAAATACTTCAACACACACCTGGGACGCCATTTCATTCCATTTTCAGTATTAATGCGCCTCCCATTTGATCCAATGCATTGTAGTTGTTGTTGTTGCTTGGCAACCCTTTTGTTATGGGAACTATTTTGCTCGGCGGAATTGAGGGAAAGATGCCTCATTTTGAATAAATCTTAATATTTTACATTGCTGTGTTCATTTTACACTAATAGATGTAGTAACCATTGTATAAAAGCAATAAACCACTCAAGGCCGTGTGTTATAGTGATTTTATAACAGCTAGGGGGGTTTTAGGCACTCCGCTTCACGTTGTGCCTAACAACGTCCCATAGCTGTTATAAAATCACTATAACACACGGCCTTGAGTGGTTTATTGCTTAAATGAACCCCTGCACTTAAAGTTGACTGCATCTGCTGAACTCACACATTGAACTATACTGACTGACACATTTCTTAGAATCATAGATGTAGTGGTTACATTATGGTTGGAAACCATAATCTGTAACTTGATGATGCATGAGTTGAAAGTGTTTCCCTACTATTGTTCTTATTGGCTTACAGCCGTAATAGTGCTTCCATAAAAGTGTCAGTATGTTTTTGGAAGCCTCACATTTTTCTGACCTGATCACCAGACTGACGTCCAGCTCTGAACCAGATTTATGACCTCGTTATTCTGTAACTTTACCTTTTGATACTTACATTTTGATAACTAAAACATTTTTTTTTACTGTTGTTTGTAGTTTTGTGAACATCTTCTCCTGACATGTACGCATAGAGGGACGTATCATGACCCAGCGGAACCCAGCGGACCCAGAATGGAGCCCTGGGGCACACCACAGGATAGGGCAGCGGACTTGGACTTAAAAGGGCCAGTGGCCACAGGGAATTTCCTATCTGAGAGGTAAGAGGGAAACAAGTCAAGGACGCTCCCAGATATACCAACCCACCCTCTTAGCCTGTGTATCAGGATTTGATGATCCACAGTGTGAAATGCTACACTAAGGTCAAGCTACACCAGGACAGAGCATTGACCAGCATTACAGGACATCATAATATCATTTGAGACTCTGAGAAGATGATGTAAATGGATTCAGTTCCAGACAGATGTTTTCCAGAAGCCGTCACAGACGCTGGTGTTTATTAAACAATTAAGCATTCTAAGGTTACAAGACAGCCTAGCATCAGACTAGGCTAGAGTACAATTACATTGTCGCTTGTCGTAGCACAGAGTGGAAGGCGGAAGCAGTTTGGACGGAGCGCAGTCCGGAAGATGCAGCAAGAGGAAGCAGCAGCTGCATTGGCTAAGATAAGCTAAGCTCCCATCAAGAGCTTCCCCTTAAATATGTCTTTAACTAGGTCATAAGACAGATCATGTCTGGGTGAAGAATGCAATCGTGCTCAATATGGTCATTGGTCACACCACCAGGCCAGATTTAAAGCATAGCCAGGACGACCGGAACCTTCTAGGCTATGGAGTGTCCAGTGTCTGGTTGTGCAATTGCACCTGCTGCTTACTACTTAGTGAAACGACTGGTCAGTTTAAATGCTGCCAGGAAACTTCCCTATACGGACTCAAAGCTGTGTGGCTATTCATACACAGTCTAGGGCCTAGAGGTCAACTGAGTGCAGTTTACGTTAGCAATAGTGAATTATGTCTGCAACAACAAAAGGTGAAGTTTTGCCCACTTCAATTGGAGGCAAGAACTATGTAATCAGCCCTGAGGGGAAGAGAAAGACCCATCTGTGTCATATTAACTTGTTAAAGCAGTACCAGGGTCGTTCTCATGGACAGCCCGTTGCCACTATGGGACAGTTGTCAGTAGAAGATGTGAGTGGAGAAGATGAAACTGTTGGGTTCCGCTTGAGGAACTCTGAGGCTCTGAAGTCTCTTGATGATCAGCTTGGACATTTGCCTACAGAGTGGAAAGCTGAGATTAAGGCTCTTGTGGCAGAGTTTTCACTCCTTTTCCAGGATATCCCAGGGCGCACCTCTCGAGCGGTCCATGATGTGGATGTAGGGTCTGCCAATCCAGTTAAACAGCACCCATATACAGATGTGGGAAGTTAGAAATGTCACATGCTGCAGCATTTCACCTCGCGGTATTTGGCAGGGAAATCCCGTTGGAAATCTCGTGGGATTTCAGACGGGTGTTATTTCGTTTTAGTGATGCACCACCGCCAGGTGGCGTCTTTGAGTAGATTTAGCAGGCTGGGCTCAGTGTTTTTCTCCTATAGTCTACGAATGAAGCATCATTAAATTTCACATTCTTTAATTTAAATGCTCTGTTGTAAAGCACTTTGAGCTGAATTTATCTGTATGAAAGGGGCTATACAAATAACGTTTAATTGTTATTATTACCTTGTTCTCAAACACATGTTTTCTCCATCTCGATGTAATTTAATTATTACGAACACCTATAATATATCTAGGCCTACAGTAGCCTATCTATCTCGGCAACTGACGTCGGGTCAAGACGTGGTGTCTGTTAAGTCAAATGCGCAAAATAACAGTATTGTAAATATATTTGTTAGTAAAGATGTGGTGAACGTGAGGGTTTTGCGTTTTGTTTCTGGAACGCATTCAACTGGTAGGCTACTCGTAAACCCCGGAAGTAAATTTGAAGACAGGGCACCAGCTAATGTAGCCAAGTCTGAGCGCAGTAGGCTATATGGCTTCAGCACGATACAAAGAAAAAATAAGCTTGATCGGAGGTGTGGATCCATACAAAATTGAAATAGTCGCCATGAGTAAAGATCACTCATTGCCAATCATATCCGGACATTAACTATCTTGTGCATAGCGGCATAAAACATTGAAGTCCGCCTGTCAATGACTTTCCCTAAAATTGTGTTCTGTTGCACCCCCTATTGTTAAATTATAAATGAAAAAAACATACACAATATTTTGTTATTTGAATGATCTTGAATATATATATATATTCAAGATCATTCAAATAACAAAATATCGTGTATGTTTTTATTTATTTATACCGGCCGCCAGCTGTTCAATGAACGGCTATAGGGAATGCGCAGTTTCGCGCTGGCTACAGCCTATTATATGCACAGTTTCGCGCTATGTAGGCTATTATAAATAAGTATTATTCATTGGGGGAGCTTGGACTCGCTGGGGACTGGTGGAGAGACGCAGAGCCTCCCCAGACGCGACATCCTCCAGTTGGCTGAAGAGCTGCGTGCTCTGGCGTCCAAACAGCCACCTGCGGCGCCCCTCGCAGTGTCCACAGAAGAATAACCCCCCAAAAATACTTGCATGGTGAAGACAAGCTGCAGCAAGAACAGAACTGTCTACCAATGCATGAAGTGCACCTAGCTGTCTGTGAGAGGCTATAGCAGAGGATATGTGCGAAGTGTATTTGAGCTGCCGCCTCAACCGTGCGTATAAGAGCAGAGCGCATCATATAGCTACAACTAGTAGCCCATAGCCATTAAAACGGCTTATTGTTTTATTCATATATCAACTAGATAATTCGATAATAATGAGTAGCCTAGTAGGCTATAAAATGAATTCAATAGGGCAAGCCTTAAGTTGTAGCCTAGGCTACAGTACAATCACAAGACGCATAGGCCTAGCCTATCGTAAAAAGCGTTGCGTTCTCATAGGCCTATATTAACTTAGATAATTATTAATTATGCTCAGGTCATAATGTCCGTTGAAAATAATTCCCTCTTAAGCAGAATTTGAATTGTATTAAAATAGGCTAAAATTAAACTTCCACATATTCTGATTCCTTCTAGGTCTATATAAAAAAAAACATTTTTTTAATGTGTAGCCTATAGGCTTCTGCGATGAACAAAACAGCCACAATGTAGCCTGCTTAGCGAGCGAGAGGGCAGTCTACCATAAAGTGTATAACCATAATGTAATATATCTAGACTACATGCATTGTGGTATTTCTTTATATAGCCAATTGTTTCTCAATAAACAGTTATGTCATCCTCTGAGTCCGAATGTAGGCTAATAGACCGGCAGCTCTAAATGCCTTCCCAATCAATGAGACATGGTTGTAAAAATGATGTTTTATTGATGAAAAGGGTAAAACTGAAAAACATGGAGAGTCATTGCATTGATTGATGCAGTCCGCTACCAGCAAACACTGAAAATACAGGTTCTCAATTTATTTAGATTAGACTAGCCTATCCAACTGGACCACTCCAATGAATGTTGAACGTAGCCTACTTTTATTCTTTAGGTTTTACAGAATCGGCCTACAATGTCCACACATGCATGCGCCATCTGACTAGCTCGTCACTCGCCAGCGAACCTGGACTAGACTATTGTAACCCCCCCCCCCCCCCCCCCCCAAATGCTTTTATATTCAAATAAACTGGATGAACCGGTTTCCTAGCCCTGGATCGTGGGGAGGGGGGTAGCCTGCGTTAGCGGGTGCTTTGCCATGACCGGCCATTGAATTCGCTAGTTTGATTGATAGATGGATGGATTAACGTCCAAAGTAGATTGTGCAAGTATTGTATAGGCCCATGTGTAAGAGATGAATGGCTGTAACCATGAACTCAGCCAGAGGTAGGCCCTACTGTAGATTATCAGCATTATCACCAGTCTCAATTTATGTCTCAATTTATGTGTTGCCATTCATTTAAACCACCATCTCATCTAGACTACTTCTGTTGCTGCATTTTTACATTTATGCTTTCATGATTTTAGAGCGCAATAAACATTTTCCAGGATTCCAATAAGTCCATCCATTCATCCAACTTTGTTCTGAGCGCAGCGCAGGCTGGTAGCCTACTGTCAAGGCTCACGACTGATGCACTCCCTTAACACGTCTCGCATCCCCAGACCATCAAGAGAATTTCAATATGAAAGACCTTGGGATTCCAGGAGTCAAGGCCGTTTCAGACGGGGAGCGACATTCCGCCTGCGTTCTCGCTCGGATAAGCGGGGGACGCACGCGTCCTGCGCGCAGCGGGGAAAGCTGACTACAATTCAGCTCTTGTCGCGGGCGGGCGTGTGCAGCCTAGTTCCATATGAGAACTCTCCTCGGTCCAATTCCGTATAGTAGATCAGCCTGTGTACTTTCAACGAATGTATTATTAGACATAATATCATAATAATATATATAGCCTTCAACGACCTCCTGAGCTGCCTGCCTGATGGTCTCAGGGCTAAAGAGACCGCGCGTCGTTTTCCTCACCCTAACTATTGGTAGCTATCAATGAAAGAAAATACATTGTAAATAAACATGGTTTTAGGCTATTGTTTTTATGTAGGCCTATAGGTTAAGCTATTTGTGTTCATAAGGTAACGTCATTGTAAACGAAAGTAGCCTATAGCCTATAATCCAATTGACTGGAACCAGGGGGTTTGACAAAAGTTATGAGGCAAAATAATTTGTCTTGACTGCATTCAAGATGTATCTTTCACATTAAAACTACATACAAAGCTGGGAATGCTAAGAAAATTGCATATGTTTGCAAACTAAAACAAGTGAACACAATTTTACAATCGAAAATGCTTATGAGACCATTATTTTACTTATATGGGGCAAAAGTGGTTTCTCTTCCTGCTTCTGCCTAAGCCCTCCACAATACCACAACACAACAGTGTCATGTTTTACCGAAGGAGAAGTGAAGAAGACGGTAGCTAGCAGTAGCTAAAGCAGTTAGCTAATGTTAAGATCATTCCTCTAGCTGCTTTGCTGCTAATGCGAGTTCGTCTCCGTTCCTGCCCGAGAAACAGAAGTTGAACTAATAGCATCAAAATCAAAATAGCTACAGGAATCATCGTTGTAAAGTTAGCTATCTGTTTTTTAGCCACCGACAGCTACCGTTAATATTATGGAAGCTGCTGTCGTGAGCTAACTTGCTATCACGGTCTTATCGTGCAGCTTCACAGCCTGCTATTAGCAGACAGCACTAAAGTTGACAAAATCACACTTGCACATCATTAGAATTCCAACCATTTATATGGGATTTATCATTCAACTAAACATGGAACCTGAATACTACCTGATATTTCAACCTGCTGCCATCAGTGATCGGCGTGTCTGCTTGTTTGAGTCATGAATATCTTACGCAGTTACATTCCATGTGTCCCAAAACTGTTAAATCATTCCCCATGTAGTTCACTATGAGTCGCACTCAATACATCCATGGTAATAGGGAGGGAGTGAGTGAACCATTTCAAACACATCTCTGGTCAGCTCCATTAGCCATCTTACTCGTCCTGATACCATGTTCCATATGAGAACACTCAGCCTAATGTATTAAACTTCTACTTGTCCCGACAGTTAACAGATATAGAGCCGGCGACAGTTACAGAGATAGAAACTATAAATAGATAGGCTTTGTTCGTAATAATTAAATTACAACCAGACAGAGAACAAGGAGTTTGAGAACGGTAGGCTCATCTAATGTGCGAGATGAGCTACAGCAATGGGTCAATGAGTGGTATTACTGCGCCCCTATGGGCAGGCGAGCGGTGGTGCGGAATGCCGTAAAGCGCCTGTTAGAATACCGCGGGTCAAGTTACATTCTTATGTTCCCACATCTGTAGGCTTGCACCGTCTAAATTGCAGACCTTGAGAGAGGAATTGTCATATATGCTAGAGATTGGAGCTATAGAACATGGACAAAGTGACTGGAGCTCTCCTATAGTATTGGTTCCGAAACCGGACAACACATCCAGGCCATGCATTGACTATAGAAAGGTGAATCAACTGACTAAGGCTGATGCTTTCCCAATTTCCAGATTGGAGGACTGTATAGACCGGATTGGCCGAGCAGAAGTGGTGTCAAAATTAGATCTACTCAAAGGGTATTGGCAGGTGCCTCTGTCCCCACGGGCCAAGGAGATTTCAGCTTTTGTAACATCTGATGGCCTCTATGTCTGTAACGTTCTTCCATTTGGCATGAAGAATGCCCCCGCTACATTTCAGTGGTTAATGAATACCATCACTCATGGATTGAGCTTGGTGGTTACTTACATAGATGATGTGGTAGTGTTCAGTAATTCCTGGGAAGAGCATGTCAGACACTTGCGAGAGCTCTTGGGAGAGGTTACGGGAGGCTGGTTTGGTTGTAAACCTACCAAAGTGCGAGTTTGGGAAAGGTCAAGTAACTTACCTTGGGCATCAGGTTGGCCAGGGAAAGGTGATGCCTCGCCAGGCAAAAGTGGAGGCCATTCTTGGTCTGCCCCCACCAAAGAACCGACGGGAGGTCATGAGAGGGTTGGGTATGTGTGGATACTATAGAAGATTTGTGCCTAACTTTGCTGCAGTGACTGAAACTTTGACTAATCTCCTTAAGAAAGAGGCAAAATTTATGTGGACAGAAGCCTATGAGCGTGCTTTTGGAGGTGTGAAAGCCATCTTGGCCTGTAAACCTGTGTTGCAGGCTCCAAACTTCGATGTGCCGTTCAAGCTGGCCATGGACGCCTGTGACATTGGTCTGGGAGCAGTATTTTTGCAAGCAGATGCAGCCAGACTAGATAAACCAGTATCTTATTTCTCCAGGAAGCTAAATAAACATCAGAAAGGGTATTCCATCATTGAGAAAGAAGCTTTGGGTCTTGTCTTGGCGGTAAAACACTTTGAAGCATATGTGTCTCACTCAGGTCGGGAGGTGGTGGTGTACACAGACCATAATCCACTGGCCTTCCTAGCAAAGTTCAGTACATCCAACCAGAGAGTGTTCCGGTGGTCACTTTTCCTGCAGCCGTATATTCTGATTGTACAGCACGTGGCAGGGAGGAATAACATCTTGGCAGATGCACTATCCCGTATGCCAGTAGGGGAGCCTACTTGAGTTACCAATTAGTCACTGTGAGGATTTTGATTGTGGTGATTTTTCCTTCTTAGGAAGATGAGAGATTTGCTAGCTCTAAGGACATGGCATATTCCGACACATTTTTTAGAGAAAATTGGAAAAAGGAAAATAAATAAGTAAATAAGACAGAAATATACAAAAGGTAGAGTTGGGTGATAGTTGTTTTCTATATTTTTGCTTGTTTATGGGGGGAAGGATGTTACGCCAGGTCTTAGCTATTAGTTAGAGCTAGGGGCAGACTGACGACACATGGGGGGTGTGGTTTGTTGCTCATTAGCGGCTCATGAGAAGCTGGGCAGGTACCCTTTTTGGACAACACGAACACGCTGACCACACAAGGACCATGAAATGCCACCGTGCGATTGAATTCTTTCTCCCCCATAATTATGGACTTAAGTGAACACCCTTTAAAAAAAATACTGAACGGACCATCAAGGAGCGAGCTGGCCGCGCATCCATTCCAGGGGCTGTCGTAGAGGGCCCATCGGCGTCGAGCTGGTCAAATTCCCACCTGGGTTGCGGTGAGTAGAGCGACCCTATCCCCCCTAACTAGGTTAGCTTGCTCTCACCCAGGTAAGTCAGGCATACTCAACACATCTACCTACACGTAGGGAGAGACGTTCAGGTTACGGGCTGACTAGTCTTGTAGAGCAGTGTCAGTAGAAGTACGAGCCAGGCTAGTCGACCCCCCGTCTCATTTTAGCAAAATATTTCGACCAGCTACTTGGGAAGTCATGTAAAGAAGAATGCAATGCAACATTGCCTAGAAAGAATTATGGATTATTGAGACAATAATTTCACTGTCATTTTAAAAAGGCAGGAATGAGAAACTTGAATTGATAGGGATAGTTCAGGGATAGTTCAGTCCAAAACCTTACTTTCTGGTGTTTTGTATGATATTGGTACATTCGGGCACTGTGTGAACACCATCGAACTATCAAATGAGTGTTTTCTTTAGTTTTGGAGAGCTAGACGATTTATTTTTTTTGTCACATTTTCAGCTCGTTTTGTTTGTGACGTCCCAACACATGACGCGTCTCTGGGAGCACTCCCCCATCCACGCCCACAAAAGAAAAAAGACGTGAACTTGAATTTTGCGCCATTGCTAACTGATTCACCCATCGTTACAGTAAGTACACCGCCTTGTTACAGCTTTCACAAAGAGCCTGATTCATTAACATTATAATCAACTAGAAAATAAATTTCCTGGAGAAAATGTGAGGTGGGCTAGTTGCTGAATCTGGTTGTAACAACTACTGCCAAAACTATTATACATTTACAACTACTATAAACACTATTGCTATTACTATTATAACTACAAATATACTGTTAGCACTACCAATACTACTAAATACATTTCTATATAAATATAAAAATCTACTGCTTGTAATACACACAAAAATAGATTTGACATCTCATGACTCATCGTTTTAATAAGCTCAATAGCTCAAAAAAGGTATGAATATTAGTTTACAGTCTGAATGTCATTCTGAATATGTATTTGAATATTAGGAAGGTAGGATGGTAGGACGGAAGTTAGTAGCCTAAGGAAGGAAGGTAGGATAAATGCTACCACAGTAGTTGTTGGAGGTGTTGGTATGGAAGTTGAGGTGAATGCTACTACTGTTGTTATAAAAAGGATGCCTGTTGAGAGGATTACCCTACATTAACAGATCATCACTGCAGTGGTGTAAGGGTTAACAGTAGTGTTAGGGTTAACAGTAACCTTACTGTTAGAGTTAGGGTATATAACAACTAGAGGTCGACAGATTAATCGGTTTGGCCGATTAATCGGCGCAAATATGACATTTTGAAACTAGTTACTATCGGCACATAGTATCGGCCATTTTTGCACCCCCAATGGTCACCCACGCAATGTACAAAGAGCCACGTGCCTGGAGACCTGTCAATGTAATGTCATTCTGTGAACTGTGAATTTATATTAAATGAAAGTTGACTTTGTATAAGACAGCTGTATTCATAAATTATACTATGGAATTATAACTGCATAGACGCACAGTACTGCTGCCTAGCACTGAGCTTTTAGAGAGAACACTGTGTAGCAAGCACTTTCAGCCAACGTTAGCTAGCTAACTTTTGCCACTCTTCATATAAAGCTAGCTATGAGGATAACGTTAAATGGTTAAAGGAGTAGTAAAGGGAAAATGCATGTTCAGCCCTGTTTTATGGTTACTTATGATCATATACAATGGTTCAGATCAAAACTTTGACAAAACTAGCACTTTTGAGAAAGTTGATAATTGCTCTACCACCGTTTAGTCATACAATGGATGTGGGTGAGCACCTTGAAAAATCATTCAAAAACATGTTTAACTCTCGATTTCAAAGACAAGAAGCTCATTGAGGGGCTAATTGGTGTCCGCAAAGTATGAATCCTGTAGGGTGTATTGATCATTTTATGAAATCCATTGACTTGTATTGACGCGACCGTTGTAGATGTGTAGATCAATCCGCAGAGGGGATTCAGGAAGTGGAACTACTTACGGTAGCTATTGTTATTGTTTATGTTGCTAGGGTACCTAGTTTGCAGAAGTTTACACACGTATGTGCTGCGACTAAATAGTTCTATGCTTAATATTTAAAAAAGCTTTTCCAGATGAACTAGAATCTTACTTTATGGCGAAGTATATGTCAGAACGCCAACTAACACCTCGATGAGTTTCTTGTCTTTGAAATTGAGTTTAACATGTTTTTTTGAATGATTTTTCACGGGGCCCACCCACATCCATTGTATGACCAAAACGGTGGTGGAGCAATTATCAGACTTTCTCAAAAGTGCTAGTTTTGTCAACTTTTTGATCTGAACCATTGTATATGATCATAAGTAACCTTAAAACAGGGCTAAACATGATTTTTCCCTTTACTACTCCTTTAAGGACTTTGTAAATGCCTGTACGCTTCCTGGTGTCGAGGTAACTATGGTTACAAACAACAAATGTGTGGAAGTTGGGGCCGCGGCCTGTCAATCATTTCTCACTGACACGCCCAATTTGACACGCCCACAAAACGAGGTGAGCTTGGAGAGGGGGAAAAGTGGGCATATAAAAAGGAGTTTTATAGTACATAAAAATGACAGAATAACAACACTTATGGACATATTCCTTGATTTTACCTACAGATAACTGCCGTGTGTCACATTGAACCACTGTATTATCTAGAGAGTCGCTGATTTCAAACGAACTGTCCATTATACTGTATAACCTATACCTATTCCACTCCCACTGTGCCCATGCATTACCTGACAACTCTATACACCCCCTTTCCAGCTCAGCACAATTTCCATGACACGGTGCGTGAGAGGACTTAATTCTCTAACCAGCTCCACATGGCTCCCAGGAGCAGGAGGCACATGCCCGGAGCAGGCAGGCCTGAAAACACTCCGAGTGTTAGCACAATAGCTGTCTGTGTGGCATGTGAGGAGTAATGGACTGGGGGAGAGGAGGAGAGGATTAAGTGGTGGTTTGGGTACACAGCAGTGGTGGTGGTGGTGAGGCTGGCAGAGGCCCAAGACTTCCAAGGCCATGAGGGAGTGAGTGAGGCGGAGGGAGAAGGTTAAATCCAGGTCTCTCTGAGGCACCATACTGTACAACACTGTCAAGGCCAAGCTCTAATACCTGCCTACTAGAAATGCCCATACTGAAATGTTCAGTTACAGCATAGGAAAGGCTCTGGATGCTTTCTGCCTATGAGTCATGTCATGTGTAATGGAAAGGCTTCTGACAGCCTACTAGCCCGTTAGCCTATTTTATTGGAGTAAAAATCCATGTAATGCAAATACTGTGGAAGGTAGGTCATTAGCTAAACATAGGGAAAAGTAAGGCATGACGGCATTAACCAACACCATTTGCTCTCTCATTAACATGGACAGTAGAGACGCAGTCCTTATGTAAGTGCGCACAAGGAAAATAACCGTCTATTCTAAACAATGGGCCAGCTGATTTTGTTCAATCCCAGATCCATTCTTAACAAAACCATGTGTGTGTTTAGCTTGCAAAAGTCAACCTGAGACAAAATTAAACACAATCCAATCATGTGAGGCCACTCCAGAAACTATAAACATTTCACTACAACCAACAATGCATGGCAAGAACTGAACAGTCAATAAACATTAGATAATGAAGATAAGTGAATTATAGGGATGCATTGATGCCGATGTTTACCTTGTTGACTGCCATCGGCAAATAAAATGACATTTACTGATGGCTGTGTCCGATGTTTATGACGCACCAATTATGGCAGAAGATCCATGACATAAGAGGGCAAAATGCAGGCTACAGTACAGTGTGTGCCTGCTACGAATGAGTAGTTTGTTTTAAAATTAAAGTGAAATAAAAATGTTGGCCTTGTGGGAATATTTCACTGTCTCTGAGAAAGACAAGCGCTATGCAATGCAATGCAAACACTTTATTTCATTGTTTCCCTGGCACAAAAGGGGAAATAAAAAATAAATAAAAAACATTGGCATTGTCCGGATTGTTATTTTAAACATCAGCATCAGATCTGATTATCTACTCTACCTTTGTTTGTTTTTCCAATGTTTTTGAAATGGCATATCCAAAAATATTCCCCACATAAATTCCTTTCTCAGATGTTTCACTGAGGGAGTACATGGATGGCATGGATTCCCTTGCTTTGCCCTTTCAGGACATACTGTAACTTCAGTAGCTGAATAAGCTCATTTGCCCGGTCGCGTGTAGGCCAAGTATATAGCATGTTACCTCAACTAGGCTAATGGTTCATTCATGTGGTATCAGATTAATCTGAAAATAAGTTAAATGACTGGGAAAATTCACATGAACGCCCCCTCAAGTCGTAACAACAACTTGGCAAGTCATCGAAAATTTTTGCACACGATTTGCCGACTTGTGATGTCATAAGCAGAAACATGTCAGACAAAAGTAAATGTTTGGTAACTTTTTATTAAATCACGTATTGCATATAAATTTTTTGTTTTGTAAGGTAAGCCATATGGTATCGTTGCAACCGTTTCTGTCCACGTAATATTTTAGTGGTTTTAGGGCATCCTTTGGAACTGGAAACGGCTATCAGCGTGTTATTTAAACTCTTTGAGAAATAAAATATGCATCTTGTTTTTAACGTCCATGTTGTTCCCACATTACAATTTTAAAGCTCATGAACACATCAAAGTCGTAAGAATGACTTCCCAACTCGGGGAAATGGGACCATCCGGGGAGCACATAAATGCATTGGATACACTGCAAACGTTTTGTGTTGGCATTCTAGGATGCCCCTTGCTTAACCTTGCATCACCAGGCTTTCCTCAGGGGCAACCCGTGGTGGAAGCGGAAGTGATGTGTTTTGCGTGTCACAATATCAGGAAGACAACAAACACTTCGACATGCAAATGTATCTACATGCTCATAAAAGAAAGAAGTCCGGTATTTAGTTGCATTGAAGCCATCCTTCCAGAAAGTCCACTGACGTAGCTACAATCTTCCAATCCAGTCTGCTCCATGCACGTTTATCATATTTCTTTCCCATCATTACAGCGAGTGAGTGGGGAATTGTGGGAAGTGTGGTTCTTAAAACGCAGTGACGATTTTATCACGACCAGAGGGGCTGCCAAAGTGCCAAGATATCTCATGTAGCTTTAAAATTTGTGAACTGAACTTTGAACTAGCTCATCTAAATTGTGAACTTGCAAAACACTGCTGAACAATTTGAAGAGTCGTTAACCCTTCACCCATAGAATGCTCTTATCCATCACAAGATGACGTGTTTACTCAATCAACCTTCAACCCCAAACTTTTTGCTGTGTCTGCTGTGTTTGGTCATTGTTGTTGATCAACTTCCCAGCCATTCTGGAGCATCTTGTCTGCTACAGTAGCATTGTCAGTATTAGGCCTACAGTATCACAACAGGCGCAAATTTGCCATACCTGTAGCTGCGACCACATATGTGCATGTGCAAAAGCATGCATGTGACGCCACACCCAATTTTTGCAGACCAACCAACCGATAACTTTAAAGCTACTAATCACAGCTCTATATTAGGATTTGCATTAGCTTCCCAATTTGCCAATGTGGTCACATTTCAAATGCCTGCCATCTCTTTGTTTTTTGAGATATCTGCAAATATTTTGACATGGTGTTAGGCTACCCATGCCAAATCAGTTTCCGAGATTATTGTTGTAAAAAGTTATAAGCACTTGACAATTGTATCCAAATTATTAGTTTTTTAAATGCAAATTTTTCCTCCATCTTGGATTGGATCTCTCAGCAACATCTTACTGGGAGACATGCGCCATACTTGCATATACTGTATACAGTATGTGAAACTTCAGACCAATCAGACTTGCTGTTTATGAGGAGTTACCTTTTATAGGTTTTGCCAAATTTTCAACCTCAAAAAATCCATTTGGCGGACCAAATGGGTTCTTAAGGTAAATTTGTTCCCCACAAGGAACGACATAAGTGTACCAAGTTTCATATATTTTTGTCAAACAGCGTGGAAATGCCAGAATTTTGAAATATGTGTTTTGAATAGGTTACTATAGTGCCACCCATGGATGAATCATTGTCATTCTTTCTGGCGTAGTTACTCATGGTCTCTAGTTGCAGCATTTTTAGAGAAAATTTAGAGCACTTTTGGTCAAGAACATTTTGAGTTATCAAGAAAAAGTTTTGTGGACCAACCAACCAACCGACCGACCTACAGAGCGAGCTATAAAGCTGCTGGTCACAGCTAAAAATGTGAGTATAAATTACATCAATCAGAGAGCAAGTTAAAATTCTACAACATCGCTGAAATGGCTGAAATGCGTGTCCATGGTGCATGCCACATTTTTCAAAGAGCATACTAGTCAGCCACCTCTCACATCTATCAAACAAGATCAAGTTGATTTGTCAAAGTTTGTGCTCTGCACAAATACAGTATTTTATTTTTTTGAAACAATTGATTCTCTTATAAATCCTGGTCCAAAAGCCACTCCCTAACCTCATCTTCAAAATGTGAAGAGTTTTCAGTATTCAGAGACAAGATAACAAACAGACTGAATCTAGACTGTACTATCCTAAATGTGTGTGAGCCACAGCCTTCAGCTTCTCTTCCCGTGTTGCAACTGATAAAGAAACTCAGGAAAGAAGTTATGCAATTAAGACCCTCCACTTGCGCACACGACCCTATCCCTACACCTTTTTTTAAAACGGAGTTCACCTGTTTAGAGGGCCGATGTCCACTAGCCTGGCATGGCAACCCTGATCATGTGATCTCTCTCCAGATAGAGAAACAGCATGTAAGATAATTATGGTGAACATGAAATTGCTGCATTTAATAATAAAGAGAGATTTTTTTATTTTTTTTTATATATAATTGCTGATGATAGATGTGTTGGGGTTGAGCTCCAGCTGATGATGTTTGGGAACCTATGTGCCAGGGCTGAGCCCTGGATAGCCCTGGCCCAATTTAAGCCCTGGTTCTTCTGGGACAGATATATATACAGTAGCAATTTTTCTGAAATGCGTGTTATAAGGATCCAATTACATATTCGTATCTAAATTAAACTAAGATATCACAGAAAAATTAACATTTTCATGGAGAGATGACAGATATGTTCCACTTTGTGGAGAAGTATACTCTACTCACTCATACATCCTTGGCTCTTCCGCATTCACTACTGTTCCAGTCTTCTATATGGAGGCCGGAACAGCACCTCTGGCTGGACATGGTGGCCAGCAGGTATATTGCAAGGCATCATGCATTTCAATGGGAAAAAAAATAAAAACAAAACCCATGAACACTAAAAAGTGTGATTCCTAAACTTCCTGAAAGTTTCTAGCACAAAGAATGATAAACAACCAGCTAAGTTCTGAGAACAGACAGACAGACAGACACCAGGGCTCTAAGCTAACATTTTTCACTAGGAGCACATGTGCTCCTAAATGAAAAAATTTAGGAGCACAGAAAGAAATTTAGGAGCGCAACGGAAAATTTGAAATAACATATTTTTATTAGCAACACACACATTAGGCCTACTGCCAACAACAATAACCTGCTCACCATAGGAGCTCTCATCCTCTCCTACTATACTATTCCCACACACTTCATCAGGTGCATTGGTCCTATTGAAGACTATAGCCTACTACTCCCACACACTTCATCAAGTGCATTGGTCCTAATGAAGACTATGGCCCAATCCCAATACCCCCCCTTAGCCCTAGCCCTGGGCCCTACCCCTACATTTTGCACGTTCACGCGTAGGGTAGTGTGTCCCATTCCTTTTAGCTTCTAGGGCTAGGGAGCATATCGAGGGTTAGTGGACGTTCAAACAGCCCTCCAAAACGAGGGTTTTCAGATGCTGACTTGAAACCGAGGGGTAGATGAAAATTCACACAATGCTTTGCGAACTTAGGCAGGGATATGAAACATAGCTGCTGGTGCCGTGAAAAAATGTGGGAAGAAAGCCCAATATCTTCGCAAATAATCATTTTCAATATCACTTTTTTTCTTGCTATACAGTCTTTTTAAACATTGCAAGTTGCAAGTGGTTGGTCTGAACTGTGTTCTTTTAAAGATGCTGCATGCATGTTGTTTTACTTGATGTTATTTCCATAACCTAGAAAGCAAATGGAAGGAAGTCTCCAGTGGGCGAGAGGAAGGCTTATTGAATCAGAGTTAGCTGATCAGTTGTTGGATCCCATCAATGAGTTGACAGATTGGGGGAGAACGACAGGCATTGAAAGTAATCTAGTCAGAGGAGAGGAGGATGTCAATCCCCACCTCAACATTCACCCGGCAGAACGGCTGATCTTCCACATTGTCACAAGAGAATCGCACACATACATGTTTCACAGACATGAAACCCACTCACCTTACACATTCAGACTCCAGCAGAGAGTTGGAGTCAGACAGTGGCGATTGCTCCTATAAGCCAGGGTAAGCCTGGCTTAAGCATACAGTACAGAGGCACGAAAATCGACTTTCAGACTGTTTTTTTACTTAAATGCGTCTTGTAGTCTGCCATATCGCTTCATTTTCATCCGTGTTTAGCGTTTTGGTAGTGCTCCGTCACCCGCTACAGTGCTCATGAAAATACAGTCCACGTTACGGTCCGCTGACAGCTGTCTTACTAGCTCGTCATTCACTTAACATCGTAGGCCAGATAAAATGATTGTGGCTTACAGAAATCAAGACCAAATGAAAAATCAACCAATCAAATTAGCCCACACATACAAAAAAGTGGTAATTCTCGGCGGGATTGATTGCTGGGATGGTGGACTAATGAATCAGAGACGAGGCATTAGATTGCAAGTTTATTTGGGTGTACATACTCAACATCGTTGCAGTGGAGTACATTAACTTGTAGGAACTAATTTTAACAGGCATGCACGAATCAGCACGATTTGGATTAACAATTTTAATTTGCAAAACAGCATGGGAAGCCAAGGGCATCTACTTATCCAAAGTGAAGTGGATTAAACGAGTTTGGGTTACGATATAAGGTGGGTCTTTTTTGATTAATTGCGTTTTGCTTTGCCTAGATTTAATCAGCGTGAACTTTTCTTCCTGGAGCGGTGGGCTAATAGGCCTAGTAGGCTAGTTGTAGCCCAAACACTGATTAGTGAAGTAGGGGAGTAGACTATTGAGTGCTGTGCCCTAAGGGGGTGTATTTTATCGTCCTGTCATTCCTCTTCGTGGTGCTTGGCCATTGTTGTCATATAATGGCTCTGTAGTGTCCCTAAAAGCTTGGTTGTTTCGGCCTAAATATTGCCCTCTTATTCGCTCACTCTCAAATTGTTGGCCTTTGTTGACGTGTTAAAAAAGAACAGTAGCCTAGGCTATTGTAGTTTTCCTGTATGGTTTTTACATATAAAAATGCCACTGCTCAGCCCTTTCAAAGGTGCCTTGAAACCTCATATCAGGGCATGCTTTGAAAGCGCACCCCCAAAAAAATCTTGCGTTGGTCCTGGCTTACCCGGTTCTAAGACCCACCAGACGCCACTGCAGACAGACAGTCAGTTTGCATGCATATTGTCTTGCTAATGCCACTTTGAGGAAAAAGGAGGCTATAAGCACTCTACTCAGGTCTCAGGGAGGTTTGGGAACACGTACACACATACAGACACACAGTGTTTGCTTGTACTCTCTTCCCTGCCTCAGACCTTTGACCCAGGTGATGGATTCTGTTTGAAAGGCAGAGGAGCCCTTCCCCTCCCCACCACCTCCCTTCATTACCAGGTAAGACTGTGGGCTTTGTCTCCCTCAGATACTACAGAAATACATACCTCCTCCCTCTGCTATTCATTTGGGTTTGTGTGTGTGTGTCTGTGCGTGTGCCTGTTTCACAGTAGAGTAAAACAGGGTACAATGTGGGTACCACCACTCTCCCCCCGATAAACCTACACCAGAGAGAGCTACCCAGCCCAGACACCTTTACCTGGTACACACACACACACACACACAGACACACACTGGGTACACAAACTGTATACTAATAGGCCTATTTTAAATCTGTTTGCTCCCTTTTTACCCACTCTCTCCCCCTTCTCTCCCCTCCCAACTAGGGTTGCAAAGGGGTGGAAAATTTCCGGTAAATTTCCGGAAACCTTCCGGAAACTTACCATGGGAAGTTAGACTCAGAACCTTTTTTATAGCCTATAACTGCTTTTTTCAAAATTTTTACATTTTATTTTATATACTTATTTTAGGATTTTATCCCATTTTCAGCCAATTTGGTAGCCAATTGACCCTGACCTACTGTCCAATTACCCCCTACTAACTGTTGAGGATTCGTCACACAACCCGGCCGGTTGGCAATGTGAAAGGGAGAGACAACTCCATGATTCTCTCAGCTCACAACCATGATTCCAACACCAGACAGGGTTGCTGTTGTGTGACGAACTCTCAAACAGAGATTAAACTAATCACCCTCAGGGAGCGGCGGCCCAATAGGCCACTCCATCTGGGATTGGGCCATACTCAGATCTGGCAAGACCACTGGTTCCCAGTGGGCAGCTGCACCGGAACATGATGCATTAGACCGCTATACCACCGCACACCCCTATAATAGGGAACTTAAATGTAGCCTAGTTGGAGAAAAAACATAAAATGCAATTCTAGATCTTGCAGCATGATCTTGGTTAAAACAACCTGATTTAATGCAAATTCAGTTGAATTTCAACCCTATACTGTGCATTCATCCATCACGTGTGCAGCTAATTCCTAGCATCCTGCACACTAAGAGGGCTTTAGAATCCATTACAGTTCTTCTCACAAATAGATTAAGCAAAAAATGAAATTTTAAATAATTTTATTAGAAATGTTTGCCTGTTTATGACAAGATAAATACAGTTGGTATAAATAACCTCCAAATTCCCAGTTAATTCCCATAAATTCCTGTTAATTTTTAATTATTTTCCCATGGAAAGTTTCCAACTTTGAATATTCCCGGAATTTTGCAACCCTACTCCCAACCTTCTTGCCCCCCACTCCACAGCAGCAGTGTGTCAATTTCTGCTTCCCTCTTATACTGTCTATCACACATGTACACCCACACACACCCTGTTAGGATTGGGTATGTTTGCGAGGTTAGTTAGGCGTTCGTCTCCCACCTACACCTACATATACAAGCACTCGAACACTTGTTTTCTTTTGATTTTGTGTGGCACTGTCTGCGTGTGTGTTGACGCAGCAGAGGCGGTCCCCTGGGGGTGGCTTTATGAGTGTCATTACGAAGGTGATGAGGGCGAGTGGATATGGCAGCTGGGTTTTTTGTTTCCGCACTGATTCATACTGTAGTTGTCAGGTCAAGATTAGGGCCCGCACACATGACTTAGGAAGTGGACCGGGACTAGTCTGTGACAACGCACACACACTCACTCACTCACACGCTCACACACACACACACACTAGGCTTGTCACGGTACTCGGTACTTCAGTACTAATTCGGTACTTGCATTGCTGCGGTACTGACGGTACCTTTTTTCCATGGTACCAAAGGTACCGTGTTTTCTATTTAATTTGCTGCTTGTCTTCTTCTACGCTGCTGCGTGCTGCCGTCCAATCACAGCGCACCACTCATGACAGCAGCGTAGAAGAAGACAAGCGTTTGCCGGTGATTCATTTTGTGAAAATATGAGCCGGTTTTGAGCATAAGATTGAACATGTTTATTAGCACCGCATTTCTTTCAAAACCATGCGTTTTTGAAGACGCAACCCTCCTGCTTCTGTGAGTAGCCTACCTTTGAAATTTCTCTGCGATACTTTATCGAGTAGTTTTGATCCCAGAACCAGGCGGAGTGACCGTTGAACCTGATTTCACTAATGGGGGGATAAGGGACTGCTAGTCCGTCAGGTTAGCAGGCGTGTGAGGGGTTACCTAGTTTAGGTGCTGCAAGACTTAAGTGGAATTATGACTAGACTTTTTCAGTCATCTAGAATGCAACCCCCACGCCTTGTCGATCCCGCCCGAGCCTGACGCAACTGACCGCTAGTTCAACCCAATAACGTTACATTACTCGTTGATTACTTAAGACTGTCACTACAAAACACTACGATGACGACAGAGTTCGGCTAGAAACAGGTAAGCACACGACTCGAGTGTCGTGTGATGAGTGAGCAAGACCGCTACACAGTTCAGTTGAATTGCTGCTTGCGGTACTCATGCACGTTGTACTGTACACGCGTGCATGTATTACTCACACGCATGCGCGTACGCCGTGGTACCGAAATTGGTACCGAGTACCGTGGAAATTTACTGGCACCGGTACCAACTACTGAATTTCTGGTACCCTGACAAGCCTAACACACACACACACACAAACACACACACACCACTCCCAGTCACATGTGCAGCACCAGTTATTACAAAGAAACACATAATTTATCTACATTTCCCAAGCTCAAGCACACACACACACACCTGTCTCATAAATACATAAGAGTACAAGGAATGTATAGCCACTTGTAAGAGTATGCATGCAACAGATGTGCGCACACAAACCAATCCATGAGACCAAGCTCATTCACGCTCACTCACACAAACACGCACAATCACACCCACACACCACTCCCAGTCACTAGGTTTAGCTAGCACACACCCACACATACACTTACTTTCTTTCTTTCTTTCTCTCTCTCTCTCTCTCATACACGTGACCCAGTGGAATGGGTGAGCTTGTCGTAGCCTAAAGAGCACAAATTAGAGCCAAATAGTGATGTGCCATGTTAGAGTTGCTTTGGGGGAGGTAGCAGTGGCTGACAGTAGTCAGTACTACTACTATTAATTTAAGCCTACTTACATTAATTTCGTAAGCCTACATAAAGTTGGTGGTTGTATATGTCAATAAAATGTCTGAATTTAATGCATTTTGTTTTGTGTCTGTATCAGTTTGTAGCAGTCACAACGTTCGAACAAAGTGCGTTCCTACGCATAATGGTGACAGCCTATGTTTCCACTCCATAATGTCCCGTTGGCTGAGATGGGAGAGCTATGTGAATCACCCTGGCTCAGCATGATTGGCTGCGTCGTGGGCATCAGTCCGTGTGATCCGCTCTTGTTTCAGAGGGTTCCCCTAGAGGGACATGGGTCTATGTAGCATTATTTTTCTGACTGCAGAGGTTACCGTAATTACTGCCCGGTGAAATCAGAGATGTGCAGTGACGTAATGAAGTGGCTCTCCCGCCCGTGGAAAAGCAAACTGCTTCTGAAAAGTTTCGACAGCCAAGAGCAAACCAGCACTAGTAAGAGCTCAGAACCAGAACTAGGTTCGTGTTGGTGGAAAGGGGGTATGAGAGACACACTAGGCTTAAATGTGTGTGTGTGTGTGTGTCAGCTATATGTTCTACAGTTGAATGATTACCCATTTCATTCTACTCTATGACAACTCAACCCTGGTCCACCCCGGCCAGCATCTCCCAAAACCTCTACCCTAAGGACGCATAAGGATTAGATTGGAGAGTTCCAATAAGTCCATTTAGCAACCTTTTCACAATATGTTTCATCTAACCGTGGGATTGATGTGTTAGTTTTAATCCAGCTGTAAGGATCAGATTGGCAGATAGCCAGTCAGGCAGAGGACAACTCCAAATGACACAACTCAACACAATGCCATTGAGCTGCCCAAAATGGCCTTCCAATACATGTCCTGTGTGCTATTTTAAAGGCAAAATTTTTGCACAAATATAACAAATAAAGCTTTTTAAATCGATGATTCAATGTTGGAGACAAATGTTTCAGTCTAACATTAGTTTGCTGTGTTTAAGCACAGGCCTATCAGTCAGTATTATTCCAGGTGCATTGCCATTGGACTCGAGACTGATGGGTTGACATTACAGTCACCCTAGTCCAGAGGAACTGACAGTGAGGCACTCGCTTTGATACAACCATACTCAATATTGAGTAACCCGAGTGCCAGTAAATTTTGTTTGACTTCCTCAACCTACAGTATAATCTGGTCCCCAAGCAAGTGCACAGGGCTGCGTGTTGAAATACATTTGTAATGAGACACGTTTATAAAAACTCTGCACTTGCATATTTCCTCCACTAGACACATGATTTGAAAACTACACACTCCTTCCTGGAGAAATAGGCTATAATATATTACATAATATACTATTTTTAACAGTCATTGCACGAATGACTGACTGCATATTTCATTCAAACATTAAACTGACAATTTGTTGGTGAGATAAGCCATTGCAATATTCGAGCGCTCGGCGGGTCTGTTTGAAATTAGTATTACTGCCAAGTAACGTAGCTCCGCTTTGGCAGCTTCTACGCTTCTAAGATTCTAAGAAAAGCTTAAAAAACAGAAAGAACACTCACCAGTAATGTATCCAGTTAGATAACAAGTCCGCGACTCAAGACACCCGTGTAATACCGTCCCCTAAATCAAGGCACCGTTAGTTTATGCAACTCACGCATGAAGTGGGAGGTCCCGACGCGTAGGCTATAGGCTACATAGATTATAAGCACTCATAGCCAATTTCCAAAGATCACATTCAAGAGGTTAAAACGGTTTCACTGCAACACCTTCATTTTACATTATTGTAACAGCTAGCTTCCTTTAGTCAGATAGACAGTGAACAGTCCATTGGAATGAAATCTGCACAACGCGTTCCTTCTCCTAATTCATGGACGCATGCGCACATGCGCTAAAATTATCTAGCCTATGAAAATTATCTAGCCTACAAATACTATTTGATAATATGATAAATATGTTGTTGCTAAATACATATTCAGTAAAGACAATAGCATGCTCTTTTTTCTGTTCTGAGCAGGGCAGAAATGGAAGTTAATATGCTCAAACGAACCACATCTTTAGTAAAGTTCAAGTTCAAGTTAGTTTTATTCGTCACATGCACAGAGATACAATTCCAGCTATAATGTAGCCTACTCTTCAGAAAATATCAACTGTTCTGGTCACACCTATGACTAACACCCCTGTCTAATTTGTTTTGTCTACCAGAGGGCGAGTTAGGATTATTTCTCCACACGCCTCGCCCGAGAAACTTCCACTTTTACTCCCCCGTTCTAAAACAGGTGCTGCAGCTGCTAAAAGTCCCTGTCTTTGGTAAGGACAAGAGGGTAGCCTACTAACTTCCAGATTTTCCATCTGCTAAATGGCAATACCTTTTCTTAAATGTAGAATTGGTTTCAAACTATAAGTACTGTAATCCCATAGAAATGGTGAACAATGTTTTCTGACACTTCAACCAAGGACAGTCTCAAGGTCCTGTACAGTAAATAGACAGATGTGCATATTTCATCACAGCATTTCATGGTAATTTGGTGCCACAGATCTTAACTTTATAGTGTTTCTCTGGATAGGGCCTATTCTGCCTCTTCTCTAAAGTATATTTTTGACAAACAGGGAAGTCTGTGTTCTTGCTGCTGATTTATAGATTTTTAGTGTCCAAATATCAGACTAATTGTGCAAACTTGACATCTGCCAGACTAGCAGTTGGTTTTGGCCCTAGGTGTTACCACAGTTAGACAAGTATCCTACCGTGTGCTACTCCACCCTTTACTGACCACCATGTAAACCGCATATTGGAATGTTTTTCCACATTGGTGGCTCCAAACAAACCAAGTAGCCATACTCTGGCCCACACACTGCTGAGGTTTCCCTATTGGTTCATGGGGTTGACTTTAAATCGCTGACACACAGTACGGCTCTAATTGGTTGGGATCCCACTACATTTTAGTCTCGAAACTGTCCACCCTTGTCCACAGAAAGGCCTGGCATCTCACGCCTGCTCACGCACCCTTCAAACAAATGCATGTCGGTTGATAGTCTCCTCTAGCCTACTTCAGGTTGAAGATTTTGTTTGTCATAATGACCACATGCTGTACAATGTCCAACTAACCAAATTCTGCATTTCATCTAAAATTTCAGTGACATATTTCAGTGATTAGCCTACTGACGTAATTTATCTAGAGTACCTTTTGTAGTCAAAAACTGCCTTCATATAAACATACAATTGTAAGTAATCTGGAAAACCATGCCTTCTCTGGGAATTGTGTTATCTAATGGCGGGAGCACTTTACTCCACGGTGGCAACAAAAGCTTGGAGCTGTGCCTTTCTCAGATTGGTCTCAATATTCATGTATGCCACAAAGTTGGCTTGTCCCAAAAAACACAAATGGATCCATTGTGGAGGGTTTCTCACAGAGAACTTCAATGCAAATGCATGTTTCACTGTTTTAATCAATAGCAGACATTACTTCATTAAAAGGGGAAGGGAAGTGTAAGGGAATGTGATTGTAATTAGGCTATTATTATTATTATGTAATTGTTTTAATTGTTATTATTATTTTTCTATTGTTATTATTATTGTCCCAATGTGTTACTTCAAGGTATCCTATACATGTATATTTTTACATTAACAAGAGCAGCCTTTAGAATAGGCTATACACAGATATGGTGGCCAACATACGCCACCTACTGGTGAACATGTTCACAACTACATCAGGAATACAGGGAAACACCACCCTCACGCACGAACGCGCCTCAGTCTGTGGCCCAATCTCAAACCAACCCCTAAACCCTCGCCCTATCTAGTCTGGGGCCTTTCTCGTTCGGTGTTGTTTCGCGGGTCTAGAGCGGGACAATTCGTGTTTCCGTGGCTTTGGTATGGACATGCCCATAGCGTCCATACCTAAAACTACGCTTATGGCTGAATGACCAGTGAAGTCAGTCAAGGAGGAACCAGTACCGTCTTCAGAGTTTATAAGATGCATGACAAGCGATCAAAGACATCCCTTCTGAGAAACAGTGGCTTGGTATGCTATGGAAGCCCAGAGACAGGATGGTACACATCTACTGTAGGTGTTGACTGTAGTAGCGCGCGTCCTCTGATGGGAACG
The DNA here is from genome assembly GCF_949987555.1 of Borostomias antarcticus. Lineage (NCBI taxonomy): Eukaryota > Metazoa > Chordata > Actinopteri > Stomiiformes > Stomiidae > Borostomias > Borostomias antarcticus. Next base: position 46,173,268 of record NC_140234.1, on the reverse strand, counting down.
ATTTTCTGTGCGCGAGTAGCCTCGCGTCACCAGTCTCTCCTAGTGCGCGAGGCTCCGCAACAGTCATGTGACTGAAAACTTTATTTGGTGCAGCGGGGGAGCTATTTAAGTGCAACACACAACAAACAGAACGCCTATTGCATGGATGTGGCGACATCGCACGCATAATTTATTACATGACTCTATTGGTACAAACATTTACCCGCCAGCGTGGCGGATAGCCTCCGAAAATTAGTCGCCAAATGGAAATTTTACCCGACATTGGCGGGTGGCGGGTGTTAATTTTCAGCCCTGCCCACAATACTATAGTGCAACAGTGCGAGCGCCATCAATCAGAGACGTTGCTGTTGGCAACCCCGCCCAGCCCCCACCTACTGTAGGACTACATCCGGCCAAATTGATTGATTGGCCACTGATTGAGCATAGCTGCTGTTACTGCAATCAGCAAGACAAGCCAAAAGGTTTCCCCCAGACAGTTTGTCACACATGGAGCAGATAGATTAGATACTGTAGATTTGCTATGTATAGATAGATAGATAGATACATACATACATACATACATACATACATACATACATACATACATACATACATACACAAAGGCTGCTACATGCCTCATGTGTGATTTAAGTTTGTTTGAGAGTGTTCTTTTGTAGAACCTAATATGTTGACTCAACTAGAACATGACCTTCCCTTATTGTCTATGGTTGTTAGTTCAAGCCCTGGGTAATGCAGAATAAACATGCTAATTCCTTCTCATGCATTACTGTTTGGATTTCAGGCACATGATTTAAAATATATTTTTAATTTAAGAAGTTTCAAATAATTAGGGCAGAGACCATCCTGTATTTTGTCATTTGTCTCCTCCTTCCTTTTCATCGGCAAAATGTCTGGCCCCGACTCCGCTGCTGCCCAGCAACTGTAAGTATTACATTACTTATCAGTTTACACTTTCGAATAAATCCTTACATTTTAGACCAAATAAAAATATGACATGCTCTACAGATAGATCTTAACTAGAAGAGCCCACACCACATATGCATTCAAAAACTGTAGATGCTCATGACATGCATGATGTGTGGGGGATGACAGGTTCACTGAAAATGAATATCCATTCTGTGTTAGATACTTCTGAAAAGACCCAGTTGGTGGCTGTACAAATTTGATCCCTGCCAATAATACAATTCAAATGTAGAGGTACCATGAATTCCAAAGGCAATATTAATTGTGGGATTATAAAACCTTTATTGCACACACAAAGTCTGCCTGACCACCATGTGTCAAGATACCAAAAAAATATCAAATCTACCAAAAGCACAACTTAAATTGATAACATATTACTGTACATCATCACCAATGGGGAAAAAGGAACTACAAAAAGATTATTGAAACGTATTGTGGTCATGGGATCAGTCAGTCAAACCCATCCAAATTGTTTTACCTCTAGTGTGACTCACAAAAGCCCTGTGAATCAACAGTCTCTGTTCTCTCTGACCCTTGAAGTGAAAGCTGAGGCTCAGGAATCTCTGGGTTTGAGGACATTTTGTTTTATTGTGAACTTGCCCCATTGCTAGTCCATGTTGCTATAAAACTCCTTAGCTTTAATCATATCATCCAGATCTACAAAGGAAGACAATATGGGTTATTCATGTTTATTTGTCATATCTGCTCTCATCAACATCACCATAAATGGTTGAAGGCTGTTTAAAATCTAACCAACTTAAAGGACAATGTTCGTTTTTGACAACCTGGACCTTATTTACGACATATTATAAGACGTTTGACTCACCGAGATCACTTTGGTGTAGTTCGGAGGCATGTAGAAGACATTTAAAATCCAGCGCGAGCCAGTATATCCATGTAATGGCGGTGGTCGGGGCACTTAGAATGCAGTTTCTAAAAATCTATTTTCTGCCACGAAACGGTTGTTTTCATCAATCTGTCTTGATGAATCGCTAGTTGTGCTTACAGAGAGCATAGGCCTGTTGTGGTTTTCACATGCCATGATCTTTAGAAACGTCTTTCGAAACGAAATAGCTTCCTCACTTGCTCCAGCACGCATGCGCACAGCGCGCAATCGTTGCTCCAGCACGCTGTGCGCATGCGTGCTGGAGCAAGTGAGGAAGCTATTTCGTGTCTAAAGACGTTTCTAAAGATCATATTACAGAGGCATGTGAAAAACAACACAACAGGCCTATGCTCTATGTAAGCACAACTAGCGATTCATCAAGACAGATTGATGAAAACAACCGTTTCACGGCAGAAAATAGATTTTTAGAAACTGCATTCTAAGTGCCCCGACCACCGCCATTACATGGATATACTGGCTCGCGCTGGATTTTAAATTTCTTCTACATGCCTCCGAACTACACCAAAGTGATCTCGGTGAGTCAAACGTCTTATAATATGTCGTAAATAAGGTCCAGGTTGTCAAAAACAAGCATTGTCCTTTAAGATCAAGAAAATGGTAGAACTGATAAATGATAGAATTTCAGGTACTCACACTTCAGCACAGTCTTGAACACCAGTGTGTATCCTTGCTCTGGGTTTGTACTCAGGTCAGTGTAATATAAGTAGCGCAGTTCTGTCGGATACTGAGACCTAGACAGGTTGAGCATGAGAGGAATGATGCGGCTGGACTTGAGCGAATCTGCCAGTGCTTGGTGCATCATGTAGTGGCACCAGTCATCCACCAGGAAGTTGGCGGTGATGAGAAGCACCTGGCAGTGGCTGCTCTGCACCGCCCGGCACAGCTCAGAGGTGACGGCAGCACCCGGACAGGAATCCCTTTGCCACAGGAAACAGCGAAGGCTGCAGGGAGGGGCCTCTAGGTATGAGACCATGCACATGGCTACTTCAATGTCTGTAGTGCTGTGACACACACACACGTCATATTTACAGGTCCAACGAACAGATGAGGTTAGAGCAGGATGAGGAGGAGGTTTTGGTGGTTTCGAGGAGGAGACGGGAGCTAATGATGATGACGCACTGTTAACAGACGGAGAAGGGGTCCTGACGCTCTCTGATGCCTGGTCATCTCCTATGGACTCTTTGCATTGTGTGTGCTCTCTTTTAGATCTCACCATGAGTTGACGGAACCACCCTGTAAGAAGAGATAATACACTGCTGTAAGTCTTTGAACATGAATTCCAGAAAAGTCCACCCCCTTGGTTCTACAGATCAAAAACATGGATAGTAAATATAACTGTGTTGTGTGTATATGCTGTGTTGTGTACATGTTTAGTACAAATCATATGCCAACATTAATACACCAAAAGTGCCAAAGTATATTAAATCTGAAAAGGTATTCTTTTTGTCAATACGTGATTGTAATTTGGGGGAAGTTAAATTCTACTCACCATACATACTGTTAAAATCATTCTCCAGTCTCGTTTTTACCCATCCAAAAACTGTATGATAATATCCCACACACAATCTCCTGTCTTAGCTCTGCTCTTCCATCAACCACCTAATATCGAGAGGAGTGAGAGATTGAAATGAAAAGAGCACATACCAGGTTTAAATGTGACTCAGAAGGGAAAAGAGGAAGCTGAAATTGTTTGTCTTAGATAAAATGTAGATGCAAATTATTTTCAAATACAGGTTTAAACTCCATTGCACAAGAACTGAACTCTACCTACAGTATAGTAATAAATTCCAGTTCCAAGTTCAAGTTAAGTTTATTCTACTAATTCTGTAAATCCAACTATGCTCATGTCCTCTGTTTTAGTCAATATCAGCGAAGCAACACACAATTTTAGGGAACTAGTTGGGTATAACAGGAAGGAAGTGGTTCTCATTAACTTAAGCCCACTGCTCTAGCCATGGAGGCAGGGAACTAGAGCCAGATGCTGTTCTATACGCCCTGTCATCACCACGCAGAGTCCCCATCCCTTTGCGGTATAAAGTCAAAGCAGAGCTGGACCGATGGAGTCAATGGGAGTGATATCAAAGGTCACTTAGCCCACCCAATGGTGTGTGGGTATGGTGGTCGTGCCAAAGGCAAAGGAGAAGATACGCCTGTGTGTAGACCTGACACACCTGAACAAATGGGTCCGACGAGAGAGGCTCATCCTTCCAGCAGTGGACCAGACACTGGCCATGCTCTCAGGGGCAAAGGTCTTCACTAAACTGGACGCTACATCAGGCTTCTAGCAAGTGCCACTGTCACAAGATTGTGGCCTCCTGACCACATTCATCACACCGTTTGGTCGCTACTGCTTCAATAGGCTGCCATTCGGGATATCATCAGCCCCAGAGCATTTCCAGTGACGGATGACGCAGATGCTGGAAGGCTGTGAGGGAGCGGTGTGTCATGCAGAGTACATCCTGGTATATGGGGAAAACCTAGAGCATCACAACGCAAGACTACATCAGGTTCTCAGGACACTGAGAGTTGAAGGACTTACACTGAACGACAAGTGTGAGTTTGCTAAGGACAAGATGATGTTCCTTGTGTACCACATCACCACAGAGGGAGTCATCCCTGACCCAAGAAAGATCAGAGCGATCCTGGAGATGCCAGAGCTTACCTGCGTTGCAGACATTAGGAGAGTGATGGAAATGGCAAACTACTTAGGAAAGTTCCTCCCACACCTTGCATCCTTCACACATTGCATCCTTCATACCTTGCATCCTTCACACGCCACTGAAAGAGCTCCTGTCAGAGAAGAATGAATGGTGCTGGGAGACACCACAACAGCAAGCTTTCCTGAGACTGAAAACAGAGCTGAGTTCGCCCAGAATCCTAGCTCGGTACTCACCCGAAGTGGAAACACGGGTGTCAGCAGATGCATTGTCGTTTGGCCTTGGGGCTGTGCTGATACAGAAACAGGAAGATGGTGAGTGGAAGCCCATCACATTCATCTCCAGGGGACTATCAGAGGCAGAAAAACACAATGCCCAGATTGAAAAGGAGGCATTAGTAGCAACCTAGGCATGTGAACGTTTGTCCTCCTTGGAATGTTGAACCGCCTACCTGCTGGGTCTGAGGTTTACACTGGATCACAGATCACAAGCCTCTGCTGTCAGTACTAAGCACCAAAGCGCTAGATGAGCTTCCTCCTAGAATCCTGAGCTTCCGCCTGAGGCTGTTGAAGTTCTCCTACGACGTAGTGCATGTCCCAGGTAAACAGCTAATCACAGCAGACACACTGTCTAGAGCACCAGTGGAACACACATTCAGCCAAGCTGAGAAAGAACAAGAGGCAGAGGTCAGGGTCTTTGTTGATTTAATCAGACAGAGCCTCCCAGCAACAGAAGGCAGACTCCAAGAGATCGCAGAAAAACAGAACGCCGACCCTGTCTGTAGCAAACTGATAGCCTATTGTCAAACGGAGTGGCCAGAAAAGGGTCACCTACCGCCGGAGCTTGGAGCATACTGGACAGAGAGAACTTGTCCATGCCTAGAAACCTCCTACTAAGAGGACAGAGGATCGTTATCCCTAAGGAGATGAGAAATTAGATACTGGACATTCTGCATGAGGACCACCAGGGAGTAGTTAAGTGTAGAGCCAGAGCCCGTCAGTCCGTCTGGTGGCCAGGACTGTCCGTCCACATCAGCCAGAAAGTGGGACAATGCAACACCTGTGCCAAAAACAGAACAGCACAAGGAGAACCACTGATGACCACACCCATACCCGAGAGGCCTTGGCAACAAGTAGGCACTGGCATGTCTGGGAGAAGGAGACCTACCTACTGGTCATTGACTATTTTTCTTGTTACACTGAAGTGGCCCACCTCCGGGTAGCCACAGCCAACACTGTCATATCAGCCTTGAGGCCGCCATGGGGTCCCAGAAATCGTGATGTCAGACAATGGGCCGCAGTATGTATGTGCCCTCTTCAAAGACTTTGCTGAGGAGTATGACTTCATACACATCACCAGCAGCCCCAGATATCCCCAGGCAAACGGTGAAGCGGAGCGCGCTGTTGCTACAGTAAAAGAACTGTGGAAGGAAGGAGGAGATCAAATAAAGGCTCTGCTCTCCTACCGCACTACTCCACTGGAGTGTGGCTACTCCCCAGCACAGCTCCTAATGGGGAGACAGTTGCGCACCAACCTACCTCAGCTGCCACAGACTATGGCTCCACTCTGGTCTAACATCAGACAGTTCCGGAAAGCAGAAATGCTTGGGAAGGAGCGGCAAGAACAGCGCTACAACCAGCACCACAGAGCACGTCCCCTCCCAGACATACACCCAGGTCAGAGTGTATGGCTGCCCACAGAGAACGTTCAAGGAACAGAAACTGAGCATGCAGCAGCTCCTAGGTCCTACATGGTGAGAACAGACTATGGACTGTTAAGAAGGAACCGCGCTCACCTGCGGGAGACTCACCAGCCAGTGACTCAGGCTGCAGTGGGGCCTGAGAAACAGACAGAGATTCTCCAGCAGACAGGTGGGGTCCAGAACACCACTTATGTCACGTCCTCAGGCAGGCAGTCACGTCCACCTATAAGACTGGACCTTTAGACCTTAGAATGGACCTGAGTGTTGGTGGCTCCATAGTTCTTAGTTCGGAAGTGTTCTTGGTTTCAAAGACATTACTGTTGGTAAGTAATATAAAAATGTTTCTTACTTAAAACCCCACTATGTTGTTGATTTCATCTTAAAATATCAGTTTCAAAGTCGATCTATTGGTGTGCTGGATTATTATAGCGAGAACAGCACCTCTTCCATTCCCACAGAGGGGTCCGGCAGCCTGTATTTGCACTATGTAACTTTTGACCACGAGCCACGGTTTTCTCTCGCATGAACGTTCTACTCTTAGCTCTCCTCTTAGAATTTGCCGGCAGACACCGTTTTCCCCTCTAGTGGCATTTAGGGGCCGCTAAAGTGCACAAAACTGGACCGCTACATAATGGGGCTTTAAAAGGGTAGATGTCCTGTAAGGGTTAATTGTGGGAACAGGATGTGTACTGGGGGGAGGAGTTATGTGGGGACAAGTGGTGTGGCGGGAGGCGGTTGCGTCATTAGCTTAAAGTCTGACTATATTCCCGTCTCTATCTCGTCTTTGAATAGTCTCCTTATCTCGTCTCTATCTCGTCTTTGAATAGTCTCCTTATCTAACAGCTTGCAGCTGCCACTATATTTAGCATTTGCCACGTTATAAATCAAAGTGGTCTATCATGCATGAGTAGTGTAATTAAGCATGCCATGTAATTTGTAGCTCACATGTTACTAATTTTGGCCTAAAATTATTCATATTGAAAATCTAATTAATATTGTAATTCTTCCCCGTCACAGCTCATTGTACACTGATATAATCATTCTCCTTGCTTTTGCTTATACTCAGCTCTCTTATCAAAGGTTATGCTAGGAAAGAAATCTGGGTGTGATTCAGCGCTTGTGCTCATCCAAGCTGTTGTCATCTCTCGCCTGGACTACTGCAACTCCGTACTTGCTGACACCCTGTGGCGTTGGCCATCAGACTCCTGGAGAAAGCTGCTGCTCACCTGGTGTTCAACAACCCGATGTTCTTCCACACAACTTCCTTTCTCATAAGACGGGAAGAAAGAAGAGTGCTCCTCATTGTTTGGCCCACTGTGTAGAAGAAAGCATGTCCCTCGGCGGATTAATCTACTTTCGTCAAATATATCCGTTGGAAAACTTTTTTTTTTTTATCCAGGCATCTTAGTTTTAACAGTATAATTGTGACTGAACATGTGCTTTGCTGACTTGGCTATCGCCTAATATCGAGGATGAGAATAGCAAAACAAAAGCAATACATGCTGACGATTGGCCGCTTACCCACAACAATAATTGGATTATAATAAAATATTCATCCTGTCACTTACCAATGTTTAGCACTAGCAGAAGAGTCTGCTTTGGTGACTACGGAAGAGCATTATGGCCAACAACTGAGTTTATTATTTTTTTAAGCTTCTGAGTTTAAAGTCAGAATTTCTGAGAAAAAAACTCTGTCTCTTTAAACTCTGTCTCTGTAAAGTCAGAATTTCTGAGAAAAAAGTCAGAAATAACTTCTGAGATTAAAGTCAGAATTTCTGAGATTAAAGTCAGAATTTCTGAGAAAAAAACTCTGAATTTCTGAGAAAAAAGTCAGAAATAACTTCTGAGAAAAAAGTCAGAATTTCTGACATTAAACTCAGAAACTTAGAAATAAAAAAATAAAAAACTCAGCTGTTGGCCCTAATGCTCTTCCGTAGGTGACGGAAAGGGGGGGGAATCCTTGCGCCTTGAAATTTGCCCACATCCGTCGCTGTCCATAACGCGACATTCGTCTACAGCTGTCATGACTCGCACATGTGACGCACATTTCCGCTGCGCACAGGATTGTGGGTCAGAATAGCCAGAAAAGCCTGCTGGCTTGCATACTGCAAAATACGACCGGATGTAGTAGGACATCCTGGTATTTTTGCCATACTGCATGTGGCATACTATGTATTGGGACATACTACATCCTGTTTTGGCATACTATATAGTAGGGTAGTATGTGATTCGGAACGCAGCCTGATTGTTTTTCACTGCCGTTGTTTTCGCGTTTGGAAATACATCGGAGTGAATGCAGCTGACGGCTAACTATGGCTCATTCACCTCCATGTATTTCCAAACGCGAAAACAACGGCAGTGAAAAACAATCGGAGTCTGGTAATGATGAGTTTGTAACCCCGATAGTGTATTAAGCCTGTTATTTTGACTATTTCGGTTCTTGAAGTGGTGTTTTTACAGTGAACTTTTAACATTGAAGTTAAAAAGTGAAAAAGGTGAAAAAGGCAAATTAAACACAATGGCCCAGTCCCAATGTCCCCCCTAAACCCTCAAGCCCTGAGCCCTCACAGACTTATTGACGTCACCTGGTAAAGTGGTTGAGTGCGAGAGGCTGCAAGGGCTCGAATTGGTATAAAAAGGAATGGGACAGCACATTACGTTGACGTGAAAACATATTTCTCAGGGCTTAGGGGTGTCCCAAATGTCAAATCGGCAAGTGCATGAGGGCTCTCTGGCAGACATTTTGAGCCCTTTATGGCCCCTTACCGTAAGTCTGCACTTCTGCAGACTTCACCTAAGGGAATTACCCACAGTTCATATCGTTGTGACGTGAAACAAGGGGTTACCTGAAGAACAGCCAATAAACAAGCACGGACAGATCAACCAACCCTAATGTTCACGTTACAAAACAAAATATGTTTTCAGTTGGACTTGCTTATCTGCACAATTAGCCTTGATTATTTTGGTTTCATTATTTTTAAGTATGGGTTATTAACCCCATGGGTTTGTATAATGTGATTTGTGTAAAAATATGTAGGCTATGGTTATAAATTACATCGACTTCTGTTGCTCTATGATTTCCCAGTTAAAAGCAATATGACATTAATCACCCATTTCGGTGCAGTGTTCTTTGAATTGAGATTTCCAACATGAATATGGAAAGAGTTGTGAGGTGCAGGAATGTGTATACATAATATATTATCCTTCTTAAGTAAATACTTTTGGATTCATCACAAACAAGAATCACAGGCAGTAATGTAGTTCGCATATCACTACAAAATGAAATGATTTCAACAAGTTGAACAGACATGTTTTGAGGGTAACACAGAGTTCGGATAATGTAAAGGGGATTTGACTCAGCCCAAAATTAATTTACATGAAGGCCTACAAGAAAAACATGTAAAATTGAAAATTTGATAAAAAGCCCCACACCCACAATAGTAAGAAATGTGTTTTCACATTAATGTAATGTGATGTCGCAAGTGCTGTCCCATTCCTTTTTATACCAATTCGAGCCCTTGCAGCCTCTCGCACTCAACCACTTTACCAGGTGACGTCAATAAGTCTGTGAGGGCTCAGGGCTTGAGGGTTTAGGGGGGACCATGGATGTATTAATAGAACTGGATACAGCCACTCCATTCACTGACCGATATCAACAATGAAGCCCTATTGAACCGCGCCATCTTGGCAAATTTGTAGTCATTTGACTATTTCCGGTGACTTTTGTATTCATTCCGTTCGCGATAACGTTATTGCAGCCAGGCTAAATTCCTCCAGGGAGCCAGTGACAGGCGAGTTGAAGAGCTTCACTCCCCGCCAGCAGGAGCTTTGGCCGCGGCTACCGCATCTCGGATAACCCGCTGAGTTCCTGGCTGCTATTTCACACTCGCCCTTGATCAATCCCAATACCGATCCATGGTAACAATGAATCAATCGTTCAGATCAGATCGGAAGTGCTGCATGCATGTTACAACATCATTGTTACCTTTATTAACATAACCATAGCCTACATTTATCTCTCTAACGTTAGGCTATCCATCTTACACCAGTCGGCCATTCGATAAATGGAAGCGGTGAACGCCAACGTTGACTGAAAACACCCAAACTCAGTGTATCGTTTCATCTTCATGCTACACATCAACTCCTTTACATTGTATGTGAATAAATTCCTGTTATTCTAAAAATATCCCATTTCTGTCCATTCCTGGAAAAGGCTAATAATTGCTGTCAAATGATCACTCCAGTTTATCACCGTATCCCACTACCATTTCAACTATGCACAGGAGGTTGTCTTGTGGTCATTTTCATTAAAAAATGATTAGCCTGATCAGTTTGTTGTATGTATTAAGCCCTTTTTGAGCGGTATGCTTGTATTAATAGCTTATAGCTTGCCATACTCACCAACCTTGGGACCTCAGAAATAGGGAGCATTTTCAAACCAAATTGCGGGGGGGGGGGGGGGGGGGGGGGCATTAAAAGCATTACAAATTAGACATTAAAAGCATTAAAACGAAATGTGAAACATTATATATATATATATATATATATGTGTGTATGGAGCAATTGTTTTTAATGTCCGACTTTTGTCTGTGCTGTTCAGTAAATGTGCATCTGTCCTAATTTACTGTAGCCTATCTATCTACTACACAACCTAGTTCAAATTTATGAATCCCCCCCCCCCCCCCCCCGCAATTTGGTTTGGAAATGATCACGCCGCGGAAGATTCATAAAGTTGAACTAGGTTGTGTAGTAGATAGGCTACAATAAATTAGGACAGATGCACATTTACTGAACAGCACAGACAAAAGTCGGACATTAAAAACAATTGCTCCATACACACACATATATATATAAGACAATCTCCTGTGCATAGTTGAAATGGTAGTGGGATACGTTGATAAACTGGAGTGATCATTTGACAGCAATTATTAGCCTTTTCCAGGAATGGACAGAAATGGGATATTTTTAGAATAACAGGAATTTATTCACATACACTGTAAAGGAGTTGATGTGTAGCATGAAGATGAAACGATACACTGAGTTTGGGTGTTTTCAGTCAACGTTGGCGTTGACCGCTTCCAGCTATCGAATGGCCGACTGGTGTAAGATGGATAGCCTAACGTTAGAGAGATAAATGTAGGCTATGGTTATGTTAATAAAGCTAACAATGATGTTGTAACATGCATGCAGCACTGCCGATCTGATCTGAACTATTGATTCATTATTACCATGGATCGGTATTGGGATTGATCAAGGGCGAGTGTGAAATAGCAGCCACGAACTCAGCGGGTTATCCGAGATGCGGTAGCCGCGGCCAATGCTCCTGCTGGCGGGGAGTGAAGCTCTTCAACTCGCCTGTCACTGGCTCCCTGGAGGAATTTAGCCTGGCTGCAATAACGTTATCGCGAACGGAATGAATACCATCTACTAGCAAACGAAACATGTTCAGTTATATTTAACCTGTTAAAACTAAGATGCCTGGATGAAAAAATAATTTCTCCAATTGATATATTTGACAAAAACAGGTTAATATGCAAGCCGGTTTTCATTGCTAAATCAAAGCGGGGAGAGCCGAGAGAGCCGGGAACGTGCGTCTACATTTCAGATAAATGTGAACTTTTTCGTGGACGCGCGTCGGCCAGAGAAGCTCAACTGCGCAAGTCAAAAGTCACCGGAAGGCCAGAAAAGCACAACTGCGCAAGTCAAAAGTCACCGGAAATAGTCAAATGACTACAAATTTGCCAAGATGGCGCGGTTCAATAGGGCTTCATTGTTGATAGCGGCCAGTGAATGGAGTGGCTGTATCCAGTTATATTAATACATCCATGGGTTCAATAGGCCTTCACTTTAGATTTCGAATCCTGGGGGCTTGGGGGGGACATTGGGACTGGGCCATACAACGGGTAGCCCAGGGTAGCCTACTAGTTCCGAGCAAAATTTTAGAGAGTTGCGTCCATGAACTGCGCATAATGCGCAGCCTGCGGCGCAGCCTTACGTTGGAAAATTCCCGGAAGAGTGCGTCACTTCCTTGACCTGCAACTGACGTGTCTAAAACATCAACGTTATTGCGGCGGTGGATGAGGACTTTCTAATCAGTCCGATAGATACTGTTAATGTTTCCTCTTTGAAGTAGAGAGGACACTGGAAAGATTCATATGAACATTAATTTATTGTGTTTTTTCGTTTGAACATTTTTGTTTGTTTTGTTTACCTGCTTGGTATTATCTCGTGTAGCTATCGTGGTGGCAAGATGCTGGATTTCTTCACCATCTTCAGTAAGGGGGGCATAGTGTTGTGGTGTTTTCAGGGAGCTGGGGTTTCTGAATCCTTCGCTGGGCCTGTCAATGCGCTGATCCGCTCAGTTATCCTACAGGTAAAACACAGAAATCAAGTGACAGCTGTCATGTTATCGTGCTACGCAGCCATGTGTCATTATAGCAAATATTTCATTAACACCCCAGGGATACACGTTATCGCTGTTAATGTAGGCATCTTAGCTCAGATTATACAAAATGCACTTAATGTTTATTTCATGTGTCTCCGAGCGATTCTGCCGACTTTTTAAGACAGTCAGATGTTACTCTACACAGTAGCAAAAGTAACGTTAGCTGGCTAGCTAGCTAAGTGACTCGCTGATTGCGTAATATACATGCAGCACTGGGAAGTGGTCAACTTGAGGCGACACTCGCACAGGCTGTTGCTCTGGCTTTTCATTCACTGCTAGGGGTTAGATCCAGAGTATTGAAAGAGTGAAAGTTATCCAGTGCATGAATTTAAGTGTTCATAAAGTGATGAAACGTGAAATAGATATAACTTAGCTAACACTAATTTCCCCCTGAATGTTCCAGGAACGCAGTGGAAACAATTCATTTACTCATGATGCCCTGAGTCTTAAATACAAGCTGGACAATGAGTTTGAGTTGGTTTTTGTGGTAAGTTTCCAACAACAATTGATAACTGTGGTGAGATACCACAGTGCTAGCTAGTATTTGTATTGATGAAAAGGTCCCAGAATATCTCGTCTGGCTTTGACATAGACTAGTACTGTGCAATTTTCACCCCAACATTTAATTATAGTAGGAATGCCAAGCTGACTACATTTCTCTCTTTTTGCTCAGGTGGGTTTTCAAAAAATCCTGACCTTAACATATGTGGACAAGTTCATAGATGATGTGCAGCTTCATTTCAGGGATCGCTACAAGAATGAACTGGAGCAGAAGGGTGCTCTCAAACTTTTGAACACCAATTTTGAGTTTGAGGATGACTTCAAGCAGCTTCTTCAGTAAGCAGTCCAAACTCATCTCTTCAGTTGGATAACACAACCTTGATTATAGCACAGGCTCAAGTCTCATGAGTAGTGGTATGACATTGCATCCTATCATCCAATATCCAATCATATGCGGTTCAGTATTAATGCATGGTGCTTTATTCATCAGGGAGGCGGAAGAGAGCAGCAAAGCTCGAGGCCCTGTCTCCATGCGGACCTTCAACGAGTCCCTGAAGAGTCAGAAAACTGTGAGGTCCATGATTGAGACAAAGGGAGGGGAAAAGGCCAAGGAACAGGGTGGCAAGAAGAATAAGAATGCCAAAAAAGAGGGTAATTCTCTGAACAAAAAGGCGAGAGGTATCTTTGGAGGAGAGATTATCTCAACATTGTAGACTTCAAATAAGATGTTATTAAGTTGACTGGTAATGGAACTGTAATGGTAATTGGAACAGCTCTCTCGTTTGTGCTCCTCTTGGATGTATGTATACCCCATGGTCATCCATGTTTTTCTCTCTCCAGCTCCTGCAGCTGAGCTGGTGAAAGGGGATCAAGCCAAGGCGTCGGGCTGTGGGGTCCAGAAGGCCATGGAGAACGGTAACCAGGGATTGACCCAGGAGGAGATCATACAAAAGAAGAGAGAGGAGTTCTTCCGCAAGCGTACGGTGGCTCCAGTGGAGAAACCCAGGTGAGAAAGATGTATGCCGACATACAGAAGATGGAGACCCAGCATCTGATGATGTCAATGATTTCAGGCAGTTTGGCAAGTTTTGAACATGAATACTTAGTGATAATCTCAAACTTCCCAGTTTAGCTCTTAGGAGTGTGTGGGGGCGGGGGGGGGTTGTGAGATGCATCACAATTCTCTCTTTAACTATGCATCATTTTTTTTAAGGCCCACGCTGTAAACGTAAATTTCTTGCGGCTTGATGGTGAAACGTCAAAAAAAAAGTTGGTGAATTGTAAGTTACGTAACGGACGTTAAACAAACATGTGCGTTGTGTTTACGTTTGTGTTTTGGTGAAGATGGCTGAGCATGAGAAAGAAATCTGCTTGAAAAGCGAATGTACTGTATGGAAGTACTTTGGCCTCTATGAAGTTGAAGGGAAAAAAGACCTGGAGAAGAGCCACACAGTATGCAAGTTGTGTTGAGCTAAAATGAAATATATTGGGAACACAACAAACATGAGACGCCAATAAAGAATGCCGATGCGCATCGATAATCGTTTTATAATCGCATTGTTGCCCTCTGAATCGGAATAGAATTGTGAGGTGCCTAGAGATTCCCACCCTTATTAGTTCTGCTGTTTAACGAAAAAGTTCTCAGAACTGCAAATTGAAAGGCTTTTAATGAAAGTTGAGGGTAGGCTGAATCATTATATTACCTCAATCAGCAATAGATAGTAGGCAAAACTAACATTTTGTTATATGAAAAAGATTGAGATTATAACTTAATGTTATAATCTCCAGCTTTCAACATAATATTGACCTGTCCAAATACTTTTGTCACCATAAAATGGGGGGACTTTTTACAAAAGGGGTGCATTTCTAAACAGTTCACTCAGTATGGATGAAAATACCCTCAAATTAGGGTTGACAGTCTGCACTTTAACCCCATAGTCACTGTATCATTTCAAATCCAAAGAGCATCAGTGCAGACTACAGAGCCAACATGACCAAACAAACTCCAAATACTTCAGGAAAAGGAGCACAGTGGTCACAGGGTCGACATTCAATCTCCTCAGTCTCACCTCGGATGTGATTTCTTTTCTCTTCCTAGTAAGTCTCCCAAGCCCCAGAAGCCCAAGGGGAAGGAGAAGCGCGTGTGGGTTCTGGGTGGCAAAGGCACTAAGGAACTGGACTACAGCGAGAGCAATGGCAACAGTGCCCATGAAGCAGGGGACCAGGGCCAAGATGCTCAAGCTGACCCGGTATGTGCCTGTTCAGAATCTGTCTAGTCAGAGGGTATAGTGACATAACGGTAGTTTAGTTATCTATAGCGTACTACTTTCAGGCATGCATTGGTATGTCGCCATATGGTTGTACTTTGGTTGAAGCCGTAAATAATACCCTTGTCACCTATTCAGGGCATGCAGCTAAGCTCGATGAAGGGCGACTTGCTCTCAGTGGACTACGAGTCCAGCGATGGAGAGGACGAGGAGATGGAAGAGGAGGAGGAGGAGAGAGTGGTTGTTGCTGACACCAAGAAGAGGTGAGACGCAGATCATTTCAGATTTCGGCCCACAATAATTTTGTTCAGTGGAGGGAATATAAGAGTGGCGTTATCATCCTGTGTTAATTTCTTATTTTTCTCACAGCTTTAAGAAGGGGGGTGGTTTCGGGGGCATGTTTGGGATGCTCAAGGGCCTGGTGGGCTCCAAGAGCCTGAGTCAGGAGGACATGGAGCCAGTGCTGGACAAGATGAGGGACCACCTCATCGGTATGACACTAATCACGTTTCCTTTGTGGAATTCTACACCTTCAATGTGCTCCACTCCACTTGTCTAAATACATAGACAATATAGCTGTTTGCTCAACACAAAAGCTTCTGTAGAAAATGACAAGCTCCGGTCATAATTCACATTTTCCTTTAATTTGTTGTTATACAGCGAAGAATGTAGCAGCTGAAATTTCCTCCCAGCTCTGTGACTCTGTAGCCAAGAAGCTGGAGGGCAAAGTCATGGGCACTTTCACCAGTGAGTAGCATGCGACTGAAACAACAATAACAATAACAACAATAACCTTTATTTAAACTCGAAGGACACTGAGGTTGCCCTCATTTACAGTGACGACGAGTAAAAGAGATAAAACATGAATAAAACAGAGGTAAGGCAATAACACTAAAAGCACAACATGAAAATAGAGTAAAATAAGTTAAAATAAATAAGAACAGAACAAGAAATACAGCTAAAGACAATTACAGTAAGATGTGCAAAATTCAGAAACCATAGTTCTAAAATGACCAAACGAAGGGAGGGTAGCCATTTTAAAAGTGCTTTGGAGGGCATTCCAGGAGTTTGGAGCACTGACAGTAAAAGCAGTCATTCCTAGGTTGGAACGAGCTCTGGGAACCTTGAGCAGGAGCACCTCACTGGAACGGGTTAGATAAGACCCAGAGTTCCAATCCAGCATAAAAGTAATATAAGGTGGTTGCTTACCAATAAGAGCTTTAAAAATAAATAAAAACCAATGTTTCTCACGTCTCATAGAAAGGGACGGCCAGCCAACCTTTTCATACAGGGTGTTATAGCTATCTCCTGTAATGAATCTAAGAGCTGAGTGGTAGACAGTGTCTAAAGATCTGAGAGTAGAAGCAGAGGCATGTCTATAGACTACATCACCATAGTCCAGGACAGATAAAAAGACTGCTTCGATAATCCTCTTTCTACAAAGCATTGGAAAGCTAGTTCTGTTCCTATATAAGAAGCCAATTTTCTGCCGTAGTTTGGTCACAAGATTATCAATATGAAATTTGAATGTTAATTTATCATCGAGCCAAATGCCCAGATATTTATATTCTGAAACTCTCTCGATAAAGGATCCAGTTTGAAACACTAAATGGGGATTTTAATTGAGCTATAAGAGCTTATAGTGTACCGGCAAGCTTCTGCTAAAACCATTCCCTGTCTCTATCTTTATCTAGCTGTGGCCTCCACTGTAAAGCAGGCCCTGCAGGAATCCCTGGTCCAGATCCTGCAGCCTAAGAGGCGTGTGGACATCCTCCGGGACGTCCTGGAGGCCCGCAGCCAGCGCCGGCCCTTCATCATAACCTTCTGTGGGGTCAATGGGGTCGGCAAGTCCACTAACCTGGCCAAGGTGAGACCCCTCTCACGCACTCCGACCTCTACTGGCTAGTGCTAGTATGACCTGTCGCTAAGCGTCCGCTATTTCAACTGTTTTAGGAGGGATTTGGAACCTGGGTTTTCAGACCACCAATCCAACCCCTGAACTCTCCTTGCTACACAAACATCTCTGTATTGCATTGTTGCAACAGTGACAGTTATTATACTTCCTCTATGTGATATGGGAGTGGCTGACCTCAAAGAAAGTATGAGTGTACCAATTCACACCTAACTTCACCTGGGAAGCCAGACCCAGAGAGGTCAACGATGTAGTCTACTTAAAGGGGCCTTCCAGAATTTTTGATGATTAGGTTAATTTCTTACATTCCCAGGGACGGCGCTACACCGGGGCTAGGCAGGGCTATAGCCTCGTCACAAATCTGCTTAGCCCCGGTTAAGCCCCCTCAAACATTTGGGTATATTTTAAGTAAAGGTTCATAATCAGCCATTCTCTCTTCATAATCAGGTCCCATGGTTGTGCGCTCGTGCTACAGGTACCCTGCGATTTACATGCACGTGGTGGGGTCTGGTCTGGTTACTATGCCTACGAGCCTAACGGCTCACCTCGCCAGACGAGTCGCTCTGATGTGAGGGTGTGCTCGTATGTTAGCCAGTCATTCATAATGGATCGTTTTGTAATTCGAAAGAAAAGAGACTTAAGTCTAGACGAGGGGGACATGTTACATGTTCTTGTTGGCATGTTGAATATTGGCAATCAGTCAGCTGAAAACCCTGCTCGGATGTTTTCGCTGTATGTATTATTAGCCTTAGGTCTAGATCGAATAAATATCACAGATTCTAGCAAATTCTTTGATTTAATTGTTTGCATCTATAGGCGTAGAAACCGGGGGAGGGGGGGGCGTGTCGGTGTACGGGCGGGTGGAGAAAAAAAAGTACATTTGAAACTTATTTTGAACACAACACGCGAGGGACGAGGGTAGTTCGTTTTGACAGTGTTTGAATATTGGCCAATCACCACCAACTTTCACTTGTTGTGTAGTTAATGTGACCCTTTCTCCCGCTGTGAGTTTGAGGACGGCGTGTTTAATGTCAAAATCATTCCTACGCCCTTGTCATGAAAATCTACTTTTTTCTTAGCACCCCCATGTATTGGTCAAGCCCCTCCTTAGCCCCTGGAGAGAAAAAATCCTGGCGCCGTCCATGTACATTCCCCCACTATTAGACATAATGGCAGATTGTTTGTCAAAGCTTTCAGCGTGGCATTAAATATATGTTTAGAATACTAATTTAACAAAGCAGCCTTAAATCATTTTTGTGCATCAGTTTTTTTTTCTGTGGCTGTCCCACATCCATGGTCATAAATGAGATTTTGAGAAGTAGGCTTTATTATTATAGCCTGGCTTCCTCAGCCTGATCACATGAACTCACATCCTGTTTCTCTCCACATTTCAGTCTGGTAACGCTCCCATTCAGACCAATTTCCACCTGGTGGATATTTGCCAGGCCAATAAAGTTTATCTAATATGGGTCGGGTTTGATAGAATGACTGTTCCCACTTGATACGATGAATAACCCACGTTTCGTTGCTCTGATTGGTTATATGTCTATCCAATTGCGTTGAGGAATTTTGATCTATGTCCGTTGATATCGCCCCTTGGAGATTGAAAATAAACTCATAAGCATTTCCAGACCCTTCACATTTTTGCAAATTGGGTCTGGCAATTCTTGGCTAATATTAAGCCATAACAGCCAAATTAATATTTTACATTAAAGCTTTTGGAGAAAAAAAACATTGCCAAATTCTTATGTAGGCCAATACAAAAGTATATTTTATATATACTGTATATTGGGCACCAGTCGCTGCGCAGGCACAGAGCGTACAGATGAGTGTACAACCACGGTCGAAGGTGTGGTGCTTCACTCCTGCTTTTGCATATATGTGGAGAAAAAAAGTTGTGTAACAAAGAAAGTAAGAGTCCGCACACTGTAGCTCCCATTTAAGATTATTTATGGATACAAAATATGAGTGACGTTTCGAGCGACAACGCTCTTACTCAGACAACTGGATAAACAGCCACACCAAACATTTATATGGTATCTCAGGGTCACATATCCCTAATGGGCTAGACAATTAACCACTTTTCTTTAGCCAGGTGAAACCCATTGTGCTAAGTAACAGGGTCACCTGACTCCTGATACAGTTCACTCTGTGCATTAAAAAATATAATCTATGGTGCATGCATATTATACAACATGTTCAAAAATTCCACTGTATTTTAGAAAACACAAGTCATCCTAAATCAGTTACCAGTGGCTAAGTGCATTTGAAGTATCAAAAAAGCATCCATAAGCAAAATTACAATATTACAATATCCATGTTCAACATATATAGAAAGGACCCTACAGTTTCAGCTTTAGACAATTTCAGTCAAGTATTCGTATAAATATAGAGCGAAAGCACAGAACACATAAACACAGTCACAGTACCACCCTACAGAATTACAGATAAGGTCTAATGCTGAAGTCTTCATTCATACCTCTTGGAGCAAGGGTGTTCAGTGTATAAATCCAATATAGTTCTCGTCTTAATAGTAGTGTCTCTATATCTCCTCCTCTACGAGGGCATTTAACCGCTTCTATACCTATGTATCTAAGAGTGCACACATTGTGTCTAGCCTTTGTAAAATGAGCAGCTACAGGACTAGATGGATCTTGGTTGCGAATGGCACTCCTATGTTCTGTGATTCTGGTTTTAAGTGCTCTTGTTGTCTTTCCTATGTAGACAAGGCCACATGGGCATCTCAGCATATAGATTACGTTTTGTGTTTTACAGGAAATGAGGCCTTTGATGTTGTACACCTTTCCTGAGTACGGGTGGTTGAATGTGTGTGTTTTGTGTGTGAAATTGCACTGGATACAGTTGCCGCATCTATAATTCCCATTAGGGATCTGACTTAAAAAATGTGTCGAGGCAGGGGGAGGCATATCAGCTCTCACAAGCATGTTGCGTAGATTAGGTGGTCTTTTGTAGACTAGAGTGGGAGGCTTGTCAAACCCACATCCCTTTAAAGAGGGGTCTGTGTCCAGGATGTACCAATGTTTTTTTATAATCTTCTCAATCTCGCTCCCTATAGGAGAGTATTGAACACAGCAAGTGATTCTGGGGTCTGACTGTTTTGGTTCCTTTCTCTGCAGACATTCAGTCCGGGACATATTATTAAAACGTGTAGCTGCCCCCATGATCCAGTCCTCCTTGTAGCCCCTGTCCCTAAAACGATCTTTGAGATCTGTCGATTGTTTGTGAAAGTCATCATTGGAACTACAAATCCGTCGGATACGGTTAAACTGCGAAATAGGAAGATTCTTCTTCAGAAATGTTGGGTGGTACGATTCCCTATGTAGTAGAGAGTTTCTGTCTGTGCTTTTACGGTATGGATCAGTTTTAACAACATGTCCCTCTCTCTTAATCAGAATGTCCAAAAAGTTCATTTTTTCTGTGTCCACAGTGATAGAAAATTTAAGATGTTCATTACTGTGGTTCATGAGTTCATGGAATTCTTTCAGTTGTGTCTCTGTCCCCGTCCAAACAAAGAAAATATCGTCCAAATACCGTCTCCAGTGTGATATGTATTTAATGTACGGATTGGTCTGCTGGTTAAAGACCACTTCTGCCTACAAAATGTCCAACGTAGAGGGAGGCGAAGCTAGGGGACATTTTTGATCCCATAGCCACCCCAGACACCTGAAGATAAAAGTCAGCACCATAAGTTGTGCCAGGTCTGCTAGCGGCCGCCTGAACACATTAGTCGCAGTCTTTTATATGTGTCCAGGGCCATAATGAACACATATGGAAAAGGGCAAGACAATGGTGGGTTGTGGTTGGCACATTTCAATGTAAAAGATAGGCCTAAGGCCACCAAATATAGTGTTTATCATTGTCAGAACCCTTTTAATGTAGCAATGTGTTGACTAGTGCAACCTGGCCTAGCCTATATCAAACCAAATTTGATGTATTAAGAGTGAAGTAAGAAAAAGAAGTACATATCCTCTCCCTTGGTGCTTTCGGTTCCAGATCTCCTTCTGGCTGATCGAGAATGGCTTTACTGTGCTGATCGCGGCGTGTGACACGTTCCGTGCCGGCGCGGTGGAGCAGCTGAGGACCCACCAGAGGCGCCTTAACTCTCTGCACCCCCCCCAGGACCACGGGGGCCGGCCCGTAGTGCAGCTCTATGAGAAGGGCTACGGGAAGGATGCGGCGGGCATCGCTATGGAGGCTATCGCTTATGGTAAATATCATAGCAGAGCAGAGTTCAATTCCTCACTTACCAATTTAATGCGTATTTATTCCGAGTTCTCACCGTGGCGAGAACTTCTGGGAAGGCAAGGCAAGTTTATTTGTATAGCACATTTCAGCAACAAGGCAATTCAAAGTGCTTTACATGAGACATTAAAAGCATCAAGACAAAGTGCAAGAAATACCTTAAAGGTCATATAAAACAAAATGCAAAAAAATGACTTTTAAAACAAAATGTAGGAAAATAAAATACAGGAATAAAAGTACAGTGCAGTGTATGAATGAATAATTATTTAATTTATAAAAAGCAGCAAAAAGAAAAGTGTTCAGTCTTGATTTAAAAGAACTGAGAGTTGCAGCAGACCTGCCGTTTTCTGGAAGTTTGTTCCAGATATGTGGAGCATAAAAACTGAACACTGCTTCTCCATGTTTTGTTTTAACTCTGGGGACAGAAAGCACGCCTGTGCCAGACGACCTGAGAGGTCTGGATGGTTCATAATGTAGCAGCAGATCAGAAATATATTTTGGCCCTAAACCATTCAGTGCTTTCTAAACCAACAGCAGTATTTTAAAGTCAATTCTTTGATAGACAGAAAGCCAATGTAAGGACCTTGGAACTGGAGTGATGTGATCCACTTTCTTAGTCTTAGTGAGAGATAGAGCGTTGATATTCGTGGACGGTCTGGACACCAATGAAAAGACTCTTGAATTTTATGCGCAAAGTATTGATTGGCCCACGCAGATAGTGGACTGTGTCGGGAGGCTGATTTGGCCTCTGATTGGTCACTGACCGCAGCTGTCGAGCTGTTGGTAGCATATCTGACGCAAAGTTCAATTTAGATTTGCTTGGACTTTCTTCCATGTTAACTCCCCTTTTCTGGGCTGGATGAGTTTTTCATTAGTCCCAACTATACGCTCCCGATGGCATTATGTTTAAATACAGCTGTATTTGAAAGGTAGGCACTGGCTCCGCCCCTATGCCAATGTTACGCAGCACTTTATTCCACACTACTGCCGTCTTAGAAAAGCCTTAGAGGAGAAGATCTGACATTTCTCCCGGGCTCTTTCACTGTGTTTTAAGAGGACGGGCCAGTAGTGTTTCCTGCATATAGGAAAGGTTGCTATGAGAGATGACAGCCTAGGCAACAACACATTTCAAAACCTTCTCAAACTAAGTGAAATTCCCAGTGTTTCCTCCTGCCATCTTGTTTTCTCAGCCCGTAACCAGGCCTTTGATGTGGTGCTGGTGGACACCGCTGGACGCATGCAGGACAACGGACCGCTGATGACGGCCCTGGCCAAGCTGATCGCAATCAACATGCCTGACCTGGTGCTCTTTGTTGGGGAGGCTCTGGTGGGCAACGAGGCAGTGGATCAGCTGGTAAGACCGCCGCAAGGTTCTACAGGCTCTGTAGTCTTATCTTTTGGCCGGGCCCATAAACACCCCCTAGCTAGCCCCTACTCACTAGACACTTGTGTGGATAAGATAGGATTTAAGAGATCGAATGACGATGTCAACGATAAGCCCACCTTTCCCTCTGTGAATTTATTTTTTATTTTTTGCTTGTTCTTTTTCCAATCCATTCAGATCTACAGAGTAATAGTTAGGGGTTGTATATATCTTAACTGTCCTGCTGAGGGCAGCGCCATCGCATTATGCTTATTTGTTGATTCAGGGCCCAATAATGGTCACATCACTGGCGCTATAGTTGAAGGCTAAGGGAATAGGCATTTTGGAATTTTTGTGCCACCTGAAGGGACATTTGCCAGAATTGCACAAATATGACTTAGTAGGTGGAGCTGTTCATGGGAATGTCAGGAGGCAAAGCGCATCCATTCATGCCATCAGACTCTGGAACTGGAAACTTTCACAGGGGGTGCAGAAAACTAAATGAATTCATTAAATAATAAATAAAACATTGCTGAGAATGTTTTCATTGGGCACATGCAATGGCATGCAAAAGAGCTGTCATCAACATTCAACTCAAACTCATGAAAATGTTGCTTAATTTGGTGTTAAGAGAAGTCAGTAGACCTTGAAATGTAAGGGAGCGATTCATACTGCCTCGGGGAAGAGGCGGGCAATGTATGGCATTAAGCCAAGACATGAGTGGTGTAGCCTAACCTCTCACACCGCAAACCACCTGAACATTTGGAGTGGAAACACGTTGTGGTCCATGTACAGTATATGGCACTGTTATGCGAGGGAGCGCGCAACTTGGGTGTACTTACAGGAGACAATGGTTATCCATTAGACGTGGCTTATATACTTAAATATTATACATATATTGCCCCAAGCATTAATTTAATCGGTTGCTGTCAACAGCCAGGAGTGCGATAGATGGAGCATTTGGTCACCAATGTGTTTCAGATGTTTATATCGGGGGAGTACTACAATACGGTCCTCAGAAAAACGTTGGATCTGTTTGCCAACCTGTCCTGTCGACTAAACATTGGCTCACACCAGTTGTTGATATTTTGTGTTAAAGGAGTAGAAAAGGGAAAATGCATGTTTAGCCCTGTTTTAAGGTTACTTATGATCATATACAATAGTTCAAATCAAAACGTTAACAAAACTAGCACTTTTGAGAAAGTCTGATAATTGCTCTACCACCGTTTTGGTCATACAATGGATGTGGGTGGGCATCTTGAAAAATCTTTCAAAAACATGTTAAACTCTCAATTCCAAAGACAAGAAACTCACCGAGGTTCTGACAAATAATTTGCCATAAAGTAAGCATAAAGCAAATTAGGTAGCCTAGCAACATAAACAATAACAATAGCTACCGTAAGTAGTTCCGCTTCCTGAATCCCCTCTGCGGATTGATCTACACATCTACAACGGTCGCGTCAATACAAGTCAATGGATTTCATAAAATGATCAATAAAACCCTAAGGGATTCATACTTTGCAGCGAATTTGATGTCAGAACACCAACGGACACCAATTACCTCCTCGGTGAGCTTCTTGTCTTTGAAATCGAGAGTTTAACATGTTTTTGAAAGATTTTTCAAAGTGCCCATCCACATCCATTGTATGACCAAAACGGTGGTAGAGCAATTAGCTAGTTTTGTCAACATTTTAATCTGAACCAGTGTATATGATAATAAGTAACCTTAAAACAGGGCTAAACATGCATTTTCCCTTTACTACACCTTTAACCTATTAACCGATGCATGAAAAGCCGACATGAAACAAAAATTAATTCATCCATTCTCACCCATACCTATTTCTTTATATTGTGGCACAGCCGATTTGCTTGAGAAAGGCACACCTGTGTGGCGCCACTTCGTTCAATTATTCCATCCATTCACTGGACACACCACTGATTTCTGGATACCTTGTGTGAGCAAATTAACAAAATTTGACAATTATGTCTGTTGCCAAATAGCCTTTGCCGTTAGCGTGAGGTGATTTTGCATAACCATTAAATGACAAAAAAATAAAATAAATCTACAAATTTGCACAGCTGCCATTGTTTGCACTCCAGGGTTTTCAAAGACTGATTGCCTTTATTGGAAATGTGTTTTGCTCTAGTCTGCCACAAAACAATGACTAACCTGTGTGGGTTTTCAGGTGAAATTTAACCAGGCGCTGGCTGATCACTCCATGTCCGATAAGCCTCGCCTCATCGACGGGATCGTTCTCACCAAGTTTGACACCATCGATGACAAGGTACCCAAAAGATAACGATTGGTGCTTGACTGAGGAAAATGCTATAAATGGCCAACCTCTCTCATAGTAGTTAAAACTCCATAGTTTATATTGATGGAAGTGGCTCACTGCTTCTGTATGTATGACCTGTTTATGGAGTGCTGTGTTTCAAAATTGTGTTTTTTTCTGGTTGGAAAGACTGACATTCCTATCCTTCAACCCCCAGGTTGGTGCTGCCATCTCCATGACCTACACCACGGGACAGCCCATTGTGTTCGTTGGCACCGGGCAAACCTACAATGACCTGCGCAGTCTCAATGCCCGTGCAGTGGTCAGTGCCCTTATGAAGGCTTAAGGAGTTGTTCGCAGTCATGACAAAAGCAAACCAACACCATGCTTCAAGATGTCCAGTTCTGCTACTGTAGCTCCCATTCTAACCGAACCCCCCCTACATCACAGCAAAGAAACAAACGCCACTCACATGCACTAAGGCTTCCTCCCCCACAGCCATCCGGGAAACAAGGCCAGGGGTTGCCCTTTGACCTTCAAGCAAGACTGGAATGGATAAGAGAAATTATGCTATGAGGAAACTGCCTTGGATAACCTTTCAACTTTTGGGCCAAATCAAAACCAGTACCTCAATTGAACTTGACCTTTTAAATGACAACATTCAATTAAGTTATATAATGTAAAACTGACACTTTCCCTCACTAATGGCCAATCAAAGACCTAGAATATATTGTTCTTTCTCACTCTAACAGAACTCATTTGGCATTCTGTGATGTTTTTTCTTGTCACTGAAACAAGGTCAGATTTGAAGACTGCCTCCCAGTCCCAGAGGAAAGCTAAGTGACCATAGTGCCTACCCTATCCCTCCCCAGTTTCCTTGAAGCTGAGGTCCAGGTGACCATCTATCCACTGAGCCACAGCAGTGGAAGTTGGTCACCAGGTCAACAAGCCTGCATTTCACCCAGTATCCTCAGTCTTTCTGTCACTGTGTGGATGGACTCCAACAAACAAGTGGAACAAGTAAATCCTTGCAATGAAGAACCATATATGTGCTTTTTAAAATATTGTACATTAGACCCTTTGGCTCTGTGAGGCGCACAAGTCATCCAGAATGTTTTGCCTTGGCACTTAACACCAAGATCATCATAATAATTCTTAGTATTATTATTTTATTTTATGAAAAGCACAAACATGGTTCTTTGTCTGTGGAGTTTGGTTGTAGATTCAAATACTTCAGTTTGTGGTGGCAGTTGAGTTGAGAAGTGACAACCTTTGTAAATGTCCTCCAGAAGCTTCAATATTCTACACTTTGTATGTGTGGACCATTGGACAGATAGGTCTATAATTTATTTTTCTCTCTTGATTTTTCCCCTTTGTAATTTTGAGATCAAATACACAAGTCTTAAATTTCTCCAGACTGTTTAAATTACATTAGTGCAATGAGAGAATTGAGAGTTATATAGAGACGATTTGTCATAATTTATGAGAATGTAAACCATTTCTAAATAAAGCTGCTATGATAGCCTGTAAACCGCCTGTTTTTGGTGTATAGAATACTATAGGGTCTGTAACTGGGGCATTGATAATACATTTTGATTGACATCTTAAAGACAATGACTTTATGATGTTGACATACTGTAAGGCAAAAAAAGCATAATCAGGACAAGACATACTGTACAGGCCTAGATGGCCCACATTGGGAACTAAGCACAATCAAATTGGGGGGGGGGGGGGCATTAAAGATCATAAGCTAGTCTAAACAAATGAGTCTTCAGGTGTTTGTTGAAGGCAGATAGGGTGTCTGAGATGCTGATGTGTGTGTGGGAGTGGGTTCCAGAGCCCTATACTAGGTGCTGTGCAGCTGGATGGATCTAGCACTCATAATTCAAGAGACAGTAACAGGCCCGTAGCCAGCCTGAGGAAGATCAGAGGGAGCGTATTCATGAGGGTGGTTAGAGAGACTTTGGACCAGGTGGCTTTATGAGCAAGCAGGAGGGTTTCGTATTCAGTTATGGGACAGAGAGCTGTTGGAGCTTGATTAGGATGGGTGTGGACAGGAAGCTGCAAGGACAGAAGCACCATAAAGAACCATACGGATTTCATTTTAAGATGCATAATGATGATTTGTACCTTAAATATCCATTTTCCATATGTCAGTGTCCTGGGTTTAAGACTGACAAGGACTTGTGTGGTACTGTAAATGTCTACTGGGACTGGTTTTTATGGACTTCATGAAGGTTCATGAAGACAATTTATTGGCTGTTGGGAACGCCGTCTGATGTGCTGGAGGGGTTGGAAGAGGAGGTATCCACCATGTCAGCCCAGAGGGCCGAATCTGGGGTTGGAGCAGGCGCTGTGGGCTTCAGTTGGGGCGTAGGAGAATGAAGTGGACGTGCTGCTGGAGGTTCCTCTAATAAGGTGGCAGAAGGTTCTGTCTGTTGGGATGGGTCACCTCTGGCTGTCCAGTAAGATCACTTTG
The DNA here is from genome assembly GCF_949987555.1 of Borostomias antarcticus. Classification (NCBI taxonomy): domain Eukaryota; kingdom Metazoa; phylum Chordata; class Actinopteri; order Stomiiformes; family Stomiidae; genus Borostomias; species Borostomias antarcticus. Next base: position 46,145,536 of record NC_140234.1, on the reverse strand, counting down.
TAATACTCCTGGATGTCTGAGAGGTAGAGGGATTGTTAGAATGTCAGTCTACGTACAATATTACATTTGGAACATGAACTATAAGGTCGTACCTAGTGTTGCTTGAGCAGTAGGCGGAACTCAAGAATTTGTGGGCACAGTATGTTTCAGAGGGGTATCTCCAGTGTTACAACGACATCAGATTGGGGGGGGGGGGGGGGGGTGCATGGACCTGTGCTTTAAGGATGGAGACAGGGTTTTCAGGCCATCCTTCCCCAGAGTACGACCTGCTGTAGTCACCCTGCTCCAGTCACAGCTGTATGCCCTAACCAACAGGTGAAGTTCACATGGAGGTTTCAATGTTAAATGTTTATTGAAAAATGTCAAGAACTCACTAATTCTCTTGAGATAAAACATCAACCAAAACATCAATAATCATAACAAAGGGTGGTGAGGGATTGTAGTTCCTTAAGGTGGGTGAATGAACCCGGGGCTCCATCTTGCCACACCAGGTACTGTAGGTGTTGACCCGGCGCATGCAGGCGGTGGAATCAAAGTTATCTAATTTATACCACTCCCAGACGTTGGAGTTAGAGGTGATATATATGTCGGTGACGACAAGAGCTGAATTGTAGTCCTTAAAGGCCGTTTCAGACGGGGAGCGATATTCCGCCTGCGTTCTCGCTCGGATCAGCGGGGGACGCACGCGTCCTGCGCGCAGCGGGGAAATCTGACTACAATTCAGCTCTTGTCACGAAACGAGCACGCGCGCGACAATTTCACGGGGTCGCGCCCGCTTGCCGCTCCGCCCCAGATTGTCCACGCTCCCAAATTGTCCGCTCGCCTCTCTCATTGAAAATGAATTACAATGCGCGGATATCGCTCCTCGTCTGAAACGGCCTTTATGCGTGTACATCCCTTCAAATAAAATGTTATCAAATTAATCAATCAATCTAACCTTCCTTACTGCAATACTTCTCGTTATCCGCGTCTGTAGCCTACCACGGGTAGGTTCAAGGTGGGCACGCAGGGAAATCATCTCCTTCATCCCCATAAGCCTGTTCTTCACACAATCTTGGAGGTGGGGAGTCCCATTTTCACTTTTGCCCACGACTGCGTACTCACAAGAGTCCGCCCGTCAGCTTCTCCTTCAGGCTCACCAGCTCCGCGTCTGTATAATTGTTGAGTGTGAAGCACCATCTCTTGATTCAAGATTTGTTTTATTAGCCGTGGTACTCACATAGCCTACTAGGAATTTGACTAGGGTTAAGGCATACGCTGTTGCAGATGACATCCTACACGCCTACAGTAGGACAGGGTGCAGGACAAGACAGGACAGTGCAAAGACATGACAGAGCAAATGCAATACAACAGACAGTGCAAATACAAAATATGGTGCAATATACAAAATATGATATACTGTTAAAAAGAGAGGAGCAAATGCAATTTACATAATAAAGAATGTGTGTGTGTGTGTGTGTGTAGTGTGATAGATTAGTTTTATGTATAGGCCTACATGTGTGTGCCGTTGAGATACTGTATGTGGAAATCAGAGGTCGTGTGCAAGGGTAGATAGAGTCAGTGGCGGGGGCATCGTGAGGGGTCAAAAGCTTTGTTTGAGTGTGATGGCCGTGGGAAAGAAGCTGTTTTTGTGGCGCATGGACCCGGTCCCGATGGACAGTCTCCTTCCAGAGGGGAGTGGGTCAAAGAGACTGTGACCAAGATGGGAGGGGTCGGCCACAATCTTTCTGCCGCGTTTGAGGGTCCTTTAGGGATGGCAGTCTACAGCCTATCACCCTCTCAGCGGAGCAGATGATGTGCTGCAGTCTGCCTTTGTCTCTGTCTGTTGCGGCGGAGAACCAGATGTGATGGAGGAGGTGAGGATGGACTCGATGAGGATGTGTAGAAGAGTACCATCACTACCTTTGGTATGTTCACTTTCTTCAGCTGCCTCAGGAAGTAGGCCTACATCCTCTGCAGTGCTTTTTTGGCGAGGAAGGAAGCGGGAGGAGTCAACGGTGGTCACTGGGGTGTCATTCAGTATTATGGAGGGGAAGGGGGGCTGGTTTCTTTCTTAAAGGAGTAGTAAAGGGGAAATCATGTTCAGCCCTGTTTTAAGGTTACTTATGATCATATACAATGGTTCAGATCAAAACGTTGACAAAACTAGCACTTTTGAGAAAGTCTGATAATTGCTCTACCACCGTTTAGGTCATACAATGGATGTGGGTGGGCACCGTGAAAAATCATTCAAAAACATGTTAAACTCTCGATTCCAAAGACAAGAAGCTCACCGAGGGGGTAATTGGTGTCTGTTGGTGTTCTGACATCAATTTCGCCGCAAAGTATGAATCCTGTAGGGCTTTATTTATCATTTTATGAAATCCATTGACTTGTATTGATGCGACCGTTGTAGATGTGTAGATCAATCCGCAGAGGGGATTCAGGAAGCGGAACTACTTATGGTAGCTATTATGTTAGGCTAGCTAGTTTGCACACGTATGTGCTGCGACTAAATAGTTCCATGCTAAATATTTAAAAAAGCCTTTCCAGATGAACTAGAATCTTACTTTATGGCGAATTATATGTCAGAACGCCAACTAACACCTCGGTGAGTTTCTTGTCTTTGAAATTGAGAGTTTAACATGTTTTTTGAATGATTTTTTCCATTACACCTCCCTGCATCATGTAACATTGTATTTCATTATTTTGAACGTAATTTTGAGTAAACAGTGTTCTGATTAATTTGAATGAAAAATAAAATCTGAACAGCCTCCTACAATTGTTTTTCTTTCCATTTTAGATCTAGTCATACTGTACATGTACAGTACCTTTTCTACCACATTTTATTTAATGTCCCATTCTATTGCCTCCTTGTTGCTAACTACGCTTCAACCCTATGGGAGTTTGTTGCCAGGTTGCCTTGGAGTTTCATGACTAACCTCATCCCTGGACATACAGTACCAATGGTTCTAACAGAGTGAGTTGTCAGGATGGGTGAGCGATTTACCTCTGTGCTAGGTGAAAGCAAGGTTCCAAATCAAATTTCATTTTCCTTTAATTTATTTATTTATTTAACAGGGACAAATGTGCCAGTGTCCCTGTGGACAGATGTTATGTCATTCGCTAAAAAACATAAAAACATGTACCTATAATGAACGGAAAAACAGTTGTTGATAAGCGTCAAGATAAATGGGCGCTGCAAAATCAAGTAACCATAAAAACCACTCATGCTATATGGGAAATAACTCGATTAACAAAAGTAGTGTGGAAAATATTACATTTTGATGAATGGCAACTAAAATGTAAACATGCTACAAACTAATTTCCCTGATATTCCATGTCTGGAATATACTTTAAAATTCAATGATATTCCACGATCGGTGGGAACCATGCAAAATACATGTACAATTCTTCACTAATTCTTCACTGCATGAATTCAAACAAACAAGACACTCATGGATGGCATGATATCAAAGGCTTTATTTGAAAAATAGCACTTATAAATAGCTAAAACAGATTTAACAGAAACACCACACGCAGTACAGTATTAAAAAATACAAAAAGGCTTACAAAGAACTGTATACTCCCCCCCCCCCCCCCCCCCCCCGATTTATAGGAGTGGCCAAGTAATGGCGGCCACATACAGGATGCCTCTCCTAACTATGGAACGTCACTGCTGAACTTGCATCTGAAGACAAGATAAATGTACATAACATACATTTGTTAAAACAAACCCCATGAATATCCACCCATAACTGACTGTAAAGTATTGCCTCAGAGAATGCATGTCGAGTATGCTGGTTTCAAGTAAGCAATGAGAATCATGTAATACATTCCTGTCATATTGGCAAGAACTATTTTCAGTGACTGCAGGTAGCACGCAATAAGTATTTGGCTACTAGTGCTCTATCTATGCTATGAGACAGTTTTATAAGAGAGACATATTGTTGATCCGGATGTGGTTGGGAGAAGAGCTGTACATTCAACCATGCTTTCTTCTCCTTACAGGGCAAGTGACAGTCAAGGCCGCATGATAATATACTGTTGCCCATGAACAGTCCACACTGTACATTTTCAAATGATGTCAACACCGGTACAAGTCCTTGTTTCATCCCTTTCATCCCTACCCACATGCTTATCAGTCTTCCATAACCCTTTCCAACATCCTACTCCAGGCAGGAGGGTTTTTTGGAGGCATAGACATTAGGGTTGCCAGGTTGGGGTGACAGCATTCATAATTTGCTCTCTTTTCCCCTAGTCAAGCGACATGATAAAAGTAAATTAAACAGTCTGTCTACTGAGCAAAAGGTCTCTTCTGGCCCAAGTTTGCCTAGAGTTGCAGATCCAAAGTAACCGGACCTGAGTAGTCGCAGACTGAACTCTAAGGAGGAACTGTGGAGGAAAATGACTGATACTCCTCGAGTGTGTGCCTGTCAAGAATGGTAGTCTGGGTAAAAAGAGAAGGAGAACTATGTGAACAGGTAGGAAACAATTACCAACAGCTGTAATCTAGCCACTGGACTGCCATGCAATACAGGAAAGCCAAGTGTGTGTGCGTGTGTGTGTGTGTGTGTGTGTGTGTGTTTGTTTGTGAGTGGGGGATGGGCAAATTCAATTGTGGTTTTTAGTCATGTAAAGCCTATAGTTTTAAATTTCACAAAATGTGAAATTTGGAATTGCCTCTTGCATGTGAGCGCTGACATCAAAGAGAAGGTGACAATCCTAACCTTGAAGGAGGCTTTTCTGAGTATTAAGGCCATTCTGGGGTTCCTCCTCTTCTTTGGAGGGAGATCCTGTCAAAACACCATGAAGCACACCGTTGATTCAATATCAGTGCAGAGACACAGCACAGTAAGAGCATAGCATGGTTATTTGAGATCAGTTGTAAGCTCCAAAGTCATGCAAACATCACATATACATGGTTCACCACTAAATGTACCCTCTGGGACCTCTTTCTCCTTACCCCAGCCGTTTGCCACAGTGTCTCGATTACAGATCTCGTTAGCCAGCCGCTCAAAGTACTCGGGCAGGTCAGCGTACTCGTTGCCGTAAGAGATGACCTTGATGCCCTTGTCCAGCATGTTGTCTCGCAGCTTCTTGAACTCGCCCACGTCCTCGCGCCGCACGAGCATGAAGTGCTCCAGGTCCGACTTGTGTTTGACCGCCTCCAGGAAGAGCGCCTGGAAGGTGGTGTCGTCCACTGTGCGCCCGCAGCCCAGGAACACAAACGACTTGGTCTCGTACAGCTTCTGGATCTCCCGCTGTCCGTCGTGGAAAAAAAACATGAAAAAAAACATGAAAAAAAAAACAACCTCTCATCAGAATGTACGTGAGGACTATCTGAATCTAGCATGTACATTACTTAGTCTGTTCAAGTTAATTCATGGGTATCCTCCTTCCCAAGCTCAATGCTCACCATGACTTCAGTGTTCCTCAGTACATTCTGATAGCCAGCAGGGTGCAGCACTATACCACTGGGGTTGGTGTAGACTCCATGGATGTGCAGGACACTCAGCCTCCGCTTCTCCTGAGCCCACTCCAAGACCTGAACACACACACACACACACACGCACACACACACACACACACACACACACACACAGACACACAGACACACAGACAGACACACACACACACACACACACACAGACACTTCACAGTCCATCGCACCCAATCCTGTTCTGGCTGGACAGATCACTTCAGCAGTAGCAGGATATGAGTCCTGATGGAGTCAGGACATAAATACCACACCTGAGGGGCAAACTGTGAGGCTTAAAAAAAAAAAGAAAAAAAAAAGGTATATTCATGTGGATACTGACTTTTCACCCTATCCTGAGACTAAAAACAATAATCCATTAAGAGGACATTCACAGTTGCTACATAGCGCTGAGTTGCTGTCATCACAGTAAGAGGAAACTTGATTCACTACTTTCCAGTTTGGCTTGAGGAAACCCTTTGTTCCTGTTAAGTCACATTCATAAACCAAAGACAAATATTGACAAAGCCATATACTGTAATAATAACTGAATCTTTGACCCCACCAGTGGCATCTGTAGTAAAAAAAATAAAAAAATAATGCAATAGGCCTACAGTATAGGTCAATACATCTATCAATACAATTACATCTTTGTTAAAGGCAACTGTTTAAAGAAACAGCTCACTCAAGTGACGTGTCAGTGTTAGTATCTTAACTCTTGATAAAGGAATGCAACCGCACTCATAGCCCTCAGTATCTTAACCCTTACCTTAACTAGGCTAAACCATTTTTAACCATTAGGTCATTAGTCAAACCCCACTAGGCTAAACCTTTTTTTTTATTTTTATTAAATGGTTACTCAGATACTACGTATAGGTAAATTAGTAATGGTATTGTATTAGTGTTGTTGACTCTGAGGTTCATTATGCAGACATTTCACAGACTATATGCTTTGAATAAAACCAAACACATACGCATATGCAAAAAACCATCACACCACAGGTCTGTCACTAGCGGTGTGGGTACTAGGGATGAGACGGTATACCGTAAAACGTTCACGTTATACCGTGAACCGCGGTATAAAATGTCCACGGTATTAGAACCGTGACATTCCCTGTGTTTACGGTATTACGTTTATGGCATTACACAATAATGCACTGCTGAAACTTCACATTTCAAGTGGCTTGCAACAGTTAATTTTGTAATTTAATATAAGCTTGCTATTAATAAACTGAGCTTAATTACAATAGTGTGTATTTTCCATCATGTGTTGCACTGTAGTTCCTTCAAAGTAAAATACTTGTTTTTTTATGTGTGTTGGGGAGGTGAAATGCTGTATACCGTGAAATACCGTAAACCATACCGTGTAACTAGATATCGTACCGTACCGTAATGCAAAAATCCATACCATCTCATCCCTAGTGGGTACCAACCTTCTTCTCGTCTGTGAGGTCCAGAGACTCCAGCTTGGTGCCCTGGTGAGCAGCGTAGATCTCCAGCAGGTTGTCGAAGTTGGTGGTGAGGACCAGTGCTCCACTCTCCATTAGCTGCAGCACAGAGCGGAGCAGGTGCTTTCCAGCATGCTCCATCTTACACTCCAGGTCGTCAAATACCTCGTACAGACAGTCCTTAAAGAAGGTGGACCGCACGTTGCCCGTTCTCTGCAGGGATACCAGGAGCAAGATGAGTAACTTGGCTTAGATTATTTTGGGGATGCTTGAAATGGTTAGTGCCAGACCAACATGGTTACAACAATGCACTGTTAAATCTCTGTAACATTTGTTTGGCTGTAGTCTGTTCTATACAGGCACGTTGCATCCAGAAATGGGATGGTGACACATTTCTTTTGATATGGAATATGTCAGGAAGACAGGAATAACTTTAATAATAATAACAATTCCTGAAGATGCATTCAACATGACCAAGGAAAACGTAAACTTTAAAAATTCAGACTCATAGGCTATAGCCCAGGCCCAACTGAAGACTATAATTGTCAGGCAATGTGGTCAGGATGTACTGTATGCTACTCGCTACTCATAGCCCCAGTTAACTGGGTTGGTTGTTGATAGCGAAATAGAGGTGTGGGCTTGACATTTTACTTTTTTTAATGAACCACCATCAGTCAGGTAGTTTAACTGTCAACATTTGCCTGAATAGGTTTGTGCATGGTGAGTCTAATGGTAATGGGGAAACATGCATTCTAGAGGGTAGGGTAGGCCGTCACTGCAGCAATAAGACCATGAGCCATTACACACTGCATCTGTATCGATTAAATTACACTAAGCTGAGCTGGACTATGCACTGTTAACACTTTTTACCTGGCAGTGACTGTTGGTAAACAAGAGGAGGGAGAGACGGAGCACGAGAGGGAGGAAGAAAAGAGGTTGCTATGAATAGCAGAGTGGCCCAAGATCTTAGCCCTGAGGGAGAGAGGTCAGCAGGACTCTAGAGATTACAGGCTGACCAGCCAGATCACTTTCCAAAGGAGGAAACTCATTATCTCCTCCAACACTGCCTTTGACGTAGTCAGTCACTCACTACAGTAGTCCTTTTGTCTTGGGACCGGTGCAATAGCTAAATATGGTGAAGCGTGTTCTCTGGGCTTGAGGTTTAGGCGGAATTATGGGCCCATACGTACTGTAGCAACACACACAACAGGCAATGCCAGGTTCATAAACTATATAAAATAAACAACAACTGTGTTTTCAAACAATGTAAGCAGATCAACTAGTTCATAAAATTGCCATTAGCCTAGTATTATATCATGGTCATTCAACCACAGAATTAAGGGATTTAGGTCACAGACATTTTCTTTTGAGTCTTACCTCCAGATTAGTCTCATTATGCTACATTCCATGCCAGCAGACTGTCCTAATCCAGAACGATTTACCATTGTTTGGCTATACAATTGCCACAAACAGCACCGTTCCATACAACTGGGTTAAAGCGGGTGAATCCCACTCTGAATTTGACCTTTCAAATGAGGATTAACATTTGTGGCTAGTTGCTGTAATCTTGTTTAAATTGCCTTGAGCTTTTCACACTGCAAAGAAAGTCCAGAGACATAACAACTAATTTTACTCTCAAATGTTTGGCTAGGGTTAGGGTCTGCTCCAGAATGCCTAATGGGGGGGGGCATTATCCTGCTTGCCCAAGGATCCATGGAGGTGTAATACGACCTGATCGTTTCTCCTCTTGTGAGCTACAGTATTCATTCTGATGGGCCAGACTGTTATGGCGCTCTGAAAGGAATCTTTGGCCGGGGGCTGGCCTCACATTATCTGATTATAAAACTTACAAGGACCTCATTTGCCTGTGAGACATTGAAGCCGATTTGGGAGCAGGACTTGGGATTGACATTTAGTGAGGATGACTGGTGGACAGTTTGTAGGAGAGTTTTTCCCAAGTGCACCTGTATCAATGTGCATGAGCAGAACTTTAAGCTTTTCCACAGAACCTATTTAACCCCTATCCGCCTTCGAAAGATGTTTCATACTGTTTCAAGTGTAAGGCAGACGTGGATACTCTTATTCATGAATTTTGGAGTTGTAGCAGAATTCAGACCTTTTGGAGGGAAGTTCACTTGATCATCAAAACAATTCTTGGTAGGGAGTTTGTGATGTCCCCAAACCTATACCTTTTGTATTTTCACCCCAATGTTATAATAGATGGTGACACAGTCTGTCTGCTTAACATCCCCATCCACTTAGCTAGAAAATGTATACTGTTACTTTACATTACATTACAGTCATTTAGCAGACACTTGTATCCAAAGCGACTAACAATAATTGCATTTAACGTATTAAAAGCCAATGTACTACTACTTGCCAGAACTCACAAGTGCATCTTCTTTCTAAAACAAGTGACTAAGAGCATAATCTAGTGCTGAAGGCAAAGTGCAAGAATGGAAATCTAAAATACAATAGGTGCTTAAGAGGATGGATGGTTGTAATACTTATTGAAGAGATGAGTGTTGAGCCTGCTACGAAAGATGGGCAGCGACGCTGCTGTCCTGACGTCAGTGGGCAGTTTGTTCCACCACTGCGGGGCCAGGACAGAGAAGAGCCATGAACGTGTCGATCGACCGCAGGGGCCTCGGAGTAATGGGGCAACCAGTCGCCCTGAGGTAGCAGAGCGTAGTGGTCTGGAGGGGGTGTAGGGTTTGACCATGGCCTGGAGTTAGGAGGGGGCTGTTCCTTTCATTGCCCTGTGGAGTTTTAAACTGGATGCGAGCCGCTACAGGGAGCCAGTGTAGGGAATGGAGATGGAAGGTTGTCTGGGAGAACTTGGGGTGGTTGAACACCAGAAGCTTTCTGGACAAGTTCCAATTACTGTGATCTATCTCGGAAATACCCTCAATTAGAATGTGGCTCACGCAAGCCTCTACTTTCCTATCACTTGAGAAACTGACTTCTGATATGCACAACAGGTCTGACCACGTTCAGAGAGTTTGGTCGCCTGCCTCTATGTCTGTATTTGGAAAGTGTTGGGATTGGAGTCTGATCTGTTTTTTAAAATGTGATTATACTGTACCTTATTATTATTTCATTTATTTGTTATTTCTGTAACTGACCTTGTGCCCACATTCCCCAGGCGTGACATGTTCAACTGATTGTGTCTTTATGCTGCTGTGTTGTGACCCTGTGTACTTGAAATCCCAATAAAAAGATAATTGAAAAAAAAAACTAGGCTGCACTCACATTAAAAAATTCACGCCTACCAAATCCTTAGCAAGCAGCAACATTTTGATGTCTCCATGGTTGTGAGGGTTTCCTGCATAGAGAATCTGTCAAATTTTGTGCGGCCTCCAGCTCTCAACAAAAAAATACTAAGATCTGCCAATCTGTACACACTTTGAGTAGTAGGTACTTTTTTTTTGTTTTCCAGTGATTTACGTTAAATGTAAAATTTGAATCTGTGCGACCTTGAAATACAATCGGGAGTATTTGTGCAAGTGCACATAATTGTTATGGTGCGACCTCTTTTCTTGCTCGCGCTGGATTTTACATTTCTTCTACATGCCTCCGAACTACTCCAAAGTTATCTCGGTGAGTCAAACGTCTTATAATATGTCGTAAATAAGGTCCAGGTTGTCAAAAACGAGCATTGTCCTATAAAGCTCACCTGGTATGGGAGGAATGAAACAATACGGATACAAAAATGTTTCTACCCTTGAATTTTCTCCATCATTTAGTTATGGTCCATTGGATGTTGACTTACTCAGACAAATCAATGGGAACATTTTCATTGTGGGGATTTGCCTCAACCAAATCAGATAGCAGGCCTTTGATATGACTTTCTGTTAGCAGTGCCATAGCTGCTTATGCCACCTTGCTCTCTGCAAAACAAGGCAATGAATGGTGAAGCAGTGCTGTTGAACTTACTGGGGAAAGCTTCTGGATGAGGTCATGGGCCACGTGGACCAGGTTCTTGTCCTCCTGCAGGCTCTTCTGAAAGCGCCGGCTCTCTTCCTCCTCCAAGAGGTCAAAGTCATTGGCTGCATCCAGCAAGGCCTGGATAAGTCCCTTCCAAGAGCGCAGGGCAGGGACCTGGGGGGCCACAGCTGAGCTCACCCCCGTGCCGATCACCAAGACCAACTCGCGGGCTCGCTTGGTCTTCAGGCTGGGCAGCAGTTTCCTTCGGGGCAGGCAGAGATTGAGTGATGGTTCCATTGATGGTGCCCAAATCCTTAGACAACATGAAGGTTAAACAAAGTATGGAAAGCTTACTCAGCTGTGTTCTGATCTCAAGCCTACCTTGAAATAAGGTTGAAGAGGTCAGGATCAGTTCAAGAACCAAAGAAATCCCTGACAAGTCCATTTAACTACATCTACGTTGATGATAGGCTACAACCCATGGTCTGTTTGGATTACCTGGGTTTTTTGGTGTTTGAGTCCACATCCTGGGGACCAGCAGCAGGTCGCTTCTCAGTTTTCACCACCACAGCAGAGGCCATTCGGCTCCTGTAACACAATCATTGTCACCCACATTGTGGAAGGCTAAGTGGACTCAAGAAGCATTACTAACCTTTATTCAACTAAGCATTAGAAGGCTGGAACTTAGGCAATAAATGACTCGTGCATCAGAATTTCCATCCATATCCTTCTGAACTTGCCAAGACTATGAACTGAAATGCTTGGGAAGTGAACAGAGGAAATTATTTCATTCACACAATGTTCCTATTGAATACAAACGCCCTATTGAATACAAAAGTCCTCTCGCACAGAAACACAGTCCAAGAATTGGATTAGAGGTACCGCAACAAAAGTACTCATGGTCTTGTGAGTTCAATAATCAATACTATTGATATATCCATGCATGATCACATCAGCATTCCATGGGTAAAGCCCATTCTAAATGAAGATGAAATTATGAGTTAGAATTTGGTTTCAAATATTTTTGAATAGGTTTTAGAGACCCAAAGTCATCAGGAAAAACCAAAGAAGCCTCTCATTACCTGAATGAGATGGTAAAAACATGATATTTTTCAACTCAATTAATGGTCACATTGGTGGAAAGGGAAATGTGTTCCTTTCTTTATGATTAATAGTCTGGTAAAGTAACAGACAAAGAACACATTCTCTGGGTGACGTGGCTTTGTTTCAAACAGCACATCCGAAAGGTAACGTTACTCTAACAGCTATCCCACGTCTCATAAAAGGCTGACTAGCTAGCAAACGTGGCCAATATGAGCTACATAGCAGCTGACTAGCTATCATCAGACTGGCTGTTAGTCCACAAAAAAGCCAAAGCTCCTTCAACAGTAGCCAAAATAATCACTCTTAATAGGTTTTAGCCGAGATTTTAGATATGGCTTTGGTTTTACTAGGCGAGCCCTATAACGTAGCTGTATCAGGGCTGGGCTCAGTTGTACTATATGGATCCATATATGGATCCATAATTAGTATGAGCCTTCATACAGGTTCTGGGCGAGCCGGTGGCCACCTGCTTGGAACTCAAATTCAATCCACGCCGCCAACTCAATAACGTTACACCAAGGGTGGCCCGAGAAACAGAATGAAATGATACAAACCAACTTGCGAGCTAGCTAGCTAACTCGTCCAGTTTGCTAACGTTACATTGCTTAGCTAATTCATATAGTTAAGGACACTTACCCTGATAAGTCCAAAACTTATTTCGGTCGAAAATCTTGAGGTAGTGCCGTTGATATAACTCAGCCTACAAAAGTAGCACTAACGTTGAGGTATCTCAGTTTGCAGGTCCGATCTAGTTAGCTAGCTAACGTTAGCCCGCTAGCTAACTAGTTAGCAAGTTAGCCAGATTGATTTTCTTTAATGTAGGAAGTTAGATAGCTAGCTACTGTACTGTAAAATCCAAGACGACATATAGAGAACTTATTAGCTTTAAAAACGGTAGTTACAATTGTTTTACTTTACATGGCGAGGTCTAAGTGTCTTAAGCGGCTAGCTAGCTAGATGTTTTTGTTTCTATTCAGCGAACATATATTCTCAGTTGACTGGCTCTGTGTACACAACCGGTCGACTCACAAGCTGGTATCCTGACTGTCTGTGCACGTATGCCACTGATCTCTCGCAGGCTCTGTGGTCACGTGCGCACTGCGCAGCTGATAGTTCTGCTCTGAGAAATAAAAATCGAAGCGAGATTTGCAGTTGCAGGGCATCAACAAGGTCCGTTTTACATATTAACCCTCTTACAACTGTATTTTCCTGCAACATATTTAAATGGCAGCACAATGCACTTTAGGCAATTGCGTCCAAATACTGTTTTATGTAGCCTAGGGGACAATATCCCAAGACACACTAATTCTTCTTTCGTGGCTCCAAGGAATGTCCATTCTTGATACAGGTTACGGCGCGTACTGTACTTAAATGCACGTACTGTACTTAAAAGTCAGATGTTAAACAGTCATTCCTTTATGTAGTCCAAAAGATCTCAGGCCATATTGAATGGAAATGGTTTATCTTGGTCTAACTGATATAAAACTGCCATGGTATCAGTAGCATATCTCCTCAAGAAAAAGTTAAAGGAGTAGTAAAGGGAAAATGCATGTTTAGCCCTGTTTTAAGGTTACGCATGATCATATACAATGGTTCAGATCAAAACGTTGACAAAGCTAGCATTTTCGAGAAAGTGGATAATTGCTCTACCACCGTTTTGGTCATACAATGGATGTGGATGGGCATCTTGAAAAATCATTCAAAAACATGTTAAACTCTTGATTTCAAAGACAAGAATCTCACCGAGGGTGTAATTGGTGTCTGTTGGTGTTCTGACATCAAATTCGCCACAAAGTATGAATCCTGTAGGGTTTTATTGATCATTTTATGAAATCCATTGACTTGTATTGAAGCGACCGTTGTAGATGTGTAGATCAATCTGCAGAGGGGATTCAGGAAGCGGAACTACTTACGGTAGCTATTGTTATTGTTTATGTTGCTAGGCTACCTAGTTTGCGGAAGTTTACACACGTATGTGCTGCGACTAAATAGTTATATGCTAAATATTTAAAAAAGCCTTTCCAGATGAACTAGAATCTTACTTTATGGCGAATTATATGTCAGAATGCCAACTAACACCTCTGTGAGTTTCTTGTCTTTGAAATCAAGATGTTTTTGAATGATTTTTCAAGATGCCCATCCACATCCATTGTATGACCAAAACGGTGGTAGAGCAATTATCAACTTTCTCGAAAATGCTAGCTTTGTCAACGTTTTGATCTGAACCATTGTATATGATCATAAGTAACCTTAAAACAGGGCTAAACATGCATTTTCCCTTTACTACTCCTTTAACTCTCAATGATAACCTGTGACCATATGGTGGTCCGCTGAGCCCCTCCAACTGGTCAATTAGAGAGGGGTGCCTTGCTATTTACTCAAACTACTGATAAGATGTTTGTTGCCCACCATAAACTGCTCCCTGGAGCTGCAATTGTGTGCCTCTGTTATTTTTGGCAACCCTTTTTACTACCACCTCCTCGGAAACAGTGGCATGCTACTAAGACTTTAGAATACCACCATTCAGAAGAAACCAGGAGACTGACCTGTGTTGCACATACGTCTACCACAGTTATTAATTAGCCTATGTATTGAGACTGCAGTAGTAACATCATTGACAAAGTCCAATTTTCCTCCAATTGAAGTAGCTCTCATCTTTGTTGATATCATAGCCAAAGAGTTAAGTTGTAATGTAATTTTAGTCTCTAAGTCTAAAGCAGCAGATCAGATGACTGTTGTTGTGGTTGTTGAGGAGGAGGAGCATATGAGGGTGATTAATGTCCTAACTTCTATCTGGGGGCTGGCTTGCTCAAATATGTCTATGGTCACATTTTGTCTGTTATCAATACAGTTGTGATAGGCCTAGTCATGAGAATGCTGACAAGACACACATACACCAGGAAAACAGTTTCAAAATACTCTCCTGTTAAAGGGATACCTCACTCAAAATAATGATATAGTATTGTCTTGCCTGCAGCTCATTCTAACAAATAGTTTCATTTTTTTTCAGTAGAGCTGAAGGTCAAGGTCAAGTTTATTTATATAGCACATGAAAAGTTGCACCAAAGTGCTTTACAGTATAAATGAAATAAAAACAGACAATACATACAAACAATACTGAATATAAAAGTGCACCATTTTAAAAACTACACAGTCATACCAGGGCCAGGGATGTATGGCTTAACTAGCCTTAGAAAGCCAGTGAAAACAGGTGAGTCTTTAGCTGTGATTTGAAAATATCTAGGGTCTGAACAGACCGAATTTGTAGCGGCAGGTTGTTCCACAGCTTCGGGGCAGCCACTGCAAAAGCTTGGTCGCCTTTAGTCCTGAGCCTAGACCTTGGGACATCCAGTTGAAGCTCATTTGATGACCTCAGTGCTCTATCTGGGGTGTGAACATGGAGAAGTTCAGCTAAGTACTGAGGGGGAGATTAAAGAAGACACTTTTGGTAAAAGACATAGACATGAATTTCAGAGGTGCAAAGAGTGGGGCAAAGGTCAATGAGGTGCAGCTGATGAGCTAAGATCCTTGCTCTGGTTCTAATGCTGTGTTTGGTCTTTGTGTGGTTTGGCCATGGTTTGGTCTTGTGCGACTAGTTGGCCTAGGCATTTGTCCTTGGTTAGGGTTCTGGTTGGATTTTTCCCTGCCATTAGTATTGTTATGGCATCCATCCACCAAAACTCAGGAGCACCAGCACCAGCCCTTCCCAGACCGTGTTGCTTTTATTAGGCTTTTCAAAAGGTTTTATGTTGTTAGGGACTCATTTTCCCAGTCTCACACCCACTCCCACTGGGGAAATGTGTGTTAACAGAATATTGGCCAAGGGAACAGGAAACAGCAACTGCAAGCCCTTAAAAATCGGATACATTTAAGGGCATTACAGGACACTTGCAAGCACAAATTCCCTTGTTTTGGCCAGGGAGCACATTATCTCATTTTATCAGCTGAACTCATAACATCATATGATAATCTAATATACACATGAGATCAGACAAGGAATTAAACAGTATGGAGTTTATTTTACACTATAATATACTGTATTTACCACTGTATTATCTTGCGTACCCTGAAATTACTGCTAAAAGTTCAAGGTGCTGACATGTGATGAGAGAGACCATGAAAAATGTGCTTGAAAGCCAATCAATATCAATCACAAAGGTTACAACTAAATAGCCAGCAAATTTCAGCAGACATGTTATTTGGATATGTCATTATTGTATGTCCAGTGTATAAGGTGAGGCGTGACTATTATGTACTCATATACAAATTTAAAATGCACACAAACATAAAAAATGTTCTGCAAATATAACAACTGTCCTGATTTTCTTTTATTATGAATAAAAGGTCTTTCAATGAGCACTCATGAAAAGAGACCAAATGTATCTGTTTATGTATCACAGTTTGTCAATAATTATACTGCCATTGCAATAGTTTCTCAGATATTACACAGGTGTCATTCAAACATGCATACATAATTATACATCCTGGTTGAATTCATAAAATTCAAAATATTTAAGTTCCCAAAACATTCAATGATTAAATTATACAATTTAACTTAAGTATTAACTGTTATTAAATGTTATAGCTGAGTTCTGCTAAATATCGGCAACATTTTGATTGAATACGTAATTTTATTTAGCCTACAGTGCAGTTTTAAACATGGATTACATCCACCAAGTGATAACACAGCTGAATCAACAATCTTGTAATGTACATTCATAGAGTAGCTGATGGGGATCCCAGTAAATACAGATCATCAATTAAATCCACACACTTCAGTTATTCATATTTTGAATTGTGTCAATATGTGAAATCAAACTTTCTTTTAAATCATGCCAAACCCCGCTATAGATTTTGGCTTGGTCCTGAGACAGAAAGTAAATATTTGGTATTAGTCTGATCTGAACAAATATCCCCAAATATTCTGTGTACAGCTAGAACCTAAATAGGAAATATAACCTTCACAACAGCAGAAAAGGCATAAATGTCAGGCTTGGTTAATTCAAGCAAAAACAATAACGATTTCATTCATTCATTCATTTCCATTTCTGAACTGTTAGAAAACACTAGAAAAAGGCAGATTACGTTTAAAACAAATTAGTTCCTGAATTATTGAGGTTCCCCAGCAAAGCACTCGTCTCTTTTTCCTTCTTCTCATCTCCTCAAGAGAGACAGCAGCTGTACTTTTCCACAGCACATGTGAAAAGCTTTAGGTTTCTAGATTGGAAGGCTTTAGGATCATAGGCTCAAAGGTTTGCAGACTGCTCCACTCTACACAGATATGGAGCCTTCTCTGAAGTTGGTCTTCCCTATGAGAACATTAAGCAGTGTTGCTCTGCCTTCTTGGGTCTCCTTCTGGGCTTCTTTGATGAGGTCATCCAGCCTGTCCTCATCTTCACGCCCCACTAGGTAGCCCTTGCCTCCATAACCATCGGCAACTATGTGATAATCTATGAGAAAGGGAACACCAACAGAAAAGACAAAATATATTGGTTGTCAGGTGTGAGTGCGATTCTTCACATACAGTACAATCTTCACTTGAAGAATTATATTATACAAAGGGGTTTAGTATTTTGAGTGGCATCCGACCTAAGGTTATTTTCTATGAACTATGGAATAACATTGCTTATCATGTGCACAACTAATATCAAGGATTCACAAGGTTACTATGACCTTAGTGAGTAAGGTTAGATGCCCTCATGGTAGTGGTGGTGGATGCTAAAATATTTTAGATTGCTATTCTTGCACTTTGCCTTCAGCACTAGATTATGCTCTTAGTCACTTGTTTTAGAAAGAAGAATCACCTGTGAGTTCTGGCAAGTAGTAGTACATTGGCTTTTCCTACGTTAAATGCAATTATTGTCAGTCGCTTTGGATAAAAGCGTCTGCTAAATGACTGTAATGTAATGTAAATGTAATGTAAGATCCAGACCTGTGAAGGCCAGGCCACAGGCTACATTGCTGCCCAGGATGGGCACCTGCTCCCTGGAGATCTGGCTCCAGCACGCATCATTGCCTACCAGGGCAATCACTGGAGTCTGGGAACAGTGAGAGAGAAGTCACTGATGTCTGTGAACTAGTGCTGATAATAGTGCATCCATTATTCATGACTGAATGCCGAAGACCTGGATGGTGTTCTAGAAGTGCACCTTATGCCTGGTGAAGGTGTCAAATTCTGCAATGCTGTATCCCAGAGACCCATCACCATAGATGATCCACACCTGGATGAGAAACGCCGTGTTATTCCACCTGGTAAGTATGCGAGTCAATAAAACCTACAACAAATACAAGACTATTATGGCCTGCTTTGAATCGTACCTCGGACTCAGGTCGGCAAAGTTTTGCCCCCAATGCAAACCCGCCTCCAACTCCCAGTGTCCCAAATGCCCCTGTTGGGATGAGGAGAATGTTAGGCTACCATAAAAAGACAGAGAGAAGTTACATTTTTGAGTCATGATGTGTGTTTGTGTGTGGGTGAGACACAAGTAAAAAATCAAGGTACAAACAGAATGTTCCAGACCTGGGTCCAGCCAGCGGAGCGGGCCTTTCGGTCTCATGATGTATGCAGCACTGCCAACAAAGTCCCCTCCGTCCGCCACAATGATGCTATCCTCGGCCAAAAGCTCGTCCACGCGGTGGAGCACGCTCAGAGGGTTCAAGTGGCGGTCCGTCTTCTCATCAGCCTTGGCCCTGGGAGTGAGGGCAATACACAGACCATTTCGACACACAAAGAAGACAACCGTATCATGAATGTGCTGTGGGCACCTGTAGACTGTACAAAAGCCACAGAATTAAGCAACTTTGAAAATCTGAACTCCATCAATCTTAAGCAGATGCATTGTATTAGTAAATGATGGTCCTCGGTTTGAAGATCGCATTTATATGTGGACTTTTACCTGTTGGCCTTCTCTTTGGTGACATCTCCTGTCTTGAGATTCTGGGGCCACTCCTCTGGGCATTTATGGCCCTTCAGGCCTTCGGAGAGGCGGAGGAGGAAGGAACCAGCATCACCTAAAAACAACAACAGATAAATGGTCATCATTGGGCAGCAATGGGACAAATACAGACATATTTTGTTCACAAAAACAGACAGTGTCTTCAGTCACTGAATGAACAAACCCTGAATGGCCACTGTGGGTTTCCAGAACATGTCAGAGTTCTTCAGCAGTTGGGTCCTGTCTCTGTTGATGGCGATGATCTTGCTGCGCCTATTTAGGACCCTGCCATAGCTCAACCTGAAGTCGCATACAGTACCTGCAAAACATGACAATTCAAACAGATTCAAAAGAATTAAGACATGGAAGAAAAACTAGATTCACCACAACAGTGCTCAGACTACTATGCATACAAATGGCCCATCAATTCCCTCTAGAGTATGCAATATAAAATGTTTTTCTAACTCTGACTTGGCACTTCTTATATCAAGTCAAGTCAGTTGTATTTGTCATATACTACCGTACATCATACAGGCACAATGTGTAGTGGAAATGTTCTTCCGTTAGCTCCCTAGTTTGTGCACACATTAAGCAATTTAAATGTAGTAAAAAGGAGTATGCAGTATGACGTGAAACAATGAGTTATGTATCTAGATCCAAGATACAGATAAACTGTACATGTGGAGGGAATAGTAATATCTCTGCCCAGAGGGTTATTCTCTTGAATTGAATTGACAATGAGAGTGCACGTAATGAGGATAGTCTGTCTCACCAGCCAGCAGCACAAGATCTGCATCCTTCAGGGCGTCTCGTCGATTCTGTCTGATGTGGATGGGACTGTCCCTTCCCAGCATGCCTCGTGACATGCCACCCAGGAAGCAGGGGATGCCCAGGGACTCCAGAGCCTTCCTGGAACACAATAAAAACAACACACTCAGACTGCTTGCACTGAACAAATGTTGGGTGTTATGAAGCCCCTTGTAATAGTACTGTAGGAAATACCTGATAACGTCCACAGGTGTTGGAGGTAGTGTTGCTTGGCTGCCCAGCAGAATGACAGGTTTCTTAGCTCTGCTCACCAGTTCAATACACTTCTGGACCTGGGAACGTTAATAAAGACAGTGAGCAACTGTCCTCTATTTCATCCTCTCATTCTTATATAATAAGCCATCATTCAACATGGTGGCTCCAGTACAATTATATGCCTAGATCATCACTACACTACACTCACTGTATAGTCTCACAGATCTGACAGAATGGCACAGGCAGCCTTACCTGGTCGTCTGTGGCCTGTGGGATGTTGACAGGAAGTGGGGACACATCTCTGCTTTCCCAGGCCCCAGCAAACAGGTTTATTAGATGGTTCTGAAGATACCTAGCAGACCAACGTTCCATTATGTTATCATCAACAACAGTTTTGCATATAGTGTGCAGGCTATAGTATGTAGGCCTTTATTGCACTGTGATGTTACGTTGATGTCAGTACAAAATTGAACTGCATGCCTGGTGTTATGTTTTATTCTCCATGCCAGGCAGTTAATGGCCTTCACAGGCTAAATTGTCATGGAACTGGACACAATAAAATAGGCTTACATAATTACATGTAAATCTAAATAAAACTTAATGGCTAAGTTACATCATGCTAAATGGTGCCAAAAGATCACCTGATAACTTACCAAGAGACAACTTTCCCCATCAGTCCTTTGGGGGGATTTTTGACTCCGAACTCCTTGGAGACCAGGTGGAAGGGGTAGAGGGTGTCAATGGGAAACTCTATGAATACTGGGCCCGGGGTTCCAGACTGGGCTATAGCCAGGGCCTTCCTCATTGTGGGGACAATCTCCCTCACATTCCTGATCGAGGCACAGAACTTACACAGAGGCTTGAAGAGGGACATCTGGTCTATGTCCTGCAGCGCTCCTCTACCCTGCACAACAACAGCAGTACACCAAGACGTCATGGCCATGCATCGGGAATGGATGGACTTTCCAACAGGAAAGCCTGTGGGTGTGTGAAATGGTACTTATTGTGTAATTTGTAAATGTGTAAATTGAGTATTGGAGTCTGTTAGTGAGCATAATCTTGGAGTTGGCAGCAATATTTCACTGTGACTGTACACGTATGTTACATGCGACAAAGAAATCTTGAATCTTGGTAGTGTCTTGGTTATATCAGCGGGATGACTCACTTGTAAACTTGGTTTGTAAACGCTGGCATTAACAGCTCGTGGTCAGAAGGCGGGTCATACTGCCAATTCACTTACCTGAAGCAGAGTGCCAGCAGCCCCACCCATGAGCAGCAGTGGAGACTCGGCCATCTGGGCGTTCTTCACTGCTGTGACCGTGTTAGTGAGGCCTGGCCCTGCCGTCACCGCAGCTACACCAACGGTGCCTGTGTGACAGAGAAAGACAGCCATCATTACAGTACGAACGAAGGGAAGTATCCTTGAGCAAAATGGTACACATCAACCACCAACAACTTTACCAGAGAGCCTGGCCACAGCGTCAGCCGCGAACACCGCTGTGGCCTCATGCCTGGTGTCCACAATGCGTATTCCCAGCTTCTCACAGGCCACCAGGATGGGGGAGATGTGTCCCCCGACCAGGGTGAACACAAACTTGACCCCGTGGGCACGCAGAACCTCGGCCACACTCTCTCCGCCATGGCGTGGGCTCTTGGTCTCAGTCTGTGGGAAGGATTGAAGGACTTTGGTATTTATCTGAATGGCAGCATGAAGACCTCAGGGCCAGTGGTGTTCATGCAATATGCTTAGGGTCAATTTCATTAAGCCAGTTTAGAGGAAGACCATAAATAAAAGTAAGTATGTTTCACAAATATCTGAAGGGAAGGGAATTTTACTGCACAAGAGGCCTAGGCCTGCTGAGGTTATCTGTCATAACGTTGCCTGCATATTTCACAATGCATTTTGTCCTTGGTCAGTGACACAACCTCAACCCTTCACCTAGTGTTGTGATAGCCTTTGTGTTAGATAGCCATTACACAGTTCAAAGTTGACTTCCTCTCACATTACATGAATGGAATCCCTACAACAGGGGCTGACCCAGCTCCTGATTACTGACCTTATCCTGGAACAGTATGCGGATGTCTAAAAATACGTTTTATATAGTAGCTATATAGTAGGTGGTTATTATTATAAATATAGAGTTTAAAGAGTGAAACAGAAGACATTTGGACAAGGAGACAAATATAGCCTAGTAACCCTACCGATCTTTAGTCTGAAACGTGTCAGTTGCACCCGAGTGTCAGGTTCAGGTGATCAGTGGAGAAAGCTTGAAATGAGTAGCGTTATTAGAATAAAACAAGACAATGCTTCTAAATTAAATAACCTACCTTGTGAAACAACTGGTACAACAAGCCAAGTTTGTAGGCAGCAAATATCAGTCCTCCAACGGTAAAACCTATAGAGCACCCTAGAACGGTGCCAATGTCGTGCCAAAGATCCATCTCGCGGTAACGTCTGTTTACTAAAATAAGGAAGCTGTTTTAATTAAGCTGTATTTACAGAGCAGCCTTGTCTACTCGTTGCAATATCCAAGTGTTTTTATTGAAAGAGGGAGCACCGACAACTGCTCAACCTGCATAAATTGTCCATGTAATTTCTAGAAATCCACTGCATAAAGCATTACAAGCTGCAGCAATTCATTTCCAATTTGAGTGCAAGCGCACTGCAATGCCTGTACGCAGACTACAGTCACAATCGGACAATTTCAAATGACTGATGAATGCTCTTCCTGCTGCTGTCACTGAGAGTTCCGTATATAACCTACTGCAACTCCAAGCACTCTTGTGGTGGACAACGCTGTAATTCACTACCGGGTCTTTGTGAATATGGCAACATTATCACAATGATGTACAAGCAATTCGTCCAATAGAAAGCTCCTTTGCTGATGGGGGCGTCACCAATTCGTGTCGGAGAGAGCTCTAGGCTAGGCTATTTTTTGTGCATGGCTGTAAGCCAGCGCACCACAGATAACATTTGTCAGGTTGTCTATCCCCATTTCCCTCCATCCTGTTGTTGACCTGCATTTCTATGTTGCCACCACAAGAGGCAGTGGTCCCAGCACACCAAAATAAATATGCTATGACATATTGCACCTTCAAGTTCTTTGGTAGTAGTTCTTTGGTAGTGTAGTGGATAAAGCATCTGACTCCCATGCGGAAGGTAAGGGGTTCAGGCCCTGGTGGGGAAGAATTTGGGAAATAATACCCACACCCTCTGCTAGCCTGTGGGTTTATTACTGTGTTCACTTTTGGCCTTTCCATCCCTCTCCCTCTCTCCTTTCACTCTCCTTTCCCCTTTTTTGGAAGTACTGGAGAGATTCCATTGGAACAAAAACACTATAACATCGCACATTTTCAAGTTCCTTGCTAGTGTAGTGGATAAAGTGCCCGACATCCATGCAGAAGATCCTGGTTGAGCATGAGCCTGTTTGATTTTTAACTTTAGCCACGACCTTTCTTCCTCTCCTCTCTGCCCCCTTTTTTTCAGACGGACGGGAGATATCCCATGGGAACAAAAGTTTTTTTTGTGTGTGTGTCACATTGTATACGCTTCCATCGTATTCTTTTTTCTTTTTTTTTTTAAAGATATATATTTTTTAAAGATATTATTTAGGGCTTTTCAGCTTTAATGGGACAGGACAGTTTGAGAGAGACAGGAAACGTGGGAGAGAGAGAGGGGGGAGGACATGTGGCACAGGACCCGAGCATCGAACCCTGGTCCGCCGCGCGAAGGACTAGCCTTCATATGGGGCACGCCTTACCCGGTGAGCTACCGGGGCGCCCCTGCTTCCATCATATTCTAAGTCATCTTCTATATCCTCAAAATCCGATAAATATTCAGACATATTGCACACCATATTCTAGGCACCAACAAGCCGATCGTAGCATAGATAATGTGAGCCGCGAGTGTAGCCTACAGACGGAGAATAGGCAGTCTGCGTGCTGCTCTGCGCATGCGTGCTGGAGCAAGTGGGGAAGCTTTATTTCGTTTCTAGAGACATTTCTAAATATCATATTACAGAGGCATGTGAAAACCACAACAAGCCCTCACTCTATGGAAGCACAACTAGCGATTCATAAAAATAGATTGATGAAAACAACCGTTTTGCGGCAGAAAATACATTTTTTAGAAGTTGCATTCTCGGTGCCCCGTCCGCCGCCATTACATGGATATACTTACATTTCTTCTACAGGCCTCCGAATTACACCAAAGTTATCTCGGTGAGTCAAACGTCTTATAATATGCCGTAAATAAGGTCCAGGTTGTCAAAAAAGAGCCTTCTCCTTTAATGGGGTGGATCAGTTTTTCATTTAGTTCCGACTATATGCTCCTGATGACATTATGTTCAAATGCAGCTGGATTTGAAAGATAGGCGCTGGCTTCGCCCCTATGCCCATGTTTTGTAGTATTTTATTCCAGACTAGGGCAGAGGCAACAGACACATGACACTGAAAAAAATTACCTCTTGCCCTGCACTGTTGCTGGGGCAGAGGTAAAAATAGTGCCTGGAGAGCACAGTCTCCGCCCATGAATGCATTTGGTGGCTCTGTGCGCACACGTGCATGTGAGCAGGACATGTTTGGTATTTCTGCATTTGTTAGGCCGAGAGCTTTATGCCAGCCCAAGCCCTGTGTCTCTGTGACCTTTCCATGTTGAGATGTGGCCATTTGAATTCCCCCCATTGACAATGAATGGGGGGATTTTTTTGCTCCTGAGCCGAAAAGTAAAAAAAAAAAATGAATGGAGGTGAATGGCCGGCCGTGTGATGGACCCGCCGCGTGATTCGGATGCATACTAAAATTTAATGGGTTCACCCCTCTACTGAGTTTCGTGAAAATAGGTCTGGTAATTTTGGTGTAATCCTAGCCTAAATAATTAAAACAAAATATTTATTGAAATGGAAACCGTGGTGTGTTGCGCAACAGTGGAGTTTATAGTATATCAGTCTTACCAGTATTATCAGTCTGCTGATTGGGTAAGATCCACCAAATGAGAGAAACCTACTTCAAAGCAAGCCCTTTGCACACCGTTTAGAGGAAAAATGCTGTTCAACTTGGAAACTGTAGTAAAATGGTGTACACCGTTTTCAGATTGAACTCACCCCGGGCTAGTTACCTTAACAGATGCGTTGCAGAAGAATCACAGACCAGTGGACACAACCAGTGAGATATCAATAGTTGCGTTGGTTGTATCAATATTACCATTACATGAAACATCACAATAACATTTTGCCACTATGGCCCACATCACAATGATACGGCTGGTACAGGTTCAGCCCCGACAAAACGTTGCAAAATGCTTATAGAAATGGAAATTATTATGCAAGCGTTGCACCTATGGCATCTGAGAAGATAAGCCGGTGTTAATATAACAGTCTGCTGATTGGATCACACCTTTGGCACACCCACCAAACGATAGAAAACCTACCTCAAAGCTTGTTTCACACCATTTCGAGGAAACATATCTTTCAACCCGGAAACTGTGGCAAAACAGTGCACACCATTTTCAGATTGAACTCACCCCTGATTTTGATATAAAATAGCTGGTCTTGAGCAAATTAAAATTAATCATGCCACACACTGATATCTTACAGTTTATTGCTTGTAAAACAGTGTCAGTATTATAAAACCATGTCAGACAAATCTGACTGAATATATTATTTTAAAAATCCTGCCCTTACTCATGACAATAGTAGCGTAACCAGCAAATTTAACAGCCTCTCTAATGATTTAATCTTAGCTATTAATATCTTCATTTCTGGTCAATATTCACGTTTAGCCTATGTGCCAATATTTACACAAAAAATACCTAAACATAATTAAGACATAACATAAAACAAAACATCACAGTCTATTGGAGAATGCCTAACTTTATTTTTATTTTTTGGTGAATATTGTTCTGATTGGCTGGGAGTTAAGCTTATATACATGGTAGCTGCATCTATGTCCTTGGTTTATTTCTGTATGTTGGTTGAATGTTATAAAGACTTTATACCCCTCATTGTTTCAACTTAGTGAGGTTGATGATTTCAAAGCAGTGTACAAAATAGATGTTTGTAAACATCAATTGTTCTTCCATGGGCAGAATGGTCAGCAAATAGTATCTTTTCACCAGCTCTATCTTCTTCAAACACGATGATCTAAGAAGATGCAAATTAAATACATCAACATTCAGTCTTTTTTGTGGAATGATGAGAAGCTCCACCAGTAGCACTATACACTACACATATTGTATGGCATACTATACTGTATGTTCTCTTCTGCATATTTGAGAACAGGATTTCTGTAAGAGAATAATCATTTCCACATATCTTTTTGTAATTGAGATGCTTCAGCTGTACCTGATTACTCCCGCTTTTGAGCCAAGGTCCAGGGAGGTAAAGGAACTGCTGGGGGCCAATGGACCAGTGGCGTCCAAGATTTTGCCCGTTAATAAAGATCACTCCTTTACTCCAGCCCTGTGGATGCACACTAAAAATCAGTGACTACAGATACTCAAGATCCACGGATACAGAATAGACAGAACCTACTCTCATAACTACAGAAGCTCATTGGCTGCTTTACTCACAGGCAGCCTGATGAAGGTGTCCCTGGGAGGGCCGTCCACATCCAGACTGGCCTGGAAGAACCCTGGGAAGGACGGCTTCTGGGAGACAGAGTTCCACTGGCCTGCGCTCATTCTGAAATATGGGAGAGCAATGATCAAGTATAAAATACCTTATGGTTAGACCTGCTGTTATGTAGATGAAAATAAATGATTGGGACAAACTTGTGTATGAAGCTTGGTTTCATATCCAAACAGTACATAGTGAAGCCCCTCAGAGGGGTGCTGTTCAAAAAGATGTCTCCCACGAGACCTGAAACACAAACATGTGTGGGTAGATATCGGTAGATAGTAGCCATGTTTCCATCCACACGTTTTATGCAAATTAAGTTTTAT
Source organism: Borostomias antarcticus (assembly GCF_949987555.1). Taxonomy (NCBI): domain Eukaryota; kingdom Metazoa; phylum Chordata; class Actinopteri; order Stomiiformes; family Stomiidae; genus Borostomias; species Borostomias antarcticus. Next base: position 46,118,701 of record NC_140234.1, on the reverse strand, counting down.
CATGTACTAAACAGAAACCAATGCAGCAAATGAGTACACGTTTTCTGCTGAAGAACTCTAAAATACCTTTTCGCTGTTCGTCCAGGGCTTTCCCATAATTCACTCTTCCACAGTTCTCCACCAGTAAACTCAATATTCTTGCCTCCTTCCAATTAAATTACATAGAAAACAAGAAATATACAACTGTGAACGGTAACCAGCAGCTACTGTACACATACAGTATAATAGTCTGTGTTCACATGCACGCATATACTACTGTACCTTCCCATCAGGCAGTGAAAACCCCCCAGTCTTGTAGTCCAGAATGCCAACAAAGTGTCTGTTCACGTACACCTGGAATAAAAGAGAGATAATGATACAGTATCACAAATCATCTACTGTTACAGGGTGTAAATTTCCTGACTCCATTCATATTTGATATGGTATATACGGCTTTCTGTCTGTCCTCACCAGGGCTCTGTCCCTGACATTGTTCCAGGAGTTCAGAAAGCCTCCACTGGTGATGGTGGTCTCATACAGAGTGTAGCCGTACGACTGACCGTTACCATTGTGGACTGGGAGGTTCTCCATGTTGACTGGTCTCACAGACCGGTAGGGCTAGATGATAAGGGAAAGCAGTAAATTTTTGTTACAAAATAAAGGAAATAGGTAGGTAGGTAGGTAGGTAGGTATTTCATTAATCCCTGAGGGGAAGTTACAGAAAGAACTGCCAACTGGTTCACCAGTGACAGCAGATAAGAGTGCTGGAGCCGACCTTAGTTAACTGCAGGCTCTCCCACAGTGACAGGTGCTGGTGGACGACAACAGGCTCGTAGGCTCGCCTGGCCTGGAGAGGGGGTACCTCCGGAATCTGATCAACTGAGACACAGAAACATCATACAGTGTTTGTGTGTTTGTGTGCGTGTGTGTGCGTGCGTGTGTTTGCGCACACATACATGCATGTGTGTGTGTGCATGTGTGAGACTCACTGTGGAATTTACGGAAAAGGTTCCTCAGAAGATGGAACTTGGTGGTATAATCTCCAGCTTCAGATAATGGAGCATCATAATCTGAGAGATAATTGGCAAGTTGGATTAGAGAAAGCTGATGGCGTTCCTTTCCATACTGAACTGGGTGATGGGACATATACTGTATAACCTACCGTAGCTGCCAACCTGAGGTTTGTAGGTACCAAAATCTACAGCTCCATTCATGAACCCAAAGCTGGTTCCCCCATGAAACATGTAGAGGTTGAGTGACACTCCTCTCTTGAGTATCTCTGTCACCACATCCAGCATATCTACCAAAGATGAGATGCGACAGACAGAATCCAGACAAGTTGGCATCTTTGGTACTATTTCAATTATTATTTGATATGATATAATTAGGGGTTGTATGGTAGAAATAAATTGTTGACACTTTATCTGACAGAGCATGTTACCTTCAGCGTGGAAAACATGATGAGCCTCTCCCCAGACATCAAACCACCCCGACCAATACTCCATCACCATCAGAGGTTTCTCAGGCTGGAATAAGAATAGAAGATACATGTAAAACTAGAAATGGTGCTCTGACAGCACAGACCTCTGGCCATGAATGCATTTTGTGGCTCTGTGCGCGCTCACATGCGTGCGAGCGGGATATGTTTGGTAAAATATACAATAAAACAGGAAATGGAAAGCTGGATACTAACCTGCATATTAGCCAAGTACTGTATAGCACCATAAGACAGCTTTTGGAGATTAATGGTCTTGACAGCTTCAGAGGAGAAGACAATAGTCTTAACAATAGTTTAGACGACAATATTTATTCTGGCAGCAGTAGTTTTATAGAGGTGAAATGCGATGGAAATTTTTGCAATCTAGCAATAGAAAATCAATACCTCCTTCTACCCCTCCACATTTCAGGCCCTCCCGATTGTCAGATGTCAGCAGTAGTTCATTTATCCCCCTAGACAGCAGAGCCTGCCATAAGAGGAGAATACTCGTTTTCACTCTGGATTCAGAGGCCATTGCAGGTGCCTTGAACAGCAAATAGCAACAAAGCACACGGGGAGGGAGAAAAACAGCATTGTGCAGCGCTGCATTGGCTTACAGCACTTTGATATGGAACGTTTTTGCATATCAACAGATTTGCAGTTGATAGTTTGACCCAATAATTTCCCCACCTCTTTTATGAATGGCATGTAGGCTACATCTCTTGCATATGACCCATACTCGTTCTCCACTTGAACCGCAATGATGGGTCCTCCTTCCTCAAACTAACAAAACAAACAGAGAGAGAGAACAAACACTGACAGCTATACAGTAACCCAGGAGTATTGTTCTGAACATGACCCCAGCGTGGCTCATTGCTTAAATATATTATACTGTATTATATATGTATATGAAATATATGTAGGAAATATGTACCTCTTGCTCTTGAACAAAATGTTCTGACTTGACATTGCAACCGGATAATCTGGTTCACTCACCAACAGAGGCTTGACGATTGGGATGAGTTTGTCAAAGTAGGAGTTAACCGCCTCTGTGAAACCAGGGTAGGTTGTCCTCAACCTCATGTCTCTGTCACGTAGTAACCAGCTAAAAAGAAACACTACAAATATGTCTTACAGTGCCACATTTTAGTGACGAAGCAAATGTGACACCTAGAGTTAAAGATGTTAAGTCATAGAAGCAGCTTGCCTGGGCAGCCCCCCTAAGTCCCACTCAGCACAGATGTAGGGTCCCGGACGCAGAATCACCCACAGCTCCAGCTCTGCTGCGAGGCTGATGTATGCCCTGAAATACAAAGACACAGAGGTTGCGTCAAAGAGAGACAACAACTAAATAGCTCTAAATATATCATCGTCTAGAAGAGGAGCTATACAATGGTCGCAGTGCCAGTAAAGCCCACAACATTTTCAAAGACCCCAGGAACCCCAAGCCCAGCCCGTTTCAGCTGCTGCCATCTGGCAAACGGTACCGCAGCTTGAAGGCCTGGACCTGCAGGCTCCGGGACAGCTTTTCCCACCAGGTAAGCAGGCTCTTGAACAATGGACACTAAAGGCCTGTTGCCTGCCTGCCGGTACAGACACACTCAGACTTGGACTGTATAGACTCAAACAGTGCACACACAAGCACACACTAACATGCAAACAGTGCATATTTGCACTTTTCACAAACCTACACTTTACACACACACACCACACACACACACACACCGTATTTTAACTTTTTATTGTATTGTATAGCACTGTTCTATTGTATTACACTGTTCTTTATTATTATTATTATTATTATTATTATTATTATTAGTAGTAGTAGTAGTAGTAGTAGTAGTAGTAATAGTAGTAGTAGTAGTATTAGTATTGTTATTGTTATCATCTTGTATTATTATTTAGTTGTTGCTGCAAGGCTGAGAAGCCATAAGAAGCCAAGTATTTACTCTATTATACTTGTATGAAGGACATAACTATAAAGAGATGTTGAATGTTAAGGGTCAGCTTTCCTTACTCTAAATCCAACTGGTCTTGGAAATTGAAAACCCCTCTCTCTGGTTCATGTAGGTTCCATGGTACGTATCTGAAATAGAGAGATAGAGAGAGTATATATACTGTATGTATGTATAGAATCTTCAGAGGCTCTCCATATAATATTAAAGCAACAGGGATTCCTGATCAGATGTGTGTGTGTGTGTGTGTGTGTGGGGGGGGGGGGGGGGGGGGGGGGTCCTACGTGGTGAGAGTATTGACCCCACAGGCCTTCATCTTCAGCAGCCGGTCCTTCCAGTAGGCCCTGGGGACACGGAAGTAGTGGATGGACCCCCCCAGGATGTGGAAGGGCTCCCCCTCCAGGGTAAACTGAGAGGAGGTGGCTCTCAGACCCTCTGAACGGATCATTCTCCTCACTGCTGGTGGATGCCTGAGGGGAAAAGGGGGCAAAAACACATATTTTCTAAAACACTTTGCAGACAATGGCAACACTAATATATCTGTAATTCAATGAATATGTAATTCAATTATGGTTTTTATAAGGAATATCATGTGAGATATGGAATCAAATGCATTTCCATAAACATGCTTTACAGTAAGGCATCATCCATTACATAAAGGTACATTACGTAAAGAATCAGAGACTGATATGTTAGGACATACTTAAATACCAGTGATTTATAATAAGCACTGTAGCTGAAGCAGAGTTATACAGTATATCAAATTCTCACAATGTCCACCTGGCCGCTGGTTATTCAAGAATAAATTCAAATGTAGCCTACAGTTTGAGGGCGACTTACCACAGATGATGTTACCATACAGAAAAGCCCATCTGAAAAGTTTCAGAAATAGAAGCAGTTTTCAAAACAGCCAACAGACTACCTACACTGAAGAAATGCCTGCGCTGACAGCTTTAACGAAGGGTGAGCTGAATGTAGTAAGGTCCAGAACACTATGAACAAGGAGGACCATTGTTATATCGGAAAACAAATATACTGCTGTTCGTTTTGTGATGAGGCAGTAGTGGACTGTGTGTGTGTGTGTGCGTGCGTGTGAGAGAGAGAGAGAGAGAGAGAGAGAGAGAGAGAGAGAGAGAGAGAAAACATAGATAGGCCTAGTGGTTTTTAGTTATTTGTAGATTTTAAAGATATTAGAGTAGGCTACTGTACAGCTTTGCAAGAGGCTTAGGAGCAAGATGTAACATTATAAGCAATGATGGTGTGATACCTTCACTTCAGGGCTGTAGTGGTAAATACAGAGGTGGGTAAACTGTCCAGTGCAGAGTTTACCCACCGTGTTCCCCTCATTGATTAATAGAGTTGATCAGAAAGTAGGTGAGTAAACTCTCAGCCTTATTTTAAAGAGGTGGGTAAACTGAGTCTACTTGGGTTTTTCACTATAGCCCTGCTTCACTTCTTTCTGCTTTCAACACTACTTAGGCTACTTGTCATTTATTGCCTCCTAGTGGATACGATTAGAACACATAGTCCTAATGTAATTCTGAAGACAATTTGCACACGGCTAAAAAATACAGTCCGTGTTGCAGTAATGTAGTCAGATAAAGTAGAACTATGTAAATGCAGTAGTTTGCTTGTAGTGGGTGGTTAAACTAACAGTTGTGACATTGAATCTCTAAAGCTTTAAACCTTTTCGAGTGTCGATTAGATAGGATAGCCTAATGTTCACCGGGAGCTTTATCAACTAAATTAATTTCCTGTCTTAGCAAACTCAACTCATGGTCGTTCGTCTGTCCCTCAAACGACGATATGCCATCAATTCGGAAGGTAAGAAATATGGAACACTGGTTTCAAGCGCGTGGGAAGTTGTCCAGAGTGGGTAGGGCAAGTTGCTGTTCGCACTCGGAAAAATTATATGACAACGGGTGCGCATGTGTGTCTCTCTCATGTTGCACGGGTGCTTATTGGTGGCTTGATTGGGAACAGTTAAACTTTGGGTAAAAAAAACAAAAACATTACGGAGCCCGAATTAACTAATCACTGTGTAGGCTAATATCCTATTGTAATTTAGAGTAGTCCAGACAAAGAAAAAGTTTGCAGTATTAGCCTAGGCAAGGCAAGGCAAGGCAAGTTTATTTATATAGCACATTTCAGCCACAGGGCAATTCAAGGTGCTTTACATGAGACATTAAAAGCATTAAAACAAAAAGCAAGACATTATAGACATTTAAAACAAAAAGCAAGACAAATTAAAAGCATTAAAACAAAAAGCAAGACATATGGGCCTAGGCTACTATTAAAGCAATACATCGCGATATTTGGACCTTTACAAACATGTCTGGTGCTAATTCTCAATTAGATTTACTAGAAGTAGCCTAAGCTAAATCGTCCAAACAGTCTACTCAGAAAGATAATACATTGTGCCGAGTGGGACTTAGGGGGGCTGCCCAGGTTGGGCAGAGCTTCTCTGTGTGGATAAGAGATAAGAGACATATAACCTCTACTCATCAAATTACCTCAACAACTGTAATGCTCTCTGACTGCATCACACTCCCTACAGTCAGTCAGTGATACTGAGATAAACGTAAACTCTGCAGTTTGTTGGAGATAATTAAATGTGTTCAAATTAATGGCATAGAGGTGCACTTTCTGCATCTTCATGCTCTACAGTATAATCTTTTTAATCTGTTATTCTCAACCTCAGATCTAAATGGATGATGGCATATGTATCATCTTCTAGCAGGAGATAGTCATCACATTGAAGAATAAAATGAAAATGGTTCTTTTTGGGCCAGTTGTACCTCCAGGCAATCAGAGAAGTGTCACAACTTTGATGACGATCAAAACATAACTTCTGTGATTGCATCACAGACATTATGGTATTTATAATGTATCCGCGTGTTAGCAAATGAACCAGTGTACACTTAACCGCACAGCAAAAGTATAGGCTATGTTCTTGTAAATGGCAACGTTTGGTAGTTGTCCCAATCATCTTTCATTGCTGGAATGTTGCTCAGTTGGCTGCTGTGAGACGAAAACATGAAATTGAGGACAACTTACCCAGGGTTCACAGCGGCTGTCAACTCCTTCCTCAATCAGCTCATTCCCAGAGTTGGGCCATATCACCATTTATTTTATTTTAATACACCATTTGGTTTAAGAAGAACTGTGAGATGTGACCTTTACGTTGTCTTATACAAACATTATTATCACATATCACCACTGATGAAAACTATTAAAGTGTGTTAATTCTCAACGCTCAGAAATTTTTGGAATAAAGATGATTTGAGCTCGTTCACATTGTGAGCATAAGGGCTGGTGCCCTGGAATGAATAAAAAAAATCTAATTTGCTAATTCAATTTCAGTACACCAAGGGTGGCCCAATTATAGCAGTTCAAGTGGAGAATGAGTATGGCTCTCGGCAAAATATGCTGAATATATGCCATTTATAAAGGAGGTAGGACTCTTTCCCTCTCTCTCTCTTTCCCTCTCTCCCTCCCTCCCTATGTCTTCGTCTGTCTTGTCTCCCTCTCCCTTTCTCTCTCTTTCTCACTCTGTCTCCCCCAAAAAACAATAAAGACGACATCTTGATTTTAAAAAAAAAAAATCTCCTTCAGTTCACCATCAAAATGTCTTTGAAATAAGCACCTTATCTGCTTGTGTTATCACTCTAATCACAACTCTCCTCGTCACTCCAGGCTCTATTGTCCAGGGGCATCGGGCAGCTTCTCCTGACATCAGACAACCAGGATGGACTGCAGCGTGGACGAGTGAATGGAGGTATTGTCCTCACTGGCCAAAACAAGACTCGCACACACGCACTTGCACGTCTCATAGAAACTGGCCTGGTGAGTCAGACTGCACTACAGCAGTTAGCATTCTACCGTAAGCCAAGTCCGTGCCAAGGACGAGTCTGTGTCAGGCAGCAACTGAGAGGACCCAGCAGGCCTGCCTCTTCTCTCATTCCCTCCCCACTTGAAGTCTGAACACACTGGAGACAGATTAGTTTCCTCTCTTTAGATGGATACAGATTTAGCTTTGGGTAGAAAGCATGATAAATGTGTGGTATTGGTGCTGAGCAACGTTGTTGGATTTATTCAAGCTTACCGTTGTACAGTGTTGTTGTGAGGCCCAGTACATGTCTGATGATCAAGCAACCCAAGGGCCCTAGTCATGTACTGTACGTGCAACTAAATTACACTGACATTTTATTTTGCTCTGCCTCAAAAACATTAGAAACTATCAACTTCCAGAGGCTCAATCCAGATTGCATCAAGTATCTGGACGCAGTGCAAGTGAGTGGATGAATGTGGAGCTGACACAATTATTTCATCTATGTACAGTTGCTTGTGCATTGTCGTTTACCATTTGATTTACTTTGGTACCTGTGGGTAATCAAGATGCTGCTATTGAGTCAGTACAGTAAATTGTTTTGGGCGTCTGTCTTGTGTTGCCCAGACATATTAGTAATGTCAGATACTGTCAGTTATGCAGGATAGTCAATTAACAACAAATTCTACAGTGACCCCATACCTTCGGTAAGAAATCTCCTGATAAATCGGAAAGAAAAGCAATACGCAAATGAAACCTGATTCAGTTAGTCTTACCTAATACACAAGGTGTACACAATGTAATAGAAAACCTGTATTTAATCACTGTTGATCGTGCCAAAGAAATGAAATGACACAAGGTGTTTCAGCCACCTATGTGTTCTATTGTGCATTAGTTTTACTGCACCGTATGCTTGTGCAGCTGTCTGACTAACCTTCCTCCTCCGCCTGCAGCCTCAGAAGCCCAAGCTGGTGATGGAGTACTGGTCCGGCTGGTTCGACCTCTGGGGCGACCTTCATCACGTTTTTCCCGCAGAGGGTGAGGGAAGGTTGGCTTGAATCTCAAAAATCACTTTCCTCAATGCTATTTCGAGTTGGAGACGAGGAAAGATGTTTGATATACGAGCTGTGCTTCCTCCACCAGCAGGACTCCTCTATGCCCGGCATGTCTCCTGACTCATCGCTGGGGTCTCAGGGAGCTTAGCATATGGTCACTTCTTCTTTGAGCCGTGGTTCTGTCAGAAAGTAATATGACGCCAGTGCATACTGATTTGGCAGCCAACTGTAATAATCCAGATTTAGCCTGTATCCCCTCTCCTCAATTTGGACATGCTTCTCATATTCCGACGTATCTTTACATCCGTATCTAGAGTTATACACATATATATTATATGTTATATTATAGGTTTCCTTTCCACAAACAAACCATAGGTATTACGCACAGGTACAGTACGATGGCAGAATCATTAAATGTTCAATCAATCAAATTTTGATACATCAGTGAATGTGTGTAATAATACACCCAGCATTACTGCAGGTCTAACAGCCCTGTGTGTTAGATAAACCTGGCTCAGCCTCCACAGCAGGAGGGGTCAGTATGAGCGTGAGTCGATGGCTAACCCATATCATTAAAATCTACCACCACCATTATGATGGTAATTCAACAGTGTTTTGTGGTAAATCCATTGTTTTCTTGCAGTAGTCTCACTTGCAGTCTATCTACAGCTCGGCAATTTGTCAGGGTGGTTGAGAGTATTCCTGTCACGTTCATGAGCCTCCATTGGGCCCTCCGTGTTGTGATGATCACATAGTTATAAACTTAAGTATTGTTTTTTTTTACCCCCTCCTGTCACTGTCAGCAGTCATGTCACCGCAGGAAGCCAATCAGTTCCAGCTCTGCCACTCCGTTCAATTGTTATTCACTATCCCTCTGCCCTTGATTCAAATCGTTAAAGTCAGTCTAATTTGAATTTTTAATTACCTTGCGACACTATTCTGCACCCAGTATGGGCAGCCAATCAGTATGGGGTGGGGGTGGGGGCGGGCGGGGTGCAGGTGATTTGGAATGGGAAGGGTGTCGCTTGATGATGAATTACAGTTAGCTGTAATAACGTGCATCAAAGGTCATTGCATATCACAATAGAAATTGGATTGAGGGCAATGAGATTATTGAAACAAAGTTCAGCCCTACATCATAACATTATTGTCTCTCTACATTCATTCGACTGTGGATGTAATTGTGATCTTCATTTTGACAGATATGGTGGGTGTTGTGACCGAGATCCTGAAACAGGGCATGTCGATCAACCTCTACATGTTCCATGGAGGGACAAACTTTGGCTTCATGAATGGGGCATTCGCCACACACACCAGGCCAAAGCCAATGGTGACAAGCTATGGTTAGTTCTGATTCTTCATTTTCTATCAGTCTCTGAAGTGTATCAGTCAGCCACATGTTTTTGGTCAATGAGTAGGTTGATTTTTGAGATGCACTTGTCATTTGTCGGTTATGTCCCTATTGGCCAGTAGATGGTGCTGTGACACCTTAACAACTATTAACCTCAGGCTGCTTTTGAACGGTCCTGCCATAATGAATTCATTACCTCATAATGTGCTTGGGAAATGTAAATGAAAGGTGGCAGGGTGGGAGTTTATATCCTCCTCGGGGAGCTTAACATTCTAATAATTTTTGAAACACCTCACAGCAGAGAACCTGCATTTTTTGGCACTCAACCCTCACGTTATGTTTGTGTCCACTTCTTCAATTGCATTTCCGCCATCCTTACAAATCCCTCAAACAGCACCTGTCAAGATAACCTTAAAAATGTGCACCTCCTGTTGTCTGTAGATGTTTGTATAGAAGCGGGGGGATCGAGGTATCCCACCTAGCCTGCCCGCTGTTCTGATGTGTGTTATCTTCCAGATTACGACGCTCCATTATCCGAGGCTGGGGATTACACCACCAAATACTGGCTCCTGAGGAATTTATTCAGCAGCTACCACAGTGACTGTCACCGTGAGGGCCTCAGCTTCAGATCTCTCACCCCAACTCACGTAATGCTAGTCGGGGCCCTTGGGGCATTGTGCTCTGTCGAATGATGGATGGGATTTACTATAGGCTGGTTGGGTAGGTAGGAAGTGTGTGTGTGTGTGTGTGTGTGTGTGTGTGTGTGTGTGTGTGTGTGTGTGTGTGTGTGTTTGAGAGAGATATTGAGTGAGACTCCAGAAATAACACAATATTCAAGCACAGGTTTATGTTTGTTTGAATCTAGAACTCCTGGAAAGACATAGTATCAGTGTAATAAAAACTATTCATTCATTTATTAAGCCTATCAGAAGACATACTAAGTAGATCCACTGCCATGCTACTTAAACCTGTCCCAGTTCTCCCTGATCTACACAACAGTCTGGGAGGGCTAATCTCTGGAAGACGTTGAACAGTTAAAACAATACAATTTGTAAGCTTTGCTCCTGAAGGCAGCATAAAACATCCCTCTGCTCTGCAGTCAGAAGAACAGCAAGCTCTGGCCTGGCTGAGAGCAAGCTCTAAACTGTCTGATAGGCCTATGTTCGATTCACTAACCATAAACACATGACCTAGTTCTGTAATTAGATCAGGCGTTATACTGTATGTATAGCTATTGTTTGACTCTGAGATCGTATGCATTCTGTGCGTCACTCTAGCCTGCGGCTACAGACTGTTAGTATTATCTCCTTGTAATTCTGCATGAATAGAGCTAAATACGTCCAGTTCAATATCTACCACTTGTTTGACAACAACGTGACTCACTAAATAGTCCAAAAATACAATGAGCACCGCAAATATGCTATTGCTGGAACAAAGCTCTGGGGGTCCAGGCCTTTTGTGGTGATGATATGGAATATGGAAATATAGTTAGAAGTAAGCCCTCAGAACAGGATTTAACAGACAAAGATATACTGTGCTGAATACAGCATGAGCTGCATTGTATCTGTCCATAGCCAAGCTGAGCCTCATTAAACACCACTGGCTTGTAAACACCAGTGAAAGCAGATCCAGAGACCGGTGTCAGCCATGATCTTGAACAGACCAGCTAAGTGTCCCACATGTTGCACACATACAGAGGTGGTAGGGGAGCACTTTCAAGCTACACCCCAGAGTGCTGCTTTCAAGAGTACTTCAACACCATCAAAGGGCTGGATAACATCTCTTAGGATTAGGACTGGTAGCAACAAGAACCAGCAATGGTTATAAATGGGAAAATGGGTAGGTTTTGTGAAAGGTGCCTTGTAGTCGCTGCTATTTGTAAGGTGAAAATAGCATGTGGCTCTCAAAAGGCTCTCTTGTTCCTTGTTTTCTTATATGTATATTCACTACTGTATATATATTCCGTATTCCAACCTATGCTGTAATTTCCCACTACTGAAACGCCTGAACGGAATGTATTAAAGTATATATTATTAACAAAACCGCATTACCACTATTTGGGAAGACTAGTGTTAGCTACTAAGCAGCAAGGTACAGACTAGCGTTAGGACATGCACAATGTTCACGCAAAACATTTCTGGCGTCAATTTCCGGTGTTGAGGTCACGTGATTTCCTGTCAACTGTGGAGGCGCGTCTTGTGGAAGTCCGCCATTTTTTCTGCAGCTAGGTACTCTTGAAAGGCTCTGGCTAGTCTCAATGTTTTTTATGGATATTGATTGATGTGTTGGACATATGGTTTTCTAAATGCTACTTAAAATGCCGCAACTGTCAGTGTGTGTTGGACACATGCACACACACACATGCCTAGGGATAAACACATATAAACACACACACACACAGCGTATGATGTATCTTTGGGTTTCAGGTGAGCAGCTTCCGGAGGTACCCCCTCTCCAGGACAGGCGAGCCTACGAGCCTGTTGTCATCCACCAGCACCTGTCACTGTGGGAGAGCCTGCAGTTCATTAAGGTTGGCTCCAGCACTCTGCTCAACAAGCTGTGGCAAGGCAGGAAATTCACAGTATTGTTAGACCAGACTAGACTGCTTTACAGCATGCTTTTCGGGGCAGTTTATGTACAGGACAGATGTAGCATATCTGATATTTTCTTACAACATTAATTATTGACTCGCTACTGCAGTAATTTGCTCCCCTTTGAGACAACAAATTACACTTTCCCACTGTCCGTGAAGACACTAGTCTTAGTGACTGTAGAGTGAGAGGGCTGTATGCACTTGGGTTTGAAACATAGCTGCTTATTCCAGTCTGTAGCAAATGGTATAACATGCTTTGTTGTTTCCTCCAGCCCTTCAGGTCTGTGAGACCAGTCAACATGGAGAACCTCCCAGTCCACAATGGTAACGGTCAGTCGTACGGCTACACTCTGTATGAGACCACCATCACCAGTGGAGGCTTTCTGAACTCCTGGAACAATGTCAGAGACAGAGCCCTGGTGAGGACAGACAGAAAGCCGTATATACCATATCAAATATGAATGGAGTCATGGCGTTTAAGCCCTATGACAGTAGGTGATTTTTGATAGCATCATGTATTTTATTCTAGGTATTTGTGGACAGACACTTTTTCGGCATTCTGGACTACAAGACAGAGGGCTTTGCCCTGCCTGATGAGAAGGTAGTATGTTTGTGGATACTGGTTCTAGGGGTGCTGCTGAGCTGTGTTCTGGAGAACCTACGGTCGTTAATAGATGTGACAGCTTGTGGCGATGCTGATGAATACGTTTGTCGTTCAGGTGCCGGGATTAATTCAACAGGAAGTTTCCTGACAAATATTGTCATAACTAAGAGGAATCGCAGTTGCACAACTTTTCAGCTGCCACTTGCTTTTGGAAAAGCAGTTCATGCAATTTATACAGAAAGTGCAGCAGATAGGAATTGATCAATTACTTCATGAAAGAAAAATGCTACTTATGTTTTTTTGTGGTGCTTTGTATGGGACTCTCGCATCCCAAATAACAGTCTGTTCATGTTTTATTTATTTCCCATTGAAGGCAGAGAGAACATTGAGTTTACTGGTGGAGAACTGTGGAAGAGTGAATTATGAGAAACTGTTAGACAAACAGAGGAAAGGTACACATCCAGTTGTGTCACCGTCTAGGGACTGGGCGCCTTGTAAATCTTAATAATGGATGTAATAATGGATTACAATTACCGTGTATTAGGTGAACATTTTGCTAATTAACTAAATACCCCCAAAGAGCTGAAAGCAGCCCCTGCTTCATTTCCAGGTCTTGTCAGAGATATTGCATTGAACAACAAGCCGATTCGAGACTTTATCATTTATAGTCTGGATATGATACCAGACTTTGTAAACAGGTCTGTACTACCCATCATTTACACCCTTATTGTTCTCTTTCTCCATTGTTACACTAGCCTGGTTCAGTTTCTGTCTACAGTCGTTGATTATGTCTCTCCTCTTCTCGCACAGCGTAGAATTACAATACAGTCTTAGCTGGTGTAAATCACAGACTCAGCCTGTAATGTGTCCCTTCCACTTCCATGCTAAAAAAACATCGCTAAAACACTGTAATCAGCTTGGGAAATAATAAATAATCACCATAAATTATGCCAAATTTTTTTTTATATATCCCTGACTGAAAAATAAATGTAATATTTAAGATGGTGTTTGCTCACTGTAGATTATTACCCAAATGATCTTACTATATATCTTACTATATATTCATGGCCAACTCCTCCCAGCTGCTGTAGAAATAATGTACAGTAGGGAAAATATACTATCTGTATACTATCTGCCATGCCACGATTGCACACTGTCGATAAATAAATGAGATGATCTCCCATGTTTCAGACTGAGCGCAGGCCAGTGGAATTCTGTCTCCCAGAAGCCGTCCTTCTCAGGGTTCTTCCAGCCAGTCTGGATGTGGACGGCCCTCCCAGGGACACCTTCATCAGGCTGCCTGTGAGTAAAGCAGCTTCTGTAGTTATGAGCACACTTCCTGTGCATTCTCTCCCTGGTTCATCAGATACACAGCAGAGATGATGAAGGTTCTTAGAGAAACTCTGAACTGAGGACATCTTCAGTATCTGTAGTCAGTGATTTTTAGTGTGCATCCACAGGACTGGAGTAAAGGAGTGATCTTTATCAACGGGCAAAATCTTGGACGCCATTGGTCCATATGCCCCCAGCAAACCCTCTACCTGCCCGCCCCATGGCTAAACAAAGGAACCAATCAGGTATACCATTACCATGTCAACTGTGTCTTTTACCGGTCCTAACAGTGAACTGTAAAACTCTTCACACCCTCCACAGGACTTTATTCTAATGCCTGCGTTGGGAATATCACAGGTCAGCAGTTGATATACAGCTTCCACAGCTCAGCACCCTTCCTGCAGCTTTGACGGTGCTGAGCTCGGATTTCCTCTTTCCCTATGAATATGTCATATATGTTACGGCCAAATCTCCCCAGCCAAGCTTTTGATTTTCTTTCTCAGGTCGTGGTGTTTGAGGAGCAGGAGTTCAATGGTAAGATCCAGTTCGCCAGCGGACCTGACCTTGGGATGACTGTTGATGCTCAGTGAGGATGGGATGATCCAAAAATATGCGCTCAAGCCTCTCATACAATTCACTAGAGGGACCGGTTCACAATTGCTGCACATTGCTGCACATCGGTGCACATGGCATTTAGAGTTACTGTTTGGAAACCGGCACAGATATGACCCAGACTGGTGACGATCTTGTTGGACGGCAGACCTGTGTGCCTTCATTGCATTCTATGGACCATATCTATGTGTATCCTATGCATAATTCATGTGAGTGTACAGTATCATATTACTGTTTAATTCCTATATACTGTAAATAATAAGACTTCAGCTGAAATAGCTATTTGCAGTTCTGTAAATTAGTACTAATGATTATTGGTATAAACAACAATGGTTATTTGTGAGAATAAAAAAAGCCATATCCAATATTTAATCTATTGGCTTTTGGCCTAAGGGCCTCAACACTAATTGTATAGTATTTCCATGTATCTGACTAGTACAGGTTAAAATAAAAACAGAAAAAAATTCTGTTTTGTGCAGTAGAGAGTTCCCTGGCTCGTTGCTAGCTATGGGCACACTCGAAAAACTCTAAAAGTATGATATACATGGATTTCAAGTTCAGAAATTACATGGTTTATGCTTACCAAGCTCTGAAGTCGTTCTGTAAACACCATAGGTCCTTTCGTCTCTGCATTTCGAAACAACAGCTAACTTGTAAACAGTACTACTTTCACCGAACATACAACAACCATCTCTTCACGCTGTAAACCTCCGCGAAACTAATCCACGCTGCGGTGTGCAGAGGTTTACAGCATGAAGAGATGGTTGTTGTATGTTAAAAGTAGAACTGTTTGGTAAGCATAAACCATGTAATTCCTGAACTTGAAATCCACGTATATCATACTTTTTAGTGTTTTTCGAGTGTGCCCATAGCTAGCAACGAGCCAGGGCTCGCGCGCCGATGTTATTGACACAGAACTCTGTACTGCACAAAACAGAATTTTTTCTATATTTTAACCCGTACTAGTCAGATACATGCCAGGGAAGCCAGGAATAGGGCTAAACATGAAATTCAGTGTACTTATCCTTTAACTGGAAGACATAACCTGAAATTAACCAGTTTCCCTTTTTGAATTCACCGCAATTGGAAAACAATACAGTAGTTTAAAGTACACTAGCAGAGCAATGTTGTGTGAAGACCCCCCCCCCATACACACACAGAAAACTATGACACAGGACAAGTAGTTCTCAGTGGTTTATTACTGGACGTCATACGGTCATACGGTTTCTCTGTGAGATGGAGAGATGAGTGGGAAATGAAACAACCTTCAGTTACATGCAGAACAGTGATTCACAGAAGGATAGATGACACTGGGTCAAAATAGGGATTAGAATTGAGGACAAGTTTAGAGTAGAATTCGATTTGCTCGAGGAAAACAGTGTTTGACCCATCTATATACTGTACTACTATCAAAGGTGCTATAATACCATATGCCGGGTCTATTTCTGTTTTCTGCATGATAAACCTCTGTGCTCCATTTATGTGCGTTGATGAGAGCAAGGGAGGAGTGGAGGAATGGGTAGTTGTATCACCAGGGCTCTAAAATGAATTGAGCACTTGTAACTGGTAGGAAGAAACTGCAGAAACAAGCTAAAGTAAAATGTTGCAGAGGAGAATGTACACTTCCACTGTGTACGTATGTAAACATGACCATTTCACTGTCTCTCTGCTTTCCTATAGAGAGTTTAAGACTCAAACACTTTTCATAGTCAGGATTATGGACAAAATCAGTTATAAGGGTAATAAAATATTGGCTCTTGAAGTAAAAGCAATACAGCATATTCAAATAACATGCGTGACGTGTCAACTAATTAGATTTTACCTGGAGTCTATCTCAGAGTCTGAGGATAATGATAGAGCCGGGGCCATGGGGGCACATGCTGGACACAGATGTTCAATAGCAATTAAATGGGGCAAAGGACATTCATACCGGAAATAAATACATAAATAAATATATTAATATTGATTTTCTTCATAAATAAAGCCCACTTGACATTTTGAAGAATAGAACAGATCAGAGGACATTCATTTTTTGCCTAATGCCCTTAATGGCCGTGTCCCCTGAGTTTAATGTCAAACGACGACTGGTGAATTCAACATGAAAAATAAAAACCATGTGAAAATAAGTGTCTGAATGACCCAAAGAAACTTTCCTATATTTAATGTAATGACATGGAACAACTTAACTGCAGGGAGAGCTATCTTTCCATCATGATGTGGTGTGGCTTGCCCTGACGAAGAGTGAATCAGTGGACCTGCAGTGTAAGGATGTTCGTCAGCAGATAAAGAGCACTAAGGAATTATGTAATGAATCAAGTTATTATGAAATGATGTCGATAATAGCTTTTGTATTTCCAACTTGTTGACTAAGAACGTCTATTCATTGCCAACTCCCTTTTTCATCTGCAAGTTTCATTTCCCTATATTTACAATTGAGCATGTTTAATACTGTATGTACTGTAGCTGCATAACACTGTGTAGCTAAAGCTTAGTATAACACACATTCACTTGGCTGGTAAGTTGTGCTTCTGTCAGTATGTTTTGCCAAATATTGCCAAGAATGGCATAACTGACCTTGACCCGTAAGAATATGTGACAGATTTCAAATCGGTGGGGAGTGGGGGGGGGGGGGGACAGGGTTTGTCAATTTTTCACCATTAGAGCCCAGGCCCATGGATAAACCACTACTATAGTACTATCTTGTGTAGACATTTGCAAGGCCCATTAGTTTCATTTAGGCAAGGTAAAGCTGTCTGTTCTAATGAGGTGAATGTAAGATGCACATGTGGTGGCCGTGAACATGTACAGTATAATGAACACCTCTTGTTGGTAATACTACATGTGTATACAGGATGAAGGCTGTATCCTATTGCCTTTCATTTGGGTGATTAGCTCTCTTTCCTACTGTTATGTGATTGTTGCATTATTATTGTGTAATTGTTGCAGTATCAATTGTCCTATACTTGTAGTAATGATACTATAAGCTATGTGTATGTGACTAAGCTGTCTGGCCCTGGGCTAGGGAACACCTACTGTAAGAGTGAAAACCTGATGTGTTGTCATACTCGCCATGTGGTAAAACATGAGTAAACCTGTGTGTTGTACAGTATCATATAGTGATGTGTTGCTGGAAATGCCAGTTTGTGTGTGTGTGTGTGTGTGAGAGAGAGAGAGTTTATTCTTTACATTGATAATGTATATAAATGCAGTAGTTACATTGCTCCTTAAATTGTATCTAAGAAGATTTCACCATGAAACTTCTGATCATTGCTGTGTTAAATTAATATTTACATACAGGTGTGTTGCCACTTCGGAACACCGTCCAAACATTTTTTTAAGTGCTAAGTTAAGTTTTGGAATTTTTAACGCCACCTGAATGCAGCTCATAGGGGACCCATCATTGCAGTTATTTCAAGTGTCTGGGCGGTTTCAGGTCATGTAGAAGTATGACAAAATGGATGACAGACACCCAGCAGTCAAAATGGAGGCAAGAATCAGTAGTATTGAACTAGCAAGAAAATGCTTGTAAACACCCAAAATAAAATAAATCCAAACATTTTTGTTATACAAAAAAAGAACATTCCTTCCCTTTTGAACTTGTTTGCCCAAGGTAAAATCAGTTGTTCATATTATCCTATTTTGTTTGCACTGAAGACCCGGGCGGACATTTTCAGTCTTTAGGTTCAAATAGAAGGTCAGGGATCAGTGTCCTGTCTGGTCACTTGAGTCTTTATAATGACCATTTTGAGAGCAGGATTCATGACCTCCTTTGTGTGCAGAATGCAGATCCACCTTTATGGGGCAAGAACCACTGGATATCCATCTCCATTAACTAGTATGATGCTCCACTGCAACGGCGTCCTCCCTCATTTCCCTTGTGCTGTCCCTGGTGTCAGAGCACCACAGATGCAGTATAACACCATGCAGGTGCAGAGACGTCTCCCCCGTCCTTCCAGCGTCTCTGCCTGCTTGGCGTTGGTGTTGGCAACACTTGAACCTGATTAATATTGCCATCTTGTACAAATTAATCTGTGCTTTAATATGATACATTTGAACTGTTTTACTCTCAGTACTGAAAGTGTTGAGTTTCAATCAAGAGAATTAGATTTTTTTCCCTCCCCTGGAGGCAGCCTTTTTTCAAGATGATTAAGACGAATGTTGTTTGTACTGAAGGAGAGTCTTTTCTTTTTTTTTTTTCTTCTCAGTGTCCAAAGCCAACCACCTGGAACAGAGCACAGACAAGCTGGGAAAATGGCACACGTTTAATTAAGTACATCTGCAGACGGATAAATTAGCACTTCTTTTTTCACTTTTTTTTTTTACAGAAAAATGTGAACGCCTGTCCAACAAATTTCTGTCATTGAACAGTTTATTGGTAATTATTTGAGCAAAATGTTTTCGTTAATGAAATCATGTCAAGTAAATTAAATTATTTTTGTTTTCACAACTATTCTCAACTTGCTTTGGACTGCCCCGCCAAAAATACCTGTGAGGCCTCCAAACACTCTACCTAAAAGCGGCACTTAATTGCACTCTCAGAAAAAGAAAAAGAAACAACGCCTAGCGGATCCAAGCCCTTAACCATCATTATTTTCCTCCTTTCTTACCGGTCTTCCAGGGGACACTGTCAGATCTCCACGATGGGGTCTGTGAATCCTTTCTTTCCCTCATTAACAAGGACAGGTTTCTCTGTCCTGGTGTGCCAAACCAGAATCTGCAGAAAAAGACAGTGAAAAGACCATGATATGACAGCACTCTCTCACAAACAAGCAAACGCAGTAGGTTACTGTATAACGCACACTCCTCCACGCTTCCTCTCCATGTGGGCTGGATACACTCTCCTCCAGAGTATCTGCTCCCAGATATAGCAATGCAGTACACATGGTACGATCGCGTTCTTATCTGCAAAGACCAACCTTGGGCCTCTTCTTCAACCTAGAATGCGAGTGTATAGATGAATAGATATACAGGTACACTATGCCTGTGTGCAATCTCACAATTGTTATTCCAGCTATTCAGTCCTGCTCGGCTGTGTTAGACTGCTCATCAAGCCCACAACAGTGGAAATGTTGCTCAGAGAATCCAATCGATGCGAAGCCATATGTGCCACCACAAGGCCTGCTTTGTACAGCTCTTTGTGAAACGTAAACAGCATGGTCCCCTAAGGCTCACAGAGCTCCAATCAAGCCTTTTGGAGTAGGTGGATTTAGCCTTGGAGACCGGACACACATGCAAGAGGGTGAAAAGAAAAAAAGAGAATGTGATGTTAATTTTCCTCATCTCCGCGTCGGGAGCATCAATGCCTTTCATCTCCACCGCCACGGCCATGAATTATGCATGGCGCGTGTTTGAGATACACCAGGAGCCCACTCCTACTTCACCTAGGTGCAGCTGAGTCACACTTTCATCTGAAGAGGTAGATTATAAGGAGGAGAGGTGCCTGTGCATGGCCTGTGTCCCCCCCGCTTCCCTCTCCCCTCTCTCAGTCTCTCCATTTCAGTGGTGGGCTACGCAAAGCCATGCTAGGACGCCCCCCCCCCCCCCTCTCCATCCCCCAGTCCCAGCCCTCCACACAGTCCTCTCCTCTTCATCTAGACCCCTCCAGGAGTACTATGCTGGAAAAAATATATAATCAGAGCGAATACCCCCCTTCTCTATGTATGTGTGTGTGTGTGTGTGTGTGTGTATGAGCAAGTATCTATATGTGTGAGTAAGCGTGTGTGTCTGAGACGTGTGTGTGTGTGTGAGAGTTAGAGAGAGAGTAGTGGTGAGCTAAGCCCTCTGGCAGACTTCCCTGTGCTGGTGGAGAGGCTTAGCAGCTCAAACCACGGGCAGAAGGGAACATGCTGGAGGTGGAGTGGGCAGGGGAAAAGACAGCCTATTACTGTACACTCATCTATAGTGTGTGTGTGTGTGTGTGTGTGTGTGTGTGTGTGTGTGTGTGTGTGTGTGGAGGGTCAAGAGAGTCAGTTACCTAATCGATGCGCCAGAATCTCCAGCACTGAAAGTTTGAACTGTGAGAATATTGATTGCCTGTGTTTTTGCCTCATGGGGTATTTTTTTTGGGAAAGGTCACTAAGATGAAATTGCTTAAAAATGCCAAAGTTAAAATAAGGAGTGTAAAGTATAAATTGTTCATATACAGCATGTGCTGAAGAAGAATCAAACTCACTGTCTCCTCTCTCTGTGTACAGTATTACCTTTGTGCAATTAGCTGCTTTAGGCTCCAGGTCGTTGAGTGTGACCAGCTCTCGTAGCAGACTGCTCTCCTGGTATCCCCCCTTGACGCCCCGCAGTTTGAAGTAGGCCTGGGGCTTGAAGAGGATGAGGCGCAGGTTGATGGCGAAGCCCGCCATATCAATGGCGAAGGGTCGATGGGGGTCGAACACCGTCTTCCAGCCATACACCTTCCCCGCCGCGTTGACCTTGGGAGACTCGTAGCGTAACCCGCCCACGAAGGCCACCGGCCACACAGAGACCTTCCTGGTGGACCTCATCTAGGAAGGAGAGGAGTGAATTGGACCTTTTCACTCACAGTACATAATCACTGTTATTAACCAAAGGTTTGTTGTTTTTTATGATTACCACACATTTTTCCTATCTGTTTCAGGAGGCTAAATGAAATGCGAACCCGACATTCTCTTTACTAGTAAAGTGAATGTTCTTCAGGTGTGAAGAGTATGGAGGTTTTTCACCCAATGAAATGTGGAAATGTAGTACTCTCAGAAAGCTATACGCTTTTGATATTTTTATATTATTTTATTCAAACTAATAATTTAATTCTACATAAACTGTAAGACATTTAGTTGATATAAGGTATGGAGAGGGGAGCCAATGACGTTAGGTTTAGCAGGTCAGATGGTTTAGTGCCCGGTTTCCTCTAGAGGGCGCACGCGCGTTTCCTTTAGAGCAGATTTGGGAAGAAAGAAGCTGGTCCCGTCTCTTCATCCTCTGTCTTTTCTTTAATATTTTCCAGGTTAGTAAAACGTGACAAGCACTTAAAACCAACTTCCAAGGTTATTATATGAATGTAGAATACATTTGAGGGATGTGGTATGTTGTTGTGAATGTTGTGAAGTGTTATTTTGAAGAGAATTGTGCCTCGTGGCCGTCCTGTATTTTCGTTGCTAGCTAGCCAGCTACAAAACGGCACCCCAACAACTGGTGAAAGTGAGAGTGGTTTTCCTGATTACACTTGACCGATCTTTTGTACTATTAGTGTGTGAGTTTATTGAGTGATGAAAGTCTCATTTTGAGACTACAGTTCAAAGTGTATTATATTGATAGCTCCCAGTGTTATGTGCTGATAATTTGGAAAAGCCAATTTAGAATATTTTGAGTGAGTAACTCAGCTACAGTAGAGAAGTACTGTATTATTGATTGATATCAGAATAGGTAGGCCTTGACTACTGTATTTGTGTTTATTGAGCATGTGAAGAGTATTGAAGTATGAGTATGTGAAGAGTATTGAAGTATGAGTATGTGAAGACGATGTGTGAATGTATTATTTTCATCTAAATGTTTATTTGTTTGAGACTACATGGAATGTGGATCCTAGAACCAGCATGAATGTTGAGAATTTAGTATTGAGATTGATGGACAATAACCACTAGCACTAGGGACATTTTTGAATAGGGATGATTTGTATTGAATAATTGTGTAAATAAATACGAGAGCAGATTTGGGAAGAAAGAAGCTGGTCCCGTCTCTTCATCCTCTGTCTTTTCTTTAATATTTTCCAGTGGGATTGAAGAGCACGGGCACACTAATATTGTTACCACCGTACTATCGCCTCGTGCGGGTAACAAAATTTGGGGGCTCGTTCCGGGATCCGTCCTCGTCACAAGCATCAGAGCGACGGGTCCAGTGATTCCAGAACCACGTGACAAGGTGGGGAAGCGTACTGCAGACCAGGAGTCAGCCAGTGAGCGTCCGTCGAGGGAAATCTAGGTCAAGAGTCTTCGCCTCGCTACGGAGCTGCACAGCCGATCCGGGGGTCAAAGTACATCCGTCATCAGGAGCCGCAGGTTCATCAGACTAACAAACACACTACAAGGACTACAGCTACACACACACACACACCATGTCTACGACACGCAAAGAGCTGGTGTGGAACATTAAAAGGAACTTGTTCAGAATCTCGAACATTAACATCTACAACGTTGCAAGGGACCTGGCAACCGACAGTGAAGACCAAGCCAAGCTGAGCCCAAGCGATGAGGAAGGCTGCACAGACTTTGTGGTTGCCTACATGCAGTCTGAGAAATTGCTCAAAAGTGAAGATGAAGGTATGGCTCAGTTGTTGATGTTGAATGATGTGGTGAATAGAGTGATTGTTTCTGTTGATTTGTCACCTAATGGGACATGTGATGATGTTGTACATGTTAGTCCTACTAGTCCATCCACGGTGGGCCCAGAGCATGTAACCCAATCACACTCTGAACAAAACACAATCACACAACCACATCCCCACTCCCAGCCACATGTCCACACAACTTCACAGTCAGTGGAGGAGCTGAGAAGAATGTATGTACAGCTGGGTGAGCAACTGAGACTGTGTGAAGCCACTACGGCCCTGCCAGCCACTTTAAACAGCCAGCAAGGTGAGTCGCTGTCGCCCACAATGCCGACCCCAAGGATACCAGAGAGAGTGGTTCCGCTAAAGGACCTCCACTATCTTCCCCGGAGGGAATTTAAAGTACATGGGGGCCAAATCGGGGACCAGAGTTCTGAAATAGGCTATAACAGCATCAGTAAACAAATGGATGAGGGAGTCAGAGAGGGCTTTGGAGAGGCAGAAGTGGTCCGGGGTGTGTTAAGAGTGATCAAACCAGGAACCTTTAGGGACATGCTCGTAAATAAAGACGAAATGACAGTCTCTGAACTTAAGGGCTTCCTCCGATCTCACCTTGGTGAAAAAGCAAGCACAGAGATGTTTCAGGAGTTGATGTGTGCTAGACAGCTCGAACAAGAGTCACCCCAGCAGTTCCTGTACCGCATGATTGGCCTCAAACAGAAACTCCTTTTCCAGTCAAAGCAGGTTAATACTGACATCTCCTATGATCCTAAGACCATTCAAGAGGTTTTTCTCCACAGTATCTATCAGGGCCTGGGGCCAAAGCACACTGATATCCGACAGAGACTGAGACCTCTCCTCTGGGACGGTCAGCTCACTGATGAGGAAATCGTTGGCCAGGTAATGAAGATGATTAATGAGGAGAATGAGCACCAGCGCAGAATCGGCCAGCCCCCTCGTCAGTCAAAGGTAACACACGCACATGCCGCAAAGGTGGACACAGGTGACTGGCCAACCAATGACAAACAAAAGGGTGGAGCCACAGACAGTAATAACATGACCATCCAACAGCTCAGTACTCAGGTTGAGACCCTGACACGTATGATGACCACACTGCTGGAGAAACAGATGGGAAACGGCCAGGCGGCGTATCAACAGACCTCCCCAGCTCAAGTGTCGCCACACCCCCAGCCCTACCACACTTCTCAGCCACCTCCTAACCGATATCCCCAACCCCCACTGAGACAAGAGAGACAGCCCTGCCACTCTCCTCAGCCACCTTCCAACCAATATCCTCAAACCCCACAGAGTCAAGAGCGAGGACGAACATCTCGTTGCCCAAAATGCACTGAACAGAACCGACAGGAGTGTAACCACTGCTTCGTATGTGGAGAGACAGGACATCGGGCAGTAGGGTGCTTGAAACGGACCAAGTTTCAGGGAAACGGGAGCCGGTCTCAGCCGAGGGACAGCCAGAGACCGGGATACACCCTCAGTCCCAATCACTAAACCCCATCCCCATGCAACAACCCCAACAGCATAAGCCGAACCAACAACCATCACACAGGCCTGCCTGCCGGAGTGTCACAGGAAGCAAAGTTCCCCTAGTCGGAAAGAGAAGCTACCTCAAATGTCTGATTGGTGGATATCCAACTACAGTCCTGTTTGACACCGGCTCACAGGTGAGCATAATAGACAGAGAATGGGCCAATACTCATATCCCCAGCTATCCAGTGAGGCCGTTACAGGAGCTCCTTGAAGAAAATGTAGGCCTAGAAGTTGTCGGTATGGGTGGCCATGCGATCCCTTATGATGGATGGGTTGAGCTCACTGTCAACCTCACAGGTAATGACGACCCCAACCTCGCCATACAAACCCCCTTCTTAGTCAGTCGACTGTCTCTGTCCCAGCCGATAGTCGGAGCTAATGTACTTGAGGAGATCATCCATAGGCGAGAATCCTCCGGTGATGCTGTGAGCACAGTAATCAGTCTCCTACGAAGTGCCTTCGGAATGGAAGAAGAGCAAGTGGTGGCCATGGTCAACTTCATTCAAGTACCCCAAAAGACTGACTGCCGTCCAGCCACAGTGAGAGTGGGAAGGAACAATGTTGTCATCCCGCCTAGGAAAGCAGTGCATGTGTGGTGCAGAGTACCCCCGAATTTCGACACCTCTGACCCCCGTGTCTTGTATGAACCAACGGAAGAGAACCCTGTTACAGACCAGCTGAGCATAGGAGAAGGCCTCCTGGAAGTCAAGAACACTCGACGGCCTTACGTCAAAGTGCCCATCTCCAACCACTCTGAACATGGGATCATTCTACCAAAGAGGACTCCCTTGGGCACCATCCAATGTGTCGCCAAGATCCTTGAAACAGACGCGGCAGAACCTCAACAGATTGGAGTCACAGTGAAAACAACCACAACAGCAGAGGTCAACAAAATCGCCTCCTCCAATGGTTCTCCCACTGATTCCTGGCTACCGCCTGTTGACATCAGCCACCTCAGTCCAGAACAACAACAGATGGTGAGAGAGGTCCTGCAGGAAGAGTCTGGGGCGTTCGCTCGTGACAGTGGTGACGTTGGCTGTATCCCCTCCTTACAGATGGAGATCAGGCTCAAGGATGACACCCCAGTACAAAAAGCCTATGCATCTATCCCCAAACCATTATACAAGGAGGTCAAAGAATACATTCAGGATTTGCTGGTGAAGGGATGGATCATCAAGTCGCGATCGCCTTACGCCGCCCCGGTCATATGTGTGAGGAAGAAAGACGGTTCATTACGCCTGTGTGTCGACTATAGACTCTTAAATAGCAAGACAGTGCCAGACCGACACCCCCTCCCCCGGATCCAGGATCTCACCGACTCACTGGGAGGTTACAGCTGGTTTTCGATCCTGGACCAGGGGAAGGCCTATCACCAAGGCTTCATCGCCGAAGGATCCAGACATCTGACAGCATTCACAACGCCTTGGGGACTCTACGAGTGGGTTAGGATGCCCTTTGGGTTGTCAAATGCACCCGCTGCATTCCAGAGGAGCATGGAGGAGATGCTCGACACGCTCCGAGACGAATGTTGCATCCCTTACTTGGATGATGTTTTGTGTTTCTCCAAGTCCTTCGAAGAACATGTACAGGTGCTGCGCAGAGTCCTACAAGCCCTACAACACCACGGCGTGAAACTGAAGCCGGAGAAGTGCGAGCTATTCCGCAAAGAGGTCCGCTATGTTGGCCGGCTGGTGTCTGCGGACGGAGTGAGGGTGGACCCCAAAGACATCGAGGCAGTGCAGATCCTGAAAAACAAAAGACCACAGACAGTGGGTGAGGTCAGGCAGTTGCTGGGTTTCCTGAGCTATTACCGTACATATGTGCAAGACTTCTCCCGGATAGCAAAACCCCTGTACGACCTACTCAAGACTAAGACCAACACCAGCACACCCCCACCCAAACCACTGCGGGGAAAGTCAAACAGTCCCCAGCAGCCATCCCGTACACCTGTAGAATGGCGTGAGGAACACCAGCAGATTTTGGAAGGACTGATCGACAGACTGACCAAACCTCCAGTGCTGGCGTATCCAGATTTCAATTGCCCCTTCACACTCCACACTGACGCTTCTCAAAAAGGCCTGGGAGCAGTTCTATATCAGAAACAGGATGGGAAGATGAGAGTGATTGGCTATGGGTCACGCACCTTAACACCGGCGGAGGAGAACTACCATCTGCACAGTGGAAAGCTGGAGTTCTTAGCGTTAAAGTGGGCAGTATGTGACAAGTTCCGGGATTATCTGTTTTATGCCCCTCATTTTACCATCGTCACAGACAATAATCCCCTGACGTACATCCTAAGTACAGCCAAACTCAACGCGGTGGGCCATCGCTGGGTGGGTCAACTTGCTGATTTCAATTTCAACATCATCTATCGGCCTGGAAAAGCTCACATCGATGCCGACACCCTGTCCCGTTATCCCCGGGACATCAACACCCTCCTGGCGGAGTGTTCAGAGGAGTTGTCAGATGATGCAGTGTGTGCGATCTGGGAAGGAAGTCGAAGAGCCCAACAGAAGGATGTTGCCTGGGTGGCGGCTCTCAACTTAGCATCACAAGTTCAACCCCCTGTGGAGCCTCTGCAAACCATCAGCCATGATCAACTAGTCAGAGCACAAAGGGCAGACCCTGCAATCGGGAAGGTGATCACTTCAAAAGAAAACAACACACCACCAGATGAAGTCGACGCAAGCACGAAAAGACTTCTGCGGGAATGGAGCAAATTGCACATCGAGGATGGCCTGCTCTACAGGAAGACGATTGGTCGAAGACAACTGGTCCTGCCCTCCACCTACAAACAGCTGGCACTCACCCATCTACATAACAACATGGGCCACGTAGGTGTTGAGAAAGTCCTGAGTCTAGCCAGGGAAAGGTTCTATTGGCCCTTTATGAAGAAAGATATCGAAGAATATGTCACAAGAAAGTGCCCGTGTATCAAGCAGAAGAAGCCGACCACCCCTGAAAGAGCACCTATGAGCAGCATAACATCAAACTCTCCCCTCGAACTCGTCTGCATTGATTTCCTCCATCTAGAAACCAGTCGGGGTGGATATGAATACATCTTGGTCGTGATCGACCACTTCACTCGATTCGCGCAGGCGTACCCTACCAGGAACAAAGCTGGCAAGACGGCGGCTGACCGACTGTTCAATGACTTCATCCCCAGATTCGGATACCCTGACAAACTCCACCATGACCAGGGCCGGGAGTTTGAAAACGAACTGTTCCGAACCCTCAGACAGTTGTCCAGCGTCGGCCACTCAAGAACTTCACCCTATCACCCCCAGGGAAACCCCGCCGAGAGACTGAACCGGACCCTGTTGCAAATGCTTCGTACACTGGGTGAGAAGGAGAAGGAGAATTGGAAAGACCATCTTCACCACGTGATTCACGCGTACAACTGCACAAAGCATGAATCTACAGGCTTCTCTCCTTACTTCTTGTTGTATGGCCGTCATCCACGCCTGCCTGTCGACCTTCTCTTCGGCCTTATCACAGATGAAGATGCTGAAACTCCAAGAGGATATGCAGAGAAATGGGCCGGGAAGATGACAGAAGCATATCGGATAGCAAATGAGAACAGTCAACAGTCCAGCTCAAAAGGAAAGAAATACTACGACAGAAGGAGCAAAGGTGTGACTCTTCAGGAAGGAGACCGGGTCCTGGTACGGAACCTCAGCGAAAGAGGCGGCCCCGGAAAACTCAGAAACTACTGGGAGAAAAACATCTATATCGTGAGAGAGCAAGTAGGAGACAATCCAGTCTACAAGGTAACTTCAGAGAGAGGAGGCACTACTCGCACCTTGCACCGAAACATGCTGTTACAAGTGAACGACTTACCTGTTGAGCTACCCGAAAACACAGTCACCACCACCAACAAACCTAAGCCCAAAGAGAGAACTGGGAGGTCCCCATCAACTGAGACCACAGGACAGACACAGAGGCCAGATACCAGTGACTCTGAAGAAGAGGATGGGATGCCTGGATATTGGCTACGGATACCTGTGAGAGATCAAAGGAGTGCAAACCGACCAGCTCAGTTACCAAACAGACCTGAACCGAATAGAACCTACACGAGGGAGGAAACCACTGTTGAACCTGAAAGAGAGGAAATGGAAAATGGAACAGATGAGGACCAGGAAAATCACATTGATTCTGGACAAGAACTAGACTCATCTCAACTGAACGGTGACACCCCAGAAACACCCCAGGTAACTCACCAGGAGAAAGAGGTCCAACCATCCCCCTCTGATGACCAGGTCCCCCTGAGACGGTCTACCAGAGAAAGGCAACCTCGCCACGTGTTCACATACCCCTCCCTTGGTCAACCTACCTACCATCTAAATCCTATGGTGAATGCAGTCGGAGCCCAGCACACCCCATGGACTTACCTGACTAACCCATATCACTACATCCAACCCTTCCAACCCCCATATGTCAATCCCTACTCATACCCACCTGCCACATACCCCATCCATTGTTTCTGAACCACTAAAGAATATACACAGTTTACATTACCAGGTTGGTAACAAGTTAATGTTCAATTATTAGTGTCAAGTGTCAGGAGCCACTTTAGTTTGTGGGGGAGTGTGTAGTACTCTCAGAAAGCTATACGCTTTTGATATTTTTATATTATTTTATTCAAACTAATAATTTAATTCTACATAAACTGTAAGACATTTAGTTGATATAAGGTATGGAGAGGGGAGCCAATGACGTTAGGTTTAGCAGGTCAGATGGTTTAGTGCCCGGTTTCCTCTAGAGGGCGCACGCGCGTTTCCTTTAGAGCAGATTTGGGAAGAAAGAAGCTGGTCCCGTCTCTTCATCCTCTGTCTTTTCTTTAATATTTTCCAGGTTAGTAAAACGTGACAAGCACTTAAAACCAACTTCCAAGGTTATTATATGAATGTAGAATACATTTGAGGGATGTGGTATGTTGTTGTGAATGTTGTGAAGTGTTATTTTGAAGAGAATTGTGCCTCGTGGCCGTCCTGTATTTTCGTTGCTAGCTAGCCAGCTACAAAACGGCACCCCAACAACTGGTGAAAGTGAGAGTGGTTTTCCTGATTACACTTGACCGATCTTTTGTACTATTAGTGTGTGAGTTTATTGAGTGATGAAAGTCTCATTTTGAGACTACAGTTCAAAGTGTATTATATTGATAGCTCCCAGTGTTATGTGCTGATAATTTGGAAAAGCCAATTTAGAATATTTTGAGTGAGTAACTCAGCTACAGTAGAGAAGTACTGTATTATTGATTGATATCAGAATAGGTAGGCCTTGACTACTGTATTTGTGTTTATTGAGCATGTGAAGAGTATTGAAGTATGAGTATGTGAAGAGTATTGAAGTATGAGTATGTGAAGACGATGTGTGAATGTATTATTTTCATCTAAATGTTTATTTGTTTGAGACTACATGGAATGTGGATCCTAGAACCAGCATGAATGTTGAGAATTTAGTATTGAGATTGATGGACAATAACCACTAGCACTAGGGACATTTTTGAATAGGGATGATTTGTATTGAATAATTGTGTAAATAAATACGAGAGCAGATTTGGGAAGAAAGAAGCTGGTCCCGTCTCTTCATCCTCTGTCTTTTCTTTAATATTTTCCAGTGGGATTGAAGAGCACGGGCACACTAATATTGTTACCACCGTACTATCGCCTCGTGCGGGTAACAGAAACACATTGGTATGACAGGATGCTTCATTCCCAGCCTTAGAGAGGGTAAATGTGGATGGCGCTAAATGGATTTGCAGAATCTAGGCCCATTATACTGGGAGTCTGAGTTGCAGCGTGGCCCAGGAGATTCTTCAAACCCTTCCTCAGAGGGCTCGCCACTTTGTCCTTTAATCTTCCAGCATCAAAAGATCCTCTAGACACTTGGTTTTTTGTTGACTCTCTGTTTCTGAGTCACTGGCGAGAGAGATGCCCAGATCATATAAAATGGAAGTTTTCTAATGTGGAAGGGGAGGGGGAGGCAGATAAGAAGTCACACGGTGCAGCAGAAATGTTGGCGCAGTATAGCTGAAGCTAGTCTGACAACGGAGTTAGTGTAACTATCAATCACCTCACACTGGAAGATGTAGACCTGCACTGAAGCTAGCCCTTACAGAAATAGACATACACTACTTCTACTCTACTACTTCAAAGCTACTTTGAAAAGGTAAATCAGCATAAATCTTAATGTCGATACTACATGACATAACAATTTATCATACGCACAGCTAAGTGCCATATGATAAATGATGGCAAGTACAGATCAGGTTGGACTCCAATGTTAACAGGATGTGAAATTGAAAAACAGTAATAAATAGCTGTCATACTGCTACATTAGCCTGATATCAGTCAGAAAGTCAACTCGTTACAACTCTGTTGAGATCTTCAACTTCAGTGGAGTGGGTGGATTCGAATGTCTGGACCCACGCTACTGCTTCATCACAAAAAAATACTTAACTACAGAAAATGCATACTGAGTTTGGAATTTAGTTTAATTACCCCTAGAAAACTGCAAAATGTAATTAAATTACTGTTTGAACTGCCCTACAACGGAAGAAAGGGGTATCTTGATTTTTTATCAAAATTTAGGCTCCATGTCAATGTAAAATATGGAGATATTTGTGGGTGGCCTTAACTGTATCTCCCCAAACCCCAGGGGAAACAACGAGAGAATACCGTATCATGAGTTACCTCTTTCTCTCTGTGTATAGAACGCACAAACACACCCTGCTGTAAAACAAGAGAATACCGTATCACGAGATACCTCTTTCTTTCTGTGTATAGAACGCACAAACACACCCTACTGTACAACGCGCTGTAGCCGCAGTTGAGATACGGTCTTCTTTCTGTGTATGGGATTTTCATATTAATATACACAATAATTTACACTATATTTTATATAATACTGATCTATATATTGATTATAAATTGTGCTATGCTCTATTTCCTGTTAATTATCATAATTCTAATAAAGTGAGTGATCTTATGGAGACCAGAAACCATTTTATGAATCAAAGCTGAGATACCCCTTTCTTGCGTTTTATGACCAGCTTCTATTTTGCAGTCATGCAATGACAGAAATAGGGGTCAAAGGATGAGTTTGAGCAAAATATTTTTATACAGCGAAATTACTTGATACAAAAGCAAAGATCTGATACATTTTCATAATTCTACCTACAATACTTTTGACTGGACAACAAAAAAGCTTTAAACTAATTTTTCTCAGTTCTGCACTCTGGTGAGATACCCCTTTCTTCCATTGTAGGGCAACATGAAGTGGAACTACAGTACTCCACAACACTATATCTGTTCTGTTTTTGCATATGAGGTGCGTGTGTGTGTGTGTTTGAGGCAGGAGAGTGAGAAATTGGTTGTGTGCGTGCATGTGCCTTTCTGTGTGGAGTTTGTATGTTCTCCCCGTGCTCACCTGGGTTCCCTCCACATAGAACCCCAATATATAAAAAAAAACATGCAGAAGAACAGATGCTCTACAGTCCTGTCCCTGACCAGGACTTGGACTGAACACTTGGACTTGGTTCCCTGGCCACTGATGAGGCTGCCCACGATCCTGGCTGCCCCTGGAGGACAGCATGGATGGTGAAATGCAGAAGATTAATTCCACCGGTGACTGCTGTAAATGCATGTGTTTGTGTGTTCTGTGTTTTGTGTGTTGGGATGTAATTGCTTGTGTGGCGAAACAAATAAATATACCTGCAAGCAGGGATGTGGTTGCCAAGCAGTTTAGCTGCAAGCAGCCAAGGAATCAGCTAGACTGACGTGGCGACATGAGACATGTTTGACAAGGGTCAAGTATGGTCCCGAGAATTTCAAAAGTCAGACATATGGTTGAACGGGATTTGATCTCTGTACCTGCTGGCCAACATGCTAACCACTGTGCTACGCCGGATGTTGCAAAGGTGAATCGCCCTAGTCCACAAGGCATGTCAGCCTTCGCTAACCCCCTAACCCTATTAGCTGAATCCCAATCTGAGTCTGAGTCCTGAGCACTTAATTAATTTCAGCTGGAAGGGTCGCTTCCTCTCGGTTGAGAGAGAGGCGGGGGTGTCGTCATTTAAATTGGCACACCGCGAAAAGTATACATAGCAGAGCGTAACTATTTACTTCTATAGAATTCAGACAATCACATGAACATTCTGAGGTATAATATGTCCTTCTGTCTTCAAAAGTGTAGGAGAGGTGACGAGTTAGAAAAACAACATTGTTTCAGTCATTTTCTGCTTCAAAGTTAGAGTGTGGCTCCATTGTTTTCAATGGGGGGGGGGAGTCATCATTCGAACTGTCACACAGTGAAAAATATACATTGGAGAGCTTAGCTTTTTTGATTTTATGAATCCCAAGAGTCGTGTAAACGTTTTGATATATAATATGTGTATGAACTGTGAGAATTGGAAGAGGGATGGCAGTTTAGAAAATGTGTGACCTTTTCCAAAATGCGCCTTTCACCACTCTGAAACTGGTGAAATTGTGCAGAAGACCAAAAGTGTTCCTTGCATTCTGCAATCAAACAAATGAAGTAATGATGTAATGGGGTGTTTTGAACTCAGCATGAGCCAGGGAATCCATTGCTACCATAATTGTGAAGATTGGACATACAGTTCAAAAGTTACTGGCATAAACGCTACTCCAACTTTGACACGCTGGTGGTGCTAGAGTGCATGAGATGTCAACATGAGGCTTGGTGACAGATGTCATTGGTGTGTCCTGGATGAGTGTGCCAAATGTGGTTTTGATAGATTAAAATAATACTGAGATATGACCCCAGTTCCTGTTTTGCAGCTTTTCTGCCAATTTTGATTGGCTGTCATGAGCGAACACAATGGACAATCAAAAATCCTTGTACAACTTTTGTGGACATCGGTCTATAGATTGTGCATACTGTGTTTCGTGCAGATTGGGGAAAAAACCTAGGAGGAGATATATTTTAAGTGTTTTACACAAAGTACAAAATGGCGGGAAACGTCATGAGGTGCGTTGAACTCGGCTTGAGCCAAGGATTCCAAAGGTACCTCGTTTTT
This sequence comes from Borostomias antarcticus, assembly GCF_949987555.1. Taxonomy (NCBI): domain Eukaryota; kingdom Metazoa; phylum Chordata; class Actinopteri; order Stomiiformes; family Stomiidae; genus Borostomias; species Borostomias antarcticus. Next base: position 46,085,030 of record NC_140234.1, on the reverse strand, counting down.
CAAAATCAGAATTACGGGTCAAAAGTTGCGTGCATAAAAGCATTGCCAATTTTGACACGTTAGTGGCGCTAGAGGGTTCGAGGTGTGGACATGAGTCTTGGTGAGGAGACTCAGGGGACTGTCCTGAATGATAACTTCATAACTTTCTACCATACGCTTCTATGGGCTGCCATAGACTCCAATGGCAGAAGAATAATAATAAGAAAAGGTAGAAACATAATGGTGGCCTACGCAGCTTCGCTGCTTGGCCCCCAATAATAATGTGTACATGATGTGTGTCTGTGTGTATGCGTGTTACAGAAAGAGGACTGGGACTGCATTACGGCAGTATCTGATCTGGCATCAGCTAAAGAGATCAGAGAGGAGGAGTGTGTGTGAACTGGATGGATTTATGGGAAACCACAGGGGTTAGAAATGCATCCGTGCCTCAGAAACTACGACTGCGCCAGCCACACAGATAATATTTGGCTGGATGGTCCCGCTTAACGAGCTCTGTTGGTGGAAGGTTCTGGGTGTGTGTCCTGATGTGTGCTTGTGTGCACCTCATTCCCACCCACCTCCACATGCTGCTTCCTCTCTAATAATGATCTCAGGAACTGACCATCAGGCCTGGGAATGCCTATTCTCCTCGTGGCTCTGGGCTGAATGAATCAGACCATGCACCTCAAGTCTATTTCTCCGTACTGAAATGTGAAAATGAATGCTTCATAGGCTTCATAGGCACTGATAGCAATGACAAGTTAACCGATTACAATGATTCCAATCTCAGTTGAGTTTGAGGTTTAGCAGGCAAAAAGGCAACAAAGTGCCACCACGAAATTTTCTTGAGAAGTGTTGTTTGTGCTGAGTTTCCTGTTGTCTATGAGTATATAAACCTTATTTCCTGCTCCATTTACCAGGGAGAGGGGACATGCCCATTGAGACAGAGGCCTTTGTGTCTGAAGTCAGAATACAACAAAGGCAGCTACTGTAGCTAATCCCAAACTCTATGGGGAGAATGCAGACACCCAGGTATATACAGTACATTAATTTGTGGCACATGAAAGGGGGATATATGAGTCTTTGCAGTGTCACTGCAGCCCCAAAAGCAAAGCGTAAGCGTCTTCATCAGAAATAGGATGCTTATGTTTGGATTGCTTGTTGATTTATAGTGTGTCCACAGACAGAGCAGTGAAATTATGTTTGCCCTGCTTTGAGATTCAAGGTGTTCAGCGTTGTCTTTTTTTCAGATTTTGAAGACGCTATAATCTAAATCTTACCGATGCAAGCAAGATAATAATAATAATAATAATATGAATATGAATCATCATCATCATCCTCAAATATATTAATCTATTTAACTCAACATAGCTAATGCTATCTCTATGTGTGTAAATATGATGTTACTTATCTGTGTAAAGAGTTTGCCATGTTAAATAATCCCTAATGCAGGAGAGGAGAAGATGGGATGAAAATAGTTAGACGCTACAAATAAGGCTTGCGGTTTTGGTTTTGCCTTTTTGATGAAAGCTTAATAATTAATGCAGCCCATGCATCACAGGGATGTAGTCCAACTGGGGACATGCATATTTCATGGGCTATTCTGATTTTCAAAATTTACAGCAGAGCCTCTGACATGATGTGTTCCTTGGTTTGGTTAGGACTGAAAAGACTACAAAGGAACATCATTTTGCAGGTGCGATTCAGAACATCGCTCTGTACAAAGGCATAACCTCAATGTGATTTCATGAAGGAACGTGAATGCTGTGATCAGGTTGTACTACATTTAGGCTTTGCATTTGTAACCTCTTTAGATCAATCAACAGTATTACTACTACTACTACTACTACTACTACTACTTACCTCTGCCTTGGGAATGCCCTCCCTGACAATCTGAGGGCACCACAGACTCTGGGTTCTTTTAAGACTGGTCTAAAGACTTACAGTACCCGTCAAAAGTTTGGACACACTTTGTTATTCAACTGAATGAGAAGGTGTGTCCAAAACCTTTGACTGGTACTGTACTTACAGTATTTAGGAAAATTGTATATGTAATATGTATGCATATGTATATATTTTATGTATTAATTGTCAAGGGCATAGGTTTGGTCTCAACATTAGTAGGGACCCGGGCGTGGAGGCGAATTAAAGCATATGCGGGGGGGGGTGGGGAGAGAGAGAATATATGAAACCTAAAATATGATGGGCCTATATGCCGGCTTAGATCGAAAGTAGAAAAGCCCACTCCACTTACACATTCATGACATGCATCATGGCCGGGGGATGACTGGTTCACTGTGTACTTGTTTCCTTTCAAAGCAGGCACAGTATACACCTTAATTTGATATCCAGGTTAATTTATGCTACCTTTAACCTTCAGCAGTGTACTGTGTGTTGCTATTTTAGCCTTACATTGCTATTTTACTCTTGTCCATAGTCTTGACCTCTACCTGTTAGTGGATCAATGAGAAGGTCTGATATTTACAGCGCTGTCAGCCAGGGGAGGGTTCGGGGTACTAAAGCCTTGACTGACTGTGGGGCGATCTATCGGTCAACTGAGAGACAGCTCAGTCCTGACGGTTGTTACTCCGGCCCATAAAAGGGCTTGCTGCTGGCGCTGATGGAGGGCTTCTGGGGAACTGTACTTCGACTGATTCACAGGGAAAGATAATGGCAGATTCATCAATATGGGGCAAACTACTACCACAGCACCCTTTCACACTAACAAGACCTGCGGCTGCTGATACTGTATCCCGCTGTGTCAATTTAGGGGCTGCAGAAGTCAACAAACATCTGCAGTTAAAGTGGATGGTTGGAGACACTGATCACAAGCCTAAACAACTCTTAACAGGTTCTTATGGATCTTTATTCTGACTGACCGTTAGCAATGGGCAGAAAAAATACTGAAATCACTTTTGTCAACCATCACCAACGCATCCACTATAATTGCATCGCATTGCTTTTTTTTCGAGCCAGCTAAATGTGCAAATGTGCATGATTATCCAAGATGTATTCATAGGTTATCCAAACTGTATATATATGTGTCCTATGCATAGTCATCAGTTCCAGCCGCACAATAGAAAGTGTTTAGGCTCTACGCACAATGTATATGTATATAGAGGTGGTGTGACATGAACTCATGTTCCTCCTGCACAGTCGATGTTGTTATAGCAATGTCAACAGCCAAGCGATTATGGCTTGACTCTCACCACTGACCTCCTCAAACAGCTCCAGGCTGTACGTGTTGTCGTCGTCAGCGAAGTACACGACGCCCGCCTGGCTGCCGTTGGCGCTGAACGTCTCCCGAAGCCAGCGGAGCGCCAGGTTCCGCTGCATGGTGCCGCGGGGGATGCGGGGGTCCCGCGTGTCCCCCCGCAGCTTATAGTTCCTTGGGGTCTCCACGTTGAGGTGGGTGTAGTTGAGGCCTGTGTCCCGGAGCAGCCGGGTGACCAGGGGCGTCCTCCGCTGCGAGTCCTCCACCAGGATCCAGTGCAGGTTGGAGACGTGCAGGAAGGTGTTGGCCAGCCGGGTCAGCTCCGCCTTCTGGACCGGCCGGCTGTAGGTGGGGGTGACCACGTGGATGGTGGGCAGCACGTCGGACCAAGGTGGCGGCCGCGTGTACACGTACTCGGTCCTCACCACCTCCACGATGTCCTTGTCAGAGGAGCAGTACTCTTTAGAGTCGGTGGCCTGGCCGCCCTCCTTCCTCCCCTCGGCTCCGTCATCTACGGGGGGGGGGGGGGGGGGGGAGAGGAACACGTAAGGCATTAGCGCGCCCCAGGGGGGGAGGCTGCCCCACGTGTATTCTTTTCAGGTGACACAAACCAAGAGGGCCGAAGTATACCTGCGAGTCGGTGCCGATGGATCGCAAGCCTCTCTGGTATGATAAAGATCTCTTTTACTAGGTGGTGACAGGCTGCAAAAAGCGAAAGCAAGCAGCGGTGAGAAGGACAGACACAGCTACCGGACAGCGGTGAGACACGGAGGACCTCCCGTTTACTCAGTCAGCCGCAAACGGCGTCAACCAGGAGAGAGACTTTATTTCAGGAGAAGATAGGTATGACTAGGAGGCCCCCAGTAGCCTTCGATGACAGATACAATATCATTATATGATCATTAAGGCTGTTAATTTCCGCCCTCTTTGTGCCACGGCTAACGGCAATCTTTATCACTGCTCAGCTAGAGCACCGTTCACAGTACACACATAAAATAGGATATTTTTGCACCACGCAGATTAACATCTCATGATGGCCAGATGTGCTGCTATGGCTGCCAGAAAGTATCTTGCAAAAAAAAAAAATCTAAATTTTTAAGACAAAACAAAAAAGAAGGCTGCAGATGATTTGTATAATCTGGCTTTGTATCGGTCCTCCACCTCTCACCCTGAAGGTGAAGGGAAAGGAGGAGAAGAAAATATATTGACTTACTGTCCCGCTAATTTGGCTTTGCTGAGCGTGCAGCATGCTTGACATTTCACACAGTTGGTTGATGGTCTCTTGGGAGTTACATTCAGACTAAGAGGGGCTCATTTGAGAATGAGTTTAAGGCTTGTGTGTACAGTATGTGAATGCAGTAGATACTGTGGAAATACTGTACATGCACACACACAAGCACACACACACATTCTTGGGCCATTAAAAAAAAAGGCTAGTCTGGTAACCATCAGGGTAGAAAAATGAAGCAGCCAGTGATTGAGTTCAATCACTGTGTGTGCTTTAAGCTATTATGTCACAGATGGATAAATGTTCAAAGTGCTTAGAAATGAAAAGCTTATGGAGGGAACGTGCCATGGAGGGCCCGCCTTATGACATCAGCAGAGCGGGGATTCACGTGGTCCTACCCTTTCTGATGGCGAGCAGAGGAGCGATTGCGCTTTGGTGCCAAACGGTGATGAGCAGAGTCCACGGTAACACGATCAACACGATGGCAAGAATATCTCTTCTCTTCGGCATCTCCAGGGTTGGTCTTATGCCTCGTCATTACCTGCGGAAGGAACGAGAGTAGGAGCGTGACACCGATGTCAGCAAGACCCTCCGCTGAATACATTCACTTTGCACATTTTAATTTGCTCTATTTGTTGTTGTGGGGTTAGGAATGAGTTGACCCTCCCCAGGCCAGGCGACAGTCTTATAGCACAACATGATAGCACATCAGTTCTGTTTATCATCTTTCCAGACAGACGCACCATTTATGCAGCTGTAGCTCAGTTGGTAGAGCGGGTCGTTCAATGATCGAAGGGTCACTGGTTTGAATCCCAGCTCCGACTGTCCACATGTCGAAGTGTCCTTGAGCAAGACACCTAACCCCAAATATCTCCCAATGAGCAGATTAGCACCTTGCATGGCAGCTACCGCCATTGGTGTGTGAGTGAATGGGTAAATGAGAGGCCATTGTAAAGCGCTTTGAGTGCCGCTAAGGTGGAAAAGCGCTATATAAGTGCAGTCCATTTACCATTTATGCACATGCTGTCAAGAAAGAAAATACTTAATTTTCCTGGTGTGAATGCACATCTGGGACATCCGTAAGCCACATAAAAGCTACCAACTACTGATAAAGAAATGGGTAGAGGAATTTAATGCCGTTTTTTTTTGTGCTTCAGTGCCGGGAAGTCCGCAGTGGAAATTTACATTGTGCTGGGGTATCTGGAGATGTATTCAGGCAAAATCATTTTTACCCTCCCTTTGTTTACGAATTTAACTGCATGGGCATTCCAGTGATTAGAATCGTGCACAGCACAGCATTTGGCAACTCAGCCTTTTGTGCTGTGCTGAGATGATCAGGATTTGGTTCAAGGTACATGGAAACCTAACAAACAATCATTTCAAACTGTATCCGATACCATTCAGTAACAGTAAGCCTGTCGCACAATACGGGAGCCTGCCTGAAGCTACAGTACAGTGTAGCAGGGACCCCATGGACACTGAGCTTAGCTCAGGATATTATGGCAATAAAGTTGATTGAAAGGGGCTGTGAATCCTCACCCACGGTTATAACAGGATCATGGCACCGTCGGCGATGCGCAGCTGGGGGCGCCGCACAGCGTAGGAGGAGCAGTGTGGCGGGATCCCCCAGGACATCTCAGCCCGTCGTGTTCCTGACCCAGACAAGAAACGCCTGGAGGTGAAGGAGATGAGGCTTAGTCACCTTGTGAAGTCAATACATGCATTGTATTCATCAACCCATGAAGGAGTCTTATGTGTGTGTGACATATATTTGTATTTAGCTGCTCTTTGATGTTAGCATGAGCTTGCAGCTACGTTGAGCTTGCACTTTGATTTTAGCACTTTGTCGCTTGCTTATAAAGGAGCTGCACTTGTGAGTTCTGGCGAGTAGTAGTACACTTTGGATAAAAGCATCTGCCAAATGACTGTACTGTAAAGTAAAAAAAAAAAAGAAGTTATATAAATTTGAAAACATATTTGGCAACTCAGCTCAAAGAAGACGGCGAAGTAGTCAAACATCAACTATATTATGAATAAATAGGAGCCTAGCTGAACACTTAGCAGCCATATTCTCGCAGCATAAACATTCAGAATTTAATATTACAAATCAAAGCATGAGAGTGCAGCAAGAGGTGAAAACCTCTACGACAAGGAACACCCCTTGTGATGTCTAAAGCCCCTTGTGATGTCTACATTCCGTCAAAAATGACCAACCTTCACTAAACCCTTGAATCCCATAAAGCAGCGTAATTTAATTTTGAAATTGAAGTCATTCATCACACACTTTGTGATCTGGGTTGTCCCTCTCCACAGTGCAGACTGCATTTAATCAGTGGACACCACTTGTTTTCATTACAACACACAATGAATACGAATAAAATAATTAAAGTACACATGTGAAGAGGCATGCATCTCGTCATCATGTACAGTTGTAGATTGAAATTGGTCATCTGGTAGTGGTCAGTTAAATCAACCAAATGTCAAGAGACTACATCATTGGATGTAAGACACATAAAAGCTGCACGCATGTATAAAAGGATGCACATACTGTACGTAAGCAGGCATGCACTAATGTATAGGGGTCGATCTTAAGTCCCCTCCTTCGTCCCTGGTTGGGACAATAAGATAATACTGTAGATACAATACGGGAAGGGGACAGCGTGGGGGTCTCCGGGGCAGCCTCCCGCACCCCATGGCGAAGACCCCATATCTCTAGCCCCCCAGAGGCCAAGCTAGGGGTCTCTAAAGTTCCCCAAAAGAGAATGACTAGCGGGCAGGCCCAACTGAATGGGTTTCAATGGGGGTGTGGGTCTGACATGCCTATAAGATGACCGAAACGGGCACGATCCGCTCGTGGGTAGGCTCGTTCAATTCTGTGCCAAGATGAGTCTAAGGACACCCCCCTCTCGACGGTGGGTAAATCAGTTCGACCGTGGCGGCCGTGCATAGGAGGAGCCTGCCCCAGGGGTGGGCATATGAACAAAGGCGATGTTTCTCTTTTATCTAATGTTGGAGTCACTCTCGGAAAAGTAATCAAATTTGAAGTTGAATATATAGCTGCAAGCAACGATACGGGGGCCAAGCATCAAGCGCAACGAGCACATCAAAGGCAACCAGGGAAACACCCCATAGCCACATTTGAACTATGTGGCCATTGTAAATGTCAATGAAAATATGATAAAAGCATGATGGGGGTGGCTTTGCACAAAAATGCTTATATCGACATACAAATTGAATCTGGTGATTTCGTGTCCAATTAGTAAGTTGTAGAGCATCCCCCATTTGGCCACCGGGGGCGCTACAGCAATCGATTACATTTTTGCCACAAACATTTTGGCTTGTTATAGCGCCACCCTGTGGTCATCCAGCTTAATATTTCTCCCGTGACCATTAGGCATGCCCATGCAACAATGTACAAAGTTTCGGAAAAATCAGCATGCAGTTAGGCCTACACCGGAAATTAGCTCTCTAGCACCCCCATTTTGTTTGATGTGCGGATAATGGAGGGTTAGCTGGTTAGTGTGGTGATATGTGTACAATGTGTCGTAATACTCTGTCCAGCTGTTCAGAACTTATACACTTGTATGTGAAAATCCACACCCTCCACAATTTTCATTGGCTCGTAGTGGCTTTATTTTTTGATCTAAAAAAATGTCAACCCATAACTTAGACAGTGGTCTTAGACCAATGTAGACATTGGTCTAGAGATTGTAGCTGCCGAATTTTGTGCAGATCGGTGAAAATTCCAGGGAGGAGATACATTTTAAGCATTTTTCACAAAATACAAAATGGTGGACAAACCAATAATGTGATAGGGTGCGTTAAGCTCGTCTTGAGCCAAGGAATCCAACGGTACCATGCACTTCCAACTTTGACACATTGGTGGCGCTAGAGTGTTTGAGTTATTGACATGAGACTTGGTGAGGAGGGTCATGGGACTGTCCCGAATGAGTGTGCACATTTCATACATACAGTTGGGCTGCCATAGACTTCCACTGCAGAAAAAAAAACTATAATAATACAGCCCACAATTACAATAGGTATTAGGGGGCCTTCGGTGCTTGGCCCCCTAATAATTGTAATAATACTAATAATAACAACAACAACAACAACAACAATAATAATAATAATAATAATAAACATGGTGGCAGGTAATTTTTTACCCTTAAGACAACACAAGGGTATACTTCATTTGTAGTGCCCTGCAGATGATATAACCATGCTGTATTTGTGCTCTGACTGAATGCTAGTATGTATGTCTATTACATATGGGGCGCTTTTCCTCATTGGCACTCTTTTGAATTTGTGCCAATTACATTGTCATTTCTGCCTTAGATGCAGATATACAGAGAAGAGCACAGCTACAACTTGCCAGGAGTCTGGTGTTGTGGATGCTGAAATGGCCTGTTAGGAAAGCTCTGCGTCTCATTCAAAGGCATCAGAAAGAACATCGCCGTCAAACATGCTAACACTCTTCTGAGTCATGTTACATCTGCGTTGGCTGCAGCCCAAATATTGGTCTACTGATAATGTGATTGGAGGCTTTTAGATGTTTTGTGATGAGAGATCAAATGAGTTCTAATATATATTTTTTATGTTCGCAGTGAGCAGCAGGTGCTGGTGTTTTTTATTGGGCCACACTATATATTGTACTTGGCGCTGTAATTTGGTGGGGAGTGTATTTGCTTGATGTGCATGCATCTCATGCATTCATGCATAAGAATCTCTACCCTGGCTCATCCATGCAGGAGGTACCCATGCACCCATCGCAGAGGCTATGCTAGGGGGAGAGGGGGGGGGGTATTGGCAGTATGATAATCCTAACATTTCGGTGAGGGACCAAGCACCCCCATAGCGTGGACAACCAAAACTATATCCCATCTCATTGACTCAAGAAATCTGAATGTCTTATGTCGAGACAGACAATGGTTCTGAATGGGGAGATACAGTAGTGCTGTGTTGTATTTCCCTCTCTAGAGTGAACAATGCTAAGTGTTCCGCTTAGCTGGTGTGCAAGGTGTAAAAAATACAAAGTGAGGTTTGACCAGCAGACAGCCACAATCAATGTCTGGCAGTGGGGTGTGACAGCGTTTCATATCAACAACGGCTAACCAGCCGTGATGGGAGCACCTGCTGCTGGCTAAATAGCATTGTATCAACACAAGCTTGTATAAACATGGCACTCCACTTCATTCTCCAGCACCTGGAGCCCGCAGGCACCTACGCCAGGATCCTGTTTGTGGACTTAAGCTCGGCTTTTAACACCATCCTCCCATTAACTCTGGAGGGCGTGCTTTCCTAGATGTGCGTGCCCGACCCCACCTGCAGACTTCCTGACTGACAGGAAGCAGCACATGAAACTGGGCAAGCTCTGGCTCCAAGGGTGACGAGTCCTCCTACAGGCTCGAGATTGACCAGCTGCTGTCCTGGTGCAGCCAAAACAATCTGGAGCCCAACACTCTCAAGACAGTGGAGATGATTGTAGATTTTAGGAAGAATCCAGCCAGGATCCTAAAACAGGCCAACAAGATTGTGGCCGACCCCTCCCATCCTGGTCATGGTCTCTTTGCCCCACTCCCCTCTGGCAGGAGACTGTGGGCCATCGGGACCTGGTCCACCCGCCACAAAAATAGCTTTTTCCCACGGCCATCAGACTCATAAACAAGGCTTGTGACCCCCCATGACGCCCCCCCCCCCCCCCACACACACACACACACACACACACACTGACTCTATACCCCCTGCACCACTTTCACACGACCCCTGATTGTTCCCCATACCATAACGGCACACACACACTGCACTCACTGTACATAACACCGCTCACCCATCACACTACAATCTGCACACACACTGTACATACACTCACCACACCCCATTCTGTATATAGTACACATACTGTATTGTGCCTTCCCCTTTATTTAGATTTTTAACTCTATTGATATTTGTACATTGCACTGCATTTTGTATTTGCACTGTTTTTTGTACTGTTTTGCACTGTCATATCTTTGCACTGTCCTGTCCTGCACCCTGTCCTATGTCGTCTACAACAGCGTATGCCTTAACCCTGTCAAATTCCTAGTATGTGTAAACTATATATACAGTACTGTACATGGCAATAGATCTTGAGTCTTGAGTCTTGTATAAAACATCTGTGCTGATGGTGAACTCATACTGAAAGGTGTGACCTTTGAACCCAACTCTGTTGTTTGGAACAATGGTTGGAACTTTCTGGTGTGAGAGGTATGAGTATGTGGATGAGAATAAGGATGAAAGCAAATACATCAGGAAGAATGAAGAAATGACTGTAATATACTTTATGGGATCCTTTCTCTTCCCCTATAACTCTAAAACTCTATAAATGTTGAATAGGGGCAGACTTAATATAGTATAATTATAGTTTAATACTGTAGGTGTGAATGTCCCTACCAAATTTTATTTTATTCGTATTTGCTTTTTCCCCCTCCTCTTTCTAAGAAAAAGCAAACTGTAAAAGAAAATGTTGTGGATATATCACTTTGATGTTCCATCATCCACCTGCAAGTCATTGTTGATCTTTTGAGAAGTGTGGGGGAGTGTGGCTGTTGGAGTGCACAACCTGCATTTGATTGTGTGCAGTTGTTTTGTTTATCTGTCTTAACACAATGTGAAAAAAGTCTTGTTTTTTTCTTCTTCTGTGCTGTTTTGGTGTTGCCTGTGCCTGGACCCCACGAATATTTGCTCTACCGATGGATTGTGTCCGGTGCTCAACATGAACTTAGTGAATGGTTGGAAGGATTGTATTGATTTCAGCGATGTATATTGCCATATGTCTTTTGTCCTGTCCTGTTGGGTGACTATTATGTTATATTGATAACAATAAAAGGACTTTAAAGAAATTTGGAAATTACTCTACAAAGTAACTGAAACTCTAATAGAGGTAACACAGTACTGCTCTAGTCAGACAATCATTATCCCAGTTGAGAACCTTCCATTCTGAGCAGTTCACCACAAACCTGTTCCCTGTGAGTATCTGACACAGTGGACCTCTCTACTGTGTCTCTGAAGCTAGACTGCTGGTCGGAATAAGCACTCTTTCCCTAATGGCTCACACAGTTCAAATTCTGCGAGAACTCATTATGGTGTAAACCCTCTTCGTATTGCTCACGCTCACTGTACTTCCTCTGCTCTGCTTGCTCAGATTCTTCAAAGGCATAGGGACAGGAACGAGTTTCATAAGATCATAATGGAGCCTGCCGCAGACTTCTCAGCTGCCTTGGCTCCCAGCTCCTCATATTTCTGGGTGACCAATAACAACACCATCTTTTTCTGCTCTCTTGACTGTTACATAATTTTGATATATTCCCCAGTCAGGGGGAAGAGAGACGAAGAGGAGGTTTAATGTCAGAATGGGTCCAATCACTCACTTCTATTTCTAATTTATCAGTCTCCCACCACCTTGCCAGGGCCTGGAGCACTTTCTCAGTGATGCCTGGGAACTTTGTGAGAGGGGGACCAACAATAGGTCATTATCAATGTTTCTGTCACAACAGGGGAAAAGAAGACACAGCTTTGCCCAGAGGTGTCATTAAATGCACATTCCAAATTTGGGAAGTATTGATGCAAATGGACTTAATTGCTTTTGAAATGACCGAGTGCATGCTATCGATCGAGGGTTTTCTGAGCATTTAGCTTTTCATTGTAGGCCATTGTGATGTGCCATATAAAGTGTGTAGGTACTGTCATGGTACTGTGTACTGTATAATCATGTCCTCAATGCAAAGGCGTCCACTCTTTTTATCTTCTTTGTCCGTGTATCGAGGAGAATGTGCTATGTGTTTATACTGTATAAGCTTTGTGTGTTTGCGTGCCTGTGTGTATTTGTGCGTGTGTATGTGTGTGTGTGTCTATACAATATGCACAGTGTGTGTTTATATCCATGTGTATGGCAAACTATACAGCACCAACATGAGGGTTTGTTTTATAACTTCATCTGCCCATGCCTTTTGGGGAAATAGCACAACACAATGACCTACATATAAAAATGGCAAAGCTATTTTCATATCCCCCTGTTTACTGTACATAGTGTATCTGAGACACCTTTATTGCATGTGTTGAGTTTTTTCCTCTAGAGGCTGAGAAACTACTGTATCAAAGAGAAAGTACAACTTGGAATCAATTTATGGGACAACCTTTGGAACGAAGTATGGCAGGCAACTACAGTACATGTTGGTCAAAAGAGACTGCAAAGTCAAACAGGATTCACATCAGTAATCATTTCTGGGCAAGTGTTTTACTGGATACAGTGAAATATAGAGCAACGTACAATTATAAACTCTAATTTGTATGCTTTTTCACACCATTTAGGGAAACTTAGCAACAGGGTAAAATGATAGACAACAAGGTAAAATGATTAGAAGCAAATCCTGATTTAACCTCCTGCAGGTACCCTACATGTACAGTTTTAAGATATGTGTGGATATTAACAAACTGTATAATCAGAAAAGAAGTAGAAATACAAAACCATTTGAACCATCTTTTGTCAAAAGCCCACATGTTAAGAAAGTTGGCACATCTGTATTCTGCTGTCATTGTTTCCCCATAATAAGGACGTAGCACTGCTGAGTCTACTTCAAACTGGAGTATGAGGAATGCTAATTCACATGTATGCACGCTATTTGTAATGTAGGATGCCTTGATAAGTAATTACATATAATACATAATACTATAAGCGTGCTTAATGAATGTAGGCACTCAAGACTTAAGACTCATTTCCACAACCAGACAGCTTTGTGTGGATTTACACCCTTCCCTTTGCTTAACACAAGGCCTGCATGCCGTCCACTTTAACGCTGCTTAATAACTTCATCAGTTCTCAAAGAGCAGCGGGGAGTGCACTTTCCCTACTTGATTTAGATGGCTGTTTTATTTTCAAGAAAAGTTAAGTAAGCCATTTGCTCCCCCGCGTTGCCCTTGATTGATGGCGAGGGTCCCGGCCAGCGTCAGGCCTGCCTCAGCACTGATGAGAGATTTAGGGACTGCAGTCTCGGCAGGTTATTCTCTGCTGATAACTACAGACTAGTCCATCTACCACTTTCCCCTCTAATTTATGTGCAGCAGGAAACTCCGTCTAGGCAGATTCCTATATCCGGGCCAAGGAGAAGGTACTAAGGCTGGGTTGGCAGGCACAGGGAAGTCCCCTGGGGGTGTGGAGATACTGTACAGTAGGGGCTGGCAGTGGAACCTCGTGCCAAAGGGTAATGTCATATCTCCACATGGCTCATCAGTAGTAGTGAGATGAATGGAAATGTCAAGTTGTGGAGATCACAAGAAAGGTTATTTACAGTTCACTGATTGGAAGAGATTCTGACATGTATGTCTGGTCTACAGTCTATGTAAAGCAAGAACAAAGCTAGCATCAAGACGACCTCTGACCTTCTCACTGCCCGCTCTTGTTCCATTTGTCCAGATGCACTACTTGAAAGGTAACACCGCATTGTGGCCACTTTTATTCAACACTTACTCCCATCTTCCCCAGCCAGGAATAGCAGTACTGTATTTTTGTATCTAGTTTCCCTGTGTATTATGTATGCTGATGCATGGCTCTTTCACACCGCAAGCACTGGACACAGAAACAGCTTGTTTAGCGATAATTTGCTCCCTGACATTGGGAGAATATAAGATGAATCTCGTGTAATCTAAATGTATTATACAGTCAGCATTACACTGTCCACTGTATATTTTCAAATGGAATTGGAATGGGCCTGATTCTTCAGTTACTGTAACATATTTATCCACAGCAAACCAGTATGTACGGAAGCCGTAAGTATGTGAGAAATATTTGAAGAACATTATTTTGGTGAATCTGAGCTACTCAAGGTTAACAGTTGTTTATTACAGTAGGTGAGTGTTAACACCACCATGAATATGGTTATATGTTTAGAGTGCTGTAAACTTGCACAATATGCAGTGTGGTGTACCATAAGACCCATTTAATTAAAGTGTGGGTCAAGGGTTAGAGACAGGACCCTCCCATCTTCATTTGCTAATTTACACTAGATTCCTGAGTGGGAGTTCAGGCTAACACTTTCCATCTACCCTCAATCACAAACTGCATGCTCTGGTAGATAACACTAACTCTACTCTCCTTACCTAATGAGGGAGAGATGATTACTCTTCATCTAAAGGATTCCCAAGAGTCAAAGTCAAACAATAATATGTCCAGAAAGAAACATATAATTATGAATAATTTCTTATTAAACCAGATGCAATTCACCCAAGCACAGGCACCCAGGCAGCATACATGTTTTTGTTTGTGTCAATACTAGAACTATAACTTGTCTGGAATTAATTGCTTTAAAAATGAAAAGAGTGAAGATTGATTCTACAACAGACCAATATATTATTATATAATTATATTATATTATATAATTAGTCAGACTGCCAGTGTGTGTGATTTTACTCTATGACATGCTTTCATTAGCTTTGAGCCTGCCAAGTGTAAAGTCAGCCTCCAGGAGTCAACGTATGTGTGGTGAGATTTCCTTTCAATGGCTTTGCTAATTACCAAGCACATTAGTTTATTGCTACACTCCCCAATTTGCTTAATATAAGACAGTCCTTCTATTTGTAGTGCATTGCAGATGAAATGTTGACTATCACTATTCGGTATAGCAAAATTTACACAGCAGGTAGTTCCAACCGCGCATTGTGATTGGCCAAAAGGCATTCGGAGCCATGCAGGTAAATCACTGGTAAAAGCATCACTCTGCTTTGCTACATTCATTGTATCAGGTCTCCCCTAAAAGCTGCACCATTCTGGAGCCGCGGCAGGCTATTACCGCGACCAAGTAATTCCCATGACTGACTAGGCTGCGCCATTCTAGAGCCATGCCAGGTTCAGTTCCATTGCTTGGCGCGTTAGATACATTGGATAGCTTACAGTATAACCGGTCATATTGTCCTGTAAATATTTAAAAAACAAAACATTTGAAGGAAAATATGCCTTCAAAGAATATTTGAAGGAATAGAGAGAATGGCTATTTTCTGTCGCATAGGCTATATTTTAATGATCTTAGACACATCACTAAAGTTATACTCATGCACTAAATTCTATTGTTTTCACAATTTCTAAATCCACTGTATCACAACGTGATTAGATTGTGAGCAATAAATATACTGAGTTATTTTTTTGTTGAAAGGGAAGATACACTTTTGGGACATACATTTATAAATTCATATAAGCCACTAGGTACAGTAGCTAGCTTGCTCTGTTGAGCCTAGGTTGTGGACCAGTCCAGCTGGTGTTAAGTTGCCTATAACGGTAAACAATGCAGAAATATTTTGGATTGTGGAGGCTGAAAGCAATGTAATTTGGCAAAATTGAACACTAACCCAATTTTTTTGAAGTTGTGCTTTATGGTGGTTTTTGGCGACAGCACTCCGCTTGGTGTCGTGCCCCATGCCGCAGCACAGCCATGCCAATAACCACGATAAAGCACTAACTTCAGTGTGTTATTGCTTAAATATTTTGTACTTTATAATATTTTGACAAAATGTGTTTACTACATTCACTTTCAGAATCAGGGTAACTTCTAAATGGAAAGTAAATAGACCCATGCAATATTTATCAAATTCACTTCATAGAATACATGAAGTAGAATCCTCATACTGAATTCAGAACACAGACAATAACCAAGAGAACAACCTGCGACCCAGAAAGAAGGTTGCTCTGGCTGCCCAGACAGTGTCTTTCAATTAGAGCCACTAAACAATTTATATTTTCATATCCACTTAAATAAAGGTCAGAGAAAATATATATTTTTCAATACCTAGTATTTCACAATTACAGCTTTGGATGTTCACTTAGGAATAGGACACTAGAAAAACAACAACAGAAACAATAAAAAAAAGTTGGTGCTATTTCTTTATTGCTTAAGTATGATAATGTATTTCACCTTCATCTAAAACTATCATGATTGATACACACACACACACACACACGGACACGGACACGCACACAGTCACTCACACACACATACACACACACACACACACACACACACACATACACACACAGCAGCAGCAGCTCTCCGCAGATTAATATTTTAACACTTGAGAGCTATTGACATTTAAAAGATTATGCTTAGCAAAACTGTTAATGAGGAAGGCCTATTTGATTTGCAGTCCAGATGTCTTAATTCAACATGACTCAGCGTGAATTTGAGCTCATATTAACAGGCGCCTTTGACATTTCCAAGTCCGCCTCCCCTCACCACTCTTTTTGCTCCCTCAATTATCGACTGGCTGGCATATTTTTGTCATCCCTTTTACCTCTGCTGTCCTTGTACATCATGGTGCACTCCGATACACTGAGTGAGTCACATTCAAAAGCGCTCCGTGGTACAGAAAAATGACACGCAGTGAACAGTGTTGAATCAGCAAGTTTGCATCTGCTGATGCTACATTACAGTATGTCACTGACTGGGCTGGAAGAGAACTTTGCAGAGAGCACGACGGTGACTTTGACAGAGTGACTTGGCAGACACTAGTGTACCATCCGCAGGGGCTCTTCCCTGAAAGGATAATGACACTGTATATAAAACATGTAGTGTATACATGCATACATACTGTAAATACACAGACACACTGCACCCCCCCCCCCCCCACCACCACCCCCCCCCCCCCCCACACACACACACACACACACACACACACACATATTCTCCACAGATTAACATGAGAGGTATTGACAGGTAACATTGAGAGGTATTGACATTTAAACAATTATTGTTATGAAGGCCCAGAAGTTACTATAATTGGTAGGCTTAGAGTCCTTAAACTTAGCACAAGATTAATTACATTAGTAAAGAATTTCTGCCTTTCTTGTAGACTCCCGATGTGATAGTCAGAGGTACATGCATGCAGCATTACCTAAAGTAAACAGCTAAGTAGCTAATAGTTTATCTAAGTAACTACCAGTTCAGACAGTTAGTCATTAGTTGCTTAGAGTAAGAGTAAGAGTAAGTTAAGAGCATTGAGGGAAGTTTGGAGTTATTTGAAGATCGCTAATAACATGGATTTGACCATGTATTTGAGCTAAAGACTTCACTTACTGCGCTGGCACGCGTGTGCCTCGACGTGCAAATAGTGGATTTTGGACCCCAGCATCGGAGAGATTGGGATCGTCTAGCGGGTTCATTGTTCATCAGAGAGCAGCCGACGTGACCGTCTTTTTAACACTGGAAACTTAACGCGTTAAAAAATTTGACTGCAACTTCCTCCCGTAATTCCAACGCAAGTGTTTACCTGTCTGAATTACTGAAAGGCATGTGAAACGCTGATGACTTATCTGCATTTCAAATGCAGTAATTCAGCCATGTAAACACTCACGTAAACACTCTCTGAGATAACATGACGCTTAGAGGTAAAGTTGGTTTCATATTGGACATTCAACAGACGTTCACATTTGGCATGGTGAATTTCGTTTCAAAAAGCTTCCAGATGGAAGTTTAGATAAAATGAGTTTTGTGCACATATTGCAGTGATGACATGTCTTCCCACCGAAGCAAGTTAAGTAAAACAACAACAACAACAACAACTTTTGATTCCTCCACTTAGCCTGCCCCTGAATCTGAATGTCAGGCTACTAACCACTTTGTCATGCATTTCTTTAGGCAATTTGTCCCCCCCCCCCCCCCAAATACAAGTAAATACTTAATATTTTAAATTTGTGCAGCCTATTATTGTGCAGCCTATTCTTATAGCCTATATTCTTTATAGGACATTTTTTGCAGAGGCCATTAGTTATAGGACATTTAGACTAGGATTGTGTATATGTTTTATTGTGTTTATTGTTTATTTGCATTAAAGTTCATTATTATTCTGTCCCCCTGCCCCAGTAGTTAATTATTGTTCACGTTAATTGCAAGGCAATAGAAGGGCCACCTGGTTAGATTTAGATTTACTGTAAGTTATATTTAGGTTTAGCTAGCTAGTTTAAGAATACTGGTGATTAGTTTAGATATTTTGATATAGGATTCTACAGTCCCCCTAATTTGTAGCCCCCATGTTAGCCCCCATAACTTGTAATACACACATGCACGCACGCACACACACACACTTTGAAGCGCCAGGCAGATCCTAGTCAAGCTGTATCAAGCACTACTGAAGTATTTGAAAGGATTTTTGAATGAAATGATCCGGGAAATAATATTATCAGAATAACATAATATTCCCAGAGTGTCTAATCAATGAGCTATTGTAGCTGACTGTGGGGAGTGCGGGAAAAGGCATCTTTGGCTGGACGGACTAAACCAATCTTTATTCAAAAGGGGGAAGAAAGGAGTGCGACCTGGTAGCTCTAATGAGCACCCCAAGGGGCGCCGTGGCACACGTGGAAATGGCCCTCATTAAGCTGTCCAGACGTACAGAGTAAACTCCAAAGGGGAAGGAGGTCGGATCATTTCATGTTAGCAAAGTTAGGGACGGTTACGGCTGTAACCACGGTGACTACAGACCTAATCAGCAATCATCAGCGCTGCATTCAATCACACAATAGCAGACATGTGACTCCTGTCCCCCTGTTACAGCCCCCTGATTGCACAAATCAACAGCTATTTTTCGCCTTGCTTGCCACCTGCCGAAAGTCACACTATTTGGCTGATTTGCATTCCGACTTTGATGCATGTGCTTGAGACAAACTCATCTAGAAAAAGGCTTGTAATGCAACTATATTAATGCATGATCATGTTAATGCTGTACGCCTGTCCTCTCTGTGAAACGCCAATGGCAAGATATGCGTGTGAACGTCTCAGTCTGGGTGGGAGGTGATTAAAATACCATCCGACCCGAGGCGGTAGCGGTCGCTCAAACATTTATCACTTGAAATGTAAATACTGATCACAATCTGTTCCTGGACTGCCACAAATGATACTGGAAAGTTTGCGTGACCAGTCAGTGACAAAATCATCATAAGCTTGATGAATGCCTCTCCTCTAAGTAGGAGTGACACTAATGCCCCCCCCCTTAACCTTAAACTTAGAGTGAACGCGATTGAACGTGAACCAGGCTGGTAAAGTCGTTCATCCAATTATAATAATGTTATAATGGTTCACATTCACGGACATCATATGTTCACTGACAATGTTCACTGTTCAGTGATGAACCTGCTGAGATCGTTCCCTGGTCTAGCTTGCAATCCTCTCAGGATGAAGTTAGGGTGATGACAGTGGGCAGGGAAATAGGCACTTTTCTTTCTTCTGCTGCGATGTTGCGGAGCTGGCAGAGAAGAGAGGTCTGCAGTGACCTGGTCGTGATTCTAATTCCATCCCCAATACACTCCAACTGAAGAGTTGATTTTATACATTTCAGAGTTAAGGCAGAGTCAAGGCATACTTTCCTCAAGCTCAACAATTCACCGGTACCTGAGTAATGATGGAAATCTCCATGGCTATAATAAGTTATATGCAGTTTCCCCACTTTTGCTCAAAGCATAGCACTTTTGTGTGTGTGAGTGTGGGCCAGTGTATGCAATTCACTAAAAGAGTTGTTGGTTTTTCATCACATGCCTCACATAAAATATCACAGCTCAATCTCATTTTCAACAGGTAAACATGGTACTCCTTTTTCTTCAAGTGAAACATGCTTTGGAATTGAAAAAGAAGTCAAGGCACTGGATCCCAACCATGCTCCATACCCTCAACACAGAAATCTCATAATCACTGGGTGCCACCTGAGAAATGGATCCTTGTTTTCCAACCCAAAAAGCACACACGGCAGCCATATGCTCAGCCAGAGAACAGAGCAGCGAGATTGCATTAGTGAGGATTGTTACTGCTGGATTGCCGCAGGGCACAAGGCTGCTGAAAAGATAGCCATTCGTCTACCGGGGTCCCCACAGAGACTGGGAAAATCTGGGAATTTTGTTTCTGCTCTCGCCCCTGCTCACCGCTCACAGGCCCCAGGCTCTCTGGTGAGCAGACCCCAGGCTCTCTGGTGAGCAGGCCCCAGGCTCTCTGGTGAGCAGGCCCCAGGCTCTCTGGTGAGTAGGCCCCAGGCTCTCTGGTGAGCAGGCCCCAGGCTCTCTGGTGAGCAGACCCCAGGCTCTCTGGTGAGTAGGCCCCAGGCTCTCTGGTGAGCAGGCCCCAGGCTCTCTGGTGAGCAGGCCCCAGGCTCTCTGGTGAGTAGGCCCCAGGCTCTCTGGTGAGTAGGCCCCAGGCTCTCTGGTGAGCAGGCCCCAGGCTCTCTGGTGAGCAGGCCCCAGGCTCTCTGGTGAGCAGGCCCCAGGCTCTCTGGTGAGCAGACCCCAGGCTCTCTGGTGAGCTTTTGCGGGATGATCCATGCGCTTCATACAGGGCCGCAGCACACCACACAGAATCAGAATCACCACACCTCAGCCTTCCTCCTTCTCTCCACCAAGACAGTGGGAAAGTCACTGGCTGTACAGCTGATGCTCTGGTTCAAAATCCTACAACTTCACAAAGAGCAGACATACTGTATTAGTTCATTCTGTAGGGCATGTGGGTTTGCTGTGCTTGTATAAAAAAGGGCATGGTGCTACTGTACAGTATGTATTTTGTTGATTTGGAACAGAAAAAAAGACAAATAGCTTGAACAAATCCAGAGAACACAGTGTGCAGCTATCGAACATGAATGCACACCCCTCCAGAATCAGCAATACCGTTACAATCATACTGTGGCTAACCTAGGGACAATAAAAAAAGGCACATGATCACAATTACTGTCAATTACTGTCAAAACTTGGATTGTCGTAGGTCTTGATAAAGAGGGATTTGACATGTTTACAATCAATTCTCATAAAAACAGTGGTTACCAAAAATTGTATCACGGCACAACTTACTTACTTTTACCTCACAGCACACTGCAGCATTGCTCAGTGTTTTCACACTCTCCAATGTTGAAATAAAGAGTATTTGCCAGCCTACCTGTGAATATACAATATGTCATCTGTGCATGAAGTGATGGGAGATTCACTTTCCCTCTAAAAGCATTCTGAAAAGAACTTTGTGTGATGTGAGGTTTTTTAATTACTGTTTTGTCAGTACCATTTTTATTGAACAGTTCTCAAAAAAAGGCTACCAAACGTGTTCCATTTTCGGCCCAATTTACAATTTACAATGACTGGCTTACCATTGGGCTTGCCATAGGATATAGTCAAATCTAAAGTGATTTCACGACAGCCACTTAAAAATGTGTAGCTCAGTGGTCTGCATGATGTTTCAGTCCTCATCTGAACTGGAATAACAGGAGAAAATCCCAGAAGGCACTGGTGCAAAAAGAGTTGGAGGGAAAAGCATGTATATCTGTAATGTTTTAGAGAAGGCAGGAGGGAGCAGTTGAACCCTCCCTTACTGGAGTTTATTGTGCACTTATAGACAACATAACATGGGAATAGACACGTGAGGGAAAGGGCAGAGACACAATGGGAAGAGAGAGAGAGAGAGAAACGGAAACATAGCCCCTTCTTATAGTACAGCCACTAGCCCTGGCAGCTCCACCAATTAGGACCCCCATCCTTGCCAGATCGCTTCACTATTATTATTATTATTATTATTATTCTGGGCCACAACGATAGCGTCTGTCTGAATGTCCTGCTCCTGGGTATCTCCTGGGTATCTCCACTTGCCGCCACCATTGTCCTGGTGAATCCCACACCGTCATGCATTACCGTCATGCAGCCAGTCCCCAACACAGGTGCACCATCCCCGCAACAGGTTTTTGATTTCGACAACACAGGTGTCAGTAACTAATGAAGGTGTAACTGTCCAAAAAATATAGATTTTTTCAGCATTACAAGATCCTTATTCTGATGTGTGACAGACTTCACTCTGCGTTATGTTTTTCTGTCACTTTGACCCATGTTAAGAGATTGTCCAGGGCGGGACGCGAACCTACAACCTTGCGCTTGCAAGTCGGATGTGCTAACAGCTATGCCAACAACCTTGCACTTGCAAGTAGGATGTGCTAACAACTATGCCAAGAGAGATATCTTGGCAGGGTCGTTAGCACGTTTTATACTAGGGGAGTGAGTTTCACTACTTGACCACTACGACGTATACTTTAGCCTCCTAGTTACATGAGCAAAAGCACTGGAAAAGGGTGCAAAGAACCACTGTAACAACTTTCCGCTTCCTCTTCATGTCACACACAGGATAACAGATGAAATGTATGCCCACTATTAAGAATTCATCAAAGGTGCGGAGACTTGAGTGAGCTCACTCTGCATCGCTGAGATGATATATAAATGCTGTTGAAGGACTTGTGGTTTTGAGGCACAGAGAAGAATGTGAGTTCTTAATAATAGATGTTACAATTTTTGTTCTATAGAAATGTCTGTCTCTGTCTGTCTGCAATGTTTATCATCCAAGTCAAGGGGAAAACGCTGTGTGCCGGAAAACAATGTCCAAAGCAGCTATGGCTGAACAATACATTAACTTAATATAACATTCACTGCCTAATTGGAATATCTACCCAAAGGATTTGGAGTTATATTTGACCCAGGCCTGAAAATTACACAGATTACTTGACCATACAAGATCAATGGTAAATGGACTGCACTTATATAGCGCTTTTCCACCTTAGCGGCACTCAAAGCTCTTTACAATGGCCTCTCATTCACCCATTTACACACACATCACAGCTGCCATGCAAGGTGCTTACCTGCTCATTGGGAGCAATTTGGGGTTAGGTGTCTTGCTCAAGGACACTTCGACATGTGGACAGTCGGAGCTGGGATTTGAACCGCTGACCCTTCGATCATTGAACGACCTGCTCTACCAACTGAGCTACAGCCGCCCCGATACTCAATTATTTTGTTCTGATTCTAACCCTTTAATATCTGACAATCCTCCTTTGTGTAGGAACCCCATCTGCTCTGCTGACGATGTGCTCTGAATCTGTCTGACAGCTGTGGTATCTACAGTATGGCGCTAATTAATAAGCAGGGTTGTAGAAGGGTCGCTGAATGCCAGGAGTAGTAAGCTCTCTTCTCTCTTCCTCACACCATCTCTCTCTCTCTCTCTCTCTCTCTCTCTCTCTCTCTCTCTGTTTCTGTTTCTGGCTCAGTGGGGGCGGATGTGTCTCTATGGCTCTCTGCAGAGCTGGAAAGGACATCCTCTCAGTTTAATTCAGCTCAACCCCGGTCTCCTGGTACTTGGAGACACAGCGTGTGTGACAGGCCTCCAGAGAGAGAAAGAGAAAACGAGAGAGGGGGGGGGGGGGGGGCTCATCTGAATCTGTATGCCAAGAGTCTTTCAAAGTCTTCTTGGCCTCAATTCACAGATTTAAAGACTTAAGCTTGTACTGGCACCAATCATTACAGCCTATAAATCTATGATGAGAGACTGCTATGTTGATTAGAGAAAATACTGTCAATTAAAGGGTGTTGTGGTATACATTTTTACATAACATATGTTCTAACGGCACGATGGAGGGCACCAACGCAATGCTTTTCTGCATTGATGATGTAATGCAATCACATTGTCACAATCCTTCTAGCCAAAACTCATCAGAAGTCATTTGAGTAATGTCATGATAAACCCTGCAATTAGATAAAGAATAACCATTAATACACCACCGCCAAGATCTATTGTGCCAGCAGGAACAATATTATGTGCAGTTACCCTGTAGGCTATTTCTCTTATTCAAGCTCACGCCTACAACGAACAGTGGTATTATCCCAATGAACTGTGGTAAAAATATTTTATGTACATTCTATAAACCTGTGTGCTGACCAGCCTTATATTTTATTTACTATTGTTTATTTTGCACAAAAAAAGGAGGATGAAGAATGGATTCATTGAGCCTTAGGCTTCAGAGCAGGGAAACATACAATATTTCCCTTCATACCCAGGAGACGCCAGCAACCACAGACGTTCTCTCAACACCGCCTGCTCACTGCTCTCTCTCTCCCTTCTATTTGACAATGTCTCCTCCTGATTCTTACCATCGACAGGATCTACTCTTCAACGTACACCCTCCCTCTCTTCCTCCATTCCCTCTACCGTCACTCCCTCCCTTTCTTCTGCCCATGTCTTCAACTCATAGGTGTCCGTCGTCACTGCTAATATCTGGGGGATCAAGCACGGGTTGAAATAAATGGATCTGTCGGAAAAGTAGCCCTTTTCCACGCCTAATCCTTCCATCCCTGCCTACCTTCCCCTGCATGTGAAAATGGAACATTGCATGGAGAGGGAAGAGGAGGTGGACGTAGTTTTGCTTCAACCTCAATACAATCACTCACGAACGGCAATATGACCACTCAACACGTACAGTATTGCATGATTGCGTCATCAGGTTTTAAATTTAAAAATTGTTGAATAAATACTGCAGTGGGTCCTTTTGTTTATCTGCCAAGACAGCACAACACATGATGAGCTTGCCGGGTTCTGCCCTCTGTGTGTGCGCCTATGGTTTATGGAAGTGATTTGAAACTGTCTTCTTCTACTGGCTGGCCCATTGGCTCTGAATTGACATGTGCCTCATATCATTGCACTCAGTAGAGCACTCAGTTGTGGATGAAATAGCTTTGATTTGTACTGGCTATACAGCGCTTCCTATATCAGCACTCCATTGGAAAATGTCAAGCACTTGAGATCGGTAGCCTCGCGGGTCCACAACAACAAGCATAGTAAGATACTCACAAGTAAACTCTGCCCCTCTACGAAAAGCTAGGATCTCTTCACTCTTCTTCAGCGTGGTCAGTTCCCGATGTAATCCTGGCCTCAAACATCCCTTAATTGGAAAGATTTGGAGGGCAGCAATGTGGACTGTGGTTGGTCACCCAGTGAAGTGGAACTTTGGCAGAGGAGAGTGTAGTCGTCGGTGACACCCAGACCATGTGCCTACAGAAACAAGAGGGAGGAGAGTCATGAGTCAGGAGGGCCTGTCTCATACCATAACAATGGGTGGCATTGAAGGGACGGGTGGGTGGCGGTCACAGTCTCAAGGGGTAGATAATGGCATAGCTGCCATAGGGTGGATGTTTTTGCTCAGAGGCGAGGGACTGATGACGTGGAGAGTTCTACTATTTGACAGCCAGGACATAGATGACAGTTTTCATTTCTTTGCATGGGTGTGGCTCGATTGCTGCACCCACGTAGTTCATTCCAAGTGGGTTATCGCTTTGCTATTTTGGTCGTATTTAAAGAGGAATGACAAGCATCGTCTAACTTGTTTGACACTCAGAGAAAGTAATGACTTCACCTTTTGAGGTATATTTAGTTTTATATTTAAAAAAAAAATTATATTTAGTTTGTTTGTTTCGGTACCGATGACAGAATAAGGACTGTTCACTGTTAACTCCTAGATAAAGCCATCTCGACCAGAAAGAAAACTGACAAGTTACTCAGACTATCATCTATAAATAGCGCTTCCTGTAGTCTGTTATACTGCCTCCAGGGAGTGATATTAGAAGACGTCCATTTGGTAAAAATGATACAAACACGCCAGCTGCACTTGGCAATACTCTGCAATTCTTCCACACGCTTCCCTTCCCTACCCTTTGCCTTTCATTATTGATGAGTGCTCCTCTGTTTTTGGCATCAGCCACCGTATCGCTTATATTTGCCCACAGGCTGTCTCTGCTGCTGACCAAGACTGCCTGATGCCACGCATGAAAAATGAGGCTTGGGTTGAATTCCTGACAAGGTGAGAGACAGAGGCCATGCAATGCTTTCAACAAACCTAAAACAACGAAAATTAGATTAAAGGGGTAGTGTGCTATTTTAGACATTTAGCCCTATTTGTGGTCTGTCTACCATGAACCTGAAACAAAGAGACCATCATTTCACTGATCTTTCTAGTATTGAGCTAGCTGCAGTTTTTCTTAGGCTCTCACTAGGCTACAGTGGAAGTCAATGGGGCACCTCTAAATGCATGGGAAAAACTATGATAAATGTGCTTTTCCGAGACGTGAAGCACAGGGTGTAATCTTACCAGTCTCAATATGCTCTCCTGTGAAATTTATCACAATCTGAATGTTTTTACATGTTTGGTATGGCTTAGACATAAGCATCCCCTGGCGCTTGTTTTCACTGCTCCCACGGAGGACTGTGTGCCAAACACCTACAAATATTTGAATTGCGATACATTTCACAGCATACTGAGACTGGTAATATTACACCCTGTGCTTCTTGTCTCACATTTATCATAGTTTTTCCAATGCATTTACGAGTGCCCCATTGACTTCCATTGTAGCCCAGTGGGAGCCTGCAGAAAAACTGCAGCTAGCTCAATACTGGACAATCAGTGAAATTATGGTCTCTATGTTTCAGGTTCATGGTAGACAGAACACAAATAGACCTTTTCTATTCAGGCGGCAAGTTCCGCCCTCCCCCCTAGTTACTGTTGCTTTGGACCACAAGCTTTGGAGCAAGTTAATAAAATGTCCACCGAACAACACATACCTGATGATTCTCTCAAGGATTCCGGACAATATTGCTGTGTGTCATTTGCCAAATGCCACTACTTTGTCTAAGGGCGCTTTCACATCTAAAGGTCTAGACCAAGGTCCGAACCAGAATCCCGTTTGGTGCTTTCACATTTGTTATTTTTTATTGATTAGTTCCATAACTTTCGCTTTCACACCAGCGGACCAAAGGATTTTTGGTGGCAGACCTACATTATGTCATCATCGCTTGCATGGGGGTGCGTCTCCCTATACTTGACACTGATTGGTGTGTGGATGCACGCGCATTTGTTTGATCCGAAAGTGCTAACCTTTGATTTCACATTAGGCAGCAGCGAACCTTGGTTCGAGGTGAGACCACCTCTTGAGGTCGGACCAAAGACCGAGTCTTTGATCCGCGCACTGTGGTCCAGGAGGTTTCACACCTGTCAATTTGATTCGGATCAAACTGGAAAGTCTGAAAGTCCGGACTAAACAACGTAGGTGTGAAAGGGTCCTAAGAGAGTTCTACAGAAAGGCCTGAACTATTTTACACAAGGATATATCCATGAGATTTGGATTTCCAAATCCAAATATCCAAATATATATATATATACAAATAAATATCCAGATATCCATGAGATTTGGATTTCGGACAGAGCAGGGAACAACATACGAGTTGATGCTGTTGGCAATCTATGCGGAAGGCACAGATGCCTCTAACTATCTAATCTATGTATCTATTAATACATCCATGCTCTAACTGCACATGTAAAGCAGGGTGAGTAAGTTAGTGGCGTCCATTCTTAGAAAATAAGCCTGTGAGAATGATCAGTTAACTACTAGGTGCTATCATAGTTGTAGGTTGTAGGTGTATCATGTTGACAGCATAGAAGAGAAGACTGGCAGTTCGTTACGAATCTTTATTAAGCACCAAACTCGTAGGTCTATAACCCAACAGACGCCAGATCCTAACTGCCCCCAGATGACTCGCTCATGCTCTTGCATGGTGTCTAGGGGTAATACATGTACTATGAGCTCACAGTTGTATTGCATGGTGTATATCCTCAACCCATACTACAGGTGCAGGCTTATAAGCTAATGTACATCAAGCACCTAACGTTACTAGCTTAGTACTGTAGCTTTTTGTGTCGCCGCTGCTGTAAACTGATGTGTGGAGGGAGGTGTGGAGTACTGTACAGCTTGTTTTCTTATAACATTTAACATTAAGGTACAGCAGCCTGCAGGCCAGTTTTCTCTATGTTTTAAGAACCATTTCTTCAAACGAATGTCTAATCTATGTACACAATGCGGGGCAAGCTTTGTTTGTGGGACATCAGAGGCGTGGTCTTAGGAAAGCATGCAACCTTATTGGTTATTATTCTCTGCGTGATTGACAGGTCCGAAAGGTCTATAGGGCTTAATGTCCAAAATAGCACACCTTTAAGAGCAATATTTAATAAGAACAATTATTCCCACAGTTGCATGTAGCTCTCATTCAAATATTAAAACTCGTTCATATGTGCTGACAAAAGCCAATTAGCATTCAAATTAGGAAAGCTTATCACATTGCAAATCATCCCTGGAGGGCTTTGTGGTCTTCCTCAG
The DNA here is from genome assembly GCF_949987555.1 of Borostomias antarcticus. NCBI lineage: Eukaryota > Metazoa > Chordata > Actinopteri > Stomiiformes > Stomiidae > Borostomias > Borostomias antarcticus. The sequence continues at coordinate 46,056,614 of NC_140234.1, read as the reverse complement.
ACTGTCCCCGGCTGACCACTCAGACCACTCCCCCAGTCCCTCCAGTCTCCCGCTGCTGACAGTGATGGATGGGAGAACCAGCAGGAACCACGGGAGGGGTAGTGGATTAGTATTGATCGATTACACCAACCCACCAGCACAGGGATGGATCAAGACCCTATCGCTCCCTACCCCCCTGCTCCACCCCTGACTCTATCTGTCCCCGCTCAAACTCGGCTCATCCCATTGATAACAATTGGAAATTTACCGGTGTAAAAGGGCAGCCTAGCTGTGACCCCTTTTTGGGGCGTAATTCTAAAGTTGATGATGTGAGCGGTCATATGATATAATATATGAGTTTTGATGGGCAGTTATTCTGTTGTGAAGAGAAAGAGAAAGATACATGAATATGTATAGAGCAGACCCATGCAACAGTAAACATGTCCCCCACCCATGATGCATGTTCCTTTATGGTAATGAAGGAGTGGAAGCGTGATCTTTTCTTCATGAATATGAATATATGTCATATTTTAAGTGTTATTAATTTTAAGTTCATAGTATTTAACTCCTGGAGCTCTGAACTCTGTGTGAAATATAGAAGATTAATTTTGAGCTGTGCGCACTCATATGCTTTTTTGTAACATAGAAGGGCCCTTGAGCCCTTTCTTTCAACTCTGGAAATCCAGAAAACAGCTCAAATGACTCGCCTTAATTGTTCGGCAAAGATGCAATGTGCAACAGTCAGTTTTTCGCTTGCATCGTGGCAATGTGAATTACATGCAGTTATGCTAATGTCCAACCGTTTGCAGCTAAATCACAGGGTTCAGTGTACAATGATATAATGCAGCTTCTGACCATCAGGTGTTTTTGGCCCTGTTTCTCGTGCCAAAAGGCGGGCGTTCCGTCTAAAGGTCCCGCCTCACTAGCGCCCTGGATCAGGAAAACCGCACAGAACTCTGGGTACGGTGGGCTGTGTGAGCCCACACAGGGGTGTCCTTTAAACAGACACTTTCTCTGACAATTACGATGGAAACATTTTTTTACCCTTTGATGGGCATGGTCTTAGGAGGTCTCAGGGGGATTTTCCCCTAACTCCCTGTCTTCACAAAGTGCACACAAATAATCCCATCCCTCTCCTGCTCATGCAAATCGCTTGCACTCTGCACTGCATAGTGATACAAGCCTTGTAAGGTATACAATGGCACTCAAGTGTCATCTTCTTTCACTCACTTCCTGTCACCAGATTAGTCAGAATTTATGTAGTGAGGAGAAAGTACAACACTGAAGACATAACAGCATGCCATTTGCCTCCTGTTGAATTTCTAATGCAGAGTAAAGTGATGCCTGAGATAATGGCCCTTTCTTCTGAAGACATCTGTCATTTAAGCTAAAATTGGCCGGATTTGTAATGAAGAGAATTCATCAAGCCTTTTGAGTGCAGCATTATTAATTCAGGCGTGCCCATGCTGAGTAAATGCTTCTTTATTCTCTCATAAGTGGTCAATATTAATAATGCACGTGGGGGCCTAAGTTCAGCATCCATCTTTGGAAAGTTGCATTTGCTGAAAACCTTTCAATAGAGAGGAGTCTCCGCAGCTGCCACCCCCTCCCCTTAGCCCACAAGAGAAAGGCGAAAGGTGGAGGCGTAGCTTTAACAGCTATTCTGAGGGAAATATGTGACCATCAGCAGTAATTGGAGGTATAGTTGGCTTGGGGGTTCTTGTCTTGGGGGGGTGCAGTAGCTTGATCGATTCCAGGGACAGTGCCTGGAGGAAGAAACATGATCCCTTCACAGCCCCTGACAGCTCAATGTGGAGGCATCCTTAAGGCACGGGGTGGCCTCTTACACATCTGATCACCAAAGGTGAGGGTCGCCTCTGAGCCAGAGCCACAGAGCCATCCAATTATTACTAATCAACCATTTAGTTGGTTCTCAGCAAGATTGCGGCAGGCATGGTCTAATGACAGGCTTACGCTTAACTGCATCAGACGTAAGACGGTAATGGTTTCCTCATCACGGCCATGATGAGTTGTGATTATCTCCAGTGTGATTCATTTATAGATTTTAATTCATTCATTGCGGATGCTTTGGTGATTAAACCATTAGGTAAATCTGCAATCACACTTTTTAATCCCTTTATTCGTTTGCCTAATGACATGCTCAGAACTGAAGTCATTTAATGATACAATTCAATACAATTTGTTTCCCTAGGTGACATCAACCAAGGATTTGTGTTGTGACAGTTTACAGATACGATCCTACGGCGTGGCCTCTGCCTATAAATGCTTTGAGGAAGTTGTTTTTTTCGTCCTGTTTATGATTTACCGAATACCTTCCCTACCAGACCAGGAGTTGCCATGGTGATGTGTTAACTCTCACACAGTCTGGGTCTGGCATTCAAGATGCTTGATGCAGGCTTAACCACAAGAACTATTTATCCATAACTGATTGTCTCATGTTACCTTCTAACCAGGGGTAGCAGCACTTGATGTAGCTCTGTGCTGGCATTGTGAAAATATTGAAAGACCCCCTAATCTCTAAGGAACCTCTAGCCCCCGCATCTCATGAAAAACGATTTGGGTCTGGTGATGGCTGTTGATTGCTCACAGACAGAGAGGCTCTCTCCTTATGCCATGGAGAGAATTGGAAGAGTATAAGGATATGATTGAGGCCCATTCAGAGGACGAGGACATCCTGACCGCTGTACAAGTGAAGTGATGCTCTGGACGTGGGCAGAACGATGAGAGGAATAAAGAACAGTCCAGCGTATAGTCATGCCCACGCACTCATACTCAAAAGACTTCAAGTCAACGGCCTGGTCAATTGGTGTTATATTGGTGTAATATTTCCCCGCTTTATCAGTTGTCAATGTTGTTGGGTCCCTGAGACATTTATTGAGTTGATATATCGAGTTAATCTATTTATCTGGCGCTGAATGTGCCAAAATCTCCTCCAAGTCTTGGATTAGACAGAGAGCTAATGTTCCCCAGCTGTGGGCACAGTGATAGTGGGCAAGGCTGGGTATACAGTAAGCGGTGGCACAGACAGGCTCTCTCCAGGAGGTTGGCGAGGAGCAGGGCCAAGGCCCTAAGCACTTCCTCTCTTCCTCTCTCGGGCGTCCTCCGGGGAGGGCTCAGGTTCGGGAAGAGACAGAGGATGAGACAAGGTTGTGGCATTACAGCAATCCCATCCACCCCAGTAGCAATCATACACACGCACACATACACAAGCTTGCACACGCATGCACGCACACACACACACAGTCACACATTAAGTCTCACTCTCTCTACTACTCTCACTCTCCAGCACCCACACACATGCACGAATGCACGCACACACATACTGTTTCCCTTCCTCTTCTGTAAAAGATATGCTGATCCCCGGACAGAAATCCAATCCCAAGACAGAACAGTAGAGCAGTACAGAAAAAAGGTGCTGGGTAATGTGGACAGGAATGCAGATGTTCCCATGGGTATAAATACTGTAGATAATGACCTATGGCCTACTGTAAACAGTGGTTGCTATAAGAAGGTTCACACCTTCAGAAAACTTTGAAGAAATAGCTCTCTCAATCTCAGTAAATGAAAATAAATCTAAAAAAATGCACCTACACATACACCTCCTGGCGCCCTATTTTGATAGGATTGCCATATTGCCTCGTGGGTGACTGCTCAACCTTTTAGTCCAAACCTTTCATCTTCCAGCTGTCACTCAATCTGCCATGGTCATTTTCCGTTCCTGCAAGGGTTCAATTAATCCAGGAGAAATGGGCGAGGGGGAACATTTTCTCCCTTGGCGAGTAGATGACTGCTATTCTGTTTACTTGGCTGCCTTCTCTCTCATGTTTTGCCCAAGGCGCTATGCTAGCAGAATAGCGAGAGCGATACTGCATAAGAATGTCTGGAGGTGATAACATGCGGAGGGCTTGGATTTGAGCTCTGCCCCTGTGATTAGCCCAACCCTTTATGAGTGGTCATTGTTGCCTCCATTATGGACCTTTGGAGCAAGGGGAAATGGCATGGTGAAATGCACACCTTTAAATATGACATATATATATATATATATATATACATATGTCATATGGTGAGGTATATATCTCATCTATGAATTTTGTCAGGAGATTGGCGAAGAGCAACGACAGCCTCGTAAGTTCCCTCAGTTTGACCAATAACGTTAGATGAGGCCAAATTATTTATTAATACACGCATACATTGAGCTGTCATAGGCATACATTGACGCAGAGATGGGCAAACGTTTTGATATTTGATTGAAGATTCTGAAATACTGCCCATCCCTGCATTGACGAACTACCTTTCTTATCTCTGCTCTGCAACATAGACCTATCTGGTTATAGTGTCTCCCACGGAATGCCACCTACATTTTACAACCATATTCGTCTGATCATTGTTACTGAGTGAGCACTGGTGGCATGTCATGAAGTAGAAGTAGCCTATGTTAACTTTCTAATATATATATTTTTTTTTTCACCACTGCAGCGTCCCAAGGATATCGTGCTCCCTGAATTAGGGGAGGGGCTGGACAGCCACGTTGTTTGTTCACACAAGAGCAACTCCAGTTTTTATTATCTTTTAATTTCACCGCACAGCAGATTGCAGACATACTGGGTGTCTCCAGACGCACTGTAATGCAACGTCTCAGGTAATTATTGACACAATATAGTAGCCAATTTATATTGGCCCTTGACAGTTTAGTACATGGGTGGAGAGTTAATTAATACATGGTCTCTGTAAAAATGTCTGACTGGTTCTGACTAGTTGATTGGCAGGCTTTTGTTGAAAACTCAACTCAACTCAACCACTTCATCTGGGTGGGGACCTAAAACAATGATATGCCTCTAGGCCTGCCCATTTTAGATTGAGGAATGAGCATACACACGGGTACAGGAAGGAATTCTTTGAAAAACAGCCATAGGCCCTCTGACTCTATATGATATTGTAGGTAAATGGTCTTGGCAGGATGAGCTAGCTGTGAGGGGTAAACACAGACAGTCTGTAAACACAAAATCCAATTTTCTTTTCATTTGAAGAAATATTGTGATGCATATGTAGCCCACTGCTAACTACATACCAAAACATTATACAGGATCATCAATATAAAGTGGAATTACATGTTAAAGATCAGGCATAGGCCTACATACCTGCTACTCACTCATCTTTATTAATTGATTAAACTAAACATGTGAATGTACATAGTGACTGTATAAGCAGCCATAGATTAGGAAATTATTGTTATTGATATTGAAATTGAATGGGATAAACAGCATTATCATGATAAAGTTAACTAGCCTACTTAAGGTGAGCCAGAGCTTAAGTGCTCTATTTGGCTGGGATCAGCAATGAGCCAAAAAGCTATTCTATATCTCTGAGCTGGATAGAAGAAGTCAAATCAAAGTACTGTGATGCTGTGTGCTGGGGAGTTAGATTGAGTGATTCCACCTAAGATGATTAAAGCAAGTGCAAGATGCACCTGTGTTGAGGGAACGGAGGGCTATTGAAAAGGAGAGAGTGAGTGAGCCTAGGGTTGGTTCTGGGGAGCGGAGCATGGTGAACGTTGTAGGGCTGAAGCCCAGCCGAGTGACTCGTAATTGGCACTCATTGTACTGGGACGGGTGCCGTTCGCATGCCGTATAGGGCTGTCGGCGGCAAAGACAAATAGCGGGTTTTAGGGCGAGGTTCCTGCGGTAGGCAGGGCTGAGGAAGAGGTAGGGCCACGGGCATATAGGAGTGCTCCTTTCCGCTCTCCAGCCCGTTGACGAGGCTTTCCTGTTTGTGGAGACGCCTCCCAGCGCTGGACCGGCGATCGCCTCCATAACAGACTCTGACGGAGGCCGGATCAGCGCCAAAGCTCAGTGTGTGCAGGCACTCGACACTCTTACCTAGAGACAAGGTTTATTACAGTACATAAAACATAACAAATAAGCATGTTACGGGTATATGTGAAGAGACTGAACCATAGCTTCTTCCACCAAGCAATCGGGCTCCATCCTGAACGAGGAACACTAAATGGCCTGTTGCGCGAACACTAATGGTATAGCCTAGGCTACTGTAGATTGCAATAGAATATTGAAGACTAAGCATTGAACAAAGCTGTACCAAGTACCAGGTTGAGAACCACTACTACTAAGAGTAGGCTACTGTTATAACACTGAGTATTAAGTAGAGCATTTAATTAGTTTAACACTGTTCAGTACACCATCGGAATATTGAACATTATGTACTGAGCATTATACTGTGCAATATTGTGTACTGAGCACCTTCTGTGCGTTGAGTATTTATAGAGGTGTACCGTGTCCGAGTACCTACTGATGCTACTTAGAGTATTGAGCATCTGAGATTGTAGGCTATATTGAGTTGACTGTCATTAGACTACTATGTTGTAAATGTCTGCGTATATTATTGGCATTGCCGCTGCGAGATCAAGGAACCTAGACATAAGAATTGTACTTTCATTACACTGTAAGTTATAACTGGGATGTAATAATAAATCCCCTTGAATCCTTGTAGGCCTACATTGCAGACTACAGGAAACTGGAGTAGCTATGTATTTTTATACTGTCCTAGATGATCTCGCTAGATATCAACAAGAGCACCCCTATTAGACAAGAATTGAACAGCCCGTTGGCTATGACGTAGGTATCGTCGCGTTAACGTGTTAACATGTCAAAAATTGTTACGTTACCGTGACAGAAATCAATGCTTTAACGTGATAAAAACAAAGGTGTTAACGCGACCAAATTCGACGTGTTAACACAACATTTCTAAGACAGTATTTGCACATTTGGCCTTCCATAGCAAACGATCTCCGGGTCTGCTCTGGTTTTGAATACGCCTTCAACACCATGCGCTTGTTCAGTTTTGTGATTGGTCCAAATTTTGCAGGAAGTTTGGATTTCATGCATGTATAATTGCGTTGATTGGTCTCCTCTGGTTCGTATGTTCGGTACAGTATGTGGACAACATATCCAGTTTGAGTAGGTATCACGACTGCGGCTAGAGAACAATGTGCTATTGTATTGCATATGACCAGGAGAAGACGTAGGCTACTGCTCAACAGAACATTGAAAGCCCATTTCCTTCATGCGCTTGCTAAACAGTTTGTAGACTTTGTAGACAGTGCAGGGTAGAACAATGAGTTGTATCGGTCTGTGTGTAACTTGCGTTCTCACTGCAAACAAATCTTCCCGCGAGGCGATTGCAAGCGGGCTGAGACCACCCTCTCTAGGTGGTCTCAGCCCGGTTGATTTGTTCCAGAACCGCGAGTGATTGCTGTGTTCACATATGCCCACACGACCTGATCTACAACAAGCTAGGTCTGAAAAGCTGGCTTTGTTGGGCACCTACTAAGATAAATAACGTTAGACTGGTGAACAATCTAATTTAATGTCAGTTTCACAGTGCAAATGATCTGTCTTCTGGTAAGACCCACAGTTGCAATTATTTGTCTAGGCCTATACTGTTTGTAGCTGGCTGAAAGCTATAACAGTCTTATAGCCCAAGCCTCCAAGCTTGTGTGGCCGGCTGCAGGGTGCTTTTCCTTGGTGTTGTGGGGGAGACGCCATCGATATACCTTTATTATACTTTTTCCAAATAATGTATTATACTTTTTCCAAATGTGTATCTTTATAATGTTTGGGGGTTGAAAGGTAGTGTGACATCTTACGTTTCTTATATTAAGAACTTTGTAAATGCCTGTACACTTCCTGGTGTCAAGGTAACTATGGTTACTGTAGGAGCCATGTATGTATGTCCACAATATTTTATAGTGTTGTGTTGTCCACACACTGTCGCCTCGGGTGGTGGGCGTGTTCACAGGGGCTTGGACGTCAACGGGAGTGAATATAAGTAATTGCACTCACGTGTTCACCTGTTGGCTTGGGGAAGGAGAGGGGGTGAGCACGGGAAGTGCATATTTTTCTGTTGACTATCAGCGCACTTTCATTTGCACCTGATACCAGTTAGTTTTCATATGTATTTTTTGGATGGAATAAACGGTCAAACAGACTACCTGAAATGGAGCTGAATTATTTTGCTATGTGTCACAGTGTACTTCCCATGTTTAGTACCTCGCGACCAGATTGGATTGCCGCAAACTGTTAGGCTACAAACAACAAATGTGTGGAAGTTGGGGCTGCGGCCTGTAAATCATTTCAATCATTTCTGACTGACACGCCCTCTTTTACATGCCCACAAAACAAGGTGAGCTTGGAGAGGTGGAAATTTGGGCATATAAAAAGGAGTTTTATAGTACTTAAAAATGACGGAATAACAACACTTATGGACATATTCACTTTGATTTTACCTAAAGATAACTGGCATGTGTCATGTTTCAACTACTGTGTTATTCCTCCGATAATGTACTTCATTAATTTTGAAAACATGTCAGTGACTTTCAACTAGTCGATCTTTCCCCATTCTCACTTCCTGTCAACCTGACAAATTCTAAAGTCTTAGTCAAACCTGCTTTTTCATTTTCCACCATCATTACATGTCTTCTTTGACGATTTGTTTTATCTAAAAAGAGAACACCTTTCACGTGTCGTGGTGATGGGAAAATATATTTGTTAATGCATGCATTTATGAGGTACAGTAAAATGTAAATTGTCCTCAGAAGATTTCTCAAACCTGCATAAATCTGGCTACTGTATGCCTGTTTACAATCTAGCATGTTACTGCAGTGAACGTACATCCGCATCAATGTGATCTCTAATCACATGATATCATATTACATGTATCATTCCACAGCTGTGAACCGGCAATCCGGGCTTGTCTGTGGCTCACGGCTCAGTCATCCAAACAATGAGAAAATCCCTTCATAACATGCTCCAACAATTGAATCTAACATGAGTTGAAATTATTGTACACGGCGTCCCGAGGTAACCGACTGGACATCTTTAACAAGTCCTAAACCACGCCACGGAGGCCAATCATACGGCTCACACACATCTACGTATATCTGCATATTATAAGGGCTTTGGGAAATCAAAGGGCAATACTACCCATAAAACCGGGTTTAAGTAATATCCTGTAGATGGAAGAAATTAAAAAGAACATGGTGCATCATTGTTGGATCAGTGCTCCAGCATGATGTGAACAACCTGCCATCGTTTGGATAAAAACACCCTTAACAATCCGCTCTCAGCCTCACCTGACAAGCCACGCTGCTTGCAAGGACAATATAGTAGCACTAGTAACTCCTACGCCAGGTTTAAAGAACAAATAGCTCTATGTAATGGTAAGAAGTGTGACTATGCATGAAATGTATCAGATAAATATACAGTAATATTATACATGTCTATACAGCATTAAATGTCGCTTATAAACATAAGGTTGTAATGCAGGTATACAACCCCTTGCACTACTAAAAAAAAAGTGTGTGAGGATGTTGGTGGATAGCAGGTCCCACTGTACCCGTCGTCCATGACAGGTCAGATCAGGCCCAAAACAAATGACAAGGCATTTCTCCTTGTCGGCCATCAGCAATTCTGAAGGAGCGCCTTCTATGAGTAGTTCACTCAGTGTGCTTTTGGAGAGAAGTAGTTCTCCACACTCTCAAGGGGATTCAACCTCCACTTTTTCACAGTCATCCAGGAGGGATGACTGCAGCTTGTCTGTGCCAAAAACTGTATGCCAACAATCCAGACTGCAGTGGGCGGTGGAACTTAAGTCACAGTGAGGTGGGCGTTGTACAGACATTTAATCGTGATTTGATCCAGTGGATAACCAGGAAGGACAAATAACAAAACCATTGACTGAGGAAATTTGAACTTTCGCTGTCTCCAGAAAATAGGAGTGGTGGTGGGAAGCGGGGGATCATTGGGTTTGATGGATGGGAGGCCACTGTGCGAGTATCATATGCATCCGATGGCTGACTCAACAGACAGGATATTGACGGAACCTGTGGATGATATCCAATTGTTAAACTTAACCTTTGAGACGCTACCATCTATCTTTTTTTACCCTCTGTATCCTTCTAGTCCGCTAGTATATTCTCCTTCATCCTCCTCTTTCTGTATGTTTATCCCTTGGAAAACCTCTACAGTCCATTTTGGTAATTAAGCCTCTACCCTGATTCAGGTCCAAACTCCAAGGACCTTTCAATGGCTTTAACATGGGTGTTATTGTCAGGTCCCAGGACCCAGGACTGTTTCCAAGGACACCCTGGCTGACAGCGATTGAGCCCAGGATAGAGGCTCTCTTTTGGGCTTCCAACGAGCATCCTTGTGCCAGTTCCCTGGAGGACATGGGGAAATGAGTTTGTCGGTTTCTTTGTTCCTCTCTCCTCAGTGCCGCACAGCTCTGATGTTGTAGTTTGGCTGTTCATGAGAAGACACACTGACAGACTTGCAGGTTTGGTTTATCTGCCTTTGAAAAGATCCGAAAGAGAACCACCCTAATGAAGGGGAGATATGCCTACGTAGCAGATCACATACAGGGAGAATAGTAGCTAGCTGGCACATGTTGAGGAAAATTGCTGTCTTCTGATAGCTCTGATTTTCATGACAAATTGCAGACATGCCTGTTTTTCCAACACTTACAGTTCCTAGTATCCACAGAGCTTGCATTTTTCTCTCACTGATGTTCATTTGTGTTGTGTGTGAACAATGAAGGTGTGTTCACACAAACATGTCTGATGCCCTGCAAGACTGCCCAGAGTATCCAGCACACAGTTTAATTATCTGAATTAATTCCTTGATTCACCAATCTGCACTGCACACAACCACTTTTTTATCGTTGAAATGTTTATTCATGTTTGTGTGTGTTCTTGTCTTCATAATGTGTGTGTGTGTGCGTGTGTGTGTGTGATTGATTGATTGATTTTATTTGCAAGAACGTTCAAAATACATATAAGGTGCATAGGCAACAGTACATCCATTAAAACCATTCTGACGAGGATTAAATACACAATAAAGCCCGACGGCTTATTGTGTGTGTGTGTGTGTGTGTGTATGACCATCTAATACAGTGCAGGTGTATTTCACAGCATTTGTGTATGACGGGAGTAACCCCTTTTGAGGGTTGACCTGTCATAGCGAGACAGCATGTTCTCAGAAGCTCCCTGTGGACATTCACCCATGCGTTACATTGCTCAAGGCAAAACAGGGGCTCAATGGAATGAGTGATGAGATGTGCTGCTGTCAGGGGGAAATGTAGCTAGCTTTTTTCCACTGTTTTTTTTTTTTTTTAAGTAGAGAGCACAGTCTACCCTCTGTTCTGTTTTTGTTTTTTTTGACACAGTGGTACAGGCGAGGCACAAAGGAGAATGTGACCTCCACAGAAGGGGCGTACCCTCATTTAGAAAACAAATCCTTAGTTTGTGATTGGCTCACACTGGAATGGAATCCAAGGCGGTCTTATTTGTGGCTGTTTATCCTCTCACCTAGGGACCACAGCATTCTGGGTACCGTCTTCATTCTTCGCCATTTTGTGCCCCTAGCAGTATACCAATTAATCTCCCTCTCATACCAGACCCGGCTGCATTGCTATTTATCTCCAGGTGAGGAGTGCACACCCCCTACCAAAATACACTAACGCCTTCCCCACATTGCAAGCTTAGCACTGCCAAGCTCCTGGCATCAAGACTGGCGAAAGGGTAATCATTGTGCAAGGAGTGGATTCTATGGAAATACAGTGCAGCACTCGTCCCTTGTTTGAATACAGTACGCTCGTCTGTTCGGGTGTCTCCATCTACTGTCTTATTATTCAGTAGATGATTATTCACTGAGCTAGTGAAAAAGGATGAGCTTTACTGCTCAGAATGTTTCATTATAAAATTCTCAAGGGAATGCATCTATGCAATGAGTAATTAAAGTCAGTTAAAGCAATTCAAGCATTTGCTATACTGATCCAAAGTTTTGAAAGCAAATCATTTCCTAGATCTGATGGCAATGCTTTCAGCACAAACAACAAAGTGTAATTATAAAGGGCGTGAAAGCGCTCTCTAAACAAAGGCGAACTTGCAATGAAAGCAATAAATCCAGTGATTATTTATTTTCACTTCACCACCCCAAGCACCCAGTAAAAAAACATCCGACCAAACAAGATTTGTAAATCAAGCTCAATAAAACAAACATGAAGAGCAAATATCAAACAAACGGCTTTGCACTAAAACTCCAGCCATAAGAATTAGGTCGGGAATGCTAAACAGTTTCATAGATTCCCCTCTCATTTCTGTATGGTAGGGTTAAAGCTGTGTTCAGCCTCATCCCTCTCATGTGTGAATGCGATGGTCAGCTAAGAATTTTCAGTAACATTTTATAACAACACTCAGTTATAAGACATTTATAAAGTATTAGTAGATAATGAACTAATCAGTAACCAACCATTTGTATACATTATTATTCTTATTATTATGACAATTGGTGTTATTATTATTATAATAATAAATAATTGCACTATTGTATAACATTTACAGATTATTTATACATTATCATAACACATCAACATTGTTTGTACTTGTTTGTTCATCATTAAATAATGTGCTTTAATGTGTAGGAATGTATTTGTACATAATATTTATGAAAATATCCTTTTTTTCACGGTTAATCAATGATTTGTTAAACATTTAGTAATACTCTATAAATCATGTGTTGAGTCTTTGTTGCAGCCCAAAGCATTTCTGAAAATTTTTTAATAATGAACTATATATTATCAAAGCATTTCTATAAATTTACAGCTCATTAGTACATATTTTGTAAATGTACTAGTTTAACATTCATAGATGATCTGTAGATAATTTTTTCAACATGATCAACCTTATTTGTAAACTATTAGTGCAACATTTAATAATGTTATCTTATGTGCAGTAACACATTTGTAGATGCTTTGAAAAATGGATATGAAAGAAACCCACTACCTCCATTTATTTATTAATTTTTAACAAATGATTTATAAAACATTATTAAAGGGGTAGTATGCTATTTTAGACATGTGGCCCTATCTGTGGTCTATCTACCATGAACCTGAAACATAGAGACCATCATTTCACTAATTGTTCCAGTATTGAGCTAGCTGCAGTTTTTATGCAGGCTCTCACTGGGCTACAATAGAAGTTGATGGGGCATACGTAAATGTGTTGGAAATACTATGATAAAGTTGTTTTCCAAGATGGGAAGCACACAGTGTAATCTTACCAGTCTCAGTATGCTCTCCTGTGAAATGTATCGCAATCCAAATGTTTTTATGTTTGGCATGGCTTAGACATACTGTAAGCATTCCCCTGGCGCTTGTTTTCACTGTTCCCACAGAGGACTATCTGCAAGTCATGCCAAACACCTAAAAATATTCAGATTGTGATACATTTCACTGGAGAGCACACTAAGCCTGGTAAGATTACACCATGTGCTTCCCGTCTCAGAAAAGCACATTTATCATTTATGTATGCCCCATTGACTTCCCGATGAGAGCCTGCATAAAAACTGTAGCTAACTCAATACAGGAACAATCAGTGAAATTATGGTCTCTATGTTTCAGGGTCATGGTAGACAGACCACAGATAGGGCTAAAGGTCCAAAATAGTGCACTACCCCTTTAAAAGATCTATAAATTATTTGCATGTGTTACTGTATGCCTGGGTGGATGTGGCTCAGAAGATAGAGTGGGTTGTCCAATGATTGTAGGGTCAGCGGTCCGAATCCCTGCTCCTCCTGTCGAAGTGTCCTTGGGCAAGACACTGATCCCCAAATTGCTCCCAATGAGCAGGCTAACACCTTGCATGGCAGCTGCTGCCATTGGTGTATGAATATGTGTGTGTGAATGGGTGAATAAGAGGCCATTGTAAAGTACTTTGGATAAGAGCGCTATACTGTATAAGTGCAGTCCATTTACCCTAATCTAAAGTGAAGACTAGAAATGGTGCTCAGAGAGTGCAGACCTCCGCCCCTGAATGCATTTGTGGCTCTGTGCGTGCCAAAATTGAATGGGTTCTAAATTGACCCATGAAATGAATTGAGGTGAATGACCGGCCCGGCCATGTCATGACCACCCCATGATTCAGATCACTGCACAATTTAATGTGTTGTGTTGAGGCATGCTAAACCCCTCAACCAGTTTCATGAAAATCAGTCTGGTTTTATTGTAAACCTGGTCTAAAAAATTAATGGCAGTAAATGGCCGGCCATGTTTGGGCGGCTCGTGGACCTGCCCTGTGATTCGGATTTTAGAATTTTAATAGGTTTTAAGTTGGCCCATGCTACACCCCTCCACCAAGTTTCATGAAAATTGGTCTGGTAGTTTTTTGCTTAATCCTGCTAACAAACAAACCAAACCAAGAAACGTCTCATGGACCTGCCCTGTGATTCCGATCTGCTCCAAAATGTAATTGCTTCTAAATTGGGTCCTAATTCAGCCCATATTACACCCCTCCACCGAGTTTCATTCTCCACCGAGTTTGGGCAGCCCATGGACCTGACCCGTGCTTCAGATCAACTCCAAAATTGAATGGTTTTGAAATTTGAAAAGGCTACACCCTTCCCCCGAGTTTCGTGAAAATTGGACTAGTAGTTTTTGCGTAATCCTGCTAACAGACAAACACACAAATACTGTAGGTGGTATAGTATTTTTATAGCCCTTTTCAAAGCATGTACAAATGTCTTACTAAACATTACATAACATTATTAAATGTTGCACTAATAATTTACAACGAATGAATGTTAAACTAGTATATTTACAAATGATGTACTAATAAGTTGTAAAAGTATAGAAATGATTTGATAAGTAGTTAATTATTAAGAGTCATTAAATATTTAACAAATCATGTATTTCGCTTGAAAAAAAATCTATACAGCTTTAATCCAAGAATAATCTCTTAAAATAATTTACAAATGAATTCCTACACATTAAGTAATATTATTTAATGATTAACAAATGAAGTACAAACAATGTTATATAATTCTAGTGTTACAGAATTTTCTGTGACAGAAATGTTTGTCACATCTGGTCACATCTCCCTGCTTTTAGGACAAGAGGTATGTCCATCTTTTACTGGGTGCCTTTCAGTGATGCCAACTTAGCGACTTTGTCGTGAGATTTAGCGACTTTCCAGACCCCATGGCGACTTATTTCATGAAAAGCGACTAGCGACAAATCTAGCTACTTTTTCTGGTCATTTGGGGAATTATTGTGTTGACAAGGAAGCGAGCTCAGCTCACGAGTCACGACGAGAGAAAACTTTTTTTGCTGCCTTCACGTCCTCTCTCCCTCGCTCGCCCACACACACACCACAAGCGCTGGGATCCGTCCCGCAACAACCAATCGTATTGTCAGAAACGGCTAGTTTATCTAGATACTGGTGACATAAGGTTAAGTCGCACTGAAATGAAAAAAGCATTCTGTCCCATTTTGGTTCACATAATTGGTCATAGTGTTCACCTATTCAACGATGTATGCCAAGAAAATTACAAAATTCTACTTTTGTTGTAATCTTATATCAAAGTATATAATTTCTTACTTCCTGGAAAACGGTAGGTCACGTGCAATGATGACAACAGGTACCTTAGATTTTAGGCCAATAATCTCACGACATCGACCCGTCAATCAACGCTATCCTTCTATCGAATCTGTCTAAAGTTCTTAAAACCCGTCCACTTGTCAATGTTCCAATCAAATTCCTCTAAATATTATGTCCCACCCGCATAGCTTGTTTGCGTCGGAAATACATAGAACTACGGAAGTTAGATGATCTCAAACGTCCGTTTCAGTGCGACTTTAAGCCCTGTAGGCTATATTATTTTTCCGTTATTCTTTAGGTTTACAGACCTACGTTGTTTAAAATAAAAAAGCTAATGTTATACAGCAACAAAAAAACAAGTTTGTAAATAAGTAAATAGTTTGATTGTTTTTTCCATGCCCATCATCATCACATGGCTGATGTAGGCTACTAGGTTTGCACTATAAAACTTTATTTTTATTTTTTAAATAACCTAAAGTTATACAGCTACAAAACAAAAAACAAGTTTGTAAATATGTAAATCGTTCATTTGTAATTTCACCCCCTGCCATCTAGCTACTTCTAGCGACTTCTGGGACAGCCAATAGCTACTTCCCTTACTGAAGAGTTGGCAACACTGGTGCCTTTAGCCTAGTCGTCCACAGAAGACATTGTTTTCATTAGTAAACAAATAAACTAGGAGACCTGATTATTGGAAATTAAATACTTTAGTGGTTTGGAGAACGTGCAAATTAGCTTTCAGAACATCAGTGAGTCCCTTGCTTTCACAAAGGGTAGGGATGGGTTAGAATACAAAACACAACCTTGAAGATTGCTCTAAGAATATTTTGTAAGGCAAAATCCAGATCCTGCCATTTTACCACCCTAACATTTTATGAGACTTGAGGATGGGGAAGAGAGTTTTGTATTTACTTGGGCTTACATTTCTTATTTTTGCGGGGAAGATGAAGGGTATTACACGGGCAAATCAAGCTGGAAATCCAGAGCACCCTTCACCACCCAAAACTATGTTTTACCATGGCAACAAATTTAGCTGTATAGTGTATTAAGGAGCTTGGGGAGAGGAGTGGAGAGAGAGGAAAAGGCACAGGCGTTACTGCTGAGCTTTTAGCGGGGTAGAGATGTCCCTCTCATTCAGCTGGCGAGACAAATAGCCTGCGTGCACTCCCTCTGTTAACTGGTAATGTGGTGGAAAGGGCTCCAGGGTTTGGAGCACTGAGGCAGTGTCCTGGTTACGCTATGAATACGCCTTGGTACTGGTTCTGGTGCCATACACCCCAATCTCCAGGCTCTGTCTTTGTATGAGGGGTACAGGAAGCAAGACATGGTGAGAGAAAAAAGAGAGGGAGGGGTCTTGATGGCACAGTTTCTTTAATTCTCTTGCTTTAGCTCCTTGAGGTAGTTGCATAACTGTTGATAATAGACTCAACTAATTGCCAGAGCTGGAATCTCATATTCTGTATGCTGCAGATAAGGGCGGAGATTGAAGCATAGTTTTGTCCAAATAAAATAAATAATTTGTATTTCACCAATCTGTTTTGTAAACATAAAAACTAGATATTTTATCAATAAAATGATTAACCTTAAATGTGGAAGGTGATTTGCATCAGCATGTCTTCTCCGCTACATTCCTACTTCAGCCACATCTGCTGCACTCTCACCACAAGGGTTTTAAGTGCCAACCTTATGGATCGTGGCTAAAAGGACAGAGAGCAATTTGTCATGCATTTCATTGCCCCCAGACAACAGTTCAGATGTAATATTGGACGTTTTATGAACTGCCACTGTGTGTGGCAGTATGGGGACTGGGGAAGGGTGTTGGGATCAGGTGTTATGGTTTTGCCCATTGTGTGATAAAATGGGTTTCCCCCACTCCTCTTCATCCTCCAGTTGAGCTTTTCTGGTCTTCATTTTTCATTGAGGCCACCAGGCCTAAAGAGGTTGTCTGGTTGTGATTAATGTAGTGGGGGCCTTCATCTTTACATTATGATCCATCAGAGTCAAGATGACCTGACGAAGGCCCACACGGGTCGAAACGTTGGCACTTTTTTATCCAATAAACAGTCCTGTGGAGTAGCTGTGTGCGGACCTCAACCTTACTTCACCAGATGTCACTTTGTCCTGCACCAGCGTGGTGGGTGTGCTTGGCATACATTTTATTTTATTCCATCAGAGTCAAGACACATACAGAACCCCACAATGGCACTGTGGACAGCAGACTGTCACCTGGGGTCTCAGGGCACCATGAGATCAGGAGGACCCTCTCTTGGCATTCCCACAGGGGCCCACCTGGTAGGTAGACATCACAGACAGGGCTGGGGTTTCAAAGGATAGAATATTCTGTCTGAGAATATGTCTGAGCAGCAAGCCAAATGCACAAACCTTGATCTGATAGGGTTTGAATACTAACTAGGCTTCTCTCCCTCCTGGACGCTATATCTCGGCTTGAATTGTGCATGTGTCTCACACTGGGGGAATGAATGCACAAGCTGTAAATTTGATTTGGATGAATCCTACATAATCTATACAAAGCATGGGAAGTCCATAGAAAAAGAAGAAAATGAAATGCCTTATTTGGTTTCCATCTTGTTACCCTTCTTCAGAGGCTTGGGAAATGGATGATTTACGACCAAAGGCACTTTGTTTTTTAGTCTCAATTAGCTACAACTCAAATGGATCAACTGCTTTTTTCACCCCCGATCGGGAGATAACATCTCTCTCCAGCTCCCAAATGAAATGGGTTCCTGTCCATCTTGGAGCCTTGACATTGTGCTACCCGATGGTTGCCCTCAGGGCTTCACAGGGTGGGCTGTCTAGATCGCTAAGAGACATCAGTTGTAGAAGTTGTAGAAGACAAGCCTTTCCATCCCCAGGAACAAATACCTTCTCTTCTCCTACCGCTGGACTTTATGGCCTTTCACCAGTTACATTAGCCATGCTTGACACTACACGTACTGTAGGTACTTCTACATTCGACCTGACAGCTCCGTGCTGGCCCTGAACACAAGGCAGGCGCAATTACATTGCGCCCTTTAACCCAACAGGGAGTTTCTGAGGTGCCGGTGTCAAGGCATCAAGCAGCATGTGGGAATACACCTGCACGATCTGTACATGTCTAGCTGACGCCATTATGAGCCAGTAACCATGCATCACAGATAAGAGTCTTCACATACCTTCAGGGAGAGCTGAGAACTGAATGTCATGATGGAGGGTTACGGTGAGGTTGGATGAAGACGTAGGCTGGTTCCCTGGTTATAGATGAGCAGCATGGGGTGGGCTTGACGGCTAGCTCATGTTTTATATAACATATATACCATGCACCACTTCTGTCAACCTTGAGAGTTCCTTGGATAATGTAACTCAGCTAAACTTTTGTTGTTGTTTTTTATGAATCTGTAGTCAAAAACACCTCTGTTTATCTGAGAAGAATGTACTTATTTTCTCTACAACCTGTTCATTGTAAATGGTTTTCCTGTGGCTTATTTACAATGTGCTGACCCAATCTGTTTGGTCTGAGCCTCTTTTTGGTAGGATAAATTGCCATGCAGATTATTTTATGAGACTGCTTTTTCAAAAGTGGCCATATGTCACTGCTACTGGTTCAGTTATGAACAACTAATTTAACACATTATTGCTGGGTAAAGACACATGCCACAAAAAGTAAGAAGCAAATTTGACAAGACAATAGTCCTGTAAGAAGGCAAGTGCAGAAGGCTCGTAGGCTGTGTACAGTCTAAACACAACCTTATACGTTTCTATTCAGTAGTGAGCCCTTTAGGGAGTCAAATTAGAGACAAAAGTATTGCAGCTTGTAACTTGTGACTTGTAACTTGTAACAAGTTTATATCTGAAAGTTGCACAGTTACACATCAGATTTGTAGTTACACATCTGTCTAAGTTTACAGGTACGCATCAAATCTACAAGTACAAATCAAACCTCCAAGTACTTTTGTCCCTCTTTTGACCTTATCTTATGCATAGCCAATGGGGATGCTCAGATTAACACATCATTTGACTATCCAATCAAGAATATCGTTTCACTATCCAATCACGAAGCCAGTCGCTGGGAGGCGGACCTCGGTTGCCGCAGGGTTGCCACTACATTTTTAAAACATCGCTTTTTTATGAGGAGTTTGGGCAGTCTTCTAGCTAGCGATCTTCCCAAATTGACAATGAACGATCGGATTCTGTGTTGCTGCTCTTCAAGCACAAAGGAAAAAGGTTGTTTATCTAGCACTAACTCACTCAGTACAACTAGCTTAGCAGACGCCAGCTAGCTACTCGATTTGTCTGATTATTAGCTTGCTTGCAAGTCATTGATGTTGAAATAAATTAATTAGTATATCATATTTTGTTCCTATGGTTAATGTAATGTAACATATTTTTCAGATCAGGAAACAGGAGACAGGACATGCAGTCTAGAGCCTCCATACATATTGTTAGCCAACACCAATGATTTCACTATGGAGTCACGCCAGAAAGTTATGCAAGAAGTGATGTAAATATTAGTTTTATTTCACTTGTTTGGTACACATGTAACACAAGCTATATTGATTATTTGGGGAAAAATATGTAATGACTATTGACTAAAATGTTGCTAGCTAGCTTGCCATTAGTACTAGCTAGCTAGCTAACAGTGTTTACAGGATGACTACAGAGCTTGGTAAGCATAAACCATGTAATTCCTGAACTTGAAATCCACGTATATCATACTTTTTAGTGTTTTTCGAGTGTGCCCATAGCTAGCAACGAGCCAGGGTGCGCGTGCCGACGTTATTGACACAGAACTCTGTACTGCACAAAACGGAAATATTTTAACCTCTACATTACATTACATTACATTACAGTCATTTAGCAGACGCTTTTATCCAAAGCGACTAACAATAATTGCATTTAACGTAGGAAGAGCCAATGTACTACTACTTGCCAGAACTCACAAGTGCATCTTCTTTCTAAAACAAACAAGTGACTAAGAGCATAATCTAGTGCTGAAGCAAAGTGCAAGAATCACAATCTAAAGTACAGTGCAATATAATATAATAAGTGCTTAGGTGGGAGGATTGTTGTAGTACTTCTTGAAGAGATGAGTTTTGAGCCTGCGACGAAAGATGGGCAGCGACTCTGCTGTCCTGACATCAGTGGGCAGCTCATTCCACCACTGCGGGGCCAGGACAGAGAAGAGCCGTGACCGTGTCGATCGACCGCAGGAGCCTCGGAGTGACGGGGCAACCAGTCGCCCTGAGGTAGCAGAGCGTAGTGGTCGGGAGGGGATGTAGGGTTTGACCATGGCCTGGAGGTAGGAGGGGGCTGTTCCTTTCATTGCCCTGTAGGTTAGCGCCAGAGTTTTAAACTGGATGCGAGCCGCTACAGGGAGCCAGTGTAGGGAACGGAGAAGGGAAGTTGTGTGGGAGAACTTGGGGTGGTTGAACACCAGGCGAGCAGCAGCTTTCTGGACAAGTTCCAGAGGTTTAATGGCTGACGCCGGTGCCCCCGCGAGGAGGGAGTTGCAGTAGTCCAGGCGGGAAATGACCAGGGC
Organism: Borostomias antarcticus; assembly: GCF_949987555.1. Classification (NCBI taxonomy): domain Eukaryota; kingdom Metazoa; phylum Chordata; class Actinopteri; order Stomiiformes; family Stomiidae; genus Borostomias; species Borostomias antarcticus. Next base: position 46,035,633 of record NC_140234.1, on the reverse strand, counting down.
CTGGATGAGTACCTGCGCCGTTTCATTAGTGAGGAAAGGGCGAATCCTCCTGATGTTGTAGAGCATGAATCTGCAGGAACGTGTGACGGATGTGACATGTGAGGAAAATGACAGTTGGTCATCCAGGGTCACACCCAGATTCCTCGCAGTCCGAGTCGGGGTCACCACTGTGTCTTCAATGGTGATGGCCAGGTCCCGGTGCGGACAGCCCTTCCCCGGGAGGAACAACAGCTCAGTCTTGTCCAGATTGAGCTTGAGGTGATGTGTCGTCATCCACTCCGAAATGTCAGCCAAGCACCCAGCTATGCGTGTCTCCACTTCTGTATCAGAAGGGGGAAATGACAGAACCAGTTGGGTGTCATCAGCATAGCAGTGATAGGAGAAGCCATGCGAGCGAATGACAGAGCCCAGAGATGTAGTGTAGAGGGAAAACAGGAGAGGACCCAGGACAGACCCTTGTGGAACCCCCGTAGTCAGACTACGCGATTCCGACGTCGACCCTCTCCATGTCACCTGGTAGGAGCGGCCCGTCAGGTAGGATGCAAACAGGGAGTGTGCAGAGCCATCGATGCCTTTCTCCTCGAGGGTGGAGAGGAGGATCTGGTGGTCTACCGTATCAAATGCTGCTGACAGGTCTAGGAGTATCAGGACAGAGGAGAGAGAGTTCGCTCTAGCGGCATGGAGTGACTCTGTTACTGCAAGGAGGGCGGTCTCTGTCGAGTGGCCAGCCTTGAACCCGGATTGGTGGGGATCTAGGAGGTCGTTCTGGTGGAGGTACGAAGACAGTTGGTTAAAGATAGCACGTTCAAGTGTTTTGGATAGAAAGGATAGAAGGGAAACCGGTCTGTAGTTTTTGACATCAGATGGGTCGAGAGATGGTTTCTTTAGGAGGGGGGTGACTCTGGCAGTCTTGAAAGCAGAGGGAAAACATCCTGAAACAAGAGATGCATTGATGAGGTGGGTTAGGAAGGGAAGGAGTTCGGGTGCAACAGACTGAAGGAGAGTCGAGGGAACAGGGTCTAGGGAGCACGTGGTGGGGCGGTTAGATGTTACAAGGTTGAGGGCCTCGTTGGGGGAGAGGGGAGAAAAGTGGGATAAGGTGGGGCGTGGAGAGGAGGGGGGGAGCAGGGAGTGGAGAGAGGGTGGGGATGGGGGGGTGAGTTTCGTGCATGGAGCGTTGACCGGGGGAGGGGGGAAAGAGGATCTGATATCGTTAACTTTCTTGTCAAAGAAGTTGGCGAAATCATCAGGGAGAAGGGAGGAGTTGGGAGTAGGAGGTGGGGGCTGGAGTAGTGAAGAGAAGGTTTCAAAGAGTTTTTTAGGATTGGAAGCAGAGGTTAAGATTTTAGAGCGGAAGAAAGCAGCTTTAGCAGCAGACAGAGAGGAGGAGAATGTGGAAAGAAGAGATTGGAAATTAAGAAGGTCCTCTGGGAGCTTGCCTTTCCTCCATTTGCGCTCAGCTATTCTCAGGCTCCGTCTATCAGTACGCACTGAGTCCGACAGCCATGGGGCAGGTGGAGTTGGGCGTGCAGGCCTGGAGGTGAGGGGACAGAGATTGTCCAGAGAAGAGGAAAGAGTAGAGAGGAGAAGATCAGTGGCAGTATCAGAGGGTAGGAGAGAGAAGGATTCAGGGGCGGGGAGGGCGGAGGTGACAGTAGAGGAAAGGTCAGTAGGGGAGAGCGAGCGGAGATGGCTACGGGCGGTAACCATGTGGGTAGGAGGAGGAGTTACAGGGGAAGAGGGGATGGAGAGGGAGTAGGACATGAAATAGTGGTCAGAGAGATGGAGGGGAGTGACAGAGAGGTTAGGGTATGTCACATGTATCTGACTCTACTAGTCAGATACATGCCAAGGAAGCCAGGAATAGGGCTAAACATGAAATTCAGTGTCCTTATCCTTTAAGCACCTATTATGTTTTTGGTTTGCTACTCTTGTACTTTGGCTTCAGCATTAGATTATGCTCTTAGTTACTTGTTAAGAAAGTAGATGCACTTGTGAGTTCTGGTGAGTAGTAGTACACTGACTTCCTACGTTAAATGCAGTTATTGTAAGTCACTTTGGATAAAAGTGTCTGCTAAATGACTTATGTAATGTCTCCACTGTTAATATAATTGTTATGCATCTGACCCACCATCCTAATCTGAACTCAGACTACTAGTAAACCAAACTACACATGTGGAGGGATTGGGTTTGACAAAATACTTTAGGTTTGGGACAGGTAATGACACATTCTCTGGGGGGAGAAGAAGGAAAGAAAGCCCTACTGCAGCCCACTGAGTTCGAGTCCCAGAACTAGACCTCAGGCCTCCAGGTCCCTAGAGCCCCTAGCCCCAGCTGAGTCAGTCTGAGGTCTGGATGTCAGTACTACTCTCAGGTGGGCAACTGCTATGCTGATTGCCCATACGTGTCTCTCAGGTTAGCTAGTGTTGGCTGCCTGTCTGTTCCTGTTTTGAATTCTGTCCTCATTCTGTCCCCTAAAACTATTGCTATCAAATGGAGAAATACACTACCCAGTACCACAATCCTACAGTGCAATAGTGACATGGTTAAAGTGAGCACCACCAATCAGATGTCACTGTTGGCAACCCCACCCAAAATGGCCAACCCTAGAACTACAACCTGCCAAATTGACTGGCATTCTCTCTGATTGAGCACACCTGCACTCAATCTGCAATCAGGCCAAAAATATGTCAACCCCCAGCCAGTTTGTCATTAATGGGACAGATAGAAAATAACAAATGCATATGAAGCCACATATCATCATAAGTTGATACTTAAAGGTTTTCTCTACAAAAACAACAAATGGTATCTCCCTAGCTCCTTGTATAAGATTATTTGGAATGAGAGAGATGAGAGAGGCTGGTACATCTAATATCAAGTATAACTGCTGTAGAATTTGTGAATGTTGGTTTGTATAAAAATTATGTGAGCGCAGAGCACTTAGCAGATTTGTATGAAGCTTAAAAGCCCCACTTTAAAGATACTCTTTATTTAAATGGCATTAACCTGCTAAGTGTTAGCCCAGTAGCAGCCGCCTGCTCTCTCACAACATGGCATCTCTAACCTTTCTCATTACACTACCAAACAGAGGCAGGGTGTATATGTATGTACAGTAAGAGATACACACCCCTGTCCATCACAGGGCCCAAATCAGCTTAGTGTGGATGATTTTTGACACAACATGAGAAGGATAGATCAGAGGGCAGATGGCAATAGGCTATCAGAGGCATGGCCAATATTCTGACAAGAGAGGAGAGAGGGATGAGACAGAGAGAACCTGACAGGAAAATGGCAAGGATGACATGGCACTTTGTAGAAAGGTGACCCTGGCCGTCCCCATCAACCATGCACTTTCCCAGCACAGCCCTATACAAAGGGATGTATTCTGCCTCCTCCCTCGCTCCTCTCCTGTCAGAGTAGGGTACTGACCATGCCTCTGACAGCCATCCAAGTTTGACACTGATAAACCGGAATACATCCCATGAACCTACAACCAATCGAGGAGAGAACTTATGGAGAAAAAAGTATAGTAAGCAGCAAAAAGGAAGTTATACTACCACAAAAATGAAAGTGCTCTGGGTTTTATACTGTATCTATGTTCAATTCAGGACAAAAATGCTTTCCTTCTCAAGAAACCTTTGAAAATCTAACTCAACAAATGACTTTAAGGGTGTTTTCACACCTATTTTTCGTTCCGATTCAAGGGGAATCGGAACAAAATTGATACAATGTTGCAACTATCCTTAGTTCCAGTTTGTGTTCACACAGTGGAATACCCAATCGAGACAGATCTCAGTTCTGAACTCGCCTCCAACACGCTTTGCTTGCAGACAGCCTTCTGATTGGTCAGAATAGAGGGGCTCGCGGGATGTTTATTTTCAATAGAAGAAGGCTATACATTCGTCATAGGTAGGTTATGGTACTTTCGGGGGTAGGCCTACATACTGTAGCCTACATGCAAAATACAGAGTTGTTGTAACAGGGGCAGGAACCTATGTGCTGTATCAGTAGGAAAATAATATGTGACGGCCGCGGATCTATTTTCGAATGGCAAATAAAACCTACATAAATATAAGTGCGTATTATGCAGTGTGCAGAAATCTAGCCCTTCTCAGTCTCGTTGTCGTATTCCGCTCGCTCATGCCAGACAAGTCCTTTGCTGCTCCATTCACTTTGCCGTCAAAATAAATCGGTGTCGGCCTAGTTAGGAGAGGCGCTCATATTTACAAGTGTCAGATAAACATGAAACTTCACTTACCTAAGCAAAAGGGTCTATATTAACAAATCCTGGGTTTTGACAGGGTCTATTTTAACAAATACTGGGTTCTGGGTGCACCGCCACCACCACAGAAGTAGACTACCTCGGAAAAATAATTTCACTCGGACAGAACGCGTCTAAATAAGTTATTTAATGGTAGCGCCGAGGCTTCAAAACCCAGCATTTGTTAAAATAGACCCTTTTGCTTAGGTAAGTGAAGTTTCATGTTTATCTGACACTTGTAAATATCAGCGCCTCTCCTAACTAGGCCGACACCGATTTATATAAGTGAATGGAGCAGCAAAGGACTATTGTCTGGCATGAGCGAGCGGAATGCGACAACGGGACTGAGAAGGGCTAGCAGAAATCTAGGCGTTCTGCTCGGCCAGTGTTGTACGACGACGACATTCTGCTCGGCCAGTGTTGTGGTTGCGACAGTAGTGAGTCCTCATGTAGGCTACGGCAATATTTGCGATAGCGTAGGAGTTGGTTTCCGGCTAGCTTTCGTTTTGAGGGCCAGATGCTTTCAGACCACAACTGAATCGTAAGGGAGAACGCTTGAATCGAGACAAGACCACGGTTTCTATGTTCACACATGCCAAAATGAATTGTAATAAGAGGGAAACACGATCAATTTCGGAATAAAACCCCTGGTGTGAAAGCCCCCTAAGTCAAAGTGGTCACAAACATAGATCAAGCATGACTTTGTTTGAGAGAGAGTGAGAGACTGTGTTTGAGGAGTCTTGGCCCTTGCATTGCCATCTGGCTGGAGATCTCTTCATCCTGTTACCAGGGTGACAGTCCCTGGGTTTTTGTGATGAGTGGCACATATAAGGGTTGAGAAACAACAAACTCATTTTTATTTTAAATTTTAAATTGTTGTTTCTCAACCCTTATATGTGCCACTCATCACAAAAACTCAGGGACTGTCACCCTGGTAACAGGATTAAGAGATCTCCAGCCAGATGGCAATGCAAGGGCCAAGACTCCTCAAACACAGTCTCTCACTCTCTCTCAAACAAAGTCATGCTTGATCTACTGTCTACAGTCACCGGCTATGCACTTTGACTCTAATGCCCATGACAAGTAGCATGCCTCAGACACACACTGCACACACATAGACACACAACCCGCACACACACACACAAACAGGCAGGGGAGCACACACACAGGCAGGGAGCCTCCCGGATTAGGAATGATGTGAAATGTCTCAAGGTTGTTAGTTCACAAAGCCTCACTCCCTCTGTGATGTAAATATTGCAGTGGTGTTCCTTCTCTCTCTAGTCTCTCTGTCTGACAGCCAGTTGAAATAGCAGCCTACATAATCTCACTTTATTCTCTCTCTTTACCCAGGCTGGGCCCTGATGGTTGCTAGTCACACAAAAACAGCAGTGGAGGTCAACTGCCTTGACCCAAAGCACTTGATTTGTAGCTATATAATATAGGCTGGACAGAGTGAGGTTGGATGGTGTGCCTTCTTTTTGTGGTAACACTTTCTATCTGCCTATACCACAATAATTCAATTATGTTACTTAAAGCACACAATGACCACTTAAAGTAACTTATAATCACATTATAATGCATTATAACAGTGATTATAATGCGTTATAAAATTATTATAATGTATTACAATTATAAAAAATATTTATAATACACTATGATCTTTGCAGAAAGGGTATTATGATATCAAGTATTATGATACTTGATCTTATATAAGTCCTTACAAAATGCTCTATAATGTGTTAAAGACATGGGCGTTATATTTAGTGCTACCAGAAAGACAGTACACAATACAATATGACCGTCTGCTGGAGAATATAACAAGAGAGCTTTCAGCTGTGTCCTCTGTGTCCTCACAGCATGTAGCTGTCAGTACTTTCCAAAGACATGATTTGAATGATAACAACATGGTCATCCCATCATAAGCACAGACAGCTGCGGTGCTGCATCTGTGCTGTTTTGCTGCCTAGCTGTAAATGTTTTTATTTTTTATTTTATCTCATCCATGTTGATTAAACACTCCAGCATTGGCCATCATAATGTACAGAAAAATGCACTCACCTTCTCCTCAACATTCATCAAACACCTTCTCCACTATATATCCAAACCCAGCAAATAAAATATGAACTGTGCGCTCTGAAATCCATACCCATTATCGTAGCATGCATGCTTTTAATTTGCCATTCTGGCTTGGCTGGAACTTTATTGATTTTCAAACCTCTTTCTCCCCCTCTCTGCAGAGTAAAAGCTTGTTTCCCTCCATATCTGTATTCACTGTGTTAGCAACTAGCATCCGTTCCATCTGATGAAGCCTGAGGCAATAGTGTGTCTAACAGGGCAGCGGTTATATGGCCAACTAGCCATGATATTGGCTATCACTTTAATTTTCCTGTTTCATTTTCACCTTATACCTTTCCATCAGCACCTTGGTGTGAATTCTGTACTGATGGGGTACTTGTGACTACCGCATATGGATACTTTGGAGGTAGTTCCATTAACAAGGGGTTTTGCTCAGGTCGTGAGAAATGTCAAGATACACTGGTTGCTTCTATGTTCTTTATGGCTATTTTATCAGTAAAATACAGATTTTGAGTTGGATTAGAGAGTTGGGTTAGAGTTCCAGGCACAGTGCATGAACCACAATCCAAATAAAAGTTTCAGTTTCTGTTAAATTTATGAGGGAGTCGTGCTTGCTAATTTCTGTTTGATTTGTCCGAAGTGTAACAAAATTAAATTCTATACTATATAGTAAATTCTAACTATTATTCTGTCAGGTGCCGCTATAAAAACCATGGCACTGAAACTAGAACTGAATTCAGTTCAACTGACCTTCAATTGAATTTAGCCATGCATGGAAATGTATTTCTCTCACAGGGAGGATAATCTCATTTTACTAGTGATTGAAGTTCTATAGAAAATTGAATATTCATAGTTCATGATTGTCCCCTGATTGTGGGGGTGAAGCAAAAAAATACTTTAATTGCCAACTGTTGTGACAGTCCCTTCCAATGACGCTGGTTCTGACTCATTGGGTTTCTACTCAGTGGCTTAACTGAGTGAGTTAGCCTTCTAGAAGAAGTAAGTGGTAAACAGCCACTGTCATAGAAATTATAGTTTCATCACCTCCTTTTTTAATTCACCACCTCCCTCAACCTTTCACATAGCTGTGCTAACCTAATTCATGACAGGATGACGTCCAGGAGGTAAACACACCTAGACGTTCCTTTGTCCCTTTTGTCCCTTCAAGAAATTACCGCCTTTTCTCATGTCACGTGTCTGTATTCTCGACCACTGTTGATGACACCTGCCATTTAATATGACGTACAATGGGTTAGCCAATCACATCCTGGAAGCGCCATACCTGTGTTTTGCTTGAATATAAGGCATCGCAAGACCAGGAGGCGGCACTTCTTTGGATAAACCACTCATGTGCGTTGTCCGGAAGTCCTTGCGCTCAAATGTTTTCTCAATAAACCAGACTTAACCTGTTTGAGCGAATCCTTTTTGACTAGATCAGTTAAATCCATTACACCACTGCTCTTGTGGGTTAACGCAGGAAGTAGCCTCAAGAAAGAAGTAAGCATCTTCCTGTAAAGCATCTCCCCCCTTCCCTTTTAACTCACATGCCTTATGATCAAACGCATGCTGAGAATGAAGGCCAGTTTAAGCAATTGAAGAAAAAATTAAATGTGTTTTGGTCTTTGAGACTGCCACAGGATATTCAACACCGTCTCCTGCTCTAATGTCATCTGTGCTGTTTGCTGGCTAGCTGTGCATGTGTGTCCTCTACATCCAGGCTCTGTTCCCTGTCCTCCCCCTCTCTCATTCCTTTATGACAGATGACTCACCCTCTGTGTCCGTTAGTGCAAAAGAAAAAGCCTGAGTGATACAATCATAAAGCCAATTAAATGGTTCCTCCACAAATGCCCTTCCAAATCTTTACCATGCTCTCTGCCTATTCTAGTTTATCAGAGAAGCAGGTTTATTGCTGATTCAAGATTCCAGGTAATGTTTTCGGTGGCGTGCATGTGTGTGTTTATTAGCACGATTAGGCAAAAACTACTGGACCAATTTTGAAACTGGTGGAAGGGTGTAGCATAGTCCAACTTAGAACCCATTACATTTTTAAGAAGATCTGAAGTATGAGTAGAGTCCACGGGCCACCCAAACACCACTGGCCTTCACCTCCATTCATTTTTTGAGCCAAGATTACACAGAAACTACCTGACCCATTTCCATGAAACTTGGTGGAGGCATGTAGCATGGGTCACATTACAACCCCTTAAATTTTGGAGCGGATCCAAATCACAGGTCGGGTCCACGGGCCGCCCAAACACAGCCAGACTGGCCATTCACTTCCATTCATATTTGGACTATGAGTACGCAAAAACTATCAAAACTATTTTTATGAAACTCGATGGGCGGGTGTATCATGGGCCACCTTAGAACCCATAACATTTTGGAGCAGATCCGAATTACGGGCCGGGTCCACAAATGAAAACAAAATTTAGAATGAAGCCAGCTCCCTATGTGGGGGTGCTAGAGACACACTGTTTGGATGGGGTGTGCGGGGGGAGAGCCCAGAGTGCACCACATTGCCCCCGCTGGCTGTGACCTAAGCCATCCATTCACCTCCAGTCATTTTTCGGACAAGGATTACACAAAGTGAAAACAAAACTTAGAACAAAGCCAGCTACTTGTGTGAGGGTGCTAGACACATGGGGTGAGTCCACGAGCCACCCAAACACGGCCCAGATGGCCATTCAGCTCCAGTGAGTTTTTGGACTAGGATTACGCAAAAACTACCAGACTGCTTTTCATGAAACTCATCTTTGTCTCCAGTTATCCCGGTCCTCCATACACCTGGCGATTTCATCGGTGGTCTCCACTTCTGCATCCATCTTAAGTATGTCCATGAATGTTTTGGTAGGACGCCCTCGTGACTTAAATCTGTGCCATAGAGATTGCTCCTATAACACCAGCTTGCTGGCCGGAAGCTCACGGTGTCTGTAGCAGTGCCCAGCCAGCCTGATTATCCTTGCTGCTATCTTCCCACTCGCCCTTGGCCTCTCTACGTATAGATCTTCAATACTGAGGTGCGCGTTATGACTTATGTCCAGTGCTGCACGTAGCATTCTAGTGTAGCATCTGTCCAGCGACCTCTGCAGGGAGTGGCTCAGGGTCCAGCACTCTACGGCCTCCACAGTGACGTCGAAGAAGTGGAGCTTGGTTCCACGGGGGAGGTTGGATTTCCACATGTTGCTCATGCCATTTAGAGCTCTCCACGAGCGACAACAGCGGGATACCTTCTCGACCTCCTGGGTGTTATAGTGAAGCCGAGATCCTCCTCCCTTCCCTGGATTGCCTGCCTCAGTGCGTAGTTCAGGCCCTGTACTACAAAACCGGATTACAGGGTTAGCGCGAGAACTTCAGATTCAAGCCTGGTTTATCCGTATCACAAAGTTTGATCACTTTTTACTGTGTTATATGGTTACTTATGCTGCCGAGCTAACCTGCTCCGGGGCAGGTTAAGTTCTAGATTATGGATCAAAACATATGAAGTGTTGCCTGCTGACAGATCAATTCACTTGGAAATGGCATATGGATGTTAAGATCCCATATGGAACTTCAGTGTGCCAATTAAAAAATGATCTTAGTGCGCAAATAGTGAGAGGTTCTTTTATGAAAACTTTGTACACACCGAAAAAACCCTCTTTGACTTTCCCTGATATCATATGAAAGATTGCATAATAACTTGCTTGAGCCATATTTTGCCAGAACTTGTGCGTTTACAGTCACACAGACTGTAGGCTATGCACTGGCTTGCGTTTTATTAGCCTACCTGCAGTTTAATATAGGCTGTGGGTGATACGGAGAACCAAGTAAAACCCTCCTTTTTTATTAAATTTTCAAGTCTTTATTGTTGATTTATTAGACTTGCCTCCCGTTCCTAGGAACAACGAGAAGTAGGCTACATTTTATACATTTTAGTTGAATTGTTAGAGCACCAATGCCTGGCAATCAATGATGTTTTAAGCCTACTGAAATATTTTTTTTTCTGTAGGCTTATAGCTGTATACTGTACTTCTCCACCTCAAGCTTCACTTTTTCCATCTTAATATGTTCTCAATATGTTCTTAATCTCTAGTTAGTGTGGTTGCCCCAAGGGCAACACACTCTAGTACTTGGTTCGACTTTATTTGGATCTAGAGCAACCCCAAAGGTTTGCCACGCTACTCCTCCCACAGTTCTAACGGCACACACACGTCATATGTCAAATCGACCGGTTTCATCGGGAATCGTGTGCTTCCTCATTGCTAAGCAATATCTTTGATAGTTTAATTTATATTAATTTATCAGTGAATTAAAATTCCCCATTGACTTGATGGGGATGAATAGGGAAAATCTCCAGTTATGTTTTTAGAGTGGTGGCAGCTGTTGCTTTGGAAATATTCACACATTTTGTAAACTGCTGGCACTTCTACAGTTTTAACAGCTCATAGACATATTATACATCAAAACATTCACACAACTGTGCTGATTCGTACAATGTAATTATCTAAGCTGTGTGACTTATAGTTTTCATATACCCTTTGCTTGGCTGTGCTAACGGTTGTTATCTAAATAATCTATCTAAACTAGTAGAAACAGACGCTATTTGTATACAATGTTCACATAATTGGCTTCAATGGTGGTAATTATCTGCATGAAAAGCTATGAAAACGTAACAATATTTACTTTAAAACTGTCTAAAACGCTTTTCAAAATCCTAGCAATGGCGGCTGCCGGTGTCCACACAAAACAGCTGAGATGGTGACGTCAACAAGGACGCTGCTGTTCCAATTGCTGAATGGCTGAACTTGCGTCCTCCCGTCCTCGGGAGTTCAAACTTCCAAAGTCCGGACTAGCAAGGACACAAGTCCGAACTTGTGCGAACTTGGTATTGGAAAAGGGCCACGGTCTTCGCCGGTGGGCTCACATGCACACACTCAAGACACACACACACCATACACACACCCAACACTAAGTAATAATGACAGAATGAGCAACCACACTTGCAATTTCCCCAAATTGCACATTTCTAGTTCTTAACTCCTCTTGTATAGAGACATCACATTTCCTACTCCAACCTGAAACTATTAAAAAGTATAGTCTACATTTGCATTATTTAAGCGTCCCTTGAAAAGCTCACGGGGTTGCAGCTGGAAGAATAAAATATATAGGCTACAATTGCTTTACATGCCATAAGAATACACATAGCCCAATCATCTAGCCTACTCGTATTCATGAGGATATTGATAAAACATAGGCAGTCGGCAAAATTTGAGAATCGATCGCTTTGTGGTGCTTATTCCTCATCTATGTTCTGATAATTGTAGGCTATAGCAACATAAGAGTGATAGCTTTGACAGCAACCCAAATGAGCTAATCCCATAGTTGCTAGCTAGCCATGAGCAAACTAATGGATACTGCATTTGCTGTGCAACGTATTCCATTGTCCAGTTGTCAAATCTATTTGCCATCAAACTGTTTGAGAGCCAGCCATGGATGTAATAATAGAGCCAGCACACCTCATGCTGTGTTCACACCGGGCGCAAATTTTTCCTGTGGCGCGGCGAGTTTACATAGAAAGTTAATACAATTTGCGCGAACTGGGCGGCAGGCGGCACGGGCGGCGCGAATCGCAGAACTCGGCGGCGCGGCGGCTAGGATTCGCCGCGCGGCGACATTCGCAAAAGTTCAATTTTTTGAACTTTCTGCGGCGGATTTGCGCGGCGACCCATTGATCCCGCGGCGAGATTGGGCGAACTGGGCAGCGCAAATTTTCTCGCCGCGCCCAGTGTGAACACAGTATCAGAGTCCCCTAATCAAAAACATTTTTCATATATTACCTAACCTCTCCAGCATCTCACCAATATCAAGTATTTTCTCTCTTTAGAGAAGAGTACAATCCATTACAACTATTGCTTACAATGTTTTATTGTTGTTTTGTAATATTTTATCATGAATATGATAAATAAATGCTGCATGTAGTTAAAGAAAGTGTTATTCAGTTTTTCATATGCTAAAATTGACTGTAAATCCACATTTTAAAGATGATATTTCAAATAATAACTGACTGAGGGAAAGTGCCCATGGGTGGTTCGCCTCTCTTCCTCCTCAGTGTTTTGAGTCACCAGCCGCCACTGATGCAACTAAATATGCAAACATGGTGGATACTTTCCTATCTAATTTCAAAAATGATCCGGCAAAAAAGATGAAAAGCTAGATTTTTATTTTATTTTATCACTGAGCTTTTAAAACTCATCAGCAGGGAAGCTCAGATACTGTTTTCAAATCTACTTATTTGTATAAAGAAGAGGAAGTTTCCCCGTTCAGCTCCTGTTCTCCCTGCTTACAGAGTCTCAAGCTCGGAAAGGCTTGGCGTCCAACCTTTATGATCCTCTTAAAGTTATCCTGCTGAAACATGGAGGCTTTAAATTGGTTAAGCAGAGTGCCGGCACATCAGTCTGACTCCCATTAACCAGCGGACCACAGAACAGCCATGCCAGTTCTAAATTGGGCCGGTGGACAGCCTTCGACGGCTCTAATTCAGTTTGTCACACACCACTTTGGAAGGTGCAGAAATGCCTCTTCGTCTCCTCACCTCTCTGTTTATGGCCAGTGTTTCTGCCGAATCTGGGGCAGTGAGCCATTCGCCTTGTTGGTAACAAAGCAGAAATGCTTTTATAACAGTAGATGCCCCGCACAATGTCAGTACTCATAACATTTAAACAAACATTGACCCTGGCCACAGTAGTGGGTGCAGCAAAATGTGATGGACACTGGGCTTAGCTAAAGGCCGTACTTGTAGATATTTGTAGATTGCTTTTTTGGGGCGTTGAATATGAGCATGTCAATGCATCCAGCTCACACCACTGCATTTATCCCTCTGGCATGTTTTCTCTCTGATGGAATCGATTGGGGCTCTGTTTATCTCATTAGTCTGTTGCATGTAATCAATCACACAAGGGCATTTGATGCAACACTCCTATCCAACTTTCCAAGCTAAACAGCATCATCATTGTCCACAGTGTTAGCCTAGCCTATGGTTAGCATCGACAATGGCAGTTGCATTTAGCCGCTCTGCGAGCCACGCGTCTTGGCATTTATTCAAGTGGCCAGGCTCAGATAATATTAAGTGTGTTTGTTCTGGCAGGTAACACACACACGGTCACGGCTGACTAGTAACCTCACCTTCATAACGAAGGATCTAGAAATCACCTCACTTCTCCTCTCAGGAGAGAAATTACAGCCAGCTGCTCCTCACTCTGTAAACATAATTTGCTCTACTGATGGGCCTTAATGTGCCCCCCCCCTCATTCATTAAAACTGGGAGAGCCTTAGCTAAACCTTTCCCCCCCTATTCTGGCAACCGGCAGTCAGCTTGTGTGGCAAAGTTGTACTACAGTTGCGGCGAACAAATTGAAAGCGAATAGAGACATCACTGAGGCGGCGGAATTTACTACTAGTGAAAAATCAATTCAGCAAGTAGAAACTTGTCCAGGGTGCAAATTGCATGTGATTCCCATGTTCGCTGTAGGCCAGGGAAGGCTAACTAGCCTATAACTGGATGGTGAAGAGGTCAAACATTGGTAAGTGATAGTCAGCTGTTATGGAGGTCACATGTGGTCAGTTATTCTGCTTTATTTAATTTGTTTCCCCACATCCCCTGTGAAAATGAGTTACTGTCCCTGCTCGACCTAATTGAGCTAACCGCAAATGTTGTGTGCTCCTGGTAAATGTACTTTCAGGTGTCACACACATTCCAGAATTGCCTTGACGATAGCACCTGTGGTTTTGCGTAGTCATAACCGTGTACCTCATCTCCGCAAGAGGTTTGTAGGTAGTCATTTGTAATGTGAATTCCAGCCAAAACAGCTTGTTTTCTTTGCTGTTGAATAAGAAGGTAACATTCACTAAACAGCAGTTCCATTCTGTTAGTGGGTACAAAATTACTAATCGTTTTGAATCAAGTTCCCCTAGTTTCATTATGCTTTAGGCAGGGGAGACACGTTTGAGAAGAGAGACCAAGCAAAATATCATAGTCAGTGACTATCCTGGAAAAATCTCAAAGCGATTTTGCCCAACAATGGTTTCAAATGAGGTAAGAAACCTGTGCAGCGTAGTCAGTATAAAGAGATCCTTTTCCAGTAGGGTGAAAGTCCCCCTAAAGTATGTATATTTCTACAAATCAGCCCATAATGGGTTTAGTGTGAACACTGATGCCCAAATGATGAGTATGAAATGCAGGGCCCCCTTAATGAATGCACCATTCATCGCTAACCTTCTGGCCCAATTCCTCCAATACATTCACATGGCGCTAAAAACAGTAATGAGTGCTTTCACATCTGCAGTCAAACAGCATGGAGAACCTACAGACCTAGGGGATATGGTAGGGTACTAGTGAGCAATGACAATTAATGAGAAACTTTAATTAGAGTTAGCGGTTAGGGTTAACATGGGTGGGGGGGGTTGATAATGGAAACCTCAATATGAATCTATACCCTTCTTTTACATTCCAACTCCAAGTTCATATACCCTATTCATTTGCTCACATCATATTATTATGATTATTTATTATTATTATTATTACTAAAATTTACCATTGCCAGTACATACAGTGATATTTGCAGAGTAAGTGATTTTGCAGAGTAAGTGATTCATTTTAACAGTATGAGCTGAGCTGAGAGTACATCCCTCCATCTCACATAATTGTATCTACAATCGAGTTTTACTTATGATAATTCTCTCACATTCTTTAAGTGGAGGAGCTTAGTGATTTAATTTGAGGGCCGTTCAGGTTTGCAACATTTCTCTTTTATAACTTTTCATTAAAGCCATGAGTGAAAGGCACTAAATGCACAATGGATGCCAACGAGTCATACCATTCTTTGTTAATTTTGATTACATTAAATCAATGTTGAAAATGAGCTGGATTTCCCACAGACCAGACAGACTCAGTCAAGTGGATGTCTTAACCCTAACATATATGCTGAAGATAGGTGTAGCAAAACTGGAATGATAGGGCTGGTTTGAATTTGACAATTTAATGCCACATCAGCCCCAATGCCCTTCATATGTGAGTGAAGAGGGCCTGAGCTCTTAGCCCTCATTGGTGTGTGCCAGCATTCATCTGAGACACTTGGCATCCACATTAATTGGGGCCTGTTGAAATGTTCACAACAACAGCCCTCCCTCTATCAGTCCTGGCATCCCTCGCTACTCACTGACACGCACATGACGCTGTTTGACAGGGCTCAACGGGCAGCAAGCCCCTCTTTCTGAATAACATTTTTGACTCACAAATTGAAGCCAGCCCACTTCCGGCTTTAGGCCTGGGCCATGGCAAACACACACCAGTATTTGCCATATCTCTCCTATGATGTTTTTAGCCTCTCTTACTCTGAAAATGTAATTCAATGTAATTTATTGCTTTATAAATGTTCTTAGCCGGTAGACAAACATACTCCTGGAGCTTGCTCGATCGCCTTGTTGAGAGGGGTCAGGGAAGAATTTTTACAGCTCACTTATCTGGCCCCCGGGTGATACTGTTTTTTTGCTTCCCTCTGGAATATGTAGAGGTGGGTCGTATGCCCACCTCCCTTGTTCTCTGTAAAGCGCATTGTGTTGCCTCTGGGTATGAAATGCGCTATACAAATACATCTTTGATTGATTGATTGATTGAAGCATTATGAATCCTCCTTGCAGTGTCTAAATGTGAGACAGTTAGACAGATTGCCCAATGTCAGAGCACATGACAACAGTTTAGAGTTGATAAAGGTTTGGATTTGACAAGATAAACCGTCTGTAATGGGGATATGAACCATGTTCCCTGCTATTCTGAATGTTGGCTTCAGGAACCTTGCAATGCAACTACCAGACAACACAAAAAGAATTAGTCAATATATATTGAAGCATATAATCACTCTCTGCAGTAAATGGCTGTTTATCTGTGCCAGTCAGCACAGCTAAATATGCTCGATATTAACCCTAAGTAACTCCAGTGACGAAGTCAGTCGGCAGTCTCTGCGCCAATCCTATTTCATACTGTAATGTGGATGATTGCTCTGCACTTCAAAATGAGTTTGCATTCAGTGCCACTGGATAAAACGGTCATGGTCTTAATAATGTGTTTGTGGTGGGGTGGAGGGGGGGATTAGTAAATCTGATTGGTCTCAGATCTAAAGCCCCTGACACACCAAGCTGATAATCGGCCGTCGTGAACGTCCGTGAGCGTTGTGAGTGTCGGTGGTTCGAGTTGGTGTGGTGTGTCATGCACTGTTGGCTACGTCGGAGAATTTTCGAGCCTGTGTAAGAGGCTAAACACTGAAGAAGGCAGAGCCGAAACGCGTCTGTCAGGTCTGTCCACCATCATGAATTAAAAGAGCATAAACATAGTTTTGAGTGCGGACCCTTCTTTATTATTGATCAAAGTTTTTGTATATTGGTCCTGCACCGGTTCTGAGCGCTGTGGCCCCGATTATTTTCGAGCATGTGTAATCGGCATAGGAGTGAGTGGGCATGTTAGGACAAAAGTCACGGAAGTGACGAAAGCAAAGAAACTCAGGGCAGTGATATTAAAGATGGCTCCCTTACGGTGACAAAAAAAACATGGGAAAAAGCTCAATATCTTCGCAAGTAATCAACTGCATTTCGGTATAGCCTACTACTATATTTTGTTGTCCCAGTAGGCTACTGTATGCTACGGTGCAATGTATAATGTAATGTAATCTAGAACGTTGTGGAAACAACCATTTTTGAGTGACAGTACAGTTGATTCCTTGTCCCATATATGAAGTTGAAGTATGTAGAAGGGGAAAGAAACATCAGTAATTTTTTTGCACTTCTCCGATCAGGCTATCAGTGCATTATTCATCATCTAAATGTGACTAGAAGAAAATTAGTTAGCGCCTTGGTTTCTTTCTTAACACAGGAGAGCCTTGAGTAACAATCAAATTCATTTTACAATATAAAGGGGACATTGCAAATACCTTCAGTTACAATCAGGGCTGTAGTGGTAAATACAGAGGTGAACTCTTTTGAGTGCAGTTTACCCATCTTCCCTCATTCATTAACAGTTGATCAGAAAATAGCTGAGTAAACTCTCAGCCTCATTTTAAAGAGGCGGGTAAACCGAGTTTACTTGGGTTTATCCTCCACTACACCCCTGGTTACAATAAACGTAAGGAAGGAAGACAAAGACGTGATTCAAAATCAAAAGGTTTCAATTTATTAAAATGTTGCTGGAAGGAGCTGCAGAGGGAAGTCAATGGTTATCGACTGAGGGAACTAAGTTAATGGGGTAAAGACAATCAGTCAATTACTTTTGTTACAACTGATGATTTGACAAGTAGAAAGAGGTATAAAAATGGGAGTTGACCACACACGGCAGATAAACTATATATTCTAAACTACTGGGCTAATCCCCCAGCCGGAATGGCGCCTACACCGATAACTAAAACCTAGGGGGACCAGTTGTTTTTTCAGAAAAAACATTAAAACAGGAGAGTAAGGTAAACTTCAGTTTAGTCATCGTTCATAAGCACTTCATTATTCCTCCGCCACACATGAGCTGGTGCGGCGTTCAATGTGGGTAGCGCATGAACAAAAGAAAACAAAATCAAAACACTACACTAAAAGATTACATTTCCTACATTTTGTCCCACTGAAAAGGCACCACATCACTATCAGAGACAAAGTAACAGTGTAGTTCATCCCTCTGCATTTTTCCTTGTGTTGTAGATTCGGTTTTGCATGGCAGGGAGGCCTATCGCAGGTCAGGGTCTTGTCTCCATCTTCTTGGGACACTTCCTGATGGGGGCGGATGCTGATGTGTTTCCCATCCAGAGCACCTAGGCACCTAGTTTGGGAAGTTCCACTGAGCCTGGAATCCACCTGCTACTTGCTGCCACTCTTCCACTGTGTCCGGGCACTGGAAAATGACAATACAATGTTTCATGTTATTTATTTGGACCCTGAGTGGTGAAATGTGAAGGTGAAATTAATACATTGTATAACCCATGAAATGTACAGGCCACTGATTGTCCAGGTGGATGCTACACCTCCATTCACATGTATCCTATGCGACCTGGTGTGATTGCACCCAATTGTCGTCCATAATATGCCAAGGAGTGCTATCTTAGCATAAAGATTGCCCATCAGCATCTAATTTTAGCATAGAAATGGCCCATCACCATAGCCAGTATTGTGAAGGAATGGACTTGTAGCTGTCCATTGTTGTTCAAATTCCTACAAACTGCACTATAAACATCATAGTATCTAAAACAGGTATATATCACATACCTTCATGTATTTCTATTTTAAAACCTGGTAGATTGCTGCACAGGTTTCGGGAACGAGTTTCCAAATTGTTGACACACACTGAACTGGTAAGGCCCTTAAAGCTTTCCCCTGTAAATATTAAAATTGCACCAGTATAAGCACTTCATTCAAAATCCTTGTGCTTATGAGACCATAAAAACATAATACACAAACTGAAAATGCTGTAACATTAATGTAACTAAACTTTTAGCTTACCTGTTTCCAAGTGCAGTAATCAGACGTCCGCCTACGGACGTGGTAGTTCGTGCTTTTGCCTCTGAATGAGTGACTTGTTCCTTCAACTTGTGGAGCTGATCAGGAAAGAGCCAAGCAAATTTTTTACATTGGATATTTCATTTATCTCTAGCTCTTGACACAAGTTCGGGAAAGTTTATTGACTGTCGCTGTAGGTTTCTCCTTAAAGGTGGGATAGGTAGTTTGCTTTTGGCTTTATTTGGTAAAATTGGCATAATATCCTTTCAGCTATCAGTAACAGAGGTGCTCTGAGAATAAACTTGGATCTCCGTGTTTACCACTGCCTATGTATTTTGGATTCAAAGAATGCACCGCGCCCAAATGTATTGACCAATCAGGGTCTCAATCTCGCCACACCTACTAGTCATGTTTGGAGGGAGGGACTACATCATGATTGACAGGAGGGATGGGCGGGTTCTTTTGAAAAAGATGACCAATCGGAGGCCTTGTTGACGTCAAGCTACCTACCCCACCTTTAATCTGCGCCTCTTCATCTGTTCTACAACACAAGGAGCCAGGGCTGATAACGATAGTGCTAATTTCAATTTATCAGACCTCTTCAATTTACACAATTTAGTAGACATTCTCAGAGATTACCGTCTATGCTGAGCGAGAGTACTGTATTTGTAGCTAAACAAACACTGTGTTGTTTAAGTTTTAGACATCCGATTTCCTCTTGATAATACAGTACTACAGCCTGGCGGTGTGGAATTATTTCATTTCACGCAAGCGCAGAAACGTACACTCTCGTCAGCTGATGGCTGTTGTCCGCTTGGTGTTTTCAAGTGAAACTTTTCGGCCCTGAAACAGGACACGGGAGGCGACGCAAGGACACAGCACAGCAGTTGTCCTCGTCGACGCTAGTTCTTTGATGTCAGGTTGGTGTGTCTGTGCCTTAAACGCGTTCAGTCAATGGGGTGCCGTCACTCACAACCCTCGCATAGCGGCTGTCGTCTCCTCACCTCACTGGCAGAAGATTCATGCAGATGGAAGTGAGAATGCTGTGGCTTCTGTAAATGTACTGTACATCTGTTACCGTGGAAGGTTTTTTTTTTTTGGGGGGGGGGGGGGGGGGGGGGGGGGTACGACAGGCTATGAAGAGCATTAGAGAACCAGTGAGTATAGGCCTAATGTGTTTCTAACTGGAAAGCTGTATTGTCTTGTTAAGGTCAGAGGCTTGGTCTCTTATCCCATCCATACAGTACAGTAGGTGATCTTTTTCCACTCTCTTTGAAGATGGAGCCTTAGTTTGCGCTAAAGCCTAGGGATTTGTAGTGAGTCCCTAGGCTTTTGTTTGGAGTGCGATTGAGTAATGCATTCGCTACCATGGCTTATTGAATGCAGCATTTGCCATTGATAATTCTTAATCTGTCTGTAATAAGAGCAAAGATCCTTTAAAAAATAACATGGTATATGTCAGTGGTCTGCAAGCCCCTACAAAGACGATGTGCTCTTAGTACAAAACCACTTTAGACCATCAAAGTAAATCTTCTTGTGTTTACAGGGTATTTGAACTGGCAGAGCGGATGGCCAGGGAAATAAGCTTCTCCGATCATATTGACCTCATCAAGACCTTGGACATTGACGGCTGTGGTCTATCCCTATCACTGAGCGAGGGCATCATATCAGCTTCCCTCCACATCAACTTGCTGTTAGCCAGTGGATTCTAGTTCTGCTCTGTAACCCCTCTCTGTCTCCCACAGAAACAGTAACACTTCACAGGAGACACAGGCTGTGCATTCACTCCTCAACAATGTTTTGGTCCGAAAAAAGAAAAGCCAGGGGCATCGTAAATACTGTTCCTTTTTTGTGTGTGTTATGTTTCTTAGGAGTAACACTAGGGGCAAAGCAAATAGAACACTTGGGTAAAATACTGCCTAAGGTAGAGGAAAGAACACAACAACGTCCCAATGCCATCCTGATCCATGGCTGTGTGAGGTAGAATGCAGTGTGATAGTCACATTGGTGCAGTGGGGGAGGAGCCAGGGGAAGGGTCAGGGGCTTCGCTTAGAGTTTCTACCCACATGTTCCTGCAGTGCAAGTGCAGCAGCGGTGTGTTGTGTCTGGATGTCTAGGCTGGTCTACTGTGTTTTATGATGCATTGTGTGTGCGCGCGCATGTGTGTTTGTGTGTATGTGCATAATGTGTCTGCATCCATTGTTAAAGTCGCACCGAAATGGATATTAGGAATCATCTAGCTTCTGTAGACGTATTTCCACCTGAAACAGGCTGCAAGGGCGGGACATTCGTTTAGACGAATTCCATTGGAACGTAGTCAAGCAGGCGGGATATTCAACTCTTGAGGCGGGACATAACGTTTAGAGGAATTATTTCGTTTTGATTGACAGGGTGGATGTAGTGATATTATTGTCCTAAAATCTAAGGTACCTGGTGTCGTAATGACACGTGACCTACTGTTTTCCAGGAAGTAAGAAATTATATACTTTGATATAAGATTACAGTAAAAGTAGAATTTTGTAACATTTTGGGCATACATCGTTGAATAGGTGAACACTATGACCAAGTATGTGACCCAAAATGGGACAGAATGCATTTGCCATTTCGGTGCAACTTTAAGAGCGCCACCACTCCTGATCTTGGACAGACCTGATAGATGTGAACATGAGTGATACTACACTGCCAGCTGTCTCTAATACCCCATCTTCCTCTCATAAGACAACCTCATAGCCTCGAGGGATGATCCCAAGTGCAAATACAAAATCAGCATAATGAGATTATGCAAAAAAAGAAAAAAGAAGAAAAGAAAGGCTGCCAAAAACCATCAAGGAAAACGTGAGGCTTGTATGAATGGATCAGTCTTAGCGGTCAGAGTGGTAAACAAGACGCCGGCATGAGTGGCCAATCACACTTGAGACAGCAGTGTGAATGATGCCATTGGGAGTCCCTGCACTGTGGGGTAATATCTGGCACCCTAGTTGAATATGCCTTGGCCTACTTAGTGAATTGGAACGGCATGGAAAAAGGGGATTAAGGGATTTTGTGTGTGTGTGTGTGGTGGGGGTGCCCCTGTCAGGGTGAGCGATGGAGGACGTCCACAGTATTGTATATTGCACTGTATCTGCAGGGAACCACAGCACATGGTTGTTGTCTTTGTGGGCAGCCAAACACAAGTGGAGAGCTCTGTGGAGTGTTAGCCATGAAGCTACTGTAGGCTACACTGCTGGGCCCAACAGCTAATTTCTAGCATTCATAGATCATAGTACTACTGGTGCATACTGCACAGTGCCCATGGGCCCGTAGTGGTTTGATCTGGTAATTGCATGTTCCACGTTTTATTGTAAGTGTGTCATGCAGTGTGGGATTCACGTTAGTCTGGTCCTGATCGTGACTCAGTCTCACCCTGCCTGGGTCTTCGTCTTGACTCGATACACTCTGGTCTTGGTCATGACTTGGGTATAGGTCCCGCCCCTACATATTCCAGAGGGAAGCAAAGCAATCTGTTTTTAATCTTAATGCAAATGACCTGCATGATCCCAGTCTTTCGTCATATAGTCTGTGACTACAAACTCCACATCTTTAGACCTGAGAGGGTGTCAGACTTAAAATATATTTTTGAAGTCTTCTAGTGTATGCTTGGAGAGTGCACTTTATCTAAATTATATAATGCTGCTGCTGTGTCTTTGGAGATTGCGTTTTAACTATTACAATGCATAAAATAATAACATAGATAGAACAGATTAGAATAGCAGAACATAATCTAATCAAATAGAATAGCGTAACAAAATGAAATAATGATACTTTACAGTGCTGTGCAACCATGCATTTTAGAGATTAGGGCAGATTTAAGACCCTTTTTTTCAGCACCCTGTTCAAAATACTCTTCTGCGGCTATGTATGGAAGCAAATCAGTCATCAGGCTTAACATAACATAAATCATATAATTAGGAAACACATAGTTTATTTAGCCTATTTTTTTGTCTAACAAGTTTATTGTTCTACTAATAGAATATTGGTCGGACAAGAGCATTTCGACCAAGCAATCACATTGAATCACATTCTGGGCTTTAAAATTATGTTGTGTTATAATTTGACTGTACAATAAATCGCCTTCGCCAGCTCATGAGGGCGGAATCCAGAAAAATGAGAACGATAACACACCTTGCAGCATTCTCGAAAATTCACAGGTTATCACAACGCAAACGGTGTTCGTGTAACTGCGAGGTGCAAGCGAGAACCAAAAGTCCTGTAAATGGGGGTGAAACGAGCTTGTGTAACCCAGGACATAGCCTTAAGATTTCTGCCCGTTCAAAATGCACTTGCCATGACACTGTTGTGTCCCCCCTTCCATTATATACAGATATCGATAAAGCTGCAAAAGAATGTGGAAATGTATTGCACCAACTAAATGGCGGCCAATAGACAGTTATTCTCTGTAACAACAGTAATCAACTCCAAACTGCTCAAAATCACATAGCTAGATTCTGTAGGCCGAGAGGAATCCAATGATGTCCACCTCTTGACATTTGGTTGATTTTACTCACCGCAAAGACAACCAATTTCATGCAACAGCTGTAAATGATTACGCACACGCTCGCGTTCATCACCTCCGCTGCCATCATGGGGGAAACACTGTAATGTATATCAAACATAATCTGTTCGTTAAGTAACATTATTTTGACCTTTATTCCACAGTATACTAGAATGCTAATGGAAGGCTAATTTGTAGCTAACTAGCCGGTAGCATTCTAAGCCAATTGGTAATCTGCCCATTTGTATCATTGATCTTGGGTTGACTGTAGCACTGCATGGGAGCATATTCTGCTGCGTGTGTGGAACTACTTTTTACCGGACAGCATCCATCGAGAACCGCTGATCCAAAAAACTTCAGAGGCGACTAACCTGCCGAATGTTAACTTCATAAATTGGCTGGTTGCAGAGATAATTGTGGACATACACAGGGGGGCTGTAGGGGGGGTTAGGATGATTCCAAGGGCCCTGTGCTGACAGGGGCCCCTCAAAACCACTATTATTATTGTTATCATCATAAGGTCTAGATTTGGGGGGCCGAATATTATATTATTTCATAGGGCCCAAAATTTCTAGCGGCGCCCCTTGGCATACGTACCACCCTACCTACGTACGGTCGGTTGTCTTCTGTCATTGTAGAGAGATTATGCCTTTGCCTCTGGTGAGAGGGAAAGACCTTCTCTATCTCACTTATCCTTGTCCTGATGTCAGCATGTAACTCTATGTGGCAGGGGTGAATGAATAATATAGCAACAAAAGTCTCGGGCTACGTTGCCGACACTCTGGAAACAATTGCACGGTGGTTAATATTCATTGTATGGAGATGTGCTGGGCAAGGAGAGCCCTCATGAATCACTGTTCACTTGGTTCCGGCACACACATTTCTCAGGCTCCAGAATGTGCAAGAAACTTGCAGACACCATGCCAGTAGTGGCCAGTTTTAACTAGTTTACTAGTCAGTTTGGGTTGAAGAGTCATCAAGGGAAGTTTTGGCTTACCCTTGGCTCGAGTAAGTGTGTGTGTGTGTTTGGGGGGGGGGGGGGGGGGGGGGGGGGGGGGGACAGATTCTCCTGAATCTGCAGGAGAAAAAAATTATCAATAGCTTTGAAAACTTTCTTTCACACTGTTGGCAAGGTATTTTCTCTACCCATGCCCATCATTCACAACCAGTGCAGAAGATTGTGAAGTGGGCCTTTAAGTGATATAAATGTTAACCTACAGTATGAGTTATGGTTTACCCTCCTGGCAGGGAATGGCCACTTGTGTGCCGTATTTTGTTCTGTCCTGTACTGCATGGCAGGCTACAGCGCAGTGTGCAGATTTAAAGGGCAAGCCCTGTTCCGTAAATTAGATCTTGAAGTTATATTCTGACATACATGACGTTGGACTGAGAACAGGCTAAATATATACAGGCTGACAGTCTGTGATAAGAGCATATTTTCACCCATGTGAGAAACAGCTGGGTGTTAGACTTCATGGCATGCATGCTAGCAGGCAGATGAGCTAAATAGTCAGAGGTCAGTTGCTGCAAGCTACCGAGTCATGTATTGCATGCCTGCACACTCATGCTTGATGACTACTGACTCAGTTCAGTGAAAAGAATATGAGAAATGTATGAAAACTGAGAAGAGAAAACAGTGTGACAAATGAATATGTCAAGTAATTTATATTTGTAATACACATCTCCTTTACACAAACAACTGTTTGTTTCTCTTTTTGACTGAGTTTATGACTGTCTGATGTCATGTTAGGCGCCAGCACATTTTCACTCAACGAGTCAGAACTTCCAAGGAAAGTTGCTTGATCAATCTTGACACATGAACTTGGGACAGTGTCCCAGACTTGAGTAATTGCAGCCACACCGAGCAGTATTTTCCAATGACAACACTAAGAGCCTCTGTTAATAGCCTTAGAACACCACGGCACAATCCCAACACTAATTGAATTTATAAATGTAGCTATTGCAACCAGCAATTGTGTTATTGCTAGCCAATTCATTTAGATATCCCTGCTGACAGAAGATGGGGGAGGGGCTTGTGTTTTCCATCCAATCAACTCTGCCAGCTCTGCGCCATAATTAGCCTAACAACCTAAACATACTGCCATTATACTTTCAAGTCTGGAATGTCGGGCAAAACAATGTACAATTGTTGTGTCTCAGCAGGGTGGGCGTGGCGCTGAACAAGTTGATTAGTGAGTACACCCACACCTGTGTTGTTCAAGGGAGCCAGCAAAACTACACCTTTTCCCATGGAGCTGCGATGCTCGGCTATCTGTCAAGAAATGAGGACATTCAGCCCAGTCTTCAGGAGGCAACTCGTGAGACGGGCTCAAGTCTTCTTTTCCAAAGCCAATGCCCTTTTTGTTTTCCTTGCCTCGGACAGCTTGATATTTATTTCCACAGGTGCTGAAGTGCTCCCCAGAGTCACTCACCTGTGAACATGTGTTGCCAGTTCGGCCGTAACAAAGCGTGTTCTTGCTTGTCAGTGCCAGACACAGATTCCTCAATAATTACAAACTCATCAATGGCCACGTTTGATTTGAAGGTGTCATGTCTAATTATGACCTTGCTTTATTTAATGGTTTGTTGGTGTCTCGAGTCTGTCGGACCTCCCCATGTGCTCTGGCTTTTCTGCAAGCAGGAGAAACACACATGATGGGGATTATCAGTGATTCCCCCGTGGGATCAGGCCACCATCAGGTCCTCTTCCCCTTCACACTGCCTCTCCACCGCATACAATATGCATGGGTTAAAGCCTATATGCACTTCTACGGTGCAGCTACGCACTGAGACCCAGGACATATATGGCAATCTCTGGTTCGCTATTGGAATCTTGTTCATTGTGGAAAATTGATTGATCATAATCATGATTATACTTGCACCTCATTGACGCGGCTGCAACCAAAGCAAGGAGAATGAGACAAATATGTTATTTTACCTTATCCAGTGACTTCAGCGTCCGACTGTTATTCCCAGGATATGCTGCGGATGACTCCCATTTATTCTAAAAATCCAGTTTTTTTGTCTTTTGCTTGTTGAGGCTTTCTCCTCCTGCTCGTCCCCTTGTCGATACAGAGGCAGCATTCACAGCATCCCTACTTTTATCCCGCGGTGGCAGCTGACACCCGTATTCAACCCGCAGATGATGAGGGGAATAACGGGGGGGGGGGGGTAAGAAAGGACGGAAGGAGAGATGGGAGAATAATCTCCCTGGTTTAATTATATTCTTCCCCTTCTCTCCTCCTCGCGTTCACACACTGGAACACGCGCGCAAGAGATGTCCGATCGAGACTGCGATGTGGCTGTGTTTTGCTCGTTCCGTTGGTTCTTCTCCTCTATCTATACCTCCATCTCGTTCACTCCCCTTCTCTCTGTCTCTCTACCTCAACACGGCTTGGCGGTTCTCACAGAGGCAGGCTGTGCAGTGCACTGCTCCTGTCGTAACGGCTCTACGCGTGGAGACATCTGTGAATGTGTTTATGTGGGACTAAGTAGCCTCTTAGGCAGAGACCACCCCCCTGCCCTCATAGAGATGGACTTGCTAATGGCATGTACCATTAAGCCCCAGAGCAGGGTGAGCTACTGCAGAATGAGAGCGGAGAGAGAGAGAAAGAGAAAGAGAGAGAGACGTGATGTAGACAGCACACTCCTCCTCTAGTCGCACCTCACTCATTCCTCTATTCCCATCTTGAATGTCTTTTTTTTCAGGAATTAGAGGATCCTGGTTAATTCGGTGAGGGTAGTCTACTGCACCCGCTTTCACTTGAACGATCCAGCCATTTAACTATAACAATTCCTACTAATAATCGACGACCCCCCTAACAATTCTGAAGGCATGTCTCGTTACCGTGCCTTCCCCTGATATGTGCTCCCCCTTCTCCGGAGGCCACATGACCTCAAGCCCCCGATTCAAGGTATCATTGTGGATAAATGCTGAGTGATTGCATCATAGAACATATGTTGGAAATATACCGGTGCATTCATTCTGGAAGTGCTGTTATACCACGAATAAGGCATACACAGATGCATGACTGAGAGCGCATTAGACACATGCGCAAACACACTCCAGAAATTGGGTTTTTGTATGCTCATTATATATATATATATATATATATATATATATATATATATATATATATATATATATATATATATATATATAGTACTATATAAGTACTACAACAATCCTCCCTCCTAAGCACTTATTGTATTGTATTGTACTGCACTGTACTTTAGATTGCTATTCTTGCACTTTGCCTTCAGCACGCTCTAGTCACTTAGGTGACTTACGTTTTAGAAAGAAGATGCACTTTCTGGCAAGTAGTAGTACATCGGCTTTCCCTACGTTAAATGCAATTATTGTTAGTCGCTTTGGATAAAAGCGTCTGCTAAATGACTAATGTAATATATATATATATATATAGAATATATATGCATAATAAAATGCATAATAAAATCGAAGTCAACAGTCAAACGGAATTGCTTGTGTCCCATATCACCTCAAGTTCGATAGTGCAACCTGTCAGATTAATTAGCGACTGAAATCACACCAGTATAATCACACCGGTAAAAAGCCAGTGTATGTCTGCTGCCGAGCTGAGACAGCGTCTGGTGGGAAGATTAAAGCACCTTCTCCTCGGTGCTCGTCCTATGTGCATTGTGCACAGCCTGGAGCCCAAGTAGGTCAGCATGCCCAGAGGGGGCTGCTCTTGTCAGGGCAGAGCAGCACACAGAGGTGCCCGCGTAGGGGTCTCAGACTACATGGCAGGACTTGGAGGGGACCAGTGCCACAGGTTGCACTGAGAGGGAGCCTACAGCTGCAAAGGCTGATCGTGGCCCTTCAAAACCCTTTAAAGCTTCCTCTTCTACACACACACGCACACACACACACACACACACACACACACACACACACACAAACAGGTATAAATGTACAGGATGCACACTAACACAAATGAATACACAAGCACATATGCACGCACACACACACACACACACACAACAGACCCTGTTGAACTGGCATGTTGTACGAACAATAAAATACATTGGTTAATGCTTAATAATGTGACTTGTACTACATTGTGTAAGTAGATGAATCTCTGATCACTTCAGTCCATTGAATCCTTCAGACTGCTACAACAGTTAGTCAACAGTATATTCTGGTCAAAACACACAAGATATGCCTAATGATATTAAAATTGGTGAACCAAACAGAAACAGCCATTAATGTGATGATATTGGAGAGGTTGTAAGCCTGGGCGTCATCAGATGAGCTAGCGGTTTTGTGCCACATTTTGCTGAGAAGTGCTAGGTATTATTTTGGGGGTGATTCCGTCAGAGTGGTTGGACTCTCATGACCTGAGTCACTGAATCAAAAATAGAGTATTATACTTCACATGGGATAGTTAAGACCATTTGCTGTAAATATAACTGTTTCCAGGGTGCTATATGCGTGCCACATGAGTGGACAACTATACCAAATAGTAAAAATGGTAATTTTGGGTTCTTGATCAAGCTAACATTTGTGCCATTCTTTTTGTGTGTGGCGACGCACCAAAGATAGCAAATGTCCGGTTGTCACTCCCTCCCTCCCTCCCTCCCTCCCTCCGCCGGGTTGTTGACCTGCAGTTCTATGTTAATACCACAAGAGGCAGTGTTTTTTGTGCATGGCTGTAAGCCAGCGCACCTACCACAAGAGGCAGTGTTTTTTTGTGCATGGCTGTAAGCCAGCGCACCTAGAATAGCGTTTGTCCGGTTATCACTCCCTCCCTCCCTCCCTCCCTCCCTCCCTCCCTCCCTCCCTCCCTCCAGTCAATGTTGACCTGCATTTCTCTGCTGGCACCACAAGAGGCAATAGTCCCAGCACACCAAAATAAAGAAGGACACCAAAATCAACCTGCTGATCTCCACTGCACAAGTAGAGTAGCGGTGAAAGAATAGGACTCCCACCCGGTTAGAGTTCAAGGCCCCAGTGGGGATGACTTTATGGGACTATACCCCAAACGTCCACATGTTCATCCTTTCACTCCAACCTTTTCCCCTTGCCTTATAGGTCAGATCCTGTCCCAACCCCAACCCTTATTCTAACCCCAACCCACACTAGGGACTGGAAGAAGGACACCAAAACTAACCTGCCGATCTCCGCTGCACAAGTAGAGTAGTGGTGAGAGCATAGGACTCCCACCTGGGAGACGGGGGTTCAAGGCCCCGGTGGGGATAACTTTATGGGACTATACCCCAAACCTCCACACGTTCATCATTTCACTCCAATCTTTTTATCCCTTACCTTTGCCCAGAAAGAGAAGTTGAACCAATTGCAGCAAAATAGCTAACGTTACAGGAATCATCAGTGTAACTGCTTAAGCCACTGATCGCTACCATTAATGTTATGGAAGCTGCTGCTAGTTGTTGTGAACTCATGACCTAACTGGCTATCCCGCTCTTATTGTGCTGGATTAGAATTGGAAGCATTGGAACTGATGTGTCCAGGCGACAAGACCTATCTTAATTTATTTAAGCAATATACCACGAGAGGCCGTGTGTTATAGTGATTTTATAACAGCTAGGGGGCATTGTTAGGCATGACGCGAAGTGGAGTTTATTGCTTTTATACAACGGTTACTACAGCTATTAGTGTAAAATAAACACACAGCAATGTAAAATATTAACATTTATTCAAAACGAAGCATCATTCCCTCAATTCCACCGAGCAAAATAGTTCCCCTAACAAAAGGGTTGCCAAGCAACAACAACAACTACAATGCATTGGATCAAATGGGAGGCGTGTTAATACTGAAAATGGAATGATATGCGGTCCCAGGTGTGTTACAAAATATTTTAACACGGCTTCCAGCCAATCAGAATCAAGAACCAGAACTAACCGTTGTATAACAGACATTATTTCATGTCATTTCAATTCACAGCTATTTCAGTGGCGTGACTAGCTTCCATTCGACCAGTCCTGGACAGAAACAAGCCAGGCATGCACATAAGCCAGGCTGAACCTGGCCTGGTTAAACTAAATGTTTGGTTGTACTTTCATAAATCCTCATGACAATACATTATTAATATGACTATTTTCAAACTTGTAACACAACTTGTGTGTTTCTAGACAATTTGTTGAACTTTCAATCTTTTAAATTCTCCAAACGGATTTAAAAGATTGAAAGATCAACAAATTTTCTAGAAACACACACACACACACACACACACACACCCCTTCTGCAAATGTAGATGTCCGTCTTTAATATCACGGTCATGTGCCTGGTAAACACATCAGTATAGGCCATCAAAGAGTCTGTTGATTTTTCTGCGGCTGTCAATTCTTTCAGGCCATATACTGTTTATACAATTCTGGATAAGTTGCACGTAACAAGGTTTTTTCTTTTCTTTTTTTCCCCTTTTGCATCCAGGATACACACTCCGTTGTAGCGGTGGATGGTGCTTCTGCACCTTTTGGAGGAGTGTGATATCCCACAACAGCACTGCACTGTCATTAAATATCTTTAAAAAAAATATGGGTTTAGTGTTCAATTAAGCTAAATTGTTTTGCTTTCGGCCCTCCGCAATCCGAAATAATTCCCAATTGTTTACCGTTGCTTTGCTATAGGCAACTTACAGCTGGACTGGTCCACAACGTAAACAGAGCAAGCAAGCTAGTGGCTAATATGAACTTTATAAAAGTGAAAGGATATGTGACAGTTGGTGTATCGAACGTGAATCGCTGATTTGACAACAATAACTTTAACTATTTTTGTTCAACTCCAAAAAGAGGTATTGGCAAATATGTTCCAGAAAATACAACAATGTTATATTTTGAAACAATAGTTGTTCTTCCTTCAGTTGTTTGATTCACCGAATATGCTAACATCAGAGAGAAAAGGATATTTGTTTAAAAAAGTGTAATGATTTGTCAAATACAGTAGCAATATAAATGGTAGATATGCAAGCAAATGCAGACATCAGTATACAATATGGTTTTATTCTGTTATTGTGAGTCATTTGGGCCAGAGGGCTAGCTGAGTGTGAATAAGCATACTTGTCACTCTGTTGCAGAGGAAGTCCAAACCCATGCCTATTAGGTCCAGAGAACTTTGCAGTCATCCTTACCTCATTTGGGATGAATGACCAGCACTGTGCAGTATGTGAAGATTATGAAAACAGTAAAATGATGCATAGACAGGTGACTAGCCCAATAATGACCTCCATGATGGCTTCCCTGTGTCTGTGGCCTTGGGCTGTATAATTATGGGGGAAGTAAGTGTATTTTCAGGTGACCTCCATAGGACTGATAAGAGGGTGAGATGCAACAGCCCATTTAGAGATAATAAATGAGTGACTCTCCTCAGGCAATATTAGGCCGATATGAGTTAACCTCATATTTAACTAAAATATATCTGTCTGTGCCTGGAAATGACAGTCACTTTGGCTGGCCATTACATTGCAGAGGTTAAGTTGTATGGTTTGCTACTCATCAGTTATGGCAAATTAGTCTTACTATAGGGTATGCCACTTATGTTTTAGGGATTGTTTTGAATTCAGGCAGGGCGGACTCAGTTGAAGTACTACTGTACTCTTTTGTTGGTTGTCCTTTAGGAATAGTGTGGTGGGATCTGCTGGCTGGTTGTTGTTTTTTTCTTTTTTTACTGACCAGAATACAGCAGTAGACAGGAATCACAAAGATATGATGTGATCAGGGTGTGGGATAGTCCCTTGGCAATGTCAGGGGGCTTAAACATAAGGTACACACATCACCTATATGGAGGACAAGCAGGCACACCAAAACTTGTTGCACAGTCCAGATGAAATCAATGTGTTGGTTAGTTCCATCAGTCAATATGATCAGCACACAATATGGAATAACACCTGACATGAGAATGATCACTTCCTATTCAGCAAAAATGCATGTTGCTACAAGGTGATTGCTTCATGATGTAACATGTATAATTACCCTATAATTGCACAGGGACATTAGAAACATCAATGCATGACACCCCACAGTTACAAAGAGTGAGCCACAAGATGATAGTGAAATTCCATTGTCTCCTAGTGCTATGATTAATAATCTGACATGAGCTAGAGAATCATTTATGACAGCTACTAATGTAATTGCTGGGGCTGAGGTTTTAGTGGTTTATGGGCCCACTGGGAAGTGGCGAGGGGCCAGGTCTCGTCAGAGATGTGCTGTCTGAGAAAATGGGGGGGGGGGGGGGGGGAAGCCCAGGGACTGTTTACAGTGAATTAGGCCAAAGGTTGGACAGGGGTCCTAGTATACAAGGACTCAGACCGGGAATCAACAGATGTCTGAAGTCAGTCATTCAAGGACAGAGCGTTCAAATCAAATCACAGACTGACACCCATTCTGCCCTCTGTAATGCGTTCCCTGTCACTGGGAATAAACACAGCGTTACAGACCCCACCAAATGGTAAATATTGAACACAGCCCAAACATGTAAGTAGACGCGTACAATAACAAAATGACATTATTACAAGGGTGCTGTGAAAATATAACAATGGCTTCCCAATACTGTATGTAGACAGCCATGGGATAAATATGTGGGGTTTGAATATCCTTTCCCTCATGAAATTAAAATAAAATGTGTATTGATGTATTGGTGGATTGGTTGTGAATGAAAACATATGTATAAACCTGTGTAGGGCTTTGGCTCACTACAAAGATCTGCACACACTCCCAAGTAATCAATATGAAGACTGCGAAGAGATGCATCTCCACAGCCATTCTCATTAAGACCAGAGTACATCAGTATTGACTGGGGTAGAAATGTGTCGCAGTGAACAAAACCAAGCCGTGAAGAGAGACCACAGTGAAGTGGGGAGGTCTCCAGCCTTGGGAAATCACAGTAGCACCCACCTTTCTCCCATTGCTTCTTCCTGCAACCTGGACCCCAATGGAGAACTTTCAAAGAGAATCAATACTAAGTATGCCTGGCCCCATTCATGAATGTCTCTCAAGGCTTTCCATGTAAAATGTGACTCACTCTCTCTCTCTCTTTCTCTCTCTCTCTCATGCAAAATGAAAGGGAAAGTCAAATTTTGTCTCAAGATACAGTATAGAGCCTTAATATCATTTTTTTTTGTTTAATCATTCAGCTGATTAAATCATTGAGAATCAAGTCTTAATCATAATGTTTGTTGCAGTCATATACTGTAACAAACACTGGTTTGAATCTACTGCAGTAGATGCTGCTCATGTAACTTGTTTTTGAACATTCCTTAGAGTAAACCTGAATTAATTAATTCAGGTCACAGGTGTAAAACAGCTGCATGTTATTAATGATGCTACAATAATCATTAAAGGGTGTCTGTACCTTCAAGAGAGGCTGCTCATGCACCCACATTCAAATCCCATTTGCCACTCTGAACATTCTATCAATTGTTTACATAGGTTGCTATACATACACAGACTAACAAGACAGGTGGAAACAGATGGAACAATGAATGGCACAGATGTCCTCTCAATCAGAGTAAATTTAGCCAGTTGTAGTCCTAGGCCCAATCTCAATGTCCACCCTTGCAGACTCACAGACTTAAGGGCGCACTCCCACGAAGTCCACGAGGGCTTAGGGGTGTCCCAATGTCAAATCGGCAAGTGCATGAGGTCTCTCTGGCAGACATTTTGAGCCCTTTATGCCCCCTTACCGTAAGTCTGCACTTCTGCAGACTTTGCCTAAGGGAATTACCCACAGTTCATATGGTTGTGATGTGAAACACGGGGTTATCTGAAGAACATCAAATAAATGGATGAGCACGGACAGATCAACCAGCCCTAACGTTCACGTTACAAAACAAAATATGTTTTCATGTTTTCAGCTGGACTTGCTTATCCGCACAAGTAGCCTAGTAGTATATTTATTTTGGTTTCATTATTTTTAAGTATGGGTTATTAACCCCATGGGTTTGTATAATGTGATTTGTTTAAAAATATGTAGGCTATGGTTATAAATTACATAGATTTCTGTTGCTCTAAATCATATGATTGCCCAGTTAAAAGCAGTATGACATTAATCACCCATTTTGGTGCAGTGTTCTTTGAATTGAGATTTCCAACATGAATATGGAAAGAGTTGTGAGGTGCAGAAATGTGTATTGTCATTCTTAAGTAAATACTTTTGGATTCATCACAAACAAGAATCACAGGCAGTAATGTAGTTCGCATATGACCACAAAATGAAATGATTTCAGGTAACACAGAGAGTTCTGATAATGTAAAGGGGATTTGACTCAGCCCAAAATTAATGTACACGAAGGCCTACAAGAAAAACATGTAAAAAGCCCCCAAGAAATATGTTTTCACGTCAACGTAATGTGATGTCGCAAGTGCTGTCCCATTCCTTTTTATACCAATTCGAGCCCTTGCAGCCTCTCGCACTCAACCACTTTACCAGGTGACGTCAATAAGTCTGTGAGGGCTCAGGGCTTGAGGGTTTAGGGGGGACATTGGGACTGGGCCCCTGGGTCTGCTATTGGGGCAGGGTTGCCAACAACAACATCTCTGATTAGTGGAGATATTGCTGTTGCACTATAGGATTGTGGGTGGTGTATTTTTTCCTGTATGAAAAGCAGTAGTTTTTAGGGGACACAATGATGACAGACTTCAAAATACTATCAAAAATTCAGTTTTTGAGAAACAATTCTGCAAAATGTCACACTACATCCACCATGTCATGAAAATATCTTTTTTCATGAACATTGGAGATTTATTGAGCGAGTATTTGCAGTAGCTGCATAGAGTACTGTTTACAGTAAAACATTTAGATGCGCTTTGGGCTGAAGCTTTAATATTTAAAAAATATCTGAAGATCGTTTGTGGAGGACAGTTTGAAGTTGTGTGAAGCAATTGGGGTGTCAATCGACCAAAAAATGCCTAAACATCGATGAAAACGCATGAAACTTTGCAGATACGTCAGTCCCGGTGAAGAATTTGATATTTCATGGATGACAGAAATGGGTGTGGCAAAACGGCTCAAGAGCACCCCCTGGAAAATGTAAAATGGCGACACCTTTCAGTTTGATGTAGGTGAACGAAATTCAGTGGGCATATGTAGATCAAGACACACTAAAATGTCTCTTGGAGCTATACCCAACATCCCACAGGAAGTCAGCCATTTTGCTCTTAATGTGCCATTTTTTCCTTGTTTTTACCATTTCCATGCCTCATACTTTAATGAACTCCTCCTACAGATTTAATCCGATCAACTTCATATTCGGTCAGCTTCATCTTAAAGGAGTAGTAAAGGGACAAATCATGTTTAGCCCAATTTTAAGGTTACTTATGATCATATACAATGGTTCAGATCAAAAGGTTGACAAAACTAGCACTTTTGAGAAAGTCTGAATTTCTCTACCACTGTTTTGATCATACAATGGATGTGGGTGGGCACCGTGAAAAATCATTCATTCAAAAAACATGTTGGTATCTTGATATTCTGCCTAGAGGCTTTTTCAAAAATGTATCT
Organism: Borostomias antarcticus; assembly: GCF_949987555.1. Taxonomy (NCBI): domain Eukaryota; kingdom Metazoa; phylum Chordata; class Actinopteri; order Stomiiformes; family Stomiidae; genus Borostomias; species Borostomias antarcticus. Next base: position 45,999,791 of record NC_140234.1, on the reverse strand, counting down.
AACTGCATGGCCTTGGATTTACTACAACACATCTCTTCGTTCAGGTGTGATACAAATACACAAGGGTGTGCTCATGTATTTGCCCAGACCATAATTTAAACCTTGAATGAAAAATATATATTTTTAAATCATGTCACAGCACAATGCCTGAGTATGCATTAGCATTTTTATTTGGCATCCCCCTGGGCTTCAATGCTTGAGCTACATTTGAGAAGCCATAGATGGTTTCACACTGACAAGCAATCAAGGGTTGCATGTAAATGTCACAGGTGTATGTGGAGGTTTCATCAGTTTCCACAAAATGTAAGGCACCACAAGGGGTTAAAAAAAAATAAACCAAAAACTAAATAAAACTAAGGTACAGTGAAGTGGAGAACATTGAGTGGAGAACAAAAGACAATGCCTGAGTAGGCATTAGCATGTATATTCTGCATCACCTGGGGCTTGAACTCACCAGACACCAAGGTCATGTTCTTGTTTGAACCAAGGGAGAAACTGGCAGTTTGACCTAAAAAAGTACAATTGTCACAGCTAGATATTTACACCATAGGAATTCTGCATGAACATATTAGTAGGTCTACATACTGTGATGGGAATGAGTTGTGGGACTCTGGACTGAGCATGGATTCACTGATTGATTTGATTGGATTGAACACAGGTGGCACTGATTAAAACAAAAGACTGGTCACATGAAGCGATACAAACAAAAGAAACAGAACAGCTACAAATTAAAAATATAATTAAAAAAGTATGTCACAGCACAGTGGAGTATGCATGAGCATCGTTATTCTGCATGCCCCTGGCCTTGAACTCTTGTTGAGCTACCTGCCATGTGAGAAGCCATAGATGGGTTCACAATGACTTAAACATCACAATCATAAGGGTTGCATGTACTGCAATTGTCAAGTCAAGTCAATTTTCTTTATATAACACATTTACAAACAGCTGTGGCTGAACCAAAATGCTGTACAGATAAATGCAAAAGATATAAATACAAAAGCATAAGAATAGTACAAATACAGAAAAGTGCAAAGACACAGTCAACAAAAATAAAATAAAAATAACTAGAAAAACCGCGTAGCGGCTAAATGCCTCCGCCCAACAATGCAAGTCACAGTTAACCTAACTAAACCTAACGCTAATGCTAGCTAGCTAACGCTAATGCTAACTATAATAGCATTAAAGCTAGCATTAGTGTTAGAATTAGCGTTAGCTAGCATTAGCATTAGTGTTAGCTAGCTAGCATTAGCATTATCATTAGCTAGCTAGCATTAGCGTTCAAAAGTGCCTTTTGTGATGTCATGGTGACCTTGAACTTTGACATTTGAATACCAAAATCTAATCTAATTAAGTCCAACTGGACATTTTGGCCAAATATGTACAAATTCTGTCAAGCCGTTCTTCAGATATCGTGTTCAGCAGGCCAAAAACACCTTTTGTGTTAATTCAGTTAATACTTGAGTCAAACTGGACATTTTACCCAAATATGAACAAATTCCCTTAAGCCTTTCTTGAGATATTGTGTTCATCAGGCCAAAAACATTTTGTGAGGTCACAGAGACCTTGAACTTTGACTTTTGACCCCCACAAGCAGTTCATCTTGAGTGCCAATGAACATTTCTACCAAAGGGGAAGAAATTCCGTCAATGCGTTCCCGAGATATTGCATTAACAAACATCGGACGGACGGACGGACAACCCGAAACCATAGTGCCTCCGGCCAGGCTATCGCCTGTCCCCTCTGGTCTTTAGCCTAGACCTGGGCACCTCCAGCAGCAATTGGTCGGCTGACTGTAACGCTCTGGAAGTGGGTGTGGTGACGCAGGAGTACGGTCAGATACATAGGGGCCAGACCATGGAGTGATTTGTAGACGGTAAGCAGGAGTTTAAATCTATGCGGTAGTGAATGGGGAGCCATTGGAGTGAGGCTAGGACTGGGGTGATGTGCTCATGGTTTTTGGTGCTAGTGAGGAGTCGGGCAGCTGCATTCTGGACCAGCTGTAGGCGGCGGAGCAGCGACTGATCAATGCCGGTATATAAGGTGTTACAGTAATCCAGCCGTGACGTTACGAAGGCGTGGATCACTCTCTAGATCCCTCTGGGACAGGTAGGCCTTGGTCTTAGCTAGAGTTCTGAGGTGGACAAAGCTGTTCCTGAATTTTTCATGAACATTGGAGATTTATTGAGTGAGTATTTGCAGTAGCTGCATACAGTACTGTTTACAATAAAACATGTTCATGTGTTGTGGGCTCAAATTTTGATATTTCAAAAATCTGTTTAGATTGTTTGTGGAGGACAGTCTGAAGATGTAGTGTAGAAATTGAGATGTCAATTGACCAAAACATGTGGGAGGAGTAGGGTTTGATAGGTTTTTACAGTTTTTGTGCATGGCTGTAAGCCAGCGCACCAATGATAGCAAATGTACAGTGTCCATATTATGACATCCTCACACCTCAGACGAAAAGGCATCAGTCCTCAGACAAAAGGTTGTCAGTTCTCGTGTCTCACACTAAAAGGCATCACACCTCAGACGAAAAGACATCAGTCCTCAGACAAAAGGTTGTCAGTTCTGGTGTCTCACACTAAAAGGCATCACTCCTCGGATGAAACGGCCTCACTCCTCAAACGAAAAGTTGTCAGTTCTCATGTCTCACACTAAAACGCATCACTCCTCAAATTAAAAGCTGTCAGTTCTGCCGGCCTCAGACCAAACGCCATCACTCGAAAAAGCCTTGCACGATATGGCCTCAGACCAAGCGGCATCACTCGAAAAAGCCTCGCACGATACGGTCTCAAACCAAATGGCATCAGACCAAACGGCATCACTCGAAAAAGCCTTGCACGATATGGCCTCAGACCAAACGGCATCACCCGAAAAAGACTTCAGGCCTCAGTTGATTTTTTTTTTGTAGCTCATTAATATTCATGAACCAAGCGTTACCCGATTGGCCGATGATCTTACTCCAGCCAGCCAGCTAGCGTCAAAATCATTAGGACAACATAATGAATGAACGCCTCACACTACGTTTCATCGGCCAATCAGGTAGCGCTTGGTTCATGAATATTAATTAACTACGGAAAGGCTTTTTCGAGTGATGCCGCTTGGTATGAGGCCGTATCGTGCAAGGCTTTTTCGAGTGATGCCGTTTGGTCTGAGGTTGTATCGTCTGCTGAACGATGGCGTTTAGTGGGAGTCACGAGAACTGATACATTTTTGTTTGAGGAGTGATGCCATTTAGGGTGAGACACAAGAACTGACAACTTTTCGTTTGAGGAGTGAGGCCGTTTCATCCGAGGAATGATGCCTTTTAGTGTGAGACACGAGAACTGACAACCTTTTGTCTGAGGACTGATGCCTTTTCGTCTGAGGTGTGAGGATGTCCTAATATGGACACCGTACAAATGTCCGGTTGTCACTCCCTCCTTCCATCCCTCCCTCCCTGGCTTCCTCCGTCGTGTTGTTGACCTGCAGTTCTTTGTTGCTACCACAAGAGGCAGTGGTCGCAGAACCTGCAGTTCTATGTTGCTACCACAAGAGGCAGTGGTACCAGAACATCAAAACAAAAACACTATGACACCGCGCATTTTCCAGATCCTCGGTGGTCTAGTTATGACTACTGCTCAGCAGGCTACATTGTCCCCGACTGGCTCTGACCCGAGGGGGCGGAGTCTCACCACCACGCCATGCACGCCACAACTCCCCCCGTGAGAGGGCTAGAGACACACTTGTCTTCACAGGTGGGTAGCCCAGAGAGGGGTTCACAGCCCCCGACCCATTATGATGCAAGGGGGCGGAGTCTTTCCACCATGCCACTGTCCATGCCACAGACCCCACAAATCAGCCCCTGAGAAGTCTCGCCACCATGCCACAGACCCCACAACTCAGCCCTTGAGTGGGCTAGAGACACAGGGTCTTGACTGGTGGGGGCAGGTGGGTGGCCTGGAGAGAGGTACACTGTCCACGACCAGCTCTGACCCGAGGGGGCGGAGTCTCACCATCATGCCACTATCCACGCCACGGATCCCACAACTCAGCCACTGAGTGGGCTAGAGACCCACCACCCCCATGGACCAGTCTCTCCCTCCCACTCCCCTGCCCTCGCATTTACTCCCCACTGCTTGTCCTTTTGTCCTATCAATATATTTGTTGGCAGGACAAGAAAGATAGCCTGGCTTTGCCAGACCCAATTTGCAAAAAGGCGAAGGGTCTGGAAACTCACAGTTGCTTTCCGATTCCCAAGGGGCGTTACCAATGGGCATAGATCAAAAAGCCTCTGGACACAATTGGATAGACCTACAACCAATCAGCGAAAATGCCTCTACGGCGCTCCTCTGTTCCGTCATCTTATTAAACCTGATCCATATTGGATAAACGGTTGTGATTGGCACGAACAAATTTCTGTTGGAGTGGATTCCGTTAGAATGGTTGGATGTCGAGACTGATTTGCGGAGTGAAGGAGGCTGGCGACGCCAGGCTACAAGAAAGATAGCTCTGTGCCAGAATATGGTAGGAAGGTAGGTAGCCTACTTTTTGTGCATGGCTGTAAGCCAGCGCACCAAAGATAGTAAATGTCCGGTTGTCACTCCCTCCCTCCCTCCTTCTTTCCCTCCCTTCCTCCGTCATGTTGTTGACCTGCAGTTCTATCTTGCTACCACAAGAGGCAGTGGTCCCAGAACATCAAAACAAAAACACATCGATACCACACATTTTTCAGATCCTTGGTGGTGTAGTGGATAGGGTGTCTGCCTCCCATGCCGAAGGTTGTGGGGTTTTGCGTTCAATCCTCGGTGTGGATGATATTTTGTCACTGGATGTTATAGAAACTATGTAAAAATGTGGTTACCTGGTGGTGCTATGTCAGTTATTGAATTTATGTGCAGTAATTGAACATTTGAAATACTCCTGTTTTGAAATTATACCTAGAGTATAGGTGTCTCAGTAATTACCCATTATAAATTAGGCTATACTTTGCATGTATTTACCAGGTAAATGTTTAATAATTGGGGGACTATGAAAGGAAGGGTTACCCAAAAAATGTTCAGAGTAAGTTAATTTAGCAATAGAAATCCATAAGCCTAGGGCCAATGGGCCTAGGATATAGACAATAAACTACTGGTGGAATGGTGGTGGAGCATCCATCGGGGACACGCTGTAGGTCCGCTAGCCTTGTGTTATATTCCGCTGGAGGTCCGCCAACTCGTCCATCGGGGACCCGCTGTAGGTCCGCTAGCCTTGTGTTATCTGGGTTTATCCCTTACCTTTGTCCAGAAACAGAAGTTGAACCAATTGCAGCAAAATAGCTAACGTTACAGGAATCATCAGTGTAACTGCTTTAGCCACTGACCGCTACCATTAATGTTATGGAAGCTGCTGCTAGTTGTTGTGAGCTCATGAGCTAACTGGTTATCCCGCTCTTATTGTGCTGGATTAGCATTGGAAGCATTGGAACTTATGTGTCCAGGCGACAAGACCTATCTTAATTTATCAGACATTATTTCATGTAATTTCAATTCACAGCTATTTCAGTGGCATGACTAGCTTCCGTCCTACCAGTCCTGAACAGAAACAAGTCAGCCACGCACATAAGTCAGGCTGGACCTGGCCTGGTTGAGAAAAACAGAGTGATGGGCTTCACAATTCCTGCCAGGTCAAAGCATGTGGATGTTTCTGCTCACTTGGGACTACATGCTGGTGGTGGCTGCAAAATGATAGCAAGTACGGCTGAATGAAATATAGATAGGCCCACTTTTTACAATGCTGCACAACCATGCATCTTAGAGATTGGGCTGGACTTTAGACTAGCAGCACCCTGCTTAAAATACGCCACAGTATGTATGGAAGCAAATCAGTCATCAGCCTTAACATAAGTCTTATAATTATGAAACTCTTAGTTTATTTTATTAATGATATATAGCCTATAGCCTAATTTTTGTCTAACAAGCTTTATTGCTCAACTAACAGATCTATATAGAATCTTGGTCGGAGAAGAGCCTATTTTGACTAAGCAATCACATTGAATCCTACAATCACATTCTGGGCTTTAAAATGATGTGTTATAATTTAACTGTACAATAGCCGAACGTCTTTCAGGGTTATCAAAATGAGATTGTCTTCGCCTGTTTACTTGCCCCTCACAGCATTCTCGAAACTTAACAGCTTTTCAAAACGCTGTGTTCGTGTAACTGTGAGGTGCAAACGGGACCCAAAAGTCCTGTAAACCAGGGAAAATCGGCGCAGTGTAACCCAGGCCTGCATTTTCTGATTATTAGGCCAAGAGGAAGCATGTAGAGAGCAAATAGAATTGGAGCCATAAGTCACTGGAGGCTTATAACTATTACTTTTGTGGACACGTCAAAAACATCAGACGGCATGATGTATCAGAAATAAGTCCTGTTACTTTTGATGCTGCAGTGGATCCCGGAGAGCAAAGCCAATTGTCAGCCAACATATCTAAGACCCTCCTTGCCAGTTCAGTACAGGCGCTGTGCCTGGCTGCAGCCCAGTGCTACAGTCAACCCAATACCAAGAGGCACCTTACAACACTACCAGCTATAGCTAGCTAAAGATAGCCTGCCATTAGCATTCTAGCTTACTGTAGGAATAAAGAAACGTCAAAATATCTAACGAACAGAATATGTCTGATATACATTACAACCAACAATATGTGGCGAAGTACTAAGTAATGTGTCAGAAAACGCTGCTTTGTCCATGTGCTGACATGGGTGCATTTGTTTAGGTTTGTGGCATAAATGAAAAACAGATCGGATACATTCATTTCAGTTTTGTGCTGTATGCCAGGGGAGAAGATTTGAACGGTGAACTTAAACTGATTCAGTCAATTTATCTGCCCCTGGTGTTGTAAATAATGCTTTACATGTGTAGCCCCACTGAGTGTGCTGTATGGGTCACAGATTAAATCACTGACATTTCATAGATAGATAGATAATAGTAACAACAATTTGATGTTGGAGGCTGCATTCATTTTCATGGGAAATGATGGCTGATGTGGACGTGGGAGATAGAAAGGGAGCTATTGTAAGCAATGTCATAAAAGATTAAGATGCTGCTTCTGTTTGATGACATCTTTGGAGTTTTTGATTCTTGCTAAAGGAAGAAAGTTTTCCTTTGTCTGCAATAAAGTACAAAAATATGAACATCAAAAGCTGAAGTTTAAGTTTAATTATTTCCCTATTATAACAATTGAGTTTTTATAAAGATTCTTGCTGACAGATTCATTCCACAAGCCAGTGTCCCACTGTGCCACTGTGATTGACATTATGCAAGATATCTATCATGAAACATCTTTGTCCACACTAAAACCCACATATTTATCACTTATCTTCAGCAAATTACAGCACCATTGTTAAATTCTATAGAGGAAACTCATGGGCTATATTTTCCCATTGTAATCGTTTTGTCGTCTGATGTGCTTGTATCACATTTGAGATCAAGCTGTACTTTCCAACTGGGAAAGTACAGATGAGGTAGAATCAATGATCCTTCTTCATCCAAATCAATGATTAAATAATATTTTGACAGCTGCTCTCATCTCTCGGCTTGTTTCCCCCTGCTGGACTACAGAAATTATTTGACTGTTTCCATTTCCATGACATTACTGTAGTTTTTGCAGAGTTGTCAGACTGAACGCCTCAGGGACAGGGAAATAATGGAATACATGTACTGTAGCCTAATGGTGTCAAACTTTTTAAATACAAAGACATGTAACTGTAATCAGTTACAGTTATTAAAATCCACTGTACCCTGTTGAGAATGGAGATGGAATGTAAACAATTGGTGGAGTATTGGTGTGAATAGTCCTGACAAATGGACATCATATTTATAAACAGATAAATAAATAAAATGGATGGTATTACCTCAACTTACTACCTTGGTTTCCCCTCCAAAGAAGATACAATGGTGGATAAAATAGCAATACTTAATGATACATTTTCCACTACGACCTATCTGTGGGACGATGATCTGCCTAACACAATAAAAAAGAGAAAGCTGTTTGATGAGTTTTCCAAAGTAATGTCACATTGATCATTTTCCAAAATTATGTTTCTTCAAGTGTTATCCATACAGGTCATAGAAATCAAAACCATACGTTGGAGTAATCTTTTCACATGTGAATGATTTCTGAGGCCAAACAATGTTATGTTGTAAAAGCCAAGCTTTGTAAAACATCTGTTGAATGTTGGATGAGCCAGAAGGGGATTGTGCAGGGATTAGTACTAAGATATTGGACAGCAATGTGTCATGTCAGGTGGAGTCTTCCAATCACACATTGGCCGTGCAGACTACCTCATCCATTGGTAATGTCCTTCCTGAATTTGGAAGCTTAGATCTGAGTGGAAACAAATAGTCCAGCCTGTATTTAATTCAGTCAAATTACTTTTGTGTGTATAAACATAGCTTTAGCCAGTGAAACAGTGTTCTATGTATTTGTCAGCATGTAGCAGCTGCATTGTACTGTCTTTTTGACTGGTCAGTTAGCATTTACTTCCATAGTTCGCTTTGAAACGTATGATAGATATTTTTAAACAAACCTCAAACATTTTCAAGTAATGTTGCATTATGATCTTCAGTAGAGATGGAACTTGAGGAGGACTATTTTATTAATAATTTTCCTACAGGCGTGAGTATTTATTTTCTTCTTTGGATATGGTAACCCAGTCAGCATTTTTGCTTTTCTAGTCTCCAGGAAACCAACCTGCTGCAACTCTCAGTTCTTTTAAATCAAGACTGAAGACTTTTATGTTTGCCACTGCTTTTTATTAAATCAAATCATTATTCATTTGTACACTGCACTGTAACTTTTATTCTTGTATTTTCTTTTTCCTGCATTTTGTTTTAAATGTCCTATTACAATGTGTTTTTTTCTATTGCATTTAGTCTCATGTGACCTTTTATAATGTGTTTCTTGCACTTTGTCTTGATGCTTTTAATGTCTCATGTAAAGCACTTTGAACTGCCTTGTTGCTGAAATGTGCTATACAAATAAACTTGCCTTGCCAACTTGCCATGGTCCAACATTATTTATTTACCCCATACAGATGTCTGTAGCTTGAATGTTAGTTCAGTCACAGCAAACATGGGCCCTACACCAATGTGAATTACACATTACATATCAAAATTGATTTTGTCATACAAGTTTCCATTGATTAAGAATATGAATATGTAGAATGGTCAAGCTCAATAAACCAGGTTTGAAAGGCTTGGATTTGATCCAATAAAACCCACATTGAAACGTCATCTGATTTGTTTTGGAGTTTCCATCATGAGCACAGAAGAGCTGAAGTGGGGAATGTAGAGGAGAGGGCTGGAGGAGGCTGCCAGGTCTAGTGAGTGAGATTGCATTGCCACACATCAGGTGATGAATTTTGCTCGGGGGCCACACTTTGCCTTCCCACTGGTAAGAGAAGGAAATTACTACAATAAATCATGACAAGAAGAACCAACCGAGACCACAACCTTCATTAGGTCAACCACTGGGATACTAGGACACCAATCATCATTGTGTTTATTATGTTTTTTCCTCGTTTTGCAGCTACCATCCAATATGCCCTGGGAGGCCATCATGTGTGAAGGCTGCATGTTATATCTTCACAGATGGATTTGTGAGAAAGATGATGCCAAAACAACAAAGACATTTATGAAAATAATGTGTCATTACTATCATTAGCATGTGGTCATTTCTGATAATTAATATTATGAAAATGTCTAAGAGCTGCAGAAAAGATTAGAATAGAGAGAAATGTGAAAAGTACCACTGGGCCATCTGGAACAATACCAACCAACATCTGTGCCTTATCTACTAAAACACCCGATCAAGGATAATTTATTTGATCAAACGGATGCCAAAAGTATTGTCCTCGTAGGAAAATAAATGTATGGAGCGTTCTTCTTAATCAGTTTTGTAATACTTATAGGGAACAGGCAGAGCCATGTCACCCAGGTGTTGAAGGTGCTCTTGTGACAGCCATCTTGGGGAATCCTATTTCAACATCCAACACACAAACTGCAGCAAGCATATTCTAATATGCTCTCCTGTGAAATGTATCGCAATCCGAATGTTTTTACATTTTTGGCATGGCTTGGACAAAAGCATTCTTCTGGTGCTCCCATGGAGGACTATGTGCAAGTCATGTCAAACACCTAAAAATATTCTGATTGAAAAACATTTCACAGGAGAGCATATTGAGACTGGTAAGATTACATCCTGTGCTTCCAGTCTCGGAAAAGCACATTTATCATAGTTCAACGCATTTGCGTATGCCTCATTGACTTACATTGTACCCCAGTGAGAGCCTGCATAAAAACTGCAGCTAGATCAATAATGGAACAATCAATGAAATTATGATCTCTATGTTTCAGGTTTATGGTAGACAGACCACAAATAGGGCTAAATGTCCAAAATAGCACACTACCCCTTTAAATTACTATAAGAGTTAACCTAAGTGGATACACTTAGCATACACATCTCTAGTCAACTCCAGGTAGAGCCAGTCATCTCACTAACTGTACAATAGGAAAGAGAATGCTCTTATCACACAGAGACCATGAAATTATTTTTATTCATAAAAAGCTTTTGGTGAATGGAGGTGATGTGTACTACATATATATATGTGGATACAGAAAATGACAACAAAAAAAAGTAATTTGCGAAACATAGTAATGTTTTCTTTGACTGATGTGAATTCAAGATGTTTTGTCAAAAATGATAAGCTTTTGATATGTGAGTTGATGTGTGCGACAGAGATGTGTGGATACATTAAATGACAGAGAATCGTGTTTTCTATGACTGATATTATGTGAATGTGACACTTGAAACGTGGATATGTGAATAAATGTAATATAAGACATGAGTAGTTCTTGGCCACTTTCATTTTTTCAATGTAGCCCTTAGACAAAAAAAGGTTGGAGACCCCTGCCCTAGGCTATACACTGGGAGAGATGTGTCTCTCTGATGTCTCTGCTCTTCTCTGCTCCCCTCATCCAACACAACATCCTCCTCTTGCTTTTTGGCTGACATGTACGTTACAGTAATTTACACCGTCTCTCTCCCACCTCTATCTGTAATGTGTATGTTTATCTTAATGTTTTCTCATAATGGTGCAGCTAGGAGAACATGATGATTGAGACATATTGTTGACCCCCCACCCCCTCTATGAGCTGGGCCAGACGGAGAGCACCTTCAGCAGCCACAGACGCCAGGCTCACCCACCCCAAATGTAGACTCCCAACCACCCACGCCCCACCCCCCATGCTTTTCAAACATGTAATTTTGTACATTTCCCTTGTTTGCTGCTTTTTACTTTTGTATTTTAGTGTTTCAATATATTGTTATGATGTGTGTATCTGGTCTATTTTCTGACTTTTACCACCACCGGTATAAGAAACATCATTTAAATATACTTTAATGGGTTTGTGTCATGAGCAGTCAACATTAATAAACTAAATAAAAACAGTACATTTTATTTCCTTTTATTTAGCCTTTATTTATTTAGTAAATAACCTTTTTGGTTTGTAAATAGGGCAGTTTAGCCTATTCATGAGTTTCAAATGTAGTCCTAGACCTGCCATGTAGTTTTCCAACACAGGTGTTTCAAATGAATTAATTAGTTCTACTGCATAGGATTCAGATCACATGAATTTAAACTGTTGGTCCCAACATAGCAGGTCTAGGACTACATTTGAAACTCACGAATATGACTAAATTCCAACTGTAGCCCCTGTCAGGGAAGCAGGACAAGCATGCATAATGGGGCAATAACAAGTAGTAGTGGTGGTGGTGGTAGTAGTAGTAGTAGTAGTACTTTAAAGGAGTAGTAAAGTGAAAATGCATGTTTAGCCCTGTTTTAAGGTTACTTATTATGCTGTTCTCATCCAATGTTGGGATTGAACTAAACAGCCAGCTAAACTCATTTCCAAACCCATTCTTTCAAGGAACAGGCCAGTTGTTGCAGTTGACAGGATTTAATGAAGAAAAGGTAATACTGCAAACAAAAATAACACACATAAGTGTGCACAACAATAATAATGTTCCTTTACAAACACAGTAAAGTAGCGAGCTAAATAAGAATCAGGCTAACTTTGTTTGCTCTTTACAAACACATCACTAAAGTAGCTAGCTAAATAAGAATCACATAACAACTGGAGAATCAAGTAGTTGTTTGCCTATAGAAAAGTAGGCTAAGAAACATGACATGTTTTCCAACATAAAATAACATAGTTATGCTTAATAAAATCACTAACGTATAATGTACATGTTTAACAAACAATCTACTTACTGACAATGCCAAATCAGGGGAAAACATTTGAGGAAGGAAAATGATTCCTGAACTTTCTCAACAACCAAAAACAAAGGCCCAGTCCCAATGTCCACCCTTGCAGACTCACAGACTTAAGGGCGCGCTCCCGCAAAGTAAGTGCATGAGGGCTCTCTGGCAGACATTTTGAGCCCTTAATGGCCCCTTACCGTAAGTCTGCACTTCTGCAGACTTCGCCTAAGGGAATTACCCACAGTTCATATCGTTGTGACGTGAAACACGGGGTTACCTGAAGAACAGCCAATAAACAAGCACGGACAGATCAACCAACCCTAATGTTCACGTTACAAAACAAAGTATGTTTTCATGTTTTCAGCTGGACTTGCTTATCTGCACAAGTAGCCTTATAATTATTTTGGTTTCATTATTTTTAAGTATGGGTTATTAACCCCATGGGTTTGTATAATGTGATTTGTGTAAAAATATGTAGGCTATGGTTATAAATTACATCGATTTCTGTTGCTCTAAATCATATGATTTCCCAGTTAAAAGCAGTATGACGTTAATCACCCATTTCGGTGCAGTGTTCTTTGAATTGAGATTTCCAACATGAATATGGAAAGAGTTGTGAGGTGCAGGAATGTGTATTGTCATTCTTAAATAAATACTTTTGGATTCATCACAAACAGAGAATCACAGGCAGTAATGTAGTTCGCATATCACCACAAAATGAAATGATTTCAACAAGTTGAACAGACATGTTTTGAGGGTAACACAGAGTTCGGATAATGTAAAGGTTATTTGACTCAGCCCACAAGTAATTTACATGAAGGCCTACAAGAAAAACATGTAAAATTGAAAATTTGATAAAAAAGCCCCACACCCACAATAGTAAGAAATGTGTTTTCACATTAATGTAATGTGATGTCGCAAGTGCTGTCCCATTCCTCTTGATACCAATTCGAGCCCTTGCAGCCTCTCGCACTCAACCACTTTACCAGGTGACGTCAATAAGTCTGTGAGGGCTCGGGGCTTGAGGGTTTAGGGGGGACATTGGGACTGGGCCAAAGTATTCTCTAGTTCCTGCTTCCTGGCACTCTAGCTACTTCCTGCTTCCTGGGGCTAATGATAAACACAAAATAAAAGTCTCTAACTTCAAATAAAAAGTATCTTTTTCCAAGTAACACTACACTTATGATCATATACAATGGTTCAGATCAAAACGTTGACAAAACTAGCACTTTTGAGAAAGTCTGAAAATTGCTCTACCACCGTTTTGGTCATACAATGGCTGTGGGTGGGCATCTTGAAAAATCTTTCAAAAACATGTTAAACTCTCGATTTCAAAGACAAGAAACTCACCAAGGTGTTAGTTGGCGTTCTGACATATACTTCGCCTTAAAGTAAGATTCTAGTTAATCTGGAAAGGCTTTTTTAAATATTTAGCATATAACTATTTAGTCGCAGCACATACTTGTGTAAACTTCTGCAAACTAGGTAGCCTAGCAACATAAGCAATAACAATAGCTACCATAAGAAGTTCCACTTCCTGAATCCCCTCTGCGGATTGATACGTCAATACAAGTCAATGGATTTCATAAAATGATCAATAAAACCCTACAGGATTCATACTTTGCGGCGAATTTGATGTCAGAACACCAACGGACACCCATTACCCCCTCGGTGAGCTTCTTGTCTTTGAAATCAAGAGTTTAAAGTCCCAGTTAACCAAAATCAGAGATTTGCTTGAAAACACATTCTATGTGTTAGTGATGCATTGCTGATAACATGTAAAAATGGGATGAACCATGTGTAGTACTGAATTGTGAAGTTAGACCAGTTTTGTGTTTTTGACCAGTTTTGATTTCTGGATTTTCTGGGCGGGCTTAAAACGGTACTTGTTGACGTAGAGCGGTGTTCTTAGCATATCCCCGCCCTAACACTATATAAAGCTAGAACGGATTTGAATCTTCGGTTCTCCTGCTCAATCTTGAGTCTAGAATTAGCTAGTTTTAACCAGCAGTCTAGAATTAGCTAGTTTTTCTTAGTTAGCAATGCCTATGCATAAAACTAAACGAAAATGCATCCTTCCTGGATGCCAGCAGGAATGGGATGATAAGGTCTCCTTCTTTCAACTCCAGAGTAAAGCTGAAATGAGAAGCAAATGGTTAGCATTTTTGAAGAGCCATGGTGTTACAGAGGAGTCACCGCTAGCGCCCGCCTCTGCAGCAAACATTTCACCCCCGAAAGCTTCTGCAATTATAATATGAGGCTTTTGGGTTTCACGGACTCATGACTGGTCCTGGTGAATTTGGCGGAGCCAACCATCTCCCTCCCCGGCCTCCATTCTCCTCCTGTCGCATCAACCTTTGGTGCCGACACCGCTGCCTTGTGTGCTTATAGCTAATTAACGTTATAACGTTAGCTAGGTAACGTAAGCAATAGGAAAATACACTGCTATGTTAATCTACAAAATATGTGTCTTGACATTTATGTGGTAATGTCAGCTATGATGAATTATATGTAATCTTAGGAGGAATTATAGCTAACATTAGCTATGTAGTTCATTGCAGATGGGAGTGTGTATATAACCTTAGTCTAGCTAACATAGCTAGCAGCACCGACCAGGCGACCACCCATCAAATAACGTTACGGATGATATATTATGACTACTGTATAAGCGTTAACTATACAGAAACTGCCTGCCATATTTGTGGCACCTGATGTGCGTATGGGTCCACCAGTAATGGTTACAGTATATTTCTCCAGCGGGGGACCGGGAGGCGGGAGCGAGGGGGATGGTTAGGTAGACCAGCTGCAGCTGGAGAAAGACGCACCCTCTCCCAGTGAAGCGGTGCTCGGCGGCTACTGGCTGAACATTCCAGTTCTGTTGGATATGTTGTGGGAAAGTTGAAGCCGAGTGCTCGTTATTCTCACACATAACATTGCCAACAAGAGTGGATGAGTCTGTCCCGATTATCAACTCCGGTAGTGTACGCTTCTTCGCGCTATCAGCGCTGTTCAAGCCAGTGACTAAAAGGTACATTTTAAACAACTTTTTCCATTGATCCCAAGGGACGACAGGATCGCCTGGGAGGGATAGGAATGGGTCCGGAGGTGGCAGGGAGAAAATAGGGACAGACTCATACATTCCTCGTTGCCTGTTTTTGTATTTTGCATCTAAGGGCAGTAACACTGGCGCGTTGGTATATAGTAGCTACAGTTTTACCTGTGTTGTTTGTCAGGAGGTAGGTTAGGAGGAAGCATCTGTGTGTTTGACTCATTAGAAGTGTAATTATAAGTGTAATTTCAACGCCTCTCTGTTTTCACAAAGCTGTGCCTTCCTACCACAAAAGAGACGTCGTGCCAGTGTGACAATATGCAGACCAGAGAACGAAACAACTATTTGACAGGTTCTTCCCTCCACACCCCCTCCCCACGCAATTGGGTGTGGCTTCGGTGCCTTCAGCAGACACGCCCCCACAGTCTCAGACCAGAGAATGCTGCTGATTTTTAACCGATTTTGAAGCTTTATTTTATATACTTAGCGACATTTTTAATCACTCAGATTTGGCTGGGTGGTTAATGACATGTTTTCCTGTGGTGTGTGAAGCTCATAACAAAAATTTTAACTGGGTTAACCTGGACTTTAACATGTTTTTGAAAGATTTTTCAAGGTGCCCATCCACATCCATTGTATGACCAAAACGGTGGTAGAGCAATTATCAGACTTTCTCAAAAGTGCTAGTTTTGTCAACGTTTTGATCTGAACCATTGTATATGATCATAAGTAACCTTAAAACAGGGCTAAACATGCATTTTCCCTTTACTATTCCTTTAAGTATTTGGAGTGCAGACCTATCTTTATTTTGTACAAGGGGAAGGAAGACATGCACAACCACATTAGAGGCACACAAAAGACATACAGGCAGCATGATTAAGGTAATAATAAGGGGCAGCCTTATTGATTGCAATAGAACACGTACATCAGCCAAGATTAATGTGTGCAAATGTAGTTATGTTTGCCTGAGTGAAATTGGACAGTGTTTTACATTTACCACCCATGCCAGTTAAGCTTAATTTATACTTTGTGAGCCGTGAGCAAGCTTGAGAAAATCACATCCTTGTGTAGTGCATTCACAGAACTAACTACAGTAGGCTAAACATCATCTGGAGCTGGTTGCATCAGTCATTACTAAGTGGTGACTAGGTCTAGTCATAGCCTAAGTGTTGACTAACTATAGATTTAGTCACTACTAAATTTAAATGGGTTGCACCACTCACGACTAGTTCCTAGTAACAACTAAATATTTACACCACCCTGGGAGGTGGTGTAAGTGATGACTAGTGCGAGGAAGTAGCGTCTTCAACTCTGCTATTAGGACGGAGGTGGGCTGAAACATTGTAGCTAAATCTGTAGGTGGCAAAAAAAAAATTTAGCAGATGTCTTAGTTATATCAAGATTAAGCTAACTATTGGCACCGGTGTGCTTATTGGTGTCATATTTATTCAGTTTGAGTAATTTTACGATCGAGCTAGCTAACCACCTTTAGCTCAATTGGCTCAGTTGCTGGTTAGCGATGAGAGGCGGAGTCCCAGCCCAGTTGATAACCCTCCGTTGCGGGTTGGGGGGATTCAACGGTCGGCTGGGATCCTGCCTCTCATAGCTAACCAGCAACAGGTCAGTGGACTGTACCAGGCAGCGTACGTTATGTCTGAATCAAATAACGTTATCAAACAAGCTTGGGGACTAGCTGGCTAGGATAATTTAAGCATAACAATCCAACGGCTAACTCCCCCAAAAGAACCCCTCCACTGCACAAGCACCAACCCCAATAATAAAAAGCACAATTACCAAGTGCAACGTTAGCCTTGCTAACTCCTGAATTTGGAGGAGAGTGTTGCAGCTGGTGCTAAACGAGGCAAAGGAAGAATATTTTGTGGACTATTATCACAGCCATTTCACAGTTGGGATTATACAGAAAGGTGAGGATCGAGCCTGTGTTGGATGACCAACTCAAATGCCTGGCTAGCTCAATATTGTTGTAAGTTAACGTGAATCATATGTGAGCCGGAGCCCGTCGCTTTCACTGTATGACTCGAGAAGCATGCTACATTTATCTCACATACTAAATATGTTTTCGTGAAGTAGTACAGGTATGTACTAAATCGCATGTAGTAGGCGAGTTGCAGTATGTACTAGTATGGACATTCGGACACGGCCCAAGCTCCTTGATAAGGGCTGGGTAAGGGCGATCAACCTCTTTGTTTACATTTTAACTTGCTTACCGATTGGCTATTTGGATCCTGCCGTCACAGTCATACAACGACTATTTTTTAGTAACTAGTTAGTAGTTACTAGTTAAGACAACGCCTAAATTGCCGTGGTGCAACCGAAATTAGACACCAACTAGTATGCGACTAACTAGTAGCAACTAAGAGTTTAGTCAGGGTTTAGGCGTGACTAAATGCTTGGGTTTAGTCACAAGATAAGACAAACTGGTGAAACCCAGTCCTGAGTCTTTCCATACATAAAGAAAAGGTTGTACTTGGAATGGATAAGCCTAGTTACACTGTAGGAACAAAGTGTTGATTGATCAAACATAAGCAGCCTATTCGAAATGGTCATTCAAGAGAGGCCTAATGTGGAAATGACAGTAAGGCAAGGCAAGTTTGTTTAAATAGCACATTAGGGCAATTCAAGGTGCTTTACATGAGACAAAAGCAGTAGGCTAAAAACGGTCATTGACGTTCATTAATGAGCATCAAGTCAGCTTCCCTGTGAGTGCATGCGTTCGCAGGACAGCATTCAGGACATAACAGCAGCTGTCCAACTATACCTAAAACTAGGCAGAGGCCGTGTCTATGGCTGGGTATCGACCGAAACATTGCTAGGTATCGAAAGATCTTAAAACATTCGATCCCCGTTTTCGATACTTTTTTAAAATTTATTAAACAAAAAACATTTTTATTTTATTTATTTATTTAATTTGTATCTGTCTCATCATCTTATCACTACCTGTTCTAAAATCTAACGTGGCGACTGACTGGCTGAGGTAGGAAAACAAATTGTATCTGTATGTCGGCCACATAATATTGCGGCAACAGAGTAGCTAAACATAATATTAATGAATGAAACGTTGATGTCTTAGTTTGCCCTCGTGTTGTGGTCCGAGCAGCACAGGTCACACCCTTCACATTGGCCGGGAGATAAAAAATGACCAAACAGAAAAAAGAGCAGTTACACAGGGCTGTAACTAATTTCATTGTTAAAGGGTTGCAGCCCTTTTCTACTGTGGAGGCTCCATCCTTCAGGTAAGCTTCAGCTGCACAGCCTGCACAATTAACTGTACAACTTGTTTGCATAATATCACTGTCGTCCTAGTCGATGTTAGAAATGCATTTTACAAATCCAATTCATTGCTACAGTATATTATAGTTATTATTTAGTAGTCTTGTTTTGTTTTTCCCTCATATTGTAGAGAGATGATAGGCGCCCTAGACCCCAGATATCAACCCCCCAGCAGAGACACTGTCTAATACCCTTATACCAGCAGTATGCAGTGGTATGCAGTAGAAAGGGAAAATGTGAAGGCAGAGTTGGAAGAGGTGAGGGATGTGGCTTTGACCTGCCGGTATCTAGGTATTGAAAAAGGTATAGTTTTGGTATCAGTATCGAACTCAAGGTATCGAAAAAGGTAGCGTATCGAAAATCTTTGAATGATACAAAGCCCTAGCCGTGTCCGAAATGCCTGCTACCTGCTATATAGCAGGCGAGAAGTAGCATGCTACTTAGTACCTACTACTCCACGAAAACGATATAGCAGGTGAGAAAATATAGCATGCTACTCGAGTCAGGTGATGGGAATGCGTGGGTTACGTCGTTACGTACATGACCGCTCCACTGGCTGGCTAACTTAGACGGTAACATTGTGTTTCCATGGTTACAGGGCTACTAGTTAGCTACGACATTGTGAGTTCTCAAAATCTAATTTCAACGCCACATATATACACACAATTGCATTTGTAGCTCTGTGTCGTTATAACTAAGATATCTGACAGAAAAAAAAGAAAAAAAATCGACAAATTAAGTCAATACTTACATTTAAATTTACATTTAATACTTCGCTCTGCCCAGCCTGACAGTCACCGGCGTCGGCCATGACAGCTGTCCTGAAAATTTTGCTGAACAGTGACGTAGCATGCGGAATAGCATGCTCTGAACTATGCTAATTTTTTTGCCGTTTTTTTTGCCAATATAGCAGGCGAGGTAGCAGGCGAGAATAGCAGGTGAGAGGTAGCAGGCACAGTTTTGAAGTAGCATGCTACTTTTTGCCTGCTATATAGCAGGTAGCAGGCATTTTGGACACAGCCAGAGCCTACTGGCTCTGCATTTTTATTCCAGAGTTCCCCAAGCCCAAGACAATCAGTCTATTTGCACGTTTCGCTGCAATACCCCCACAGGAACACACAGCTGCTGCTATCGAGCAACTTTAGTAGCGTAGCCTACCTTATCAAATACTTAGCCTATTAATAAATAAATAAAACTCTGAAGGAATAAATCATCAGCTGATGGCGGACTATCAGTAGCCTGCGTTACTCTGTAATTTCACAATGATACTTGTCGCTTCAGATGAAAAGCGCTAATGTAATTTATTTAATGTTAACGTTACTATCTATGCCTAATAGGCTAACATTATACAAACATTATAGTCAGTTGTCTGGTTGAAATACTATCTAGCTAGGGGACTGAAACCAAGTGTTTCATTCCTACGCCATATTAGCTATAAGCATGAACTAATGTGAACTGAACAAATAAGTACAAAGCAACGTAAATAGCGAAAATATCAATTGAAATCGCATTCAGTGTTATCTAACGTTAGCTACCAAAACAGACTTAAAACCCTGTTCATTCCTACGTTAGTTAGCTAAGCATGAAATAATGTGAACTGAACAAAGAAGTAGAAAGCAGCGCAATTTAATGTTAGCTAAAATATCCATCTAAATCACATTCATTGTAACTTTAGTGTCATCTAGCTAGTTAACGTTAGCTACCGAAACAGATTAGACGTCATCAGCAGACGCAGGGCAGACGAAGGAAGGACCCCGAGCCGATCTGGCAGCTGAGCACATCTCGCACCTACACCGGCCCATGTCCTGTCAGGTATGGTATGTTCTCCTGACTGCCTGACAGCATCGCCGGAAAACAGTGGTGTCATTAGGCCTGGGCATTCGGGGCTGAATCCCCGGATGTTTTATGAATAGCCCCGGTTGAAAAATGTATATGTACACATTGTGTATGTACACAAATGTATATGTATACAAAAAATAAATCCGGGGCTATATATATTCATCTGTCATTCCGATCATGCATTTAAGCCCTCAAAAATAATATATCATACGCAAGTAGCCTACATTTTGGGTCCTCTGTGTGTGTCATTCAAGAAGACTTGGCACGCACGCATTGGCGCGAGAGGAAGGGAGAGTGTAGACAACTCGACTTGGAGTTGGTAATGTTAGCTCAGCCTCTGAAAGTTTTTAGAAAAAAAGAAACGGGATTCCGGCAGCGATCAGGTGGTGGAGGATGAAGTTGCTGTTGGAGAGAATACCGGTACAAGCTCAAGTTGGTGAAGGCTCTTTTGCTAGCTAGCATTAGCTAGTCTTTAGTCAGTGGTTCTTAAACGTTTTTGTCACAAGGTACAGTAAGATATTGACTAGGTGCTCGCCATTTAATTTTACTTGAATTTTGACCTTTGATATTAATTAAAATTAATCACCAAACAGGCTTCAGTTAGAATATAGTTACAGTAAAGGAGCTAACCTCTATCGTTAGCTTACGCCCCCTCCCCCCTCCTGAAAGACCCAAAAAGCCAAAAATAGCGGACTTTTAGATCACTAACATTTTTACCATAGGTCAATGGAGTTTAACATAGCGAAAAGTAGCATCGCGGCTAGTGGACAATTTCTAACTGGGAGTTAGAGATGATGAAATGAAAATATTTTCTGTTGCTGTAACTAGCTACATAACTACTGTAACCACAGTTTACTGTAGTCTTCTGATGTTAGTAACTATGTAGGCTGACATTAGCTAGACTATGTGTTGTGGACACACCCCCGTCTACTACTATAGTATAGCCCCCTAGCCCACACACCTGTCTACTACAATATATATCCCCCTAGCTCACACCCGGTCTACCACAGTATATAGCCCCCTAGCCCACACCCCTTTCTACTACAGTATAGTATATATATCCCCCTAGCCTGCACCCCAGTCTACCACAGTATATAGCCCCCTAGCCCACACCCCTTTCTACTACAGTATATAGCCCCCTAGCCCACACCCCTTTCTACTACAGTATACTGTATATCCCCCTATATGGAGTGGAAAGATGCAGAGGAGAGCAGAGCAACAATGTTAACTGATAAACTAGAAGAATAAAGATTTTAGAGAGGGAAAGAAATTACCTGAAAGATCAGAGACACCAAGAGATAACAAAGGAGTGATATGGGGGAGAGGAGATGAGGAGATGAGAAGAGAGCAGAGGAGATGAGATCAGAGGATATGAGAGAGCAGAGGAGATGAGATCAGAGGATATGAGAGAGCAGAGGAGATGAGATCCGAGGACATGAGAAGAGAGTAGAGGAGATGAGATATGAGATGAGGGCAGAGGAGATGAGAAGAGAGCAGAGATGAGAAGAGAGCAGAGATGAGATGAGGAGAGATCAAAGGAGATGAAGAGAGAGCAGAGGAGATGAGAAGAGAGCAGAGGAAATGAGAAGAGATCAGAGGAGATGAAAAGACAGCAGAGGAGATGAGGAGAGAGCAGAGGAGATGAGAGAGCAGAGGAGATGAGAGAGCAGAGAAAATAAGAGAGCAGAGAAAATAGGAAGAGAGCAGAGGAGAGGAGAAGAGAGCAGAGATGATGATAGAGGAGAGGAAATTTGGTTAGATTTTGGTTGGCATATGCTGATAGCATCCTTTTATGACCAGGGCAGGAGAAAGGAGAAGAGAACAGGAGGAGAGAGCAGAGGAGATGTGGAGAGAGACATGAGAGCTACTGAAGGAGTTGAGTATCAGATAGATAAGACACAGTTTCAGTTTTTCACAATTGCTAAAACACAAAACTCAATACTCTAAACCAAATGACCAGTTCCCTAAAAACACTAATAAAACTAATCCCCATTTGCCAAAACCATAAACACATTTCACCTGTAGACACAATTCACAAAACTCAATCCCCTTTTCTCATAACTCTAAACACATTTTGTCTTGCTAAAACATGTGTTGCAAAAAACTCTGATCAAATGTGCACATTGAAGCTTATGATGCAAAATGCTAGCCACAGCAAAAGTTGAGCACAATGAACACACTTGATGTCATTGATTAAACACGACGACTCAAAATTGAAGAAACTTGTTGCAAATGATGTGACCACACCTATAGAGGCCAGTGCAGAGTGCACAGTTTGCTGAAGGTTCCAAACAGCAACAATGGACGGAGGAGGCAGAGGAAGAGGAGTTTGTGTCAGAGGAGGGAGAGGAACAGGCCAAGGAGTGAGAGGAGCAGGCCAAGGAGCGAGAGGAGCAGGCCAAGGAGGAAGAGGAGGGGGGCAAGGAGGAGGGGGGCAAAGAGGGAGAGCAAGACAACCACGCACCATCATTACAGATGAAATGAGAGCAACAGTCATTAACCATGTCATTGTCCACGGCATGTCAATGACCGAAGCAGGACGAAGAGTCCATCCAAACCTTAGCAGGTACTCAGTGGCCACCATTATCCGGGCATTCAGAGAACACAACAGGTACTGTATGAAGTAGTTTTTTGGTCACTACAGTAGATGTTTAGAGTATAGTGGAGAGCAATTGGTTTCACCACAGTATCCTTGCTGTAAAAAGATTGAGGAACATGTCCATTGATGTTTCTATTGAATGCATGTTTTTCTTTTCTTTTTCTTTTTTTTTTTTACAGAGTATATGTACAATTCAGTAAAATGCATGTTAGTTTCTCTAGAGTTGAAAGAATGCCACGTGGAGGTGGGATGGCTGCCATATTCTCACCAGTGCAAGAAACCCTCATTGTGGATATGGTTCGGGAGAACAATACAGTACAATCAGACTCCGAGAAAAACAGCAGA
The DNA here is from genome assembly GCF_949987555.1 of Borostomias antarcticus. Lineage (NCBI taxonomy): Eukaryota > Metazoa > Chordata > Actinopteri > Stomiiformes > Stomiidae > Borostomias > Borostomias antarcticus. The sequence continues at coordinate 45,976,384 of NC_140234.1, read as the reverse complement.
GTCATTGCTCATTGTTCCTAATATTGCCTGCGATGTAGACGAGGTTCTGTGGCCCGACCCAGCCCGACGACGTGATGCCTCCCAATGATTTCAGTCTTGTGTCCTTCTACTGTACAACATACAGTACACTGTAGCACAGTTCATTTCGAGTCCCGTGAACTTCTTGATTTTTTTTCTTCTTTGGGGATGGAAGAAGGATGTGTACAAAATGCATTATAGTAGGCCTATCGTACATGTATAGGTCGTTTCCAAGTGCAGTATGTACAGTATACGGTTACTGTATTCAAATTGCTTACAACAAACTGACATATTGATAAGGATAGTGGAGTTATGTAATTTAAAAAAAAATCACACCCTGAACATTGTGTTTTCAAGTTTTACATGTATTGTTGTGTGTAATGGATCCTCCGTAGTGTTTACACATTTTTGCATTGAGTTGTGATGACTGTATTTTCTTAATTTTCTTAATTGACATACTATTCCTATGAAACACACAATCTAGAAATGCCCAATACATATATTTTGAGAACAGATAAGGTTTCTAAATATGTGTATGGCAGTTGTGAAAAACTGTAAAAAGAACATTATCACACTCTTAACATTGTGTTTTCATTTTTTTGTTGCTGTGTGTAATGATGCTTAGTAGTGTTTACATTTTTGCAGGCCTTGAGAGGGATTTTGGTGTCAAAGTTTGCTTTTGAGCATATGAGCAACTGTTTTGGTGTGATAGTTTGGTTTTGAAAAGAGAATGTGAGATTTTGTGTATGTAGCTTGAGAAAAGAGTAAAAACTAAAAACTAAGTGTTTAGAGTTTTGGGAAAATGGAGGGCAGTTTCGTGAAATGTGTTTAAGCAATTGTGAAAAACTGTAACACAGTTTGTCACAGTTCAAATCTGTCACAATTTAAAAGGAGCCCGTGTCACACAATAAGCTCAGGGGTTAGTACATTTAAAGTAAAGCTCAGATCAGGGTTGGTCAATTTTCAAAATTGAACAAATCATTACAACATACAGTGCTACAGTGCCTACACACGACTGGAACCTTTTGATAGAACACGTTATCTCACATTTTAAATTTACTCTGAAATAACTTGAAAATGGTGCAGTTATTGGGTGAAAATCAAAAGATTTCTTGGGATAAGCAGCTAGGTATGTAGGTAGCTATTTATGGCTTGTAGTTAACTTTGCCTATTTTGTTTATAAACTTAGTTACAGCATACGTAAGATTTTCAGCGAACGCATTCATTTGATTCCCTGTGGGGCTAAGCCTCTGATCCTAAAAACAGCAGACTGTATTGGGTCCTGCACTGATGATGAAGAGAACACTCTCAGCAGACTTGACTTTGGTATAGGGGAAACGACTGCACTGAAGATATTTCAAATGGCTAGTTGTGTCAGCTTTTCAAGAAAAAAATATGCACCACACCGGATGAAGCAGAGAATGTGAGAATGAATAAATTGTACCTGCTGACACAAGGGATGTCTGTGAAGATATTCTTGGAAATACTCTAGAAGATGTGGGTCTCTTGGGTGTCTCGGCTGCTCTCCCCACACTCTCCTCTCTACTGGGGATCCTGAGGACACTGTGCATACTACTACCTCTACTGCTGTATCAGAGGGTGCTCTGTTGATGACATCACTTCCTGAACATCTAGCAGAAAAAGCTGGTGAGATGTCACTGAGAGACTCAGAGGGAACTCTGGTTACGCTGGATTTAGATGAGACATCTTTGATCACTCTGTTTCATCAAATTGAGCTGTAGACAGAGTATCAGTAAGACTAGCTAACAAACTACTGTAGCAGCAATGTAAGATACAGAGCCATGTCATTTTCCTAAAAGTGGTGCCTACCTGACACAAATGATGCCTGTGGAGATACTCTGGTCTATCTGTGGTGTCTCTGCTTCCACAACTGTTCTGTGAGAGGAAGCTCTCTCTGATATGTCACTTCTGCTGACAGGCTGATGCTGGTGTCTCCATAAGCTCAGCCATTGATGATTCTCCGTAGATCTCCTCTACTCCACAGCTTGTGTCAGACGGGGCTTGTAGTACCACACTGTCAGAATCAGAATTTGTTTATTACCATGCAGTTTTTCAACATACTAGGAATTTGGTTTTGTGGTGCATAACATGGAGACAACGTTGGGTGCAGGGACAAGACAGAACAGTGCAAAGACAGGACAGTGCAAAGAGCGAGTATAAAATGCTAGTGCAAAAAAGGATAAGCTAAGAAAAAGTACAATATACAAAAGGTAATGCAGTCAGTGTATAGAGTAAGTATGTAGAGTGTAATGTGAGTGTGTGTATGTGTATATGTGTGTGCAGCGTGATATGTGAATGCGGTGCATCCTATACAGTCCATTTATGTCATGTGCAAGTGACTATCGAAAGTGGTGGGATCTGTGGTGGGGCAGGGGCAGTCAGAGGGGGACACAAGCCTTGTTGAAGTGTCTGATGGCCGTGGGGAAGAAACTGCCTTTGTGGCATGCAGATGTGGTCCTGATGGACCGCAGCCTCCTGCCTGAGGGGAATGGCATGAAGAGATTATGGCTGGGGTGGGATTGGTCGGCCGCAATCTTCCTGGGCTGAGTTTCCCAGAGGCATCGTAGCACTACGATGCCTCTGGGAAACGCAGCGCTGGCCCGTTTCACAGTCCTGGAGTTGTGCAGGACCAGGAGGGAGGGCAGGTTGCAGCCGATCACCTTCTCAGTGGATCGGATGACGCACTGTCACTGAGAGAGCCAGAGGGAACGCTGGAGAGGCTGGACTTAGGGGACAAACTTGCAGCTGCTGGAGACACATAAACAGTCAGGATAAAGGGACACAAGGGCAATGAATGTACTGTATGAATGAATGAACTGTATATTATCTGAGCATGTATGAAATGTATACCTGACTAGAAATGGTGCTCGGAGAGCACAGACCTTCGACCATTAATGCATTCCTTGGCTCTGTGCAGGACATGTTTGGTATTGCTGCATTCGTTAGGTGAGCTTTATGCCAGTCCAAACAACATGTCTCAGTGACCTTCCCATGTCAAGATTTATTTTTCAAATTTTCGCTCCTGAAAATACAAAAAATTAATGGAGGTGAATGGCCAACTCTTGAACCCGCACTGTAACTCGGATCTGCTCCAAAATTGAATGGGTTCTAACTTGGACCATGCTACATGTTTCCCCCGAGTGTCATGAAAATCAGTCAGGTACTTTGCACTGTCACTGGGGCGGAGGTAATTAATGTTAGTGAGTACTAATAAAATCACTACATCAACAAATACAAATGTTGGATTAAAACCTGGCCACTTCCTGTGCTACTGTTGAACAGGTGGGGGCGGGGCGACACACAACTCATAACTCACTACTCGTAAAATTGACAAGCATAAAAAGCATTGGTCATACAATTGAGAAGCAAAAAAAGGCTGGTTGAAAAAAATAATTAGACAAAAAAAGAGAATTGGTGGAAAGAAATACTGAATAATGTGTAAAACATTATATGATCAAAGAAACTAATTTCCTTAACGTTTCTTATGACAAGTATATTTCATTTCAGGTACAAGATCTTTTGTTACGTACAATATTTTTGTTTACGCTTTCTATGCTTTCTGGTGTCAATTCTATCATAGGTTAGGGACATCTCTAGAATACTCTTTTCTTTTCTTTCTTGTGTAATTGATAAGATCCTTGTTTTAATAATTACTCTTCATAATTTGATCCTTGCACAAGAAGCACCACTTTTTAATTTGCTGCAACAGAGGCATTAACACAGCTAAGCTGTGTCTCATATCTCACTTCCCTCCATTCTTAAAATAGGTCAGTCAGCCCCAACCCTTTCTCTCCCATGTGTCTCCACACAAGCTCCTTTCATTAGTTTAATGAGATCTCCCTCCATCCAGATAACCAGTGTCAGCTGAAGTGACCTACAGTCACATTGCACCCTTATTCAAGCTGTCCTTCTGCCTTCTCTAATGTGATTTGTGTGTCTACCTGATCGATTGCCAAAGTAGCACAATCCCAACCAAAGCCGGAAGGTAAGACTCACTTAAGTAAATGCACCAGTTAGCAATGCAGGAACAAAGAAACACGTTAATGCTAATTTTAGACACCCTAAATCTACTGTAAGATGAATTTTCAGGGAGTTTAGAGGTTGCATTTTCAGCAAACGGTATAGGTGTGAGCTATACATCTGGGAGCCAATCAGTGTGCTTCCTATTACTTCCTACTCTGTGAAGACTGGGATTGTGGGCCGCCTCTGTTGGGATTTAGTGTTCATGGTTAGTCCTGTGAGACAAGCTGTCTGCAAGTATTGCAGTGCTTCTCTTAAGGCCCTGCTGATTTTATCTAGGTCAGATTATTTTGCTAATTAAAATGTAAAATAGGCTTTTAATTGCACTATCGAACCCCAGTGCCACAATTAGTGTTTTTCTCAAAGGCACCAAAAGAAAATAGATGGTGACTGTGAAGCCTTAATGGACCTTTTCTGGATTCCTATTCTGAACACAAACCTACAGTATAATGTTCATCGGCATTACAATGTCCCTTAGAAATTGGCTGTGGCAGTGGCGTTCAGTAGCTGCATGTGGATGTTAATCAGCTTACTACTGTAGAAACAATTCAAGCTCTCATTTACATGTATCTGAGGAGTCTGCTGCTCCAGCTATGACTTCAGAGCTTCCATTTGAAGTCTGAACATGTGAATATTGAATTCTCTCTTTCCCCCTCTCTCTCTAAACATCTCTCTCTATAACCCTCACCAAACATTTTCCAAAGTATCTCCAAAAGCCAAATTCAAGACATTCTGTTTTCTCTGCATAGTGAGTGCAACATTATACTTTGCCTACACACAAAGATAAGGGCATGAGCACTGATGACCAAAGATGGGGGAAAGCCTGAGCACAGCATGTAATCAAGAGGTGCTGTTAAGTGGCAAAAATGTAATCATATAAGATAGGTGGCTTTCATAACTATGGAAATGTGTATGACTGTAACTTTTGTAATTATTGAAATACAGGTATATATGTTAATATTGAGTGTTGTTTCCTATTTAAGATCTATATACTTAATGAGCATGATTAAGCTGTATGCGAAACGCATAGCTCAGTAAATATGATCACTCTGCAAGTCCTGTCTAAGTGTTTTACATGTATTGTAGCCACAGTATACGTGGCACTGCTTTTTCTTTTTTTTACCAAATTAAGATGTCATGCTATGCCAGGGAACAGAAACGCTAATAAGAGCATTTGGGACTGAAGTGGGTGCCGTTAGCTGTTGTGCCAAAGACTATGGGTGTGCCACTTCAGCCAGGCACCTCTTCATCGCATGGCTCCACAGAACAAAATGAGAGATCTGGGGGACAGCCACTGCCACTGCAGCCTCCCAAGCGCACCAGTCACCAGGAGCAAGACAGAGAGCAACCATCACTTGGAGCCATGTTCAAAGGGAATCTAGAGTGAACTTGCTCCCTTATTTCTGGAAATTATCTGCTCCCCCTCCCTCTTCATCCCTTCCCCCCAAAAAACATCACTCCTAATTACAGCAGAGGACAGCGTGAGAGCTGAGTTTTCAGGACATTCTGGTCCAATTACCACAGCATCCAACTTGCAGAGGTGCAATCAATAGCAAACAAAGCACTGTAACTTCACACCAAGCACATCCTGTCCCTGTTTTCTATCCTGCCCCCCCCCCACACACACACACACTCCTTTGTTCTTCGTATTGTGTTGCTGTGGATATGAGATGTTTGATGAGGGGGGAAATCAAAGGAGTGAGGGGACAGGGAAAGTATCTCTTTCCTACTGTAGCCCAAGACCTGGGGATCCAAGGCATGCTTTGCAAAAGATAACACTTTATTATAGGCAGCAGAGAATGACAAGAAAAATAACTGATTACAAAAGATGTATGACATAGTATGCATAATAATAATATAACAATAATAATAACAATAACACATAATTATACAACTACTACTGCTAGGCCTACATTATACATGCATTAAAGCTGCATGAGATAACCTTTTTATGGTTAAATACTGTAATCAGGGTTTTCTATTATTAATATGAATTGGCCTTAAGACCCCCAAAAAATGCTTTCCGTGACATTAGACTGCATGAGACCTGAATGTTTTATTTTGTTTTAGAATGTCAGTGTACTGCAGTGGTGGCTGGTGACTCAAAAAACTGAGGAGGACAGAAGGAAGAGAGGTGAACCGCCCATGGGCGCCAGGGGGCACCTCAGGGGTCAGTTATTATTTGAAATACCGCTTTAAAATGTGGATTTACAGTCAATTTTAAATAATGAAAAACTGAATAACACTTTATTTAACTACATGCAGCATTTATTTATAATATTCATAATAAAATATTACAAAACAACAATAAAACATTGTAAGCAATAGTTGTTTGTGTGGGGATTGTACTCTTCTCTAAATAGAGAAAATAATTGATCTTGGTGAGGTGCTGGAGAGGTTAGGTGATATATGAAAAATGTTTTTGATTAGGGGACACTGAGGTGTGCTGGCTCTCAAACAGTTTGTTGGCAAATAGATTTGACAACTGGACAATGGAATACGTTGCACAGCAAATGCAGTATCCAACAGTTCGCTCATGGCTAGCTAGCAATGGTACAGCTAACATTGTAGGCCAGGTAAATGGATTCTGGAGTCGTATCTACAGAAAGACAGCTGTATTTAACTGTACAGACAATGTGTATTGTTGACTTACATTAATAATAAAAAAAGGATTCTGGTTTACGGAAATCAAGACCAAGTGAAAAAACAACCAATCAAATTAGCCCACACATACAAAACCGCGAACAATGTCGTCATCTGTCGATATGTAACCTAATCTGTAATTTGTCAAAATGCTCAAAAGTGGGCGTAGGGTAAGCCAGTTCTTAAAGTGCTTACATTGGAGTTCCCATTGACATTTTAACATTGGGACGGTTTATCCAATCAAAACTTGTCATGAATGTCCCGTCATTCACATCACCTGTCAATCACGTTACCCACTTTATCTAGCGTTGCCCACACTATCTAGCCACTGGCAGCATCAATGAACATGGAAAACTGAGATCTTGAGTATTTGTTGAAAGTTGATTCCAAAATGAAATGAATTAAACGAGTTTGGGTTAGGATATAAGGTAGGTCTTTTGTGATTAATTACCAGTTGTTATGGCTGTGCGTTTTGCTTTGCCTAGATTTAATCAGCACTCGAGAGCGTGTACTTTCCTTCTTGGAGAGTGGGCTAATAGGCCTAGTAGCCTAGTAGTAGCCTAAACACTGATTAGGGGAGTAGGCTATTGAGTGCTGTGCCCTATGGGGGTGTATTTTATCGTCCTGTCATTCTTCTTCGTGGTGCTTGGCCATTGTTGTCATATAATAGCTCTGTAGTTTATTTAGTGTGTCCCTAAAAGCTTGGTTATTTCGGCCTAAATATTGCCCTCTTATTCACTTGCTCTCAAATTATTGGCCTTTGTTGATGTGTTAAAAAACATCAGTAGCCTGGGCTACTGTAGTTTTCCTGTATGTTTTTACATATAAAAATGCCAATGATCAGTGCCATGAAACCTCCCATCAGGGCATGCTTTGAAAGCGCACCCCCTCAAAAATTGTGCGCGCCCTTCTCATTATTTCACCCCTGACCCATTTTCATGTCTGTAGCCTACTGTGATCAGCAAAGTAGTATTAATTACAAGCATTCATTACATGCAAACGGAGGGCAAACAAAATACATTTTGGCCAAAGACCTGGGAGAACAAGCATTTGGTGGGACAACTTTCCAGGGTTTTTCCTGGCTCAGAATGGGTATTTGGGGGGTGATGCACACACAATTTTGGGGGAAACCTCAGTTTTATGCCGAGTAGCCTACCAGCGTATATACAGGGTTGGGGAGTAACGGATTACATGTAACGCCGTTACGTAATCAGATTACAGTACAATTTAAAATATGTAATCTAGATTACAGTTACATTTGCATAGTAACGGGGATTACAGGCGTGATTACAATCACCCCTCGCCTCCTCATCAGTTTTACAAAATAGCTTAAAAAAAAAAAAAAGAAGTAGGCTAGTATTACCAATTGCGCGCAGCGCGCCAACAAGATTCCCATTGATGTACTCGTTGGACCACAGCTGCCAGACAGACAGCGAGCAGCACGGGCATCATGGCAGAAATACTGCAATGTGCATTAAAATCCTGGAAATACCAGCATTCTTTTAATTTACCTGTCACAGAACCACAACAATATTACAGCACAGTGTAAACTATGCCTCCCAGCCACCTGCCTCGACGGCCAAGGACTCAATGTCCAACCTGAAAAAACATTTGCCGGTAAGTTAACGTTAGCTAATGTCAAATGTTAGGGTAGCTAACGTTAACCTTACTTCCACTGACAGCTAAATTAGCTAGCAGTAGGCTTCTACAGTATAGCACTAATGTTCAACCAGAAAACCAGACCGAAGCGCCCATTCAGATTTTTTTCACTCAATAGTGCCTGTCGGTGTTATGGTGCGTTCGTTTGTGGTCGGAGATGGCAAGTCGCAAGTGGCAAAATACCTACCTCCGACCTGTGTGCATTCGAGCTATAGCGAATGATACGATGATGATATGATATTACCGCCCGTAGCCATCTCCGCTCGCTCTCCCCTACTGACCTTTCCTCTACTGTCACCTCCGCCCTCCCCGCCCCTGAATCCTTCTCTCTCCTACCCTCTGATACTGCCACTGATCTTCTCCTCTCTACTCTTTCCTCTTCTCTGGACAATCTCTGTCCCCTCACCTCCAGGCCTGCACGCCCAACTCCACCTGCCCCATGGCTGTCGGACTCAGTGCGTACTGATAGACGGAGCCTGAGAATAGCTGAGCGCAAATGGAGGAAAGGCAAGCTCCCAGGGGACCTTCTTAATTTCCAATCTCTTCTTTCCACATTCTCCTCCTCTCTGTCTGCTGCTAAAGCTGCTTTCTTCCGCTCTAAAATCCTAACCTCTGCTTCCAATCCTAAAAAACTCTTTGAAACCTTCTCTTCACTACTCCAGCCCCCACCTCCTACTCCCAACTCCTCCCTTCTCCCTGATGATTTCGCCAACTTCTTTGACAAGAAAGTTAACGATATCAGATCCTCTTTCCCCCCTCCCCCGGTCAACGCTCCATGCACGAAACTCACCCCCCCATCCCCACCCTCTCTCCACTCCCTGCTCCCCCCCTCCTCTCCACGCCCCACCTTATCCCACTTTTCTCCCCTCTCCCCCAACGAGGCCCTCAACCTTGTAACATCTAACCGCCCCACCACGTGCTCCCTAGACCCTGTTCCCTCGACTCTCCTTCAGTCTGTTGCACCCGAACTCCTTCCCTTCCTAACCCACCTCATCAATGCATCTCTTGTTTCAGGATGTTTTCCCTCTGCTTTCAAGACTGCCAGAGTCACCCCCCTCCTAAAGAAACCATCTCTCGACCCCTCTGATGTCAAAAACTACAGACCGGTTTCCCTTCTATCCTTTCTATCCAAAACACTTGAACGTGCTATCTTTAACCAACTGTCTTCGTACCTCCACCAGAACGACCTCCTAGATCCCCACCAATCCGGGTTCAAGGCTGGCCACTCGACAGAGACCGCCCTCCTTGCAGTAACAGAGTCACTCCATGCCGCTAGAGCGAACTCTCTCTCCTCTGTCCTGATACTCCTAGACCTGTCAGCAGCATTTGATACGGTAGACCACCAGATCCTCCTCTCCACCCTCGAGGAGAAAGGCATCGATGGCTCTGCACACTCCCTGTTTGCATCCTACCTGACGGGCCGCTCCTACCAGGTGACATGGAGAGGGTCGACGTCGGAACCGCGTAGTCTGACTACAGGGGTTCCACAAGGGTCTGTCCTGGGTCCTCTCCTGTTTTCCCTCTACACTACATCTCTGGGCGCTGTCATTCGCTCGCATGGCTTCTCCTATCACTGCTATGCCGATGACACCCAACTGGTTCTGTCATTTCCCCCTTCTGATACAGAAGTGGAGACACGCATAGCTGGGTGCTTGGCTGACATTTCGGAGTGGATGACGACACATCACCTCAAGCTCAATCTGGACAAGACTGAGCTGCTGTTCCTCCCGGGGAAGGGCTGTCCGCACCGGGACCTGGCCATCACCATTGAAGACACAGTGGTGACCCCGACTCGGACTGCGAGGAATCTGGGTGTGACCCTGGATGACCAACTGTCATTTTCCTCACATGTCACATCCGTCACACGTTCCTGCAGATTCATGCTCTACAACATCAGGAGGATTCGCCCTTTCCTCACTAATGAAACGGCGCAGGTACTCATCCAGGCCCTGGTCATCTCCCGCCTGGACTACTGCAACTCCCTCCTCGCGGGGGCACCGGCGTCAGCCATTAAACCTCTGGAACTTGTCCAGAAAGCTGCTGCTCGCCTGGTGTTCAACCACCCCAAATTCTCCCACACAACTTCCCTCCTCCGTTCCCTACACTGGCTCCCTGTAGCGGCTCGCATCCAGTTTAAAACTCTGGCGCTAACCTACAGGGCAATGAAAGGAACAGCCCCCTCCTACCTCCAGGCCATGGTCAAACCCTACATCCCCTCCCGACCACTACGCTCTGCTACCTCAGGGCGACTGGTTGCCCCGTCACTCCGAGGCTCCTGCGGTCGATCGACACGGTCACGGCTCTTCTCTGTCCTGGCCCGCAGTGGTGGAATGAGCTGCCCACTGATGTCAGGACAGCAGAGTCGCTGCCCATCTTTCGTCGCAGGCTCAAAACTCATCTCTTCAAGAAGTACTACAACAATCCTCCCACCTAAGCACTTATTATATTATATTGCACTGTACTTTAGATTGTGATTCTTGCACTTTGCCTTCAGCACTAGATTATGCTCTTAGTCACTTGTTTGTTTTAGAAAGAAAATGCACTTGTGAGTTCTGGCAAGTAGTAGTACATTGGCTCTTCCTACGTTAAATGCAATTATTGTTAGTCGCTTTGGATAAAAGCGTCTGCTAAATGACTGTAATGTAATGTAATGTAATATTGACACCAGCCGGCAACTGGAGGCTGAGAAACATATCCGAATTTGCAACGAGGAAGTGCGAGTTCATTCAGCGTTTTATTTAATCATTCCTAGTAGCAAGTCGCAATTTGCCACCTCCCAGTTATAAACGAACGCACCATTATTCAAGAGCTATAACTAATGGTGCGTTCGTTTATAACTGGGAGGTGGTAAATTGCGACTTGCTACTAGGAATGATTAAATAAAACGCCGCATGAACTCGCACTTCCTCGTCGCAAATTCGGATATGTTTCTCAGCCCCCAGTTGCTCAAATGCTAGGTAACTGTGATATAATGGTATATAGCTCGAATGCACACAGGTCGGAGGTAGGTATTTTGCCACTTGCGACTTGCCACCTCCGACCACAAACGAACGTACCATAACTGCCTGGGAAAACTGGTCAGTGGGTGCTTTATCCATAATATATAAGGCTGTGTCCACTGGCAAGCTGTATAGCTGAATAGCGCCAATCACAGCTGCTTAGAATGCATTAGAGCTGGCTCCGACGTTTACACCTAACGTTAGCTACATTAGCAACGAGTGTCGTGTTTTGCAGACTGCAATTAACTAGCCAAGGCAAGATGACACACACTCAACACATTAACACTTGCTCTAACTGGACGGGCGCTGGGCAACTGCTGTTTAGCTATGTTGTCAGCTCTAGAACACAGACAAAGAATAAATAATGTAGGATTTCTGGTGAAATACACAGTACATTTTATTTAAAGTAATCCAAAAGTAACTGAAAGTAATCCCTTACTTTACTTTTAAATTGTGGTAATCGGATTATGTTACTGACTAGAATTTTTCACAAGTAACTTGTAACTGTAAGGGATTACTTTTTAAAAGTAACCTTCCCAACCCTGCGTATATAGGCCTATATTCTTTGCTGACGTTCTGATTGAGCCATGGATGTATTAATAGAACTGGATACAGCCACTCCATTCACTGACTGCTATCAACAATGAAGCCCTATTGAACCGCGCCATCTTGGCAAATTTGTAGTCATTTGACTATTTCCGGTGACTTTTGTACTTGCGCAGTTGTGCTTTTCTGTCCTACGCGCGTCCACGGTCAACGTTGGCACCGCTTCTAGCTATCGAATGGCCGACTGGTGTAAGATGGATAGCCTAACGTTAGAGAGATAAATGTAGGCTATGGTTATGTTAATAAAGCTAACAATGATGTTGTAACATGCATGCAGCACTGCCGATCTGAACGATTGATTCATTATTACCATGGATCGGTATTGGGATTGATCAAGGGCGAATGTGAAATAGCAGCCACGAACTCAGCGGGTTATCCGAGATGCGGTAGCAGCGGCCAAAGCTCCTGCTGGCGGGGAGTGAAGCTCTTCAACTCGCCGGTCACTGGCTCCCTGGAGGAATTTAGCCTGGCTGCAATAACGTTATCGCGAACGGAATGAATACCATCTACTAGCAAACAAAACATGTTCAGTTATATTTAACCTGTTAAAACTAAGATGCCTGGATGAAAAAATAATTTCTCCAATGGATATGTTTGACAAAAACAGGTTAATATGCAAGCCGGTTTTCATTGCTAAATCAAAGCGGGGAGAGCCGGGAACGTGCGTGGACGCGCGTCGGACAGAAAAGCTCAACTGCGCAAGTACAAAAGTCACCGGAAATAGCCAAATGACTACAAATCTAGCCAAGATGGCGCGGTTCAATAGGCCTTCACTTTAGATTTCGAATCCTGGGGGCTTGGATTGAGCTCACTTTTCACAATTGCAGGAAATCTCCTGACATGACCCAAAATGGATATGAAGACAAAACGTTTAAGATAGGGGAGAGTGGGGTCAAGTGTAACACCTCAATTTCACCTAATCAGAAACAAGCTATTTTTATGTAACTCACTGTGCACATGCTCAGTTAACTCCTCTGCCTGCCTGGAAGAAATCAGCTCATTTGTTGACAATCTTCAGATTTTATGACAAAAAGTCTGTTTTTGAGGTAAGAAAGTTACTTTTTAAAATGTGTATTTTTTAAATACTGCCCTGAGTTTTTATTCCCATTAACCTAAAGTCATATAATTTTGATGCCTATTTTGTTAACTAACCGCCAATATGACTATTAGCAATATTTATTGCTAACTCCTGCTAGCACAAGGAGGTTTTGTCAGGCTGACAGCCGTGGGGTCAAGTGTAACAGGCTTTCAGCTATTCACAGCTTTCAGCCTATGCCCTTTTTCCTTATTTTTAATGAGCCAAACATTATCAATGTTTTAGTAAATGGTAATTTAGACTATTGAGTAGCTAGGCTAAAAATCACCTCAGAAAGAATTCACCTCAGCCCCTGCCTTTCATCACCATAGCAACGGGGGACAACAAAAATGCCAAAGCACTGCTAGCTTCAGAATTGTTGTTTAGAAGTCTGCTCTTTTGGAATTTATTCAATTGTTATGCAATTTAATACAAATAAATAGGCTACAGTGTAGCTAGAAGTTGAGGGCAGAAAAATAGTCATAGCCTATGCCATTTAGCTAGATTTTGATAGATGCCTAAAATATATATTTTATCTTCTTATTTTCAGATTTCAGCTATGCCCAGGTTTAGAAAGAAAGTGACAGAGAGGATACCACTCAATGGAGCAAGCATCCAATCAAGTGTTGGAAGGGCTGTCAGTGAGATCTGTGGCAAAAACATAATAGTATTTTCCATGTAACACTCTACAGATTTGTGAAGAGAAGGGAGACGCTGATAAGAGAAGGCTCTGATGAACTACCAAATACAGGCCACTCTTCACACACAAAGGTGTTCACCGAAGCTCAGGAGAAAGAGCTGGTGACATATTTGCTTGAGGCTTCTGACCTCTATTATAGTCTTAGTCCCCATCAGGTGAGATTAAACGGGTGTTACATAAACATTTATTATTCATTAGGGTTAGGGTTAGGGCTAATCCTAAACCTAAGCCTAAACCTAACCCAAGGGAACCCTAACCCTTCTTTTTACCCTAAACCCAGGTTAAGAGTTAGGTTATGTGAAGGGGTTAGGATCAGATTATGGTTAGGTTTAGGGCTAGGATAGAGCTAGGGTTAGGTATGATAAGCACATTGTGTTGCCTCTGTGTATGAAATGCACTATAAAAAAAGTTGATTTGATTTGTAGCAATTTAAAATGTTGACACTTGAATATTTTCACTTAGAATACATACTGACATTTATTGCATTTTCTTTTAGGTACACACGCATTTCAACTTGCAAAACAGTACAACATCCGGTACCCACCATCCTGGAACACTGTTGAAATGGCAGGAAAAGATTGATTCGGTGGCTTTATGAAGAAGCACCAGTCGCTCTCTGTCAGAAGCCCACAGGCCACAAGCCTCGCCTGAGCCACAAGTTTTAATAAAACAAATGTGGCTACTGTAGCTTCTTCGACAACCTCTCTTGTGTGCTGGACAAACACAAGTTTGAGGCCAGATCTATTTGCAATATGGATGAGACTGGGGTCATCACTGTTCAAGTTCCTGTAAAAGTGGTGGCAAAGAAAGGAACTGTATATGCATGGGACAGGATGGAGCAATGGCACTGAAGACCAACCACAAGTACATGTATCAAGTGCAAGCTCAAATGCATGTTGCGGAGGTGAGTTACTGTGATTTTATGGTATGGACACTGCAGGAAGTTTTCACCCAGCGGATCCCGTATGATGCTATCTTCTTCAACAATGCCTACCTCAAAGTGGTTGACAAAATGTAGTTTGAATCTACACAGTAGCCATCTATCTATATGATTGTTATTGAATTGTTATGATTGCTGATTATTGAAAATTAATAAAATAAGAGCAATATATTTCACTGCCACCTGTTTTTATTGCAAAGATGATGATGATGATGGTAATGAGCAGCAGTCATGCATAAAAACAAACCTTCAAATGTATTAATGTACTAATCTGAAGGGACAACAGATGGGCAAATGTTGCACAGAGCACAGCAAACTCTGACCATCTTGTCAAGAGATGTAAGCTCTCCTGGTGTTGCAGTCTGGCAGAGAGAGATGTGCTTTGTAAGATGGTGTACTGTTCCTCACAAGACCAATCCCCTTGTAGCCTCAAGTTCACTTGGGTGCAGTTGCTGTTTCCCTTTAGTGACTTGGGTGCAGTTGCTCTTTCCCTTTAGTGAAGGCAGGTATTTTCAGATGAGTGCTGTACAAGCCCACATGCTCCCATGACCATGAATGCATATGCATGAGTAGGAAAGCGCAACTTGCCCTTCTGTGGGCCCGCACGAGGCAGAATGCGGTTTGACCCATGTGCAGTCTGTTTGTACATACCATGCCATTTTGTCAGCGCACGTTGCGACGGAATAACATCAAAAACGGACGCTAACATGTTAATGGATCTGTTCTTCTCAGCAATTGAGTGTTGCTGTTGCATGGGCAGGATTTATACTTTTCCATATCGGGAGCAAATTGCACTCAGCTGCAACACCATATGGGTGTGTTTGTGCTAGAATATCATTAGTGCAATATCTTTTGTGAACAGGTCCTTAAGACAGATCACATAGCGGGCGCAAATGACATGCAGTTAATCCTGAACTCTTCAGGTGTGAGTAAGCCCTGTGAAACAGGTAGATGATGGCATTGTCCACACTGATTTGGGCCTGGTATGCGAACTGCAGGGGGTTCAGGGAGTCACTCACCAGGGGCCTGATGATTGTGCCCTTTGATACATCAAAACGCCAGCGCCCTTTTCTAGTACATATAAAAACACCACTGCTCAAAAGTCCTTCTGGTGTCGGCAGACACATAGAACCCTAATCCTTACCTCCCATCAAAAGAATTGCACACATGCTTCAATTTCTGTGGCTCACCTGGAATTTCTACCCACCAGATGCCACTGTGTACAAATACAGTACTCAACTGGTATCCAATGCACTATAAGATAAGGGCTGACCTAGCCCTTTTCAGTCCTGTTGTCGCATGCTCGCTCATGCCAGACAACAGTCCTTTCACCCTCCATTCACTTCGCCGTCAAAATAAATCGGTGTCGGCCTATTTAGGAGAGGCGCTCATATTTACAAGTGTCAGATGAACATGAAACTTCACTTACCTAAGCAAAAGGGTCTATTTAAACAAATGCTGGGTTTTGAAGCCTCGGCGCTACCATTAAATAACTTATTTAGACGCGTTATGTCCGAGTGAAATTATTTTTCCTAGGTAGTCTTCTTCTGTGGTGGTGGCGGTGTTTTGAAGCTTCAAAGAGACCGCCACCACCACAGAAGAAGACTACCTCGAATAAATAATTTAAATCGGACAGAACGCGTCTAAATAAGTTATTTAATGGTAGCGCCGAGGCTTCAAAACCCAGCATTTGTTTAAATAGACCCTTTTGCTTAGGTAAGTGAAGTTTCATGTTTATCTGACACTTAAAAATGAAATTAAATATGAGCGCCTCTCCTAAATAGGCCGACACCGATTTATTTTGACGGCGGAGGGTGAAAGGACAGTTGTCTGGCATGAGCGAGCATGCGACAACAGGACTGAAAAGGGCTAAGGGCTGACCCTGACTTCCGCTCACTCTCTCCAGCTTATGGACAACGTAATGAGCAAAAGGGCTGGAATTAAAAAACATCCCATTTGCTGCTTAGCTGTCTCTCTCTCTCTCTCACCCTGCATCCATGGGAAATTTGGATGTTATTTCACCTGCTTGGTTTAAAGAAAACACTGCATCATTCCTAACAAAATCAACAAAGGAGGCAAATAAATGTGTATGTATTTGGTTACGTCTTGTCCATTTGCATTATGTCAATGCAGTCCTTGTAGAACTGCCAAGCATCCGAAAAAGAGGATGAAAACAAGCCCAAAGGTCACCGGCATTCACCAGTCACTGACAACCACTTCTCATCAAGTCCAACCAATGCCAGGGAGATCTAAGATTTATGAGAATACGTCCACGTTGAAACAGAAATCATGTTTCTTATGAGACAAGTTCATGAAATTGTAAAAATGGATGCCAAGAAGACTGACAAGTACAGTACATTTAGTGAATGAAATGTCATGCCTCTTGTGCATTGGAGTGGAGGACATTCGGTGCTTTGTGTATTAAGCATTGTTTTTATTTTTTATTTAACCTTTATTTACCCAGGCAAGCAATTAAGAACAAATTCTTATATACAAAAGCAGCCTGAGGAAGGGGGGAATGGGAGGCTGAAAATAAACATGTTATGTACACATCATTTACATTGACAATAATAAAATCCATTCATATACAAAATAATGATAGAAATAGAATAATACGAGAGGAAGTATAAATAGGATCATAATAGGTGAGAGAGAGCAAGAGAGAGGTAGACAGCGATAGACAGAGAGAGCAGGGGGGTGGGGGGGGGTAGTAGGGCGGTCGGAGTGGGGGGGAGTAAGGGACTGAGGGAGGGGGGCATGGAAGATCAACAGGTGCAACAGTCGACTACGATGTGTTGTAGATTTTGTTTAAAAGCAGTGAGTGATGTGAGGACGGTGAGTTTGAGAGTGTTTTGTAAGGTGTTCCAATCATATGCTGCAGCAAATCGGAAGGTGTTGCGGCCAAAGACGGTGCAGGATTTGGGAATGGTGAGTCTAATGAAGTCACTGGACCTTAGGCTGTAGTCAGAGCTGGAGAGGTGCAGAAGAGAGGATAGGTAAAGAGGTGTCTTACCAAGCATGTCTTTATAGATGAGCTGAAGCCAGTGAAGAAGCCATCTGGTGTGAAGAGATGTCCAGTCTACCAGATTATAAAGGTCGCAGTGGTGAAGGGTGCGCCAGTAGCGAAACGAATGGCAGAAGGATGGAGTGTGTCCAGTTTCCTAAGGGCGCATGTTTCTTGTCTTTGAAATTGAGAGTTTAACATGTTTGTTGAATGATTTTTCACAGTGCCCACCCACATCCATTGACCAAAACGGTGGTAGAGCAATTATCAGACTTTCTCAAAAGTGCTTGTTTTTTCAACATTTTGATCTGAACCATTGTATATGATCATAAGTAACTTTAAAACAGGGCTAAACATGCATTTTCTCTTTACTACTCCTTTAATCAACATGACCTTGTTAGCATCCACCTTGCCACTTTGGGAAAGTTGTAGATTGGATTGGTTGTAGAAAGGAGGTTTATCAGTAAGAAGATGTTGCACGTTGGTCAACCTTTCATTTCAAGCAGAATATCAGGTCGTCTTGTCGGGGTTGAGGTGACTTAAGTCCATGTTTCTAAAAATAGTTTTGACGAGTAAGCCTACTCAAGATATTCCCTCAAGGTATAAGAGACAAGTTCTGGAAGTATTTTATAATGTTCTAATGGGCAGGACTGAAATGCTAACAGTTCATCACATGACCAGTCGGTCGACAGTCATCTTGCTGATACACTGCTCAAAGAAATTAAGGGAAAATCAATCATCATCACGGATCCCTTAATTTTTTTGAGCAGTATATATTCCAGTACACACTAAAAGAACATGTGAATCTCAATAGGAACCCTTAATATTTGTGTTGCATAGAGAGGCAGGGAAACATCCCAATGTTTTGTGGCTTAACAGACAGATGGTGGGTCTCCTCTTTGAGCGCCAATCTCTCACTGGAAGAGAAAACAACAAAGCTGAGATAAAACAAGTTTAATGCCATAAAATCCGGAGGTTTTATCCCTGCTTGGATGATACCGCACATATGGCTGAACATCTGGGGGAGCATGGTGAGCAAAAAGGTCTGCTGTGTTTTTGTCTGAGTATGACATAAGGCTAGGCCAATAGGATTTTTTTTTTTTTGCCTCTCAGTGTCAATATTCAGTTCAGTAACAGTAATTTCAGTATGGCCCTGTAAGAACATCAGTCACATTATATGTACATCAAAAAGTAGTAGACATAGAGTCATATTACCTACAAGTGAGAATGCATTTACCTAATGCCTTAATTATAAACTGTTTTTTCAGCAAGACTCTAATTTTAAGATCTTCATGATCTGCTTGTACGAATCATAAACTGTGACAAATAGCTGAGTATGAAAAGATGCCTCTGTATGTCATTATCTCTGATATCCTATTAGCCCACCACCTCAATATAATTAGTGAGTCATTGTGATCCCATAGCATGAGAATATGTTTATTCACACACCATCTGCTTGTCAACACCTATTTGCACCATTGATGTACTGTACTACATTGGCTTTATACCAGGGTTGAATTGTTGATTTTGTTAACACTATAGCCTACAGACATACATAACAGATATTACCTCAACATTTTCAGTATCAATTTGCAGACGTTTTGAGGTGTACCAATAGTTAGATGATCCTTACAACAGCTTTGTAATTTTACATATTCTAATAAGCAGATATAAGAGTACTTGCATTACTCCCAGATTGAGTTTGGATACCCAGTAACTAGGGATGGGACGATACCACTTTTGTGTAGCCTACTTGATAATCTGTTGAGTGCTGTTACGAATAGGCTACTTTTAAAAATAGCCTACTGCAATTTTCAATTACCACAATCAGTCTTGGAATATCAATAGCTGCAAACCAGCCAAGTATAGTATTGGATTCTAACTATGCTAGCTAAATAGCAAGCTAGAAGCTAGGTTAGGGATGTCAACTTACACAGGTTTGATTCAGTGAAGCGCTCAAAGCTATCTAATGATGCTGGCTTCCAGGAGGCTAATGATGTAACGGAAGCTAACGTTAGCTAGCTAGCTTAATTTAGGCTATCATTATCTTTCACCTTTTATCACTCCAACCCTGTTTCTAACTTGCAACAAGGTTTAGATATTCGTCTAAGAAGCATTTTCATATTCGTAAATCTGAAGAGACATCAGTCTCCCTAACTTTTGGAGCAGGTATCGCGCAACACAGCCACACGCGCGTGCCACAGACCCGTTCTGAGAGACGGAGGGAATAAGACAGTCTTTTGCATGGGAGGAGACACGAGCAATCTTTTCAATCATGCTGATACCATTGCTCAATCAGAGGCCAGTAATACCATTTCACGAGTCACTCAGTGTGACATTATGATGACGTTTGGTTTGGAGTATCGGGACTTTCTTACGAGTATGAGTAGGCCTACATGACTGTTGAGCGCAGTATCGGCCTGATCCCGATACCAGCATCGGTGCATGCATCCCTACCAGTAAGCCTAACCCTTGAAAGCTATGCTAAACATGCAATGATGAACATGCCCTTAAACACTCCATAATTTGCCACGTGTGACAGACATGACTAAACTGCCATTGGAGCTGTCAGATTGACATTTACATGCAACTCTCATGGAGGCACGAGGACAGTGATTATAGAGATGAACGGATCAGTTTGAAAAACACGTACATGCTGTGCAGTGATCTGTAACGGCTGTATGGAGCCACTAAGGACACTCATATCTGTGATATATGGCCTAAATGGGTGTAATGTATGTGTGTGACAACACCCAAGATCATATAGAGCCATATATACAGAGAATCCTATTCCAGCAGCGCAGATGAGTGGCACAGACGATATGGGGAAGCAGAAAGGATAAGACTTATAGCTGTATCATGGAAAGAGATTTCACTACTCATTACTCACTAGACTGACACCATCGCTTTAATTCTAACTGATTGTATCATGCTTGCTTTATCTGTCTTGTCTCTATACTGTATTTGGCATATGACATTGAGATATCCGTAATAGCAGGCTGTCATCTCTGTGGGGGTGCTTGTTATTACATGACACTGAACTTGAAGATAACATTATGTTAAGCCATGATATGACAAAATCAATATTTCTTCCTAAAATGATGAAATATATATGGTGTCTCTTAGTAATTATCTGATAGCATTAAATGAGAATTAGTAGCTATGCCATAGCATTAAATGAGAAATAGAAAATCATTTTTTTCACAGATCCGTTATTTATGCCGTACCTTTTTCGATTTACATTTAGTTTACTGAGGCTTGGTACTGTCGCTGACAGCAGCATAATTTACTCCATTTTCCTTTGCGACTGTGTTAACGAAGAGCAGAGAGGGAGAGGACAGTGAGGGGATACTGCAGCATCCGCACTTGACAGGGCCTCTGCTCCGCCGCACTGTAATGCCCATGGAGCCTGGTGTGGCTGAGCCAGATGGAACTGACAGTCAGACAAGCTGGAGGGCAGCTTCTCTGAGGATGAGAGGAGGGAAGAGCTCTCAGCTCGGTGACATGAGACCATCTGAGACACAGGAGGAAGGGCATGTTAAATCAAAACCTGGGCCAGTCGGTAAGGGGAGGCCTTGTGCGCTTATCATTTAACAACCCCTTTGTCCATCTGTCCCTTCTCTTCTCCTTTCAAAAGTTGTTGGGAGCTTTTCATTTGTGGATGGAGAGGGCAGACTAAAGGTTATACTAGTAATGATTCATTTATATTCAAGGCCTTATGTCATTTCTTTTTTTTTTAAAGTAAGTAGGAACACTCTCCAGCCATTGATAAACATATTTAGATCTCAGGGCCCTGATGCATTATTGAATGAAGATACTTGTTTCCATCAAGCATTATGTTTTGATGGGTCATGGGTCTCAAGGTTTTTACTTTGGGGATTTCGAAAACATGAACAGAGTGAAGTACTGTAACCATGGCCGGTCCATGGGCAAGCAGAGACACACAGTGAAATAGAGTGACTGTCGGTCTTCATCCAATATAGCCGCTCTAAGTACGGTAGTTATCTACCAAATGCTATTTGTCATCTACGATTTATATTTTGATGGGAGATCTTCAAGTTTTGAGCGAAGGCATTCTAGACCTACTTCACTTTGAAAAGATAAGGTTTGCCTTGAATTGTCCTATGTTCTCAAGAAATAATGAAATAAAATAACATTTGAAGTTAAATAAAATTCTATCTGGGAAAAGCATCAAGAGTGACAAAAAATCTGAAGTTTTAACATTAAGGACATACTGTACATCAAATGAAAACCCACTCCAGCTGGTAAATTACAATCCAATTACATTTTAAATCAGGGCTGACTCCAGCATGACAGTCAGTACTCTCAGGTTTCTAACTACTGTACCAGACTCCTTGAAGCAATGTTCTAGTGTATGTGCTAAATGACTCACTCATTCCAAGCAACAGACAGGCTTCATATCAGCAATGCGCAATTGCAGGCTAACTCCCAAAGCCCCAATGGCTCCAGCCTGAACATCACTCTGCTTGAGTGGGCTTTATTAATGCAACTCTGCCACATGATCCATCATCTGTCTCTGCAAACTGCTTGACAGTTAATTAGAAGCCACATCATCAGAATAATACCAGAGTCAAACTAAACAAACGCCTCCATAGACCATGTACTATACCTGACGGCTACTGTAGACAATATAGTTTGAGACATCTGATGACAAGACTGTCTAAATTTCTTAAGCCTTAGTCTGGGGACTTCTAAAATGTAGATTAATCTGAAGGACGACACACATCACTAGTGCTGATTGACGGATTTTGCTCTTGTCATTGTGGACAGGCATGGGTTTGTGATTGATGGTCACCCAATCCACAGATTGAGGTCAGTCCTCCCACCAACAGAGCTATATGTTTGTTTGCCCTTAGCCTCCCTTCCTTCATAATCCCTCTTTTGTCTCCACTCATGGCTCAGTCTGACTGTCTGCTGTACTTATTTGCACTATAGATCGACTGATTGATTCATTGGTCAGTCTGATGATTGAAAACCAGAGGTCTATCCGAGGGAAAATTCATAGACATAATCTCCAGAGAGCCGAAGGGACATATTACTATAGTACTGACCAACTACAACAATATCCTGATTGCACTGCAGAGACGAAGACAGGATGCTTTCAGGATGTGGTGTCTAAAGGAAAGATTGAAGTACAGCAGTTACTTCTACAGTATCATTCCACCATGCCCATTACCTGGAACCTATAGGATATACGGCACGCTCACCCCACAAGTCCTCAACTTTTGATGGGTGCGGATTCTAGAGCATACATTTAACAAAAATGCAAACTCATTTTAAATGTTTTTAATGCACAAGGAGTATACTGTACAGCAGACAGCAGACAACTTCGTCAGCTTTTACCAATGCTGAGGGCCAAGGCCGGAAGGCTGAAACATGTCCGTTCATTGTCTGCTGTATACTGTATGTGCATTAAAAGCATTTAAAACATATTTGAGAGTGCAGATTTCCCCTCTTTTTATTATACTGTACAGTATTTAAAAAAAAAAAAACTTAATTACAGAGCTTGCAGATGTACAATCCACATTGCTGTCCACATCACTTGCTGTGTTTGCATTACTCCAACTACAGTACATTAGGGCTGGTTTCACTAGGTCCGTTAGCGTCATCGTCAACCATCAACTATCAGACGCAAAGGAAATTAATCCACTGTAATTAATGACAGCGGCGCCATTGCGTTGCGTTCGATTTCTGCGTCTGACTTTAGAGAATCGCCAAGGTTCATTTCTTGATTTTTGATGGATGTTGACAGTTGACACTGATGGACGCTGTGGAGCCAAGGGGTTAGCCAGGGCACGGGGGCTGGGGGTCCTTAGATTGTGTTCAATCAAGTGACCATGAAAGAGACCAAAGTACTTCCTCCTTTCTCCAACCCCCTTTGAGTCTCTGGCCATTATTTATTGCATGCATCTTCACAGAGAAAATCTAGAAGTGTGTCCACATCAAGTCCTTTCTCTCTTAAAGCTTGGTTTGTGGTACAGGGATGCTGCGGAAATATGATGCAATTGTGTGCTGTCCGGTCGCTCTCTGATGAGGCTCTGTACAGACGCACACCTCTGAATGTTTGTACAGATCCTCTGCACACTGTGTAGTTTCATTGGTTGTCTTGCATTTTCAAAGTCGCTTTCTGTCTACATTCTGGAGATCTGTCCTGTCTACAATTTTTGTTTATGAACAATGTTAGGATACCGCACATTCATTGAAGTAGCAGGCACCCAAAAGTCAGACAGAGGGAAAAAATGCTCAAACTTGATAAGAATCAGTTAGTGTATGTGTCATAATAATATATGGTGTGTATGACATTAAACATACAAAGCTCCAATAGCTAACCACTACTCAGTGAGGTAAAGCGTGATTGATTGTACTGTTCCGAGCCTGTGATATTGATACTAGCCAGCCACCACAGTTCAGCTGTGGCTGTTAATCAGCATGTCACATTAAGCCGGGCGGGCAACGGGCAGGACACACAAAATAAAAATTTGTATGGTGATTCACTGATACACCTCAGCTATGAGGTGGAAATAAAAGATTGTGAAGAGTGTGCTATCACAGGAAGATAGATAACACCAGAATTGAACTTTTATTTTTTTGAGAAAATGTCTCTTCTTTAGAAGAAATGTTTATTTTAGTAAATTGGGCTGAATGTATAGGTTATTTAATACAGTGTAATTATGCAGCGGAATAGATTGGGTCTATGCTGAGCGAGCATCTCCCAGATGCCCTCAACATTCCAATTCCTCTTCTCATCCCATAATATACAGTCAGCACTTTATCAGAGTCCCCTTGAGAAACCCATTCTAGGTCATAATAATGATGATTGAAAAACAGCATAAAGACTTTTGAGGGTAGAACATAATTTTCATGAAGGCCTAACTCCTTTAAAGCCTTCTCTGTTTCATGTGCGGTATTCAGAGGTCTCTCTCTAGTGCAGGGGTCTCAAACTCAAATTGGCTTGGGACCACTGCTGGTATCGTCAACTCATAGGATGGCCACTTCAATGTCAACTTCAACTACTAACTATAAGAAAGTGCAATATTTCAGAAAATGTCATTTTTCTTTTCCATAACTCAGTCTCTAAATGTTGCAAGACTATTCCATAACTAACATTTTTATCATACAATGCAAATGCTGCAAATCATTTTTCCTTACTTTTATTTTATCTTGAATAGCCTACATTTGTACTTTAGTTTTAGCTGCAAGATGCATCACTACTGTAAGCCTGCCCTGGACCTGTACTTGCATGTATTAAAGTTCAAGTTTGTTTCCATTTCTTACCAGACACTTGAATACATTTGTAGGCTACTATTCTATTTCTTGCTAGACACTTATCTTTAAAGACTGAGACGTTAGCCCTCTCAGCTGTGTGGCTCGTTTTTTCCTCTCGTCTCCCCATGTTTAGTAGCCTAATGAATAGCTCTTGACATTCTATTCCTATAGAACGGCGACTTTGTTCTTGCATATCAGGCAGGTAGCATTTCCATTGAACTCCACAAAAAATACTGCAATGTCCATATTTCTTGAAACCGTCTGTGTTCCTAACGTTAGTTAACCATGAAAACAGCCTCTCGGTGGCGAGCTGCATTCCGTTCATTGTTCATAGTCGTGTGTGGATTGATTGCACCTGTGACTGTATGTAGCATTCACCTCGTGCCGACTTCAATTTCACATTGTAGGCCTAGCTGCCGGCGCCGTTTACAATAAATTATTTTGCGGGCCGGATTACATTAAATTTCTGACACCATTTCGCGGGCCGGATAGAGTGGTGTGGCGGGCCGCAAATGGCCTGCGAGTTTGAGACCCCTGCTCTAGTGTGACATAATTACAGCTAAAGTTTGACCTTCTTTTAGTCAAGTTTGACATTGGCAGTCTCACTCTGGGTGTCTGTCTCCAAAGAGCCCATTTGAACACATTGTGCTTGATTTATGTCTTAAACAGGGCAACATTAGTCAAAGTATCTCTTTCATAATATTGCCCTGAAATGACCCCACGAGGAGGAAGGCCTTTCTCAGAATTCTGTTCCCCATCTTGGTTTCTCTCGTGCTCTTGTCAGAATGTGAAATCCACCAGCTCAGTTGCTGGTAATACTGAGCTGTGTGTCCTGCACTCACCTTTGGTTCAGGATTTAGCAGCTCCCAGTGAAAATGAAGTGATGTTCTAGGGAGCTCTATGCACTGACATGAATGACTAATGGGAAAATAAACATCTTGTGGTCTCTTGAATGGCTCCTAGACCAGCTGTAACCAATTTGTCACACTACATCTAAACAAATAAAAACAAAGGGAGCTTGTTTGAACATTTTTCAAAGCTCAAGAGAGAATAAAAATATGGCATGCACATCAACTTAAACCTTTTTAGGCAGGTGCTGGATCAAAAACAAGTACACTATAAGAAGAATGGATGATCCGCACGCTGCAGCTCCATTTAACATGCTTTAATCTGTGACGTTTCGAGCCACTGCTCTTCTTCAGACAAGTAACAAAATCAATAATATAGCTGCAAGCAGCAATAATGGGGCCAAGCGCAACGAACGCATCAAAGCCAATGAGCGAAACATGCTATAGCCACATTGGAGCTATGCATGTGAGCATCTGTCGCCTGACCAGGTTAATAATTCAGCTATCTATGAAGAACACTGACAACTCTTGTTTCTCTCTACACCTCACAGTTTCCAGAAGAATGCCCCCTCCCCCACTACACTTGGTGTAAGTAGGCTATGTAGTCTATGGGCTACTGCGCTCTCCAAGGATGAAATGTTTAGGCTAAAGGCTACAACCCTCTCCCTGGTTGAAGTGTGTAAGCTATAGACTACTCCCCTCTCCCAAGGCTAAAGGTTACTATCCTCTCCCTGGATAAAGTGGGTAGAATGTAGCTACTACCCTCTACATGGGTGAAAGTGTGTAGGCTAATAGGCTACTTTACCTTTCCCTGGGTGGAAATGTATGTAGGCTATAGCTCAAATCAAGCTTTATTTGTATTGGGCATTTCATACACAGATGCAACACAATGTGCTTTACAGATAGCAATGGGATGGTGGGCATAGGTCCTACCCCTACATATTCCAGAGGGAAGCAAAAAAAACTGTTTCACCTGTAAGCCAGAAAAGTGAGCTGTAAAAAGTCTTCCCTGACTTCTCTCAAGACAATCAAGCAAGCTCATGGAAAATGTTTGTCTATTGACTAAGAACATATACAGAGCAGTAAACATGGGCTAAATACTTCATAAGAGAGACATGACTAACAGCAGAGTCACAAATAGTTACAGAGAAGTTGCCTACATGGTAGGCCATTATGTGTTAGCTATCCCTGTAATCTCTAATATGAAATTTAATTTAATTATATAACAAAGCACAGCAGGCGCTTAGCAGAACAGGCTCATAGAGAATGCCGCAAAGCAGAGGTGGGGAAAAAGAAAGCAGAGAGCCAAAGGTAAAAAGGGGTGGGGTTGTTATCAATTAACTAGGATTTGCACTAAAGGTCTTGAAATAGACCTACCCGTAGCCTACTAGGATACTAATGCCATTTGTGGAATCTTTAAAAATTCTCAAGGTGAACATTTGGTAATTTGCATCCAATTTACCTGAATGATTACTCTCAAACAAAAATGGAGTTCATATGCATTCAATTATTGTAATATCAATTATTTCAGAATGAAATTAGTTCATTTTTAGTACAGTAGGACCCCACTTATCCGAACCCAATGGGACCAAAGGTCGTTCGTATCTCTGAAATGTCCGGATGACTGAAACTTATGTTAAAATGCACCAAATTCAATGTGTTACTTGTTTCATATAAACTCATAATATACCAATAAATACCCTTAATTACTTGTGATATTGCATCAAAATTGCAATCAAATAGCCAATTAAACTCATATAGCCTAGCCTATAATAGACATACAGTAGCCTATAATAATGAAATAAACCCGAACCACCCAACAGAGGGAGGAGCTGCTTACTGGGTTCCTTAGCGAATTACGCTGCCACCACCTTTTTTTAACCGGTGAGGTCCAGCGTCAGGGGTCAGAACACACACCACACAGGCTTTAGAAAAAGGACATGCTTTATTAATTATTTCCTTCGAAACGCCCACATCAGCATGGCTCGAGACGCTCCCCAACCCCCCTATAGCTGCCCCACCCCCCAGGAGCTCCGGGCTTAAATTATAACACAGCACTCTCACTGCAAAATAATATAAACTGCACTGCAAAAGAATAATATTCTGCACTCTCACTGCAAACGAAACATAACGTGTCAAACCAAAACTCCAAAACAACCGGCCTGCCACACCGGCCGAACACAACCATATAGGGGACTCTGCCCGGTAACCACGGCTCACACTGCCCACACAGGTGACTAGGACCCCTCGCCCCTGGTAGGCCGTTCCAGACTATAAGGTGGCAGGTTGCGCCATGCGCCCCATGCTGATGTTTTTATTAAAACCCCTGTAACGCTTACCCCTAACAAGACAAGACACAACAATAAACAGACTGTGGTTGCATTAAAATGACTTAACTCGCCAGGTGACGAGACCCCCCCCTGGGGTCTGAGCAGAAGCACCGTGCCTACCTGGCTCGTGTAGCGGAGAGCCTGTGGGGGATGTCGACCCGGTGTGCGAACCGGGGGCGCCCCTTGGCTATAGGAGTGTTCCCAACCAGTGGAGAGCGGCCAAATTGCACCTGCTAAACCCCGGCCCTAGCACTGTCTGACCCTATCAGCCCAATTCTCCCCCTCTCTCGCTGTCTTCACCGCCGGCGGCTCTAAATCACCGCGAACGGCTCCCACCCCCCAATACCGGTGCAGACAATGCGGTTACAATGGTCAGATTCTGTACATGTAACCTATCTGTCCCGTCGGACCGCTAGCCGCTCCCCCAGAGACCCGCTCAGCTCCCGGCTCTGTCTATTTATGCGTTACCAGAGTCTCGGACAGAGTCCATGGGCGGGCACAGGTGCGGTTCATCAGTCTAATTCGGGGAGCCTGAGCCTCAACCCAACTCCTCCCCGTTTAGGTTTACCACAATAAAATAACCGAATTTCCACTTGAGTGCGTGCCTTGATCAAATACAGTACTTTCTGATATGAGGCCTACGCTGCATCGATAGGCTACTGTATTCGCAGAACAAAATGGTATAGCCTAAAAACAACCCAACATTAGAACAATTATAGCAAATGATAATCAATAAATAAATAAATGAAATGACAGACAAGTTGTCGTGTCTTAGGCTATTGTAGCCTAAAAGAAAGTCTCTAAAACAACCGATGTAGGCTAACGTGGCCTAGGCTGTAGGCTATTATTTAACAAATACAGTAGGTCTAGTAGGCTAATCTACATGCCCACAACACGTCTGTGTTCCTGAAGTCCATTAACTGGGAACGAAAAATGACTCGATACTCCTCTGCTTCAGGTTGCTGACGTGCTTTCTGGCTACCAAGGAATGCAGCTCTCTCGCAGCAGACTCGTTTGCGTTTTGCACTCGACATTAAGTAATGTATAACAAAGTAATGAGTAACAAAGAAATGAAACGTGACAGTAGGCTACAGCCTACAGGCAACATGTAGGTCTACATACAGTTCTGTTTTTATTCACAGTAGGATACAGTACTGTAATGAAAATCCCACCAGTAACCAGATAGCAGGCTAAAAAAAAAGTTTTTTAAGCCTGTCCGGTAGACCGGGAGGTTCGGATCTCTGAAGTTTGGATGAGTGGGGTCCTACTGTATAAGAAGAGGCAACACATATTTGTTTAACTGTAGCAATGACAATACAATGAAAGTGCAAAGGGGGTGCTTCTGCACAACAACGCTTATATCGACATCAAATGGAATCTGATGATTTTGTGTCCAATGAGAAAGTTGTAGAGCATGCCATCACCTACCCACACAAGCAATATGAACCCCATCTGGCCACAAGGGGCGCTACAGCAATCGATTGCATTTCAGCCATTTTAAAGCATTTTGGCCTGTTATAGTGCCACCCTGTGGCAAATATGCTTCATGAAATGAGCTCTCTAGTGCCTCCCTTTGGTTTGATCGGGCCAATAATGCAGGGCAAGCCTCTGATTCTATATAGGGACCTGCCTACAAAGTTTTGTGGGGTTCTGTCCAACCCTTCATAAATTATATCCCTTTATGTGAAAAGCCACGCCTTCTGCGATTTTCATTGGCTCATAGTGGCTGTTAAATTAAAATTTTCCAACTTTTGCCGAGATGGAATTTTAGATATTCATTGCTAGATTATATCTACCGAGATTCATGTAGATTGACAAAACTACCTAGGAGGAGATATATTTTAAGTGTTTTACAAGAAATTAAGAATGGTGGAAATCTACATAAATGGAAATGATGGGTTGTGGAGGCAAATGTGTTCACCATGATTAGACTCAAATGTTTGCAAAGTGTCATGCCTCTAGTTTAAATGGGGAATGAGTTATGGCTGTTCAAAAATGGCATTTTAGCCCCTTTTAAGCATTTTGGCTTGTTATAGCGCCACCCTGTGGCTTATAAGGTTCAACCTTCTCCTCTAACCATTAGACATGTCCTTGTACCACTGTGTTGTTTTGAAAAAATTGTCATGGCGGTTAGGCCTAAACTGAAAATGAGCTCTCTAGCGCCCCCATTTGGTTTGATTGGGTCACTAATGCAGTGTCTGCCTCAGGTTATATCTGGGGAAATGTCTACCAAGTGTCGTGGTGTTCTGCACAACCCTTCAGAAATTATACCCCTTTATGTGAAAAGCCACACCCCCTGCAATTGCATTGGCTCGTAGTTGCTGTTAAATTTAACTTTTTCAACTTTTGCCGAGATGGAATTGTAGATGTGTACCGAGTTTCATGCAGATTGGTCAAAGTCTCTAGGAGGAGATAGATTTTAAGCGTTTTTCAAAAAATTCAAAATGGCGGAAAGTCTATATAACCGGAAGTTATGGGTCCTTGAGGCAAATTTGTTCATCATGAGGAGAGACGTGTGTGCAAAGTTTCATGTCTGTAGGTCAAACGTGGCCTGAGATATGCCTGTTCAAAGTTCACAGTTTCAGTCGGCTGCTATAGCGCCCCCTTTTGGCCAATCGATGTAAAAGTCGGTCCATGGCATCTTCGCATTATCCTCTACCATTCTGCAAAGTTTCGTAAAAATTGACCAGTCGGTTATAGGGCTTGCCATTGACTTCCATGGCAGAAGCAGAATAATAATAAAACTACCAATTACAATAGGGGCTCCGCACCTTCGGTGCTTGGCACCTAATTGCAAGTTGTCTGAAGAAGAGCAGTGGCTCGAAACTTCACAGATTAAAGCATGTTAAATGGAGCTACAGTGTGCGGATCATCCATTCTTATATAATCTCAACATCCCTTCCTGATCAGTCATAAACAAACATTCCAAAATTGTGCCTTGATCTGTTTTCTTCCAAATGCTGCATTCAAGGGAATGCTACACCAGCCTGATCACACCATTCCCATCAATAAACACAATTCCCTGTAGTTGGCAAGAACTGAGGGCGGAGCCTTGAATATTTCAGCCACATTATTGCCACACCATGGGAGTCATCACCAGCCCATCATCTCCAGTACTCTTGTCAGGCAGATGTAACCAGTAGGCTATGAAAATGTAATTAGGTGATGAGTAACACAGAAACCACTCTGAAATGCAAATTGACCATAATCAAAGTTGATAATTATCTACACCTTGTCAAGATGCATTGATAATCTGATTTTGGTCTGATACTATCAAACTCAAAAATATATTTTACAAGGGTAAAGGATATACATGAAATTAAGTTGGTTTCAGGGGGAAAGAGGTTCATTACGGTGGTATTGGACAGTGTGGGGGGAATGTTAACATAAATTGGTTCACGTTAACTCACATACACCGGTACACCCCATCTCTTATTTGCTATCAAAACTGATCAGGGATTGTTACCATGGCAACAGTGTCTCAGGGCTCAGCCTCCCAGGCCATGTACTGCAGCTGCCGGTCCCAGAACAGTAACTCAGCAATAAATGCTTGTGCAGGTGAAATATCTGCACATCAAAGAGCTGGCCCAGACCTCTACACCACTGTTTTCAAGCACTAATACATTTCTCACTGATCCCTACCTACAGGTGAGGGAAAGAGGTCTGGAAAGGACTTTCAAACAAATACTTTCTCTGACACAAGGTGAGGGATGCTTCTGGGACCAAAACAAGGTGAGGGATGCTTCTGGGACCAAAACATTCCACAGGAACACGTACAGGATGAATAATTTGGCAGTGTCACTGCAATCAGTAGAAAGCTTAACATCAAACACAATTGCTCCACTGCTTAGGATGAAAAATCTGTGCTTGCAGAGTTCACGAGGATGGGAGGGTCTGACATTCATAATTCCCTAAGAATTTTACAAAAGACCCTTGTTTCTCTGCAGTCAGGCTGGGTGGCACAGATTTACAATGAACTCTGTAGTTGGGGAGGAGATTCAATCTCATTTTCATTTATATGCTAAGTTGGTGCACAACCGGCGTCGTCGATGATCAAAATCTCTCTGGTTCAGAACAGAAATGCTGCTCACATTGCCTAGCACGGCTGGCCCTCTCTCCTGTGAACCTCCGGACGTGGTAGTGGGGGCCGTGACCTTTGAGCACAGCACAGTCTTCCTCACATGAGTGGTGAAGGAGTGGAGTGCCCCGAGGTCCAGGGATGTGATATGAAGGGGACTGCTCCGAGACGAGCCTTGCATCTCGGGCCGCCGGGCCAAAGGCCTCTGGTGAGGAAAGATGAACAGAAGGAGAAAGAGAAGAAAAAGGAGCTGGAATGTCACGGCCAAAGGGAAGTGAATGTGAGACCCTCAGGAGGAAACAAGGTCATGTAAGACAGGCCAGCGTGGCTGGGGACCAGGCGCAGTCCCTTCTAACACTGAACGTGCCCACGGCTCGGAAACATGACAGATGGTGGCTGTTGCTCAAAGTACTTTTTTTTTCATGTTTGTTTCAATTTCTGGTCCTGGTGCATATCCTTTAGCATACTTTTGAAAGTTAGATATTGTTTAAATCCTGGTATTGGTAAGTTTTTTTTTTGCAGAACTCATCCATGGCTAGTAATACATCGCATTATCTAAAATGCAATGACTTCTCAGCTGATCCTTGACCAATCAGTGGGGGGAGGGGTAGCCTTGTAAACCAGAACTAAAACATTTTGGGGGGACGTTTTCACTATTTCAGACGCCCAAAGCGATTTAAGTTTTCCCAGAAAATGATGCACTAATCAGAAGACTGCATTTTAACTGCTGTTCTGCCCCCAGTCCCTGATTGGTTCCCATAGATGATGACTCGAAATACAGGAGTTGCCTACACTAGTAGTAGTAGAGTTGACATAGAAAGTCAATACAATTCGCGTGAACTGGGCGGCGGGCGGCACCAGCGGCGCGAATCAGGCGAACCCGGCGGCATTCGCAAAAGTTCAATTTTTTTAATTTGATTCGCGCGGCAACCCATTGGATCCCGCGGCGAGATTGGGGCGAACTGGACGGCGCACATTTTCTCACCACACCCGATGTGAACGTAGCATAATGGCATATCCCGAAGCAACGAGCAGTAATGTTAATGTTAGAAGAATAAACACACCCATCAGTGAAGTTATTGCATACATAGATCAATAACAATAACTAAAGAACAACAAGGAGTTTCACAGTGGAAAAGACGTTTTTGCCATTCTTCCAACTGGATTTGGAAAAAGTTTGATTTATTTTTTGTTACGCTGATTGACTGAAGGAGTTTGTCTGTCAAGGCAAGTCGTACCTCCCACTCACATCATTCTGGGCAGCTGAAAGTCCAGATTCATAGTGAAAAAACTTTTGCGATGAGTCTGGTTTACCGGGGGGGAGGTATGCACATGCGGTCAACAAGAGTTACGCTATTACTCAAATGTCAGAAGATAATAATTTCACATTACATTAAAGCAAAAACTTTATTCAAGCGGAAGAAAAACATCTCCTTTTGAGTCTTGAGTATTCATTATGCAACCCACAAAGCCTCAAAACTCATTGTCTTTTGGACACAAGAGTATTGTTGCGGAGCTGCAGTATGGTCCATTATTATCCCCAAGGTTCCTTTAAAAGGATGAAGAGCATAGCAACTCCATGTTCCCTTTTTATGAGAAACTTCAGTTTGTCATTAGAACACTATTGCATCTGAGACAATTAAATATTCAGACTCGGAATGTCATGTCTAAGAGTGTCTCAACTTGAACAGGATCGACTTCATTCATTAAGACAACCATATGGCTTGAGCAATAGGCATAAAAGCTTCAACAACCTCTTAAGATATTTATAAGAGCTTCCACTTATCGAGGTGGACTTTATTCGTAAAACAAAACACATGTACATTAGATGTACTGTACCCTTGATTTATTTATCATATTCGTGATCCTTGTGTAGCGTCTTCACATGCAAGCAAGTAACTGCTCGTTTCATGTGGTAAAACTGGTTTTCATTATAGTGTAACAGTGCTAAAAGGAAAGTTTGCTCTTCTTTTGAAACTGTATAAGAGATGCCCGTGTGGAAAGTGCATTCTGGCCCTCGTGGTCTTATTGATGATTACTTAATGAATTCCTTTCGTCAGCCATCTTCTATGTGTGAATCATTCCTCCATTGGACGAAGGTTTAAAAACCAGCAGGGTTGTAGCTGACCAGGATCATCGTTGAGTAGTCCAGTTCTACAGGTTCAAGTCAGGCTGGCCCTCCCAAAGTCTCCTATTTGTGGACTGCAGATGTCCTGTGGGATTCATAACCTTTTAATTAGCAACCATTTTATCCTGTGCCATTAACCTTCAGTTTACATGCTGACTTAAAGTGATGAGAATGACCTAAGACCAGAGACCCTGCTGGCCATATTAACTTTTTCTGGTTTCATAATTATCAGAAGCCGTGTACAGTACAATATAGTACAGTATAGTATATAGTATAGTACAATATAGTACAGTAGTTGGCTATGAGTGTCTTTGGCACTCTCATCTCTTACTGTAAACGATGACAGTCCAATCAGTGAATTCAAACTT
The DNA here is from genome assembly GCF_949987555.1 of Borostomias antarcticus. Classification (NCBI taxonomy): domain Eukaryota; kingdom Metazoa; phylum Chordata; class Actinopteri; order Stomiiformes; family Stomiidae; genus Borostomias; species Borostomias antarcticus. The sequence goes on along the minus strand of NC_140234.1, from coordinate 45,941,660 downwards.
TCAAATCAATTTCCCTTTAATACAATGTCATGGGTGTTCATTATTTTAATAATGTTTTTTGAACAGTATGTCTTTATAGAAAATTGGTAGTACAGTAATTCCATCTGCAAGGAGGACATGAAAGTCAGAAGAGATCTCAAAACAATCAATCGTATAATAATTCAGGTTACCAAGGCCACAGAGCCATTAGTGTGTCTGGATATATGAAGAATAGAATAGAGAATTAATTGCCTGTAATCTGAAACATTGAACTGGTATGTCAATAATTAGAATGTATCAGTGGCGGCTGGTGACTCAAAAAGCTGAGGAGGACAGGAGGAAGAGAGGGGAACCGCCCATGGGCGCCAGAGGGCACTTTCCCTCAGTCAGTTATTATTTGAAATATCAGCTTTAAAATGTGGATTTACAGTCAATTTTAGCATATGAAAAACTGAATAACACTTTCTTTAACTACATGCAGCATTTATTTATCATATTCATGATAAAATATTACAAAACAGCAATAAAACATTGTAAGCAATAGTTGTTGTAATGGATTGTACTCTTTTCTATAGAGAGAAAATAATTGATAGCCTATTGGTGAGGTGCTGGAGAGGTTAGGTGATATATGAAAAATGTTTTTGATTAGGGGACACAGGTGTGCTGGCTCTCAAACAGTTTGTTGGCAAATAGATTTGACAACTGGACAATGGAATATATTGCACAGCAAATGCAGTACCCAACAGTTTACTCATGGCAAGCTACAGTAGCAACGGTACAGCTATGGGATTAGCTAATTTGGGTTGCTGTCAAAGCTGCCACTCTTATGTTGCTATAGCCTACAATTATCAGAACAATATGAAGATTCAGTTGAAAGTTTTCCATTCACCCATCCTTCACTGGATGAGGAATAAGCACCGCAAAGCGATCAATTCTCACGCAAGCAGGAGCCAGGCTGTTCAGTGCATTTCTCCGATCCGGTGTTGTGACCCGGTCTCTAGAAATGTTTTGGACGAGTTGCTGACAGTTTGTGCCTCCAGCCAATCTGCGCGCCTGCCTATGCCGTAGCCTGACGTGCACCTCATAGCCCCCGTAGGTAACGTTAACGGCTATAGCCAGCCAGTGGAACTGTCGTGTTCAGACGGCTCTAGCTCAAAAAGTATTTATGTCAGCTTAGATATTTAGATGGCTAGAATCAAGTAAAATAGACAAACATTTTGATGTATAATATGTCCCATAATACTTTCGGATGTATTATACAGTATTATGGAGCTACGAACACACAAAAAGTCTCCAATGGCACAGGGAAGAGAAACACAGACATCAACGCCGACTCAATCGACCTTCACTGTGGTAAATCTGGAATCTGGAATGTGATTGGACTAACAAAATGTCAATCATTAAATCCTGTTCGGAGTACTGTCCTCCCTTGCGGTAATTTTTCAGCGTTTTGGCCAATCACAAATTAGCATGAAAAATTTGCATTACATTGATAGACCCCTAAGGGACACGCCCAAGGGAGGAATTCCTCCCTTCCCTAGATATCAATGGGTCCTCCTCAAGAGCCCACTGTAATAGGCTTACAGCCAGTACTATACATCTACAATATATCTATTTTGATCTGTATTGATCGAACATGTTCATTCCTGTATGTTATATTAATTAATGGTGTAGTTATAATGAACATACTGTGCATTGGGTTGCCTCAGAATGTGCTGAGGTATTTAATGCCATAACTGATAAATGTGCTTCATGTACATAGATACTGTAATACTCCATGTTATCTTCATTAAAATTGTCAAAAGAAGCAGAACTGTACAGTTTACTCTGCTAGAATGCATATAAATGAAGTCCATTAGTAAAGTTCAGTAAGTTGTCTGTGTTTAAATGCAATTTGACATATGACACATGATCTTGCCTTGGGGAGAAGTGCACAGATGTTCTGAATCTTGCTAATATTGGCTTTCATCGTCATAATCATTAAATAATTTGTGCCGCATGATACAGACTGCAATAGGGATTCCCTGTTTGGAAAAAAGTACTTTGATTTGTTTGAATGCATTTTTGCTGTGGCTATATAAAGACTTTTTCAGAAACCCTCTTCCAAATATGGACATTATATACTTTACCTGACATACTGTATGTAGACCTAAAATAAAACACTTATTACTTTTGCTGGGCAGAGAGTTATATTTTTAGTGTAGCCATTTGCCTAATCGGAAGACGGAATCGCGGAAAAACTGGTTTTTCTGAAAAACCAGTCCAGTGACGTCACGGATGGTGATTTTAAAAAGGCCTACACACAATTTAAGCATTTAATCCAAATATTATTAACTTAGACAAGTGTGACTGTGCCCCTTTGATTAAGTATTTAAGAAAGATTATCTGTCATGTCATGTACTGTATAGGTGCCTTGATAGCTTAACACCTACAGTGAAGCAGATGAATGTTTTGGCTTTGTGTTCCTCATAAATATGTCAGGGTATAGAGGTTGAGGCATACATACTGCTCAGCATTATCTCTTACTTGAAAGTGTTACACAAGACACAGTACTGTGTCTATGTAGGAAACAAAGTACTGTATTCCCAGCAATATTAAGTGCAAATTATCATCATAAACTTAAAAGAAATTGAATTACAGAATACTAATACTAATGAATTAAAACCATTTGTAATTGTAGAAAATTGTGTTATTGTGACACCTGCCCATGTTAGCATTTCCTCAGATGTATTTATGCCTATGTGAATACATTAATTTAATTCAAGCTTTTTGATTAACCACATTTTCATCAAACACACTAGTTGTGTACTACAACGAAAAGGGGGTAGGCTGGGGACGAGGGAGGTATAAGCGATGTGCTTGTCCCGAGTTCAAACCCAGCAAAGTGCAACACCCCATTTACACCTGGTACTAAAATGCGTTTTGGGTGATCAGATTGCAGTCTGATAGTGTTAAGCCACATGAAAGTACAGGTGTAAATGCACCCAAAAGGTTTTGAAGATGGATTGGGATCTGATCAGCCAAACCACCTCCGGAGGTGGTCAGGGACACATTTTGGCCACATTGAACACAAGTGTAAACACAAATGTGTTTTCAATTCACATACAGCAATGTTAAACCAATGTGGCATAACGGATCTTACTGGATACATACCAGGCAGCGTTGTGCATGAACGTGTTAAAAGAGTACTGTTGACTGAACGTGCTCATGTTTTTGATGACCGGTGAGCACCCATCTGAAGCTACTGAGCATGAATGTGAGCGACGTTCACTCTATAATGGGCTGTGGCAATGATTGGGGGCTGGGGATGGATGGATAAGAGGGGAACAACAATGGCTCTGGGCAGTGAATTAAAATAAAAAATTAACTGTGAACTGGTTCATTTTTGGGACTGTGAACTTAGTTCAATTTTTTTTATTGTGACCTATGGGTTAGGGTTAGGGCTGTATATTGCGACATATATGTCGCACGTGCTATGATTAATTTATTTGCCCTGTAGCATGCTTGCAACAGACAGCGAGCCGCTTAGTATGTAACGTTAGCAGGTTTTTGTCCGGTGTTGAAGCCGGGAGGACGAGTGAGGTGAAATGAAGTGAGAGCAGTCAGGTACGTAGGCTAGCCTAGCTTCCCCCGGACCAGTAAACTCTGTTCGGGCAAGTGCCTCATGCAGTTGTCTGATCAGACAAGTATAAAATAGCCTATAGTTGAAGTGTGATAAATATGTAACATTATCTAAAAAATACAGCGTAGAAACACGACGCTACACCCAGTAGCCTAGTCTATGTTTGAGCTGAAGTGGAGCCTCCATCTATGTAGGTTACGCGCTGCTGTCTGTCTGTCAGCAAGCATAATTTGTCAAGGAGACGGCCCACACCACAAGCGCGAGTAGCCTACCTACAGTAGGCCTACAACATGCGAATCAGAGGCGCTGCCCTGACTAACTGATTGAGCGACCGTCTTTTTGGCTGGCTGAACCGAAAGTTTAACGACGCTAGCTTGCGTTAATGTTCCTCAAGCCACCTAAAAGTGCAAGTCAAAGCAACAGCAAATGCAACGAAATATCAGTTAAGTGTAGCCTAATCTAGCCTATTGTTTATGTAAGCTATGTAAAAAAGGCAGTGATTGTAGTAGGAGAAGACAGGACCAGCACAGAGTTGAGGGACAGGTGAGAGAGGAGAGGATAGAGGTTGTTGAGAGGAGAGCAGGAGAAGAGAGAGGAGAAGGAAGGGGACAGGGCAGGATGAGTGATTAGAAAGAGTGATGATTTAGAAGGAATGAGTATGCAGTTAAGCATCAATGGGCATCAAACATCTTCTTTTTTTTAATTAAATAAAACATTCTATCTATTATTCTCACCCCATAACTCAAAATTAAAATAAGGATATTTCATGTAGGCTAAACATGCTGTTTCAGTATACTTTTCAATTATATATGTCTCACGGTTTTGTTATTTTCATTCTTTAAAAGTCACCAGAATACAGGAAACTAGGTCTCTGAAGCTTTTTGGGGGGAGGACGCCCAGACCCCCGCTTTGGTATAGAAATCCTCCTTATTTTGGTCTTCAGCTTGGCACCACCACACCAAGAGATCAATTCCACAGGAAACACTGGTTCCTTGTTCAGATCATAGAGAAAAACCAAAACAAATGAGCAAAGGAAAAAGATGTTGAAATTATTAATGAAAAAGAAGATAACCCAAATCATGAAGACACCACAAAATCAAAAGCTGGGAAAACCTAAAGATGGTTGTCTGAAAACATTTGTTATTATTTCATATTGTATATGTACAGTAACATCCCTTTCCGGGGGGTTTTAAGTGATGAACTGCATAACTTCTGTTCAGTAGAGGTGATCATGGACATTTTATACCTGTGCTACAACTTTCTGCCTCTGTGCTAAAGAACCATCAACCCCTGTAGCACCAGTGCTATGTGCTAAAAAAGTTAATGTACAGCCCTGCTTGAACTAGTTAATTTTAAAATGTAAACTTTGAACTTTTGAACTAAAGTGTGAAATTGCACAAACTGATACTAGGTGTAAAACTTATTTTAAAGGTTCATATCTAGATACAATCTGGATATGAGACACATACTAGGTGCAAATGGCGTTTTTTAATAAAGGGGGTAAATGCTGCTGGTTTTTGTTGTTGAGTAAGTCTAACCCTAACCACACAAGTATAAGACATATCCTTAACCCTAGCATATCTCTCACTGTAATTTAAAAAAAAGATGTGATGGAAAGGTTTTTTTGTCAAAATAGGCGACAAAAACAAAGGACTATTGGGAATTTCAATTTAAAGTAATTGATTTAAGCATTAGAACAGTACATATTTCCTAAATTCTAATATTATGTTGCATAAGTTGATATACTGTAGATAATGGATGACATTATATACTACTACAAGACTTTGATATCTAACTATTAATGTTTTGCTAATAGTGGATAATAAAAAAAAGTATTTTTAAAACTTGCAAGACTGCACTGTCTTTTTTCAGATGTAAACATAAAATGCCTGGGTCAGATGGTTTACATTCCCACCACCACAGCATATTTATCAAGCCTACGCTGTTGCCTTCTTCACTTGAGTGCTTTGTCTTATTGAAATCAATGGGAGTCCAAGTTGGCTACTCACTCCATTAATTTGATGTCATGAAACTGCCACCTTACCTGGTAACAAACCCTAAATTATATACAGTATCAGACATTTTGTTTGCTAGCCCAGGGAGGTGGGGTATAATACATACAGTACTAATGAACTGACCTGGTTACAAAGTATAACACTTGCGGTGCAGTTGTTATTGTTGATTCAAAATAAGCTATTCAACCTTACAAATCCATTGCAGCCTCTTCCCTACAACAGGAAACTTGCACCGTTCCTTGAAATGCTTCATAGAGCATGACACCCTGCATCAATCAATACGCCATTTCAGATTAGGCTCTATCAGTGACATCAGCAATTTGAAGATTTATATTGGTACATGTAATAGAACCAAACCTAGGCCAACTTAGCCTGGCAGAGGAAGGGTGAACTGCACAGTGTATTAGAATTACCAAAACATGTTCCAATTATGTTCCAACCCAGGACTAGGTGGCAGGATAACATCTCCGCACTGGCCTGGGAGCGGCTATAGATTCCCCAGGCAGAACTGGTTGATGCTGCCAGGGAAAGGGATGTCTGGGGCCCCCTGCTGGAACTGCTGCCTCCGCGACCCGACCCCAGATAAGCGGATGAAGATGGATGGAAGATGGATGTTCTAATCTTGACTATCTGACTTACTCAACAATCTGTGCAAAGAGCAGTTGATTATGGGTTAAACCAGAGCAAGAATGGTCAAAGTGATGTTAAACCGGTACATTGCAAATTAGTTCAATCCAACATAGCGTCACAATAATACATGTCATATCACACGGTTCTAGACAGCGAGTAAAAGCACACGTCTAAAAACGGGTCTATGCAACCTTCATTCGTTACATCTGAGCCCAAGTCCCAAAAAATGAATGGAGGTGAATGGACAGCTGTGTTTGGGTGGCTCGTGGACCCGCCCCATGATTCGGATCCACTAAAAAGTTTTATGAGTTCTAAGATGGCCCATGCTACAGTACACCCCTCCACCAAGTTTTGTGAAAAGTGGTCTGTTGGAAAGCTGGAAAAATACTGCCTACATTTTATCATTATCCTCCACATGAATACGAATAGGCTAGATCATTGGGCTATGCCTATTCTCATGGCATGTAAAACAATTGTAGCCGATATCAATATATCTTATTCTTTCAGCTGCAACCCCTAGACTGGCAGGGGACGCTTAAATAAAGCAAATTAAGGCTAGGTTTTTAATAGTTTCAGGTTGGAGTAGACAATGTGAAGTCTCTACAAGAGGAACTAGAGATAAAACAGGCTATTAAAATATAAAAAGTGAAGCTCGAGGCGGAGAAGTAGGCTCTTCCTATGGGGAAAAAGTAGCCTATTTCATCGTCATATCGTATAACGTCATTCATTGATTGTCAGGCATTGTTGCTATCACAATTCAATTAAAATGTAGCCTACTTATCTTTGTTCCTAGGAATGGGAGGCTAGTCTAATAAATCAACATTAAAGACATGACAATTGAATAAAAAATGGTTCTCCACATCACCCACAGCCTACACGAAACTGCAGGTAGACTAACAAAACGCAAGCCAGTGCATAGCCTACAGTCTATGACTGTAAATGCACAAGGCAAAATATGGCTCAAGCACAAGCAGCTGTCATTCTGCAATTTTTCATGATATCGGGGAAAGCCAAAGAGGGTTTTGTCGGTTTGTAAAAAGTCTTCTTAAGAACCTCTCGCTGTTCGCGCACAGCAGATTATTGTTTAATTCGCCCACTGAAGTTCCATATAGAATCTTAACGTCAATATGCCTTTTTCAAAGTGAATTGATCGGTCAGCGGGCAGTGCTTCATACGTTTTGATCCATAATCTGGAATTTAACCTGTCCTGGAGCAGGTTAGCTCAGCAGCATTAGTTACCACGGCGATATAGCACGGTGAAAAGTGAACCACGTTCGTAGTACGGATAAACCAGGGTTTTGGATAAACCATTTATTTTGACGGCAAAGTGAATGGACCAGCAAAGGACTGTTGTCTGGCATGAGCGAGCGGAATGCGACAACGGGACTGAGAAGGGCTACATTTCAACCAGACATTCCAGTGAAACCAGGTAGTCAAAATAACTTACCTGATATAAAATGGGCACCGCAAACGCGGGCATTTCTGATGATGTCCTCAGTCCAGTCCGTACGCTTAATAATGGCGATTTCGTCTGTCTTCCTCAAACTTAAATTTTCAGATTTTTCGATATTCTTCTACTATAACATGTATACTATCACTACATTAACAGAGAAATGGTGAGACTTGATTAAAAACTGCTATTTTTCAAATTGTTGTACCTGTGAAATAAGCATACAGTATGAATGCATAATGCTTATCTTTATCGGCCATTTTCTTAAAATTATGTTTTTTCAGTACCTGATGTCACTCAGTACCTGCTATCTCAACTTCCAGGGCAGGTGCATTCACTAAACTTTACATACTGACTCTCAGATGTATTCTGCAAATATTTACAGCTGGAATTGTGAATATCTTGTTGTCTTTTCATTTTAGGTTGCATTTATTTCGTGTCTAAAAATATGGCAAATCTTTTTTTTTATGGGTGTATGCAGTATTTTTTCAATATCTCTTGAAAATAAGCTTGTATTCACAAACCCAGCTGTAAATATTTAAGTTTTTAGTATATTGTCAAAACAAAAGTAAAACTTTAAGCCTGACTTTATCCATTGTTTAGATAGTAGGTACCGAAATATATGCTAATGTAGGCATATTTAATGAGTTATTGCCTAATTTGCATACCTAAACTTTTTTTTTGAGAAAAAGTAATACAAAAAATATTTCTCGTGATGTGAAGATTAAACTGGTAAAAATTCATGAGGATATCTTTAAAGGAAAAAAAAATCCTATTTGACTGTAGTATCTCCCCTTAAGCAGAGATGGCAGACTGTCTCCCGTTGGTGAATTAAAATAAGAAGATAAAAACCACCAATATGAGAAAAACGATCGCAAATAGATGGTGTAAAACTAATTCATAACAGCGAACTTTGACGGAGCTTTTCAGCAGCAATGAAATCTCACGCTACTTCCACATGAGAGGGGTGACATCTGCGCGCGACCCTGTAATTGCATATCCTTATGTGGGGCTAGCGGGGAGTTTACCTATGCTAATTCGGGTGACCGGCCACATGCTTTAAACTTGCGAAACCATGGGATTCACCATTAAGAAAAGGCAGGTGTGAACTCATCCAGCAGTCGTGAATCAGACGGGAGCTTTCTTTGGAAAAGTTCTTAAGAAGAAATTTAAGAATGGAACTTAGGAAGATATTAGTGAATGAGGCCCACGGTTTATTATTAACTTCATGATTATAAGGTGGTAATTCCATGCCCTGTTTAGAAAAAGTGCCTAAAAAGCACTTTCAGTAGCTACCAGCATCAACAACGATTTTACCAAAAAGTAAACCCCATTTATGCTCTCTCTCACTATCTCTCTCTTTCTCTCGCTCTCCCACTGCATGCTTTTACCTGTACCTATTTATCATAAGTGCTTAGAGACATATTCCCATGTTACTAATGAAGCATACATTCACCTTTCTTAATCAAGGTATATTACCATCAGTGATGATTATAAATGTTGCCTCGAAGCACTGTTTAATGAGCACTTAAGTACTAAAGCTATGTGAATAAATCATGCTGTTTGTTTTATGATGGGCATTGCTCATTCTTTCAGAAATGCCCTGAGGACAATGGTCATCTGTGTACCCAAATGCATGGATGAAAAACACTTATGCAACACTGAACATGATTGCATTGGTAAAATGGTGGCTGTTTGCTGCCCAAAGCAGTATAATTGCCCCCAACAGATAAGAAAAACATGTAATTTAGTTGTATTTGTATTTGAGCTCCTTATAGAGGAATAGATTTACAGTGAGTTTATCCATAGTCTTTTGAATATAATAGTTATGTCTCAATATTGATAAATGTACATTGAGTGGTCCTATCATTTAGCAGACAGGGTTTCATCACTTTAGTTCTACAGTACGCTCCACACAACTATCTATCCTTTCAGTATTTTATTCATTTACTCACCAGTCCTGTGTTAGCTCTAATCCTGCTATGTGTAAATACGTATAAAGCACAGAACCAATTTGGTCTCCTGAAGGCAGTGGTCCATGTACTGGTTCCATTCCATTAAGCCTATCACTCATCAGACTGAACATACTTCTTTTGTCCATCCATGATGCATAATTAAACTACGGTTGTTGTGCTCTCACCCATTTGTTGGCATGAACATGAGTTACAGTCAGTCAATTGTCATTGTAATTCCACCTATACTAGTAGCCTATATGTTCTCTCGAGTATGATTCTCACAACATATTGCACTGGTACAACACTGGAGACGTGGTGTTGTTGTGATCGTAAAATAACTGATCTAGTCAAAGGATTTACCAAGATTCGCTCAAAAGGTTAAGTCTGGTTTATTGTGAAAAGCATACGAGCGCAAGGACTTCCTGAAAACGCAACAAGGGTGGTTTATTCAGCGAAGTGAAGTCTTCAGCCTCTTGGGCTCACTTTTATTCAAGCAAAACACAGGTATGGTGCTTCCAGGATGTGATTGGCTAATCTATTGTACGTCATATGAAATGGCAGGCGTGGCCAAGAGTACAGACATGTGACATGAGAAAAAGGGCGGCAATTGGGGACAAAGGATGGTTATTCTGTTGTAGACAGATGGCCTTCTGGAAGCCATTTTGTATGTCAGCACAGCTATGTGAATATTTGGGGGAGGTGATGAATTACAAGAGAAGTGAGAGGACAAAGGTTTAAGCTGTTTACAATAGCAAAAGGCAGGGGACTGGATGAATAGGTTTTAAAGAAAATAAAAGAATCTCTGAATAGTCTTGAGACTAGGTGTAAAATTCCATGACAACCCCCACATCTGTGGCTGAACAGCCACATAAAATATATACATCAAATATAAAATAAGAAAACTCTATGCTATACATGTGGAAAGGAAGTAATCTCTCCACTAGGTGGAGCAAGAATAAAAAGAATTTCATTGTGAAATATTTAACAAAAATAATTTTCTTTCCACATGCATATCACGCACCAAAACCCCTTGTTTCAGAAATTTGACAGGAAACAAGGTAAAAAAGATGACATGATTATATACTATTTATAGTCTAAAAGTGGACAACCATTCACCAAAAAACCTTGATTTTAAAGTTTGAACAAGGCAAAAAGATGAAATGGTTACCAGTGTAAGAAGGGCAAAAAACCTCTTGGTCAATTTAGAGGAAAAACCCAAACTTATTTATCAATTCATGTTTCAACCATTGTAACTCTTATAAACAAATATGATATTTTTTCAAGATAATGTCAAAGTTCATTCACTCTTGTTGTGAATAATCGCATGTAATGTCCTTTGGATCATAGCTTCCATGTTTGCGTCTCTGAATGTTTAATGTAGGTTCCAGTGTGCGGTTAGAGGTGCAGTCATTGCTGTTGAGATTGTCCACGTTGTCATACCACAACCACGAGAAGGAGGTGACCGGCAAGGTCAGTCTCCGATTGCTCATCAGAGGAGAGGAGAGTGTGGCGGTGACCGTCAAGGTCACTCTCCGTTTGCTCATCAGAGGAGAGGACAGTGTGGCGGTGACTGCTTTGCCCTTGAGATCTCTGGTTCGGCTGCATGGACCGTCCTCTCAGCTACTTTTGACAGCTATTCCACACAGGCCAGAATGTCCTGGTGCTGATTGTTCCATCTTTGACGGGTAGGTTCATCCCGCAACATCTACTTCTCTTCCATGTTTTCTGGCCTGTTCTCAGGCTGCTCATCTGCTCCTGGTAGTCTGTCTCCCCATTGGGCAGGTCTGCATAGAGCGGTCAGCCAGCGAGCTCTCGGAAGGTGAGGAGGGAGTCCCTGTCCTGGTCCAGCAGGGTGAAGGCGCAGTGGGACACGGTGTCCGTGTGGACCCCACACAGCCAGGGCGCCAGCAGCACGTACAGGCTCTTGAACTGAGCCCGGTCCACACGGTACTGCTCCACGTAGGGTTGGCCCGGGTCGTGCTGCTGGAGGGCCACCTCGGCGCTCCCGCTCACCCAGTACAGGCTGATGAAGTGCTCCGTCTGTGGATCTACAGATGAGAGAGACAACAGAGACAAAACAGAAGAGCAAAAGGAGAGTCCTCTGGTCTGGTTTCCCTGTTCCCCTCTTTGATCAGGAACGGTTATCAGCAGTCTGTTGGAGATACTCAGAAACATGGTTAAGTGCAAGCTCCTGCTTTGGGGAAAAATTGTGTTATTCAGTCAGGAAAACTTAAACAGGGTGTCTGTTCAAGTGTCATTAGAGCCAGTCGGCTCGTCAGTCTATGTAGTTTGTCAGTGGGGAATCTAGCTTTTGTAATCTTGGATCTAGGCTCTGCAGTAGCCTACAGTGACATCAGGGGCAGTGTAAGAATGACTTTAACACGCCCAGTCCCCAGTCATGATCAAGGCAATTGGATTTGGCTCTAGAATTTCTCTCGCGATTTTATGAAATAAAATAAAATAAACACATTCTCGTCTCAACAAAATAACTCCCCCTAAGGGTAGAAACAAATTTCCTGAAGTCAGGATAAAACAGAGATGGGGGAAAAAAAATGCATCACTCAAATAAAATGACACTAAAATGAACTGGCTTCATTTACAATTAAGAAAACATCAATTAATCAAAAAATCCATCAAAGCTTCATTTGTATAGCTAAAATTGTATATCTAAAACTTCCCTCTTCTGCATTTGAGGACAGAGTATTGGGCCCGCTTCGGACAAAAATGGTCTCTTCCCTATGTCATACTTATCTGTCGCTCACAGTGAGTCGGTGACATGGCGTTGGCCCTGCATCCCACGAACCACAGATCGCCCATCTGTAGGGAAACAGGCCGGTAACCTCCATCTCCACCTCCGGTCCTGTGCCCGCCTCCTGGTTCGGCATTCACCCATCACTCCCGGAACGACAGTTGTCTGTAAAAACACTCAGAAAAAACACTCAGGCCCGATGAATGTGCCTCAAACTATAAACATGAGATATTTAACATAACCATTTAAAAATATATAATTGGGTTAGGAGATGCTGCATGCAGATTAAGACACTGACAAACATTACTTCGCCTCCCACCATCATGCACAAACCTTATGTCCTCAGCTACATCTGTCTTCTCCTGTTTATTTACCTTAAAAAAATGGCTCTATCTTGGCTAGTTAAAATCTCCCTTATGGGTTGTTCAAGGGAACTCCAGCAGGTGGCGCTCGACCCCAAATCTGAGGCTCTTCCCTTTCATTCAGCTTGCGGTAACTGTGACACTGTTCAATCCAGTGACCATATTGACCACAATGAAAACATGCCTCATCTTTCCCACTCTGTCTGTACCTGTGAACATGCTTAGACCTACTGCTACGTTGCCTATTCTCCCTTTGTCGTCGTCCCCGTTTTTGTTTCAGACCTGCACCTTTATTTTGAATGTCTAATTGTCTCAAATGAGCAGCCTGAAGTCTAGCGGCACCATCCTTGACTTTTTTCAAATTCCATTATTCAATGTAATGTCGGAGGCGTTCGGAATACCGGAAATGATCAACAACTTCCCCGAGAGAAGTTGATTCCCAGGTGTGGCATATCATCCTCACTCGGTCAGACAAAGAGGAGAGAGAGTTATTCATTAACTGTTGTTTCAAAATCTTTTTATAATCGGCGTTCGCTTTGTCCATGCCACTGTGTGCGGCGAAAACTGATTCTAGCCGTTCCCAAAATTTTTCGAACTGTTCATCGGAATTTTGTTTACAATATGTGATACGGTCCCAATCCATCTTTTTAGGGAATCGAGTTTTGATTCTGTTCAACAGCGCAGTGTTTTGGTCGGCAAAATCGGCATGAGAAAAAGGCAACGTAATGTCAAACGGATCTTTCACATCGACCCATTTTAACCCAAGGCATTGTCTCATGATCATGGCGATTTCCTCTGCGTGAGGCTCATACATTCGAACTAAACTGTTAAAAAGATTTTCAAACTCGTCAATGTCTTTGGTTGGATCGGGCAAGGTTCTAGCTATATCACGCAGTTCATCAGAACGCCATGGTCTGTACACTCTTATCTCAGGGGTCCAGGCCGCGTGGCCATCTGCATCATCTATCTGAGACGGTCGGGGATTAGGATTCGGGCATCGTACCATTGGGGCTAGGAGTTGCGGTTCCTCCAGACTATTACTAGCTAGTTGTAGTTGTTCCAAATTTAACTTAGCCTCAGATATGGCTCTAGCCAACTCTTTCTTCCTTTCCTGTTCTTGCTTAGTGTAACATCTAGTCGAAGATGCTATAGAATGGACGGGAGAAGAGGGTGGTCCTGGAGGTACACGTCGGTCGGGGGAAAGGGGCGCATTTAATTCGTATTGCGGAGGCGCCTGCATGGCCGGGGAAAACAGATCGGGTGGCGCAGAGGCAATACTGCGAGGGGATACGGCAGAGAGAGAAGGGACGTGGCTAATAATGGCGGGGGCATTGTTAGGGGGTGTGATCACGGCGCAACGAGTCGAGGGGGAAAAATCTAGGTCAGAGTGATTCGATGGGGGAAGCGGCGGAGACGCCGTTGGCTGTATAGCTTCATTGTATCTTTTCTCTGACTTCAAAAAACCTTCCCGCGCTACTGACTCCCAAATTTTAAACGCTGCCCAATCGATGGCATTACCACTTTTCTTACCCAACTTAGTCTTCTCAAACGCTTCTAGCTGAGCCCGAATCTTAGCAAAAAATTTAACACTAAGTCTCAGATGGGGATGTAAGAAATCAAAAATGCTTTAGCGCATAACGAAATCTCAGGCCTAGACAAATTGCAAGCTAGCAGTAGAATCCTGTTACATATAGGCATATGTTAGTAGCCGGTGTTACAGGGACACCTAGTGGTGCTCCCAAAATGTTGCATGTAAGACCCGGATGTTGTATGTGAGCGTGCGCGGGGAAATTCAGTTTAATAAAAGCTATACTGAAACAAATCCCTAATAAACACGACGCAGCCTAAAACCCCAAAACAGCAATGAAAGGAAACCTTATAGTTAACTCACGGCGGGAAATAATACAATTTCGAAAGAAACAGAGACACATTAAACCGCTAAGTAACTCACCCAGCACTCATGCTTTGTTCTCCCTCTGGCTCGATGGCGGTTCACCGGGAGAGCGGAGTAGTAGTTGTTGTTTCCTTTTGTCTCCCAGACAACCAGCTAGCCTACTGGAAATCTAGCAGTTACCAATTTAACAGTCTAAAGAGTGTACAAAATACTTACAATACTTTACCTGGATCAATGGCGCGCTTAACAAACAATACAAGGCAAGAGCCGAGGCTCAAACAGTAAACAGCAGACTAACAAAACGAACAACCCCGTGCAGGGACACAGAACACAAAGAACGACCAAAGATGACGAACACACGACGAACACACAGGCCCACGTTTACGACAAGCATGCCCGGCTGCACCAGCCACTTGGTCAAAGCTAAAACTCGTTTAGGTTTACCAAACCGCTGCACCAGCCACTTGGTCAAAGCTAAAACTCGTTTAGGTTTACCAAACCACCCGGGATCAAAGGGGAAAACGTTTCTCCAAGAAACGCGGATTGGAAACACCAATCACTCCCGTAGCTACATCTGTTGGTAATCGTTCTAAAACGAAACATCAACAATCACTTCGAAGCTAGTTGGCAATCGTGCTAACACGAACATCAACAACGGGGCTTAAGCTAGTTGGTAATCGTTCTGAAACGAAACATCAACAATGAGGCTTAAGCTAGTTGGTAATCGTTCTGAAACGAACATCAACAACAACGAGCGCCCTACCCTCGGTAGGAAACACCCAACTCCCCCCCCGCGGGGCTTTTGTTTTCAGAACACGCCAGACCAACACAATCCGAAACTAAAACAAGGCAAATACAACTCAGAACCATAAGAGGGTTCGTTTAAACGTACCTGTGAGCTTCAAGAATCCAGTGGAAGAACTGAGGAAATAATCTCGGCGTGCGCTCTGGCGCAAGAGAGAAGATTGACTTTCCAACGCCCACTATAATGGACCGACACGTCTGTCTATACCAGTTCATCCACTGGAATCCCGAAGCAACATGCAGGCTTGTCATCCGCGTCGCCAACTGTGATCGTAAAATAACTGATCTAGTCAAAGGATTTACCAAGATTCGCTCAAAAGGTTAAGTCTGGTTTATTGTGAAAAGCATACGAGCGCAAGGACTTCCTGAAAACGCAACAAGGGTGGTTTATTCAGCGAAGTGAAGTCTTCAGCCTCTTGGGCTCACTTTTATTCAAGCAAAACACAGGTATGGTGCTTCCAGGATGTGATTGGCTAATCTATTGTACGTCATATGAAATGGCAGGCGTGGCCAAGAGTACAGACATGTGACATGAGAAAAAGGGCGGCAATTGGGGACAAAGGATGGTTATTCTGTTGTAGACAGATGGCCTTCTGGAAGCCATTTTGTATGTCAGCACAGCTATGTGAATATTTGGGGGAGGTGATGAATTACAAGAGAAGTGAGAGGACAAAGGTTTAAGGTGTTTACAATAGCAAAAGGCAGGGGACTGGATGAATAGGTTTTAAAGAAAAGAATCTCTGAATAGTCTTGAGACTAGGTGTAAAATTCCATGACATTGTCCATCCCAATGCTGTAGGTTTCTGTGGGTTATTAAAGAAAAAATACACTTGATGGTGTTATGGGTATTACAGATAGATATGAGTCTAATCTAAGTACCATCTCCATTATCAAAGTGCTGATAATACCCATAATCAACTCCATTAATTGAATAATTAAAATTATTGAAAGAATTGCCAAAACGTAGTGGTAATTGAATAATAAATTAATAACAACAATATAAATAATTGTTGTTTCTGTTTCCAACTGTTTTCTGTTGGTGCGGTAGAGGTAACTGAGGAGGTCCGTTGGAAAGAGGCGCATGTATTGTTGCATCATCCTTGTAGTAGTGGGTCTCGGAAACAACAGTGAAAGGAGGCACATGTTCTGAAATCCAAAATGAATGATCAGGCTGAGGTCGGAATGGGATCAGCTTTTGGTGTAGCGGAAACAGGGGCCTTTCAGAGACGGCCTTACAGAGCTCCCCCAGAACAGTTTCCTGGAGTCTACTGTATTCTACAACAACCTCACTAACACAGTGAAAATCTTCGCCTTAGAGTTGTCACCAGTAGGTGCAGGAGAAGTGTCCATTGTCAGTGTCCATTACGTATCACTGTGAACTGGCATTGGTCATTGATCAATGCCCTGGGGGGTATTCAAGAAAGAGGGTTCAATAAACTCTGAGTCTAACCCTGAAGTCTGAGTTAATTTATGCTGAGAATTTTCAGTTCCAGAAAAGCGGATCCCAGAGTTAGCCAACCAACAGTCAATCAACACTGAATAGGTATAGTAGGATCATCAGTAGAGCTCCACTACCATGATTCACCATGGCAACTGGGGCGGCTGTAGCTCAGTTGGTAGAGCGGGTCGTTCAGTGATCGAAGGGTCAGCGGTTCGAATCCCAGCTCCGACTGTCCACATGTCGAAGTGTCCTTGAGCAAGACACCTAACCCCAAAATTGCTCCCAATGAGCAGGTTAGCACCTTGCATGGCAGCTGCCGCCATTGGTGTGTGAATGTGTGTGTGAATGGGGGAATGAGAGGCCATTGTAAAGCGCTTTGAGTGCCGCTAAGGTGGAAAAGCGCTATAAAAGTGCAGTCCATTTAACCGATGATAAAAAAAATGGTAACACTTTACAATAAGGTACACAAGAAATGGTAAGTAACATAAAATACTAAGTAACTAATGAGGGAACCAATGATTAGTTAATGAGTAGTTGCAAATGAACTCTGAGATTAGCTAATGAGTAGATACTGATGGGGACTACTATAGTACACTCTTAAAAGTAAAGGTTCCTGGAGGCACCTTTAGGGGCTCAAAATGTAACACCGGCAGAACCCCTTGAGGAGCCTCCAGGAACCTTTCTATAATACTGTAGGTTCCTGGAGGAACCTTTACAGTTTGCATTTTGTGGAGCCCCTAAAGGTACCTACAGTAACCTTTTTGAAATGTGAGGTTCTTTAGAGAACCTTTTATCAATTATTATATATTATTATTATTAGTAGTAATAGTAGTAGTAGTAGTAGTAGTATTAATAGAAGTACTGTATAATCAATAATTATCATCATTATCCTAATAGTATATGAAAATAGCTGAAAATGTAAGTTTAAAGTCAGAAAATGATTTAATTAAAGTGGCAGACCATCAAAACTATCAAAATCACATTCATATGCAATTAAAATAACAATAAATCTAACAATCACTGATATTTATATGTACAATATTAACAAGTATATGCCACAGATGCCTAAATGAGAGTCAGGTGCATTTTGATAAGCCAATAAATCACAATTTTAAACAATCTAATAAAGGGAAACTAAAATTGTTCATTAATTAGTGTACAGTGAATTTGACCTTTACAAAGAATTATAAAGATTATCAAGCCTGTCAACAAATATCATACAAATATCTTCACACTTGCTGGTTTCACATTCGCTGGCTCTAACAATAACCACAACATAAAGACAGAGAGAGAGAAAGCTCCCTGAACTGAATGAAATGGGCACTCATGGCCAACCCAAAGGCCACTGAGACGTCTTCTGGCCCGCGTGTTAGGAGTTCCTCTCCATCAAGAAGGACTTGAATGCAGCAGTCGTGTGTGAATGAATTCCCTTCAAATCTCACCATTGGTGGTGGAAATTTAGCACACTGAAAAAACAGAGTTAAGGTCACACACAACCTCTTGTTACTTTATTAAAACTATATTAATTGACCAGATAAAGAATTAAAATGTATAGCTTTTCTTTTACTGTTCTCATCACACAAACATTTAAGACAGTTTTGTCTTTCAAATAAATACTTACCCTGTCTATGACAGAGTCCACTGGGATCTTCATTGAAGAGGTACGGGAGGAGTAGCATGGCTGCAGTAACCTGGAGCGCTGAAATTGAAAGAATAAATACAATGAAATTACCAGTATACTGGAAACTGTCCAAGTAATTATTTGCATTGTAAAATAAACTCACCTTTGTGGACCTCCTCTGCATACATTGGGAGTGCCTCTGTACGTGCTGTGCAACTCCTCAGCTACACATCTCCTCTCAGCTTCAGACATTATTTTGTTAGCAGCTGTTCCAAATCCAATGAGCATTTTCCTGTCCACATCCACGCCATACTTGATTTTCATCTCCGAAAAGATCTAATAATGTCAAAAACAAGTTTTGTTTCTTTGAGATACTTGGACAAACTAACAGTAAATAGAACACCCCAGACCCTCTCAGTCTGCTTACAATGGTTGATAGACAGGGGGCAGGATATTGCATCAGCACATCCTTGGTGGTGTTGTCTCTGATGTATGCCTCCCTTTCCTTCTCTGTCCTCTTCATCCTTTATTGTAGTAAACTCATGCTTAGTTGTTGTTTTTTGTACTCTGCCTGCATTTTAGCCATGTGTGCTTTGTGGCTAAACTCATCCTCTCCAGTGTGGACCTGAAAATTGAACATTAGTTTATTTGTATGCAGAAACAAGGTCCTGCTAATGTTAGATGTGACATAACAGAAATAAATGGCACACTTGCACATTTTTGAAATAGTCAGCTTAAGGTGGGAGGGATTTGATGTATGTTGCCTGGATACTACTTTGTAAGACAGCATTGCAATAAGCAGGAAGTGACAATGAAGCAAATAGGCTGTACCTTGGCAATTTTGGTTGGCTATTCGCTTTCATTGACAGGCATTCTTTTGTGTCCCTTCCTGCCAGACCTCTGCTGCATTTCAAAAAATGTGAGCAGCAGCAAGTGGACGACGCTCCTTGTTGTATTTATTTTTCAGCATTCCATGCCATGATTCCTTTGAAGTGTTGACAGTAAACATGTGGCCGTGGTTATGGCTCTGATAATCAAATAAGATCTGTATAATATGAGATCTCCACTTAGAGCGTGAGGAAGGCTGGTGGAAATCCTTGATGTTATTATCAAGCTTTTGCCCCAGTAGCACTGGAAACTGGCAGTTTGAAGACAGCTGGCCACACTCCTTGGCTGGCTGTTTTCAGACTGTCATTTGATTGCTGTGTTGTCGCTTGTGTTAGGGTGTTGGGCTGTGGGCTGCTGCTGTGAACTACTGTAACAACATAACAAAAAAACATTTTGTTACTGGGTCCTTTGACCTTCAACTCTCTACCCACCTCTATAATCTCTGAGACTTTAATTGACTTACCTATTTACAATCTTTAGGCTCTCCATTAATTTATTAAACTTGATTCTTATTTGAATAATTGGCACCAGCTGTTCCACCATCCTCTCATCCAACTGCATCAAGGTCTCTCCATCAATTTGGTGTTCTATTGGAAAGAAGATAAAGAGGTTCATGTATACTGTATATACTGTACTGTATCAGAAAAGAAGAATCTCAATGTAATGGCACTGAAATTATGAAATGCTAACTAACTGTAATCCAGTGACGAAGTGGAATGGACACTCTTCCGTCTGTACCCATCTAGCCCATGGAAGTCAATCTTTTATTCAGGCTGTAGAGCAATCCATTGCTCTGTTCTGAACCACGTATGCATGCTAATGGCTGCTGATGCTGGACATTTGTAATACTGTACTTTGCCACAGAGATACTAAGCACCAAGGACACCATATATTCCACACATTTCTATGAACACAGGGATCTCTTCTGCCTACAGTACACTGTGTCAATGATCAAGTAGTCTCCTTCATTCGCTTTATTCACTTCAGTCTGACAATTGGTGGTACGGCTGCGGAAGTGCCCGTTGACTTGGCTGACATGACTTTGATGTTAAAGTACCAGACTCCGATTGTTTTTCACTGCCATAGTTTTTCGCGTGGAAATACATGGAAGTGAATGAGCCATAGTTAGCCGTCAACTGCATTGACGCAGTTGTGAACTTCTAACATTGGAGTCAACGGGCACTTCAGCATCCGAACCACCAATTACGTTAGACTGACCAGTATGGCAGCTGAAGTGAATAAAGTGAATTGTATGCCACATTGCTGACTGTGATGGACTTTGTTTTTGTGACAGATTCAGCTGTGCTGCATCGTGCATGTACTACTGACCGAACAGGACTGGTAAGAGCATGCAGTGGGACATCCCTTGTGTCTGCTGTGTGTGTGACCGTACTCCAGGGGTGGGTGGTATTTGTTTGCTCCCAACACTGACGGTACTGATGCCTTTTGGCCCGGTTCTTGGATATGTTTTTGAAGTTGGCAACAACTCTAGACAGCTTTTTAAAATACTGATGTTTGGCTTCAAAATGAAGGAATGACAGATGGACTGGAGGTCCATAGGTAAAGAGCAGACGAGGATAATGTATGATGTAGTGCATCTTTGGGGTCATCTTCTCTGGATGCAGCTCTTGGAACAGAGCTAGGAACTGTGATTCTGTCTGCCAGATATGGAACAAAGGATCTTCTTACTGCAGGGGCCAACATTATATCCGTTATCTCTCTGAGAAGGAGGAAGAGATTCCAAGCACTGCAGTCCTGATTTGCCAGATTGGAGTGCGCCCATGTTCGCAAGGGCTGAATTTATGAGAAAACCAAGGTGATTGCGTTCTCATCAATTCTACAGACTAACTCCTAACCCTAGGCTTGAAATAGTAGTAATAATAATAATAATAATAATAATAATAATAATAAATACGATAATATTTGTAGCATTTCCAATTACGTTTCACATTTAGTCATAATTGCTATGCAATTAATTTGGCATCAACATCTATCAGGTAAATGAGGAAATGTGCAACAGCTGCTTCAAACTCAGCTCAGCACAAGATTAGATAACAATAAAAATTATTGCCATACAATTATAGCAAGATGCAAAAGCCTAGAATAGCGATTTTTTGAAAATGTGTCATAACGATCCAATGACATAATACTTTGCATCTATAACAGATTTAACCATTTCTGCTGCTTATTTGTGAATATATTGGTCTTCTTTCCCATGTTTTTTCCCACACCGGCAGCCATGTTGCATATTACTACTGGGGTTGTTAAATAAAACCTGCCAGCGAGCAGGTTAGGTTCACAGAGCAACTTACTGTACCATGGGAACTGACCCAAAGTTCGAATTAACTTGATTTCTGGAACGGTTTCGAGTTGCTTGTCTTTCTGGAACGGAAAACCCAGAGTTTCCCTCATCTCAGGGTTAGCAGACTAAGAGTTTTCACTAAAGCCGCTTTCTGGAATACCCCCTTGGAACGCCTGCATTCTTCAAGATTGCACATTGTGTTAAGTTTTGGGGTGGTGTCATGGAAATGTCTACATCATGTTGATAAAGCACTACATTCATGTAACATGTTCGATTAGATAGGCTTTGCCTTGTTTTCTTTTTTTTTCTCTTTGTGTCTTATGTTTGGTGGTGTTTTTAATTGTTGTATGAGATTTATGGACCGAGTCTGCTAAATAAAGTTGATGATGATGATATTAAAATGATTGTGTCACTCATCTACCATGTGGATGTGGATACCAAAATCATTGTGACTGAGAAACAATAATTAACTAAAAACATAGTTACATAAAATAAAGCATGAAGAGAAAACAACATCAAGCATATAATTACTTTTTAACATTTTCACACATTTATGTAAGCATGTTATGTTTTAGAAAAGGCTTATAAGACACAATAGCTTCTTCTCTGTGAGTCTCTAAGTCATTAAAAAAGCCCTCTATGTGTACAAAGTAGAGACATTTTTTAATGGCTTTTTGCTGGAGTTTCTTTCTGGGCACAAAGAATCCCACGTTGGAATTGACTCCCATATGGTAGGTGATAAAATGGCTGTGTGTCGCTGTTACAGATGGTTTGGTGCCCATTCGCTACTGAGTTTCAGGTGTAGTTAGCAACACTACAACAATGAGCATTTCATTGTACAGTGAGTATTTCATACAGTACCTCTTTATTGTACATACTGACTGATAATCTGATAAATGGGAGTCCAGATAAAGTACAAAGTCAAACAATAGGTCAGTGAATCAGAGGGATTGATGACAGTTTACTATTGTATCAGTTTGATCAGATAACAAATGTAATCTGCCTTTCCCCCTGAGCTGGCTGCTATGGGTGAGAATTCTAATGTGCAATCTCTCTTGCACCTTCTGTTCATAACTGTGCCCATTCATTGAAATTAAGGGGGGAAAGGGAAGTATAAAAAGACTGCTGTTAGTAGTTTAATCTGTCCTAAATAAATCCTTGAGTGGCAGGATTGAGGATTAGCGTTTTTGCATTTTGCTGAATTTGTGAATAGAGTATGGTTGAAATACCATTAGATGAATCAAATTATTGTACGATGTATGAATCAGATCTTAGTAAAATCTGTGGAGGGAAACTGAACTACTTGTCACCTCTGTGACCAGTTAGAGGAGTCTTGATCAACCATGCTTTCAGATCAGGATACAAAACCTTTAAGTGTATTATACAAAGTACCATTCCTGCAGTATAGCAACCTAATAGTGAGGTGTTTTTACTGATAAGACAACAATCACTCAACTGTGAATAAGACGTGCAAGACTGGTCTCAACATACTGTATGGTTCAATCGTCCAAAGATTAAAAAATATACGATCTGTCATGTTAATACACTTGCTTAATTTAGCACCCAACTGCTGTACATATTTTTCAGCAATACTGTATGCTCGCTGACAGTATCATAACATCAGAGGAACACATGATGAAGTAATTGAATGGAATTTGCAGTGGATATAGAAATGGAGTCAATCTCAATCTAACCACTCTATCTCTCATTTGTAAAAACATTTTCACAAACTACCCCACTGGAAAATTGAGTAGAGGGAAAGAATATGTTCCCTAATGAAATTCTTCAAAGCGACACTCGTCTCTCCTATCCTGATGAAGGAACACATTGGGAGATGAAGGGAGAAGTAATGAGAAGTCGGGTGCCTGAGAGGTAGAGAGTAATTGAGATGGGCATATTCAATCAAAATGGGGTTCTGTTCAATTTCCACACTTGCTAGGGCACCATGCTGGCAATTCCCTTTGATTGGCACTGGTTGGTTAAAGCAGAGGGAGTAGACTATTTTCCCCTTATCAGAAAGTGTCTGACAGGACCATTAGGTCAGCAGGAATGTATGATTAGCCTTGGAGACAAGAACGTCTGAAGACTTCTGAAAGCGCTTGCATATTTCCAAACATGTCAGGCCTTGGACTAGGGCTAAAATTATGTTTACTCTGATATACAGAAGTAAGTAAATAAGTAAGTAGCCTTGAGAACCGAGCCTAGTGGCCCATAAGACAGGAGCTACTTACTTAGCGTGAGGCAGCTTGATGCACAAGTCCACCCCCTGGACATGACGCTAGTATGTCGCAGGGACTTACCCCCAATCCAACCCTTGATGCTGAGTGCCAAGCAGGGAGGCACTGGGTACCATTTTTTATAATATTTGGTATGACACGGCCGGGGATCTAATCTCCAACCTTCCAATCTCAGGGCGGACACTCTAACCACAAGGCCACTGAGTACTAGGATGCATAGTTCAGGATGAAGATACTTCAGAGGAGTGGCTTGCTGGCAGTGCATTATTGGTATGCAGTATACTAGCCATCAGGGTTCACTGGTCTCTCTGTCATACTTTATCCATAATCTAAGGGCCATAGTAGGCCTATACTATAATATTAGTTTACTTCATTATAATATTATATCGCTAATAAAGCATTGCAATTGACATTTAACCATTTTAATCAGGGATCAGATTTGTTTTTATTGATTGTATCTTCTGGGGGATGTCAATATATGACAGTTGCCAGAACTCTATTTCTGGTTCTTTCTGTCTAGACAGAAATGCATTGAATCAATATTGCTTTTATGTGGCTAATACTGACGACCAGTGTGGGAGTGGTCTAATTCAGTGAGTGTCTGTGAATGGGATAAAGAATAGGTCTATAAATAAAGCTATAAGCCAGTATCCATCACACTGAGAGCTGCATGTGTTCTCATCCAGTGCAACTGTCATCCAGTAGATGTATAGGGAAGGGATTAAAGCTTTATATGATACAGATGTTAGAAGATTGACTGTACAGTAGGATGGTTTGAATGGCTAAAAAGATAGATAAAAGCCCTTTCTATAATAGTTATTTCTACCATATTGCAAACGGGACATAATTCTACATGATGGAATTTCATTTCATTGATTTGATGTATCTGGACTGTGCTGGGTAAAGTGCTCATTGGAGCACATGCAACAAAGCACTGGAAACACATTATCCACACAAATGAAGTTTGTAATTGAACTTTGATTACTATAACCAGTCACCGAATTTGACACAGCTTATCTGTCCTACCTTCAGGCCGGGAAAAAAATGGAGGCCTTCTAACCAAGTGAGAGATTAATGACTCTCTCCTTCACAGGAGAAAATTATACAGTACAAAAGGAAAAAGGGGGAATTATACTGTAGGCTATATGATATGTCATTTTACTCTCTTAAAGTATTCTTTCTCAATGCAGTCCTTTAATTGGAGGCTTCCCACAGTATCCATATCTTTGGTGACCACATCCAAGAGAATGAATGTATCTTGTATCTCAACACTGCAGACCATAAAGTCCGTACTTAAACATATGGTAGTGTTGTACAGAAGCGGTTCTAACCAAGTCCTTTCTCTGGTCAGTTACAAAGGGTCTATCTGCTCATGCATAATTTGAAGCTGTGCTCTCAGCTGGAGAAAGTGAAGTTGCTTTTATTTTTTATTAATCTTATCCGACGAAGACAGATGTCTTCACATTTGGCAGGAGCAGAACAGAGCAACCTGATGCATCGGAACATGGGTTGGTTTATTCATGCAATCAGGTTGCAGGAACAGCTCCTAGTCTAGTAAAAGTTATTTTTTGGGAGCTGTTTACAAAGGCACTCACATCCAGTTGATATGCAGCTCAGTCCAATGTATTTGAGAATCCATTTATCTTAGAATGGTAGCCTGAGGCACTTGGCAGGAGTGTTGCTTGACATTAATGGAAATGACTGCATGTCCCTCTCTGCTTCTCCCTTCCTCAATTTAAACAGGTTCAGGAAGTCAACACCACAGCAGCAACATGACCATACAGCAGTTTCCAAATCCCTCAAAATGGGAGTGTGTTCATGCTGTCTGAGGTGCTTGCTCCTCAAACACAATCCTGAATTTTGACAGGAGTGGATTCAGCACCATGCCTTAGTCCTGAGTGGTGAATGAAACCCACAAGGTCTGATCGAATGCCTCACATGGGCTAGCATGGTCCTGAAAGGGAGTGGATCTAGGTTTTTTCTTATGAAGGTTAACACCCACATTAACCTCCGTAAACCCTTCACCAATGCATTGCCTATAACCAGTAAACATTCCTCTACAGCACGGGAACCTGTTGCCCTTGCAGACATCAGGCTTTTTGGACATTACAGACAAAGCAGCATCCTGTGGGGGGTGGGGGAGGGGGGGATTGGAAAACAGTGTTTATAAAGTAATGAGTTTAGCTGGCCAGTCAGCACATTGGGAATGTGCTATCACTGCACATTAAATTGATCCAAACAAGCACTTAATACATTGCTCTCTGGTCTAAGACGCATAGCAGGATCTGGCGGAACGTAGGCCAAGGGATCGATCAACCGAGGGAGGGAGGGAGGGAGAGAGAGAGACAGAGAGAGAGATGCAGGGAGAGAGAGGGGCCAGCCCTCCAAAGCCCATTCTTCAGGATCCCGAGGGTAGAAATCAAGTGTTGTTATATGAGGGCCTCGGGGGACATGAGAGGGCCAATCAATATTTCCGATCTCATCAATGTCAGCACGGCTCTAAAAGCTGGTAGGTATGTCCTGCCAATCTTCATCAATAAATACGAGGAGACGTTAGTTAACAGTTAAGAGGATGCTGACAGTCATAAACCATGCATGTTTCACCTTTTGTTGAATGCATACATGCCTCAGTGGCCTCTACATTTGATCTGGAGACAATAACATTTTCGCTTTTTATGTTGGTTTTGCAGTGTGAGATAGGCTACTGTATAACAACTGATTTTGAAGCAATGCTATTCTTACAACCTGTAGATATTGTCGTGGTAGGGCTTGTCCAGTGTTTGTGACATTGAATCAAAGTCAATTACTTTGATAATTAAGCCAACCACACACATGATTTTATTATCATTATTGACGAAGGCTGACACCTCATTAATATACTGGATATATAGTAACCTGATGGGGAAAGTAGTCTTTACTGATTTTGCATACATACAGTAAACATACAGTTATTCTGTTACAGATGATGTTACAGATGTACAGAACACACACGTGCACACACACACACAAACAAACAGATAGATTAATTATATGTCTGGAGTAGTGTCCGGCGGCATTCACATACTTTACATAAGTAAATGAACTAGACTTATTTAATGGGAGGTTGGTGATTGAAATTAGTATCAGATACTTTAATGTAATAATAATAATAATAATAATAAACCCTGCCAAACCATTAAATACAAGTAACAAACAAATGCACTGGAAGAACTCTGCTTAGGAGAAAAGCTAAGCTAAAGTTTTGGGTGAGCTCCTCAGCTCTGCTATGCATCAGTGCTGCTGTACCGAACACAGATGTTGGAGCTACTGTACTGTACCAACAGTGGCGTTCCTTGAGAGAACACTTGGTACAGCTCTGTAGGCCTATGAATCTCTATAAAGTCTCTCCCAGCATTAAGACTGGGGTCATGTTAGTGGATGTGCTTCCATTGCAAAATGTTCAGTACAACATTCCAGAAATAGTGTGATGCAGTAGCAGATGTTCAATGAGAATATTGAGGGAGAAATGTTTTCCAGTGGATGAATTTCTAATTTTCATTCTATTATCTACAATCTGCTTTATAAAATATCAAATTAAATTCCCCTCACATAGAAACTATTGTTTTTTAAAGTTAAGAAAAATCCTGAGATGTTCTAGCCTGATATCAGAATTGTCAACTCGTTACACTCCATTGAGATCTTCAAGAATCAGTCAACTTCAGTGGAGTGGGCGGATTCGAAGATCTGGCATCTGGACCCAGGCGAGGGATGTACTGTACTATACGAAAAGAGAATTTCAAACCTTGCCAGTTTTGTATGCCGTCATATTCTGACAGAACAGTTGTTGTTCTTACATCAGTCGCCTGCAAGTGGGACATACTGTATATAATCACACTTTCCTCCAGGCAATATTTATAATTAGTTTCAAAGGGTTGATTAGTCTGCAACAGTGTCACTGAAGATAGTGTCAAAGACCCACAAAAGACAGCACGTTTAATTAGTTTGGGAGGATTTGCATGTCAGGGAGGCAGTGTGTTCTAGGAAGGACATTCACACTCTTCCTGAGGAGTAGAACCTTTCTGTTATGTTTCCTATGTTTTTCATATTTAAATGTACTAAGACCTAATTTCATAACAATGGAAAATAAACATTAATGTTTTCCATTCCGAATATTCTTTTACATCACACCTGTGACGTTCTAGCTCCTGTTTGTGACTTCCGGTTTTCTTCTCTCCTTCTTGGCCTCAAATGTAACCATGTTTATTTTTTGTTCCTATAATCCAACCCGCTACCATTACATTTTATTTGTAAGAATGAGGCAGTCAGATAGAAAAGAAACATTTTTTCCTATTAACCAGATGGGCGCACCGGCTGTCCTTGGAGCTCCTAATTAAAAACTAGCCTAAATTCAATTTCTTTTTTCAATGCACACTCCATCAACTTATTTTACAAGATGGATGCAGTCAATTATTTGTCCCCCACCCTATGAAATCTGGTCAAAGTGACTTTCAATCAACCCCTGTACATTAGTTTGTTAAATTTGTTAGTTTGTTTGTACATTTGTTCATTTGTTTGTTCATTAATCCATCATGCGTGTACCAGAGTTCACCTCCTGGAGGAAAGAAAGTGTTCAGGGGCCTGTCTACGTTTCTCAGAGTTTAGAGCTCCTGGAGTTAAATACTATGCATGACACCCTCCCCCCCTCAACACACACCTTTCACTGGCTTTCAATTGCAGCTCGCATCAGATTCAATAACTTGTTGCTTGCCTACAGGGTGGTAAATGGAACAGCCGCTCCAAAACAAGGGTGAGGCTTCAAACTCCAGCTCGAATAGGGCTACTCCGTTCTTCCACATCTTCTGGCCGTCTAGTACCGCCATATCTACGAGGATGCAGGGCTTGCTCATCTCAGTCCCGGTTCTTCTCTGATTTGGCACCCAGATGGTGGAATGAGCTTCCCACCACTGTTAGGATGGCAGAGTCTCTACCCATCTTTCGCAAGGGACTTGCAGTTTCCAAACCATATCCCCACAGATGGCAAAATTTGGGGTCAACATGTGGACACCAAGGTAGCAACAAATTGCTCTGTTCTAAATGTTGTTACAACAAGTATGTACTTTGGTTCCCCATACTGCTGCCACATCCATCACAGGACACACACAGGATTTAAACAATTGGGAGTAAGCATAGAAGCCTAGGACCTTACAGACCTAATGTCACTAACTTGGACACATGCTAATGGAGCCTGATTCAGAGCTTTAACAGCATCACAGAATTTTCCATCAATTATCAATTGGATTCATTTAAAAGCAATGCGGTCTCGAGTCACCCAATCAAAGGCCTTCTGAGAGTCAATAAAACATGCAAAAGTTTGTTTTCTCTCTGGGATTCTAGCCCAGACAACTGTAGAGACAGTATAGATGTGGTCTATGCAACTTTTCTGAAGCGATTCTGTTCATCCACAAGCTGACCAGACAGTTATAGGTAGTGGGAGAGCCTGTTACTGTATTAAGAATACAGGAAACAGTTTACAAACAGTGCTAATGAGACTAATCCCTCTATAGTTCAGTGGGATTTTGGGTTCAGGTTTTTGTGTACTCTGGTGTATTTTCTTGCCACCTCAGGCAATAATTACAGTGAATTCATTACTCTGTAAAACGTGTTGAAATATATTATTAAAAATCTATTAAGAGGTGGCCTTGTTGAAGGAACATAGGTGGCGTTTCATGGCTCTCATGGCACAGAGTTGTATCGGTCACAGATGCTTACTGTTCATATACCACTTGAAAACCTCTACTTGTTTTACAGCTTCCATCATGTCCCAATTTATCAGTGCTCATTGACCTTTCTCAGGGCTGGCTAAGCAAAAACAAACATATTTACTTACCTTACAATTAGGCTACTCTTGTTTTTGGCTATTGCAAACTTTTACGTGAGCTATACTGGACATTGCTCCAATGCAGTTTGGTGAAAACATCTGACTCAAACAAGTGGCCAGCAGTGGATCATTTGTGGATCACGGGAGTCAAGTGAAGTGCTCTTGCTAACTAGCCGGCCCAATAGCAACAGTTTGACACTGTCTGATTCCAGTGATGAGTAAGCCTATCAAGCACACACACATTTGATTTCACAGTGTTAATGTTATCACTGACAAGACAAAGGCCCTGCTGAGCATCAGAGCTGTGTCTATGTCTCTACCAGCTGAAGCCATGCGCCTTCTTTGTCAACATGGCTGTTAGCCCCAGGTTAATGCTGGGTAATGTATTTTTCTTTGATTCAATCATCTGACTCTGGTGTCCTTATGTCACTCTACCTGAGTGACAGTAGGGAAAATGCCTCTCTTCATGACATATTGCTGTGCCACTACCACAAAGCCTGAGGCAGACTGGAGTGGAGTGGGGAAATTAGGCAACTCCCTAGCAATGTGGTCAGGCCTTCTGGGGCTCGTCTATGGGTTGTTATGGGATAAACAAGCAGAGATGACACTCAAGGTTCACAGTATTTTTCCTGGCTGCAACAGGTACGCTAAGGTTAATATGATTGAGATTGTTTAACTCCATGATGGGCAAATCTTTTTTGTGTT
This sequence comes from Borostomias antarcticus, assembly GCF_949987555.1. Taxonomy (NCBI): domain Eukaryota; kingdom Metazoa; phylum Chordata; class Actinopteri; order Stomiiformes; family Stomiidae; genus Borostomias; species Borostomias antarcticus. The sequence goes on along the minus strand of NC_140234.1, from coordinate 45,911,149 downwards.
CTTGTTAATGTAATGCCTCACAATTATGTTACATGTGATATTTTCAGAGTGAACTGTGGACATAAATCACATTTATAACATATCAGTACAGAACTGTTGACAACCTGTCTTTATTCTCTATACTGAATTCATAAAAACATACAACACAACACATTTATCTTTAGTTCTGTTGTTTTGTCAACCATGGTCTTGAAGAATGTCACTTTCCTCAACAATAGCGGTGCTGGAGGCCGAAGATAGAGTATTTGTTTTTCACTGTCAGTTTCACAAAGCCAGGCCCATTTGCCAAAAGGAGCGTGATCTGAAGCCCTGGCCTGACGCAGTTTGTCTTGTATTGATCACCTCTGTCATGAAGACCCTTTCTCCCAGTTGATGGACGCTCTCTTGTTCTTTGTTCTGATTGGGTTTGTTTTTTCCAGAGCTTTCAAGGAAACAAAAGCTGACATTGCTGTGTCCTGAAGTCGGAACCTTTACTGACAGATGGCCCTCCTGACTGAGATGGATCCTGGTTTCTGTAGACGAGTATATAGAGACATGCAGCTGACTGTTCTGGAATGGTTTTCTGTCAAACACAGTTTGCACATTCCCCTAATGTTAGAAAATTGATTTTTGTGTTTAAAATAATTAAAATTGTCACATTATTGATTAATTTGGCTAGTATGCATGGAAAGAAACATTGTATGGTGCGGTGACAGTGTGAAGTATCTAGAACTCAGATGATGAAACATTAAAACCATTGTCTGTGTCCCAGAGATTCACAACTGACTGACAGAATAAGGGTCTGGTGCCATTTCCTCTCAGACCTCTGTTGTGTCCATAAATTCTCTAGTCTCCATAATGTAAAGCCCTGTATTTCCATACTGATGGCCCCTACCAGATGGCCACATCTTTCTCATTAAGAGAGGGTCACACATGACAATGTCAAATGTCCTGTTCAGCCTGTTGTCATTGTGACACCCTAGTTGTCACCCCCCCCCCCCCCCCCCCCCTTTGTCCCCTGTCTTGAAAACCACAATACGGCCTTCCCCTCACTCTCTGGCCTGATTACTCGTTATGCTATCGCCGGATGGCGAATGATAATTAAAATGCGTCGTCCGCGGGGGTATCGTTCCCCGTCACAGTCGGTGAGCGGGCGATAGGCCTTGACAACCCTGACAGAGCTAAACTAATCTGCCAAAGCAAACATGGCACAGAATGATTCCTAATGTGCTTGTGGTGGCAGGTGCTCCCCATGCAATTGAGCTCTCGCTCCCTGAAGGCCATTACAGGTTTATCAGAGGCTTGCCAGGAGCTTGTCTGAGGCTCTGAACACATGAATAGTTTTATCGCATTAACCAGAGCATTTGCCGGGAGCTCTGACCTCCCCTAAGACAACGGGAGACAGTTGAGAAGATAAATGTGTTCAAAACTAAAACAGCAGAAGGGAAAATAACACCAGTGTTTGTGGTGCCACCCTCTACCCCAGCACGCCACCCTCTACCCCAGCACGCCACCATCTACCCCAGCATGCCACCATCTACCACAGCACGCCACCCTCTACCCCAGCACGCCACCATCTACCCCAGCACGCCACCCTCCACCCCAGCACGCCACCCTCTACCCCAGCACGCCACCCTCTACCCCAGCACGCCACCCTCCACCCCAGCACGCCACCCTCCACCCCAGCACGCCACCCTCTACCCCAGCACGCCACCCTCTACCCCAGCATGCCACCCTCTACCCCAGTACGCCACCCTCTACCCCAGCACGCTACCCTCTACCCCAGCACGCCACCCTCTACCCTAGCACGCCACCCTCTACCCCAGCATGCCACCCTCTACCCCAGTACGCCACCCTCTACCCCAGCACGCTACCCTCTACCCCAGCACGCTACCCTCTACCCCAGCACGCTACCCTCTACCCCAGCACGCCACCCTCTACCCTAGCATGCCACCCTCCACGCACGCCACCCTCTACCCCAGCACGCTACCCTCTACCCCAGCACGCTACCCTCTACCCTAGCATGCCACCCTCCACGCACGCCACCCTCTACCCCAGCACGCCACCCTCCACGCACGCTACCCTCTACCCTAGCATGCCACCCTCCACGCACGCCACCCTCTACCCCAGCACGCCACCCTCCACGCACGCTACCCTCTACCCTAGCATGCCACCCTCCACGCACGCCACCCTCTACCCCAGCACGCCACCCTCCACGCACGCCACCCTCTACCCCAGCACGCCACCCTCTACCGGTTGTCCCATCGTCACAGGCATGGGGATTACATCGTCATGGCGACCCAGAATCACCCATAAGCCTCTATGCCCAGAAGCCATAAGGCTGGGACATGACCCCCATTAAAGCCTCATGAACACAGGATGCCCGTTCCCAGGGAATTGCTGCAGATTCTCTACAGTCCAGAGAGCAGACGGGAGCGCTCGCATTCCCCAAACTTCAACACCAGCCGAGTTAATGCTTCTCCATGTCCTCAAATGATAGCATTTATATCTGAAGAGCTGCAGGGATAGTGTTAACCCACTAGCAGATGGAAATCAAATTTGGAGGAGTGAAGGAGGATGGGAAGAGAAGTATTAAAGCTTTGACAGACACATGTCAAAGTTTAGATTGGCTTAATCTGCCCCTGATCACATCAGTACTATTTTAATAACACATGGATATAAGGGGTTATTTTATTAAAGGGCAATGCTCGTTTTTGACAACCTGGACCTTATTTACGACATATTATAAGAAGTTTGACTCACCGAGATCACTTTTGTGTAGTTCGGAGGCCTGTAGAAGAAATGTAAAATCCAGCGCGAGCCACTATATCCATGTAATGACGGTGATCGGGGCACCGAGAATGCAGTTTCTCAAAATCTATTTTCGGCCGCTAAACGGTTGTTTTCATCAATCAGATTGGATGAATCGACAGTTGAGATTCCTCAACGCGAGGCATTGTTGTGGTTTTCAAATACGGGGTCTTTAGCCTCTGTAATATGATCTTTACACGCCTTTCCCCACTTGCACCAGCACGCATGCGCACATACCAGCGCGCAGACTGGCTATTCTCCGGCTCACATTCTCTGCGCTACGATCGTTGTTGGTGCCGAGAATATTGTCGTCGTCATTCGTCAGCAACAATCCGATCGTAGCGCAGAGAATGTGTGTAGCTGAACAGCACCAAGATTACAGCTGCTTAGAGAGCGGGAGTTTAGAGTTGGCTAGGCTAACGTTACCGATGTGTTACAGCTAACGCTACGTTAGCAACGAGCGTCGTGTTTTGCAGACTGTAGATCAACTAGCTAAATTAAGATGGCTAGCTAATATTAGCTAGGGCTAACGTTAGCTGTCTATGCATGTAAAGTAAGTTAGGCTACCTAACTGGTGTAACGTTAGCATCTAGCTAACCACCTCGTATTAGCACTAGCCTGGCTAGATTCACAAGGCACAAAATGCACATTTCGTTCTGAGTAATTATTTGAACTGTTCCGATTAAAAACTGACCATGTAAATTAACGTTACGAGAGTAGAAAGTTCTACGGATGGGATTAGTTTGACGTGGTGTAGCACCAAGTTATTTTTCACCCGGGTTTTTAGTCCCGTCCGAATCCGACATGTCAGTAACTTTTGCGCGGTTTTTCTTGTGCATGGACAGGGCTTGAAGAAGCCCTCGGTTTCATCGACAGTCGAAATATAATGCAACGTTTCCGCTGGTAAGTAGACATGTCACGGTGGCAGAATTTCAACACCGTTTTTACCGTCTGTTTAAACACCGACTTTACCGTTGACACCGTAATCCTATTGCCTGCCTAGTAGCATAGTCTATCTATCCCTAACCTATAGCCCGGACGGTAGTTCGTTAGCATTAGCGCTAGCTCCCTAGCTTTCTACCCTAATGCCACTACCGTAGCCCTCCTCTGCTAGCCCCGACGCCATCCCGTTAGCTTCTAGCGCTAGCCTACCACCACTACTAGCTGTACAAGAACGAACATAGATTTTTCTCCCGGTGTTTCGGTGTGCACGTAACAAACTAGGTGGCGTGCCCACACACCAGTAACACCGGGTACCGTGACATGCCTACTGGTAAGGTTTTGCTTTTTCATCATTTGCTGATGACAACTGGCGGATCCTATAGCCTCATGTCAATTAGCCTACAACTTTTCGTGGGAGTCTGAGGCGCTGCCCTGACTGACTGACTGAGCAAGCTTCTTTTTGCCTGGCTTGAACGAAGGTTGAACATACGCTAGTTAGCTTGCGTTTATGTTCCTCCAGCCACCGAAAAAGTGCCAGTCAAAGCAACAGAAACTTGAAGGCATAGCCTAATCTATTTTATTTTAGGCTTTTTGTGTATAGCCTCCTTTTTCATCTGATTATATACGTCTATAATCCATAGGATTTATTAAGTGCCCTTGTGGGTTTACTGTTTTCTCCTGTCTAGTTACATGTATTTAATTATTATTAATTATGTTGATTTGCTCAATCATCTTTTCCAAGGCATTTTCAGTGACATTGAGAACTCATGAGATTTCCAGAAATAGAGCAGCTACATTATTTGTATATATAATGATGTAGCTGCTCTCTATATATTTAAGACTACATTGAGATCTTTTAAAATTATTACTATTGTCTAATGTTTACATGTACATTACATAACACGTACATGTATTACATTTAGTCATTTATCCCAGTGTGCTTTGCTGTACACCACGGTGGGCGCCAGAGGCGACTGAGGATCCACAACCTGGGTCTGAATTGCAGCAGTCACCTGTCCGAACTCTACAAGAGCTGCGAGACGGACGCGCTCACGAGCTACTTCGGGTACTTCAGCCAAATCAGGTACACTCACACACACACACACACACACAGACACACACACAGACAGACACACACACACATACAATTATTACCATTGTCTAATGTTTACATGTACACTACATAACATGTACATGTATTACATTTAGTCATTTATCCCAGTGTGCTTTGCTGTACACCACGGTGGGCGCCAGAGGCGACTGAGGATCCACAACCTGGGTCTGAATTGCAGCAGTCACCTGTCCGAACTCTACAAGAGCTGCGAGACGGACGCGCTCACGAGCTACTTCAGGTACTTCAGCCAAATCACGTACACACACACACACACACACACAGACACACACACACAGAAACAGACACACTCACACCCAACACAGCTGCTATATCGCTGCTCTCTATATATTGACAACTCCATTGAGCTATCTTTTAAAATTATTACTATTGTCTGTTTACATTTTTATTGCATAACATTTACATACATTACATTTAGTCATTTAACAATTTCTTGGATTGGGGAAATGTTGGGAAAATGTTAACTAATTATATTCCTATTATAATTGAGAGATAACATTGTGCTTGTTGCTAAAATGATCCTTTCTCCTTTCCTAGATTTTGTCAAGGAGACCAAATCCTTGAATGCAGTGGACCTGTAAGTACTGCACTTTTTGTGCAGATAAGAGAGGCTATTTGCTAAAGCATTACCGCCTGAAACATGGGTCCCACGCTCATACATCAGCTATGCCATGCCTTCATAGGGAATGTCCGTGTACATTTAAAATGTTTAATTCACTCAAAGTACATCTAGCAAAATGTCACACTCAGAAAGATCCAGAGAAAGTAGTTTGACTTGTATTTCAGTGTCAGCTGTGTGACTTTGTGGAGCCTTGCATTGGGAACGACTTTTTTACACATTTGCGAAGACATTTAAAGCTAAATCAAATAGTTGATTGTCCACATCTAGACTGTCACTTTCGGAGCAATGTTTATTCCACCTTTAATGCGCACAGAAGCAAAGAGCATCAAAATGAGAGTCGATTCAAACCCGAAATTGTTTCTGTAATTAGAGACGGTGTACTTTCTGAACCTTCTGGTAATTTGGATGTTCAACCTGTAAATGATGTTGCTGAAGCTGATGTTGAGTTGGAGGTTCCTGAGGTTGGTGAAGATGTAGATGACTTGGAAAGGCAGTTAAAACATAATGTAGCAGCCCTATTTCTGAAAATGTCATCAATTCTCAATGTCACTGAAAATGCATTGCAAGAGATGATTGAGCAAATCAACCAAATGCATTTGCTGTCACTGCCCTTGTTGAAATCTTCAGTTCAAGGAATAATACAGCAGCATTGTGGAGATGGGAATGACTCTTTAGCCAGTGAGATAGTTAAAGCAGTTACTGAGAGCAATGTATTCCTCAAATACACTACTTCTGGAGGCTCACTATCAACTGCTAGCAAGCGTGCATCATTCATTTTAAGGGAGTTCTCTGTAGTAATGCCTGAGGAGCGTCTCCTAAAAAACAAGGAAACCTTTGTGTATGTTCCCATTCTCAAAATGCTTCAGACGTTGCTTAACAATGGTGAGGTTGCTATGTCAGCAGAGACAAACGCGTCAGAGGGATACAGGTCTCACAGGGATGGTTCCCTATTCAAAGAGAATTCTCTTTTGTCAGAGGAAGAATTCAGAATTTCTCTATTCTTGTACATCGATGACTTTGAGGTGTCAAACCCTCTAGGTACATCAAGAAAGAAGCACAAGCTATGTGCCATCTACTGGGTGCTGGGCAATCTCCACCCAAAATATCGTTCCACTCCTTTGCAAGGTTGATGCCATTAAAGAATTTGGCTATGATGAAATTCTTCATCCTCTTGTTCAGGACCTTGTCGCTCTTGAGCGTCAAGGTGTGTATATTGAGCCGTTAGGAGCTAGCATTAAAGGCACTGTATCATTTGTTGCTGCTGACAATCTTGCTGCTCATTCTTTGGGAGGATTCTTTGAAAGTTTCACAGTGAGTCACATGGGTCGCTTTTGTATGGCTACGCGGGAAGAAATACAACACAAAGAAGTGCAGTCAGGTGCATTCCAACCAAGAACCAAAGAAAGCCATGATCATCATGTGCAAGAGGTATTGCAGGATGCAGCCATGGCTCAGCAGTATGGCGTAAAAAGAAGCTGCTTGTTGAGTGATAGCTTGGAACACTTTCATGTTGTTGGTGGTTTCCCTCCAGACCTTTTACATGATCTCTTGGAGGGCGTGGTTCCTTTTGAGTTGGCCTTGTGTTTAAAGGCACTGATAGCAAAAGGATACTTCTCAATTCTTCAGCTGAATATGGCCATCAAACAGTTTCCTTACTCGTTTTCTGACAAAACGAAAACCTCAGGGAATCGGAAAAAACTTTGCCTCCAAGGAAACAATTGGGGGTAATGGCCATGAAAATTGGGCACTTCTTAGACTGCTACCTCTCTTGATAGGCCATCTCGTCCCAGAGGGCGATGAGCATTGGGAGGTGTTGATGCACTTAAAAGATGTAGTGGAGTTGTCTGTGTCCTCAGGCTTTACTGAGGAGTCTGTGTACTTTCTGCAGTGCAAAATTTCTGAACACAGAGGTGCATTTCAAAGACTGTTCCCTAACCAAAGACTAAAACCTAAGCACCACTACGTGGAACATTACCCTGGGCTAATTCAAATGTTTGGACCTCTGTCTCATGTGTGGACAATGCGCTTTGAAGGAAAGCATAAATTCTTCAAAAAAGCTGTCCGTCACACCAACAATTTCAAGAACATAGCCCTCTCTTTAGCTGTGAGGCATCAGAAAATGATAGCATTCCATCTAGCTGCCACATCCTTTTTTAAGCCATCCATCCAGCTTACCAAAGTGAAGTCTGTGATGGTTTCTGTGTTTCCTGAAAATGTCCAGAACTCACTCCATGAACTGAATGCCCGACAAAGCACAGTCCTTGTTGCGTCTTCTGTATGCTTAGACAACATTAAGTACAGTGTGGACATGGTGGTTTCTGTTGGTTCTTGTTCTGGGCTCCCAGATTTCAGAATGATAACAAAGATTGTGGTGATCAACTCTAACATTGTGTTTGTCTGCAGACTAATGACAGCATGGTACGACGAACATCTAAGGGCATACGAACTGTGTAGGGGTCATATATCCACATACTTGGTCACCCACTTGACCGAACTGAATTACCTTTTCCCCTTGACAGTCTACAGCATTAGGGGCAGGCAGCTAGTTACACTGAAAGGATATATCTTGTGCTAACTGATCTCATCTCATTCATTCTTTTCTGTTTTTCCGTTTTTTTTCCACCCTTCAGAATGGCTCAAAGATTCTTAATGCGAGTCATCGTTAGCCAAGATGACATCCGTAAGGTCATTCTCACTGAAAGACCAGGCAATTTGTAGGAACTAAAAAGCCGGTTGAACGACAAACTACAACTTCAATATGATTACGATCTGCAGTATGAGGATGCTGAATTTAACGCTCTGTGTAATTTAACTGACGTGACAGTGAGTTGTACGACAAGGTGACACTGAAAATAATCCCTGTCGTCACACTGAATCTAACACCCCTTACATCACCTGTGTTATCATCGGTTTCTGATAGTGAGGCTGACACTGAGATATTATCACCACCTGGATCACCCAGTGCAAGGCAACAATGGCCAGAGATGTTTACCATCCCAAATTTTTCTGTCGACGTGAATTTCAGATTGAGGCAAGCAGACCATGCCTATTTAAAAGATGCTACTCTTCTGAACCCATCACGCGACATGAAACACGATATACTTGAGAAAATTGCAGAAACAGTGTATTCATATAAGGCATACCCTTCAGATAAGGAATTTGATGATGTGGCAAAGGCTTTAATCGGGAAACATCCCAGCCTTACTGAGCCTGGGTCACAGCCAGGCTGGTATGGGTGGAAAAATAGCCTAAAATTGAAGATGGCCAACTATCGTACAAAGTTAAGAAAAGCTGGATGTGAAGATGTCACAGTCAATGGTGGCAAGAGGAGCAGCATCAATCCAGGGGGCGAGCATCCATCCAAAAACATCAAGCGGCCGAAACGAGGCGAGGCTAATTACCTGCCTAACTTGCCAGAAGGACAGACTGAAGCAAGCCTAGAAAAGATCAGAAATGATCTAGTGGAAGAAATGAAAAAGAAAAAACCGAATGGGATTGTCATAATGACAAAGATGAATGAGACATTCTCAACACGACGACGGGAGATCGTCAGAGATAAGCCTGCGGTACGTAGCATGGTGGAACGATGGCCGGCGCTCTTCAGAGAAGGTGAGGTAAGCTTCTATTTATTCTATTTCAAAGTAGAATGAATCTGTATAGTGGTGAGAACATTTTAAGGCTCAACTACGTCTAATGTTATGGAGTGGATCAAACTCCTTTTAATGTACTTTTCCCTTGCTTCCCCCACCCCACATATTTTCCAGGTGTGTGGTGAGTTCCTGAGGGTAGCAAGCAAGAACCTGGAGGCAGACTTCTTCGCTGGGCTGGACCAGTTTGTGCCACGTGCTTTGCAGCTCTTCAAAGAAAAAAAAGGGGCCATTGGACAGAATTTGACGGAACTAATGCAGGACTTCAACCATGTTGTAAGTAATTTAATATAATATTTCTTATTTTGCCTAGGGTGTTTTCAGTGTCCCACAGTCTGGATCCCATTGGTTTTAGTCATTTCCATAGAAAAGTTAAGGGCAGTCATAGGTATAGTCGTTGCCCTCCTTTTCTTTGTTGAAGCATGGGATGTGAAGTTATTGTCTAGAGACAGACTGGCAGCATTTTGAGGGATTCTGTAAAATTCAAGCAGACTTAAAGTGGAAATCTAGTGTGAATTGACCCATAGCCCTGTCGTTCAAGCTCACCACATGTAGCCCTTTGGAAAAAGAACAAGACAATTTGGGACAACACAGGCCAAGTTATAGACAGGCAGCTTAAAGCAGACCGAATGGAGAACGTGATGCCCTATTAGGTCAGTTTCAGCTGCCTATTTTTGTCTATATTGTGCCAAATGTTCTCACACTTCTTTTTATTTTTTTTATTTTTTACTATGGGCTGCATGTGGTGAGCTTCAACAACAGGGCTATGGGTCAATTTGCACTGGATATCACCTTTAAGCAGACTTGAACAAGTTTTGCTTTTGTCTTGAATGTCTCAACCTTTATTGTCTCTGTATGATTAGGCATCAGAGGTGACGGCCCAGCGCGCCCTTGTCCTGAAAGGAATTCCTGTCTTACTCGGGGACAAGTCCAATGAGTTCTACAAGACAGCCTGTGTAAGTATTTGCACAGAAGAAAAAACAACTCTTGATCTGAATTTGTTTAACAACCTGTATTTATTGAAAATGGTCATATCTACTTATGAATATAAAAGTTATTCCTTCAAAATCATTTTGTTGCAAAGAATTACCGCTTATTCTCTGGGGCTGGGGAGGGTATGAGATGGCCCTTTGGACATTTTGTAAAATAGTTTAAGGATATACAGTACAGTTGCACAAGCAATCATTTAACTAACTAAATTTTACTGATTTAAAAGAGATTTCTCCTCAGTTTCTTCAATTTCTTCAAAAGTAGGACAACTCCAGACATGTTCAACCAATAGCCCTGTTCTACAAGGTCACTGAGTGCTGTCATTGGGAAAAAGAACAACATTTGGTGCATCATAGAGTGAATAGGACGCTGCCAGCTAAAGCTAACCTGAAAGTGAAACTTAAGTTAACTTGCCCCCAGAGTTTGGCCTTATTGGTCTATGCTGTACCACATTTCCTCATTCTTTTTGCCTGTGATTGCACTAAGTGACCTAAAATAACAGGGCTATTGGTTGAACATGTCTGGAGTTGTCCTACTTTTCATGGCTTTGGTTTTAAATTCTGCTCTGTTTTGGCTCATGTATCAACAGTATGTCTATATGGAGTGAGGCATATGCCGAAAAGTACACCTTGCCTATAGTGAAATGTTTCTGTGATAATGTTGGACTATTTCACTTCCTTTGGCACAAAGTTTGCAGTATGTGGAGGGAAAGATGGACTCATTTCGATACAGATGAGGTCACAACTATTTGTTAGTAGCATCTAGGGGTGTCGCGGTATACCGGTTTTGCGGTAATCGCGGTGTTAAAAACATAAAAATAGTAATACCTCATAAATAATACAGCCACGATATACCGTGTTTAGCTACAACAATGGCATTTAGCCCTTGGTTTAGCTATAATCTTTGAGTTCTCCGGTTCTTCCGCGCTCAGTAAACAAAAGCTTGTCGCAGACATGATGTCATAAACCCAAGTGTACTCCTCACATACATAGTGAATGGATGTGTTACACACCGATGCTAGCCGATTCGCTAACGATGCTAGCTGGCTGTATGCTAGCTGGCGGGTGATCCAACCGTCAAAATGACAAATAAAACGCATTTGCCGTCTTTCATAAGCGCTTAACACCAAGTAATATTGTACATTAAAGATAACATAACGAAAACATTCTTCCAAATACGTAATTGTTTATTTGGTATTTGATTGCAATAGCTCAGCGGGCTAAAGAAGGCTCTGGCTAATACCGGTAACAGTGCAGCATTAAGGTGTCGACTAGGAACAATGACCTAGTTTATTTTAGTTCCTAGTTTATTTAAGTTCCTATTTTAGTAGCTAAGCTTGGTTAGCGATAGTGTGAATGACCATTCAAACTGCATTCCGCTCCAGCTTGAAGCCTGATAAGTTGCACATGCTTGTCTTCCTGCACAAGAACTTACCATAGACAAACTAACACACACACACACACACACACACACACACACACATATATGCTCTCTTTCTCTCTTTCACTCACATGTTGATTGTTTCAGTATTTAGTTAAGACAGTCATGAAGAATGCACTGTAATACATTGTTTTGAAGAGACATTGGACCAAATAAAGTTAACGATGTACTATAAGTGATTGCATTATTTTTTGAATGATATCGTGATAATATCGTTATCGTGATATTTTTTGCCACGATAATCGTATTGAGAAAAATTTATATCGTGACAGCCCTAGTAGCATCACATGGTGCATTTTGATCACCCTTAACTGTTCTCAGTTAATTCAGTCACCTGAACTTCAATGTAGAGTATCAAACCCGAAGACTTGCTAACATAATTTGCTTGTGCATATGTGTGTCTTCACAGCGTGCTGAGATAGAAGAGGTCATCGCCTCCGTGCCTGTGGGAGTGCTCTCCATTCTTCGGGAGACTGGTGAATATCCTCCCGTGTCCCATGCAATCGTTCTGGAGGGCAGTGTTGTCATGGACGACATTCGAGACCTGCCCCTGGCTGTTTGCCTTCTATTTGGCCTCACCTACGCTCTAAATCTTGATTACCCAAAATGTATGTCCAGTACCCTGCGATTCATTCAGTCTGTTGTTCTAGGATTGGGACCTTCCACCCTCCCACCAAAGTTGCTTACTCTGAAAAATGACCTACTGAGATAGATTTTGGACAAGTAAAAATGTTTTTGTATTGTTTCAACCATTTTCAAGGAATTCAGAGAACAGTCATACTGCTACCTCTGTACAGTATATTGTGTTTTACTTTGAAGTTTAACAGTGAACGGATATTGCACTGTGTGTGTTGTGTGTATCACACGAGAGGTACCTCACCTTTATTTTTTTTTATGAATCCATGCAATGTTTTGTTAATGGCAGTGGTTCTACTCTGATAAATGACCTACTGAGAGATTTAAAACATGTTTTTGTATTGTTTTAACAATTTTCAAGGAATTTAGAGAACGGTCATACTGCTACCTCTTTATATTGTGGGAAAGCCCACTCTTTTGTTTTACTTTGAAGTTGCGAGCAGATATTGCGTTGTGTGTGTTGTTCATCACACGAGAAATAACTTTTGAATCATTGTCCAGTTTGCACACAGCCGTTTTGTACTTTTGCAAAGTGTGAAGTGTTTCACAATAAAAAAAAGAAATGCTGTGACGTATCTAAAACAACCCTTTTCTCATTTTATTATTTTAGATGATTTAAATGTAGATTTGCTACTGTATAGTTATTTTAGTGTAAAGGTAGTCTGTAAACTGAAGAAGAAAACAAGTTGTACTGTTTGGTTATGGATATTGAATTAAGTAGTGCTCACTTAATACATGTGAGCTATTTAAGTATTAAGTAATTTAAGTATTATTTACTCACAATGAACAAGCTGCATTCACACAAAAAAAGAAGTATTACTTAGTAATTAAAATAAAGTAGTGCTCACTTAAAAAATAAAGTACTACTTACTCAGAATAACCAAGCTGCGTTCACTTTAAAAAAATTAGTACTTACTCAGAATAAACAAGCTGTGTTCACTTAAAAAAATGAAGCTTATTTAGTATTATTAACTCAGAATAATTAAGCTGCACTAATTTACCATTACTAAGTTCATTGAACTTACTTTTTTCAAGGCAACGAGTTTCCATACATTTTTTAAGTAAGGTCAACTAGTTAGATTTTACAGTGTGTGTGCTCAGGATTCATCCACTGATTATCATCATCTCTTATTTCTCCAAGCTCCTTGCAAACTGCCTTAATAAATGCTAGATGCAGTGGTCTTAAACCTGATTAATTTAAAATGTGGATCATTAATGTGATGAGGAAATATGTGATGAGGACAAATAGTAAAGTATTAACTACAAATTCAAAGTGAAGCACACTGAGAATATATGGTATAATTTATCTAGTAAAAACACCAATTTTGAACAATCTAGATGTAAACAGTACACGTTGTTCCCCATCCATGATGCATGTTCCTTTGTTGTAATGTGTGGAAACGTGATATTTTCCTCATGAATGAAATATGAAATATACGACCGTCTGCAGCTAAATCAAAGGATTCAGCGTAGTATGTATGTATGTATGTAACGATACACTAATCTCACGATAAGATACAATGCACGATATTGGGTTGACGATAACAATACGATACACTAAGGGCAGGTGTGAAGCGTTGCAGTAGCGCTGCTGTTCACACCAATAGTGCATTTCTCCACATTTCTACTCCACTACACTTTGTGAATTTAGAGCTTAACTGTTGTAATATCATGGATAGGCCTAGAGACAAACGACGTGTTTGTTACCAGCGTTGTGTAGCTAGCGTTCACTGATATACAATATAGATATCACAATATTGTTTTCACCTTGACGATACGTATTGTGACGTTTCTGTATCGCAATATATTGTGGCACGATATATTGTTACACCCCTAGTAGTATTATATATACTGTACAGTATGTAGTTTATGTCCACTGAGTTTAATTCAACCTGTTTCTTGGTCTGAGAAATGCTTGTGAGTGCATTGGTCAAAGCGCAGTCTCGGCCAATGAATGTGAACCCTACAGACTCCCCATGTGATGGCCTGACTAACCTGGTCACGGTTGGACACATGGCCTAGCATACTCTGTGAATCTAACATGATCCAACTACCTAAATAAGAGTAATCTGATCTATGTTGTGAAATATAACAACTGTAACTAATGATAATTGTACCCACAATGCACCTGAGCTTGATACTTACCTATGAGAATCCAAAAGCGCTATTAAACACTTCAAGCTCTAAACTGTGGCTTTAGAAAACAGACAGGCTTTGAGTAGAATCAATAAACTTTTAGTGAAACACCAACCATATTTTTTATAGTAATGGGGAAATCAATTGTGGTGAACGCCCCCATGTGACAGTTTTTTTCCAATGTCATTCAAAAAACATGTTAAACTCTCAATTTCAAAGACAAGAAACTCACCGAGGTGTTAGTTGCCGTTCTGACATATAATTCGCCATAAAGTAAGATTCTAGTTCATCTGGAAAGGCTTTTTAAATATTTAGCATATAACTATTTAGTTGCAGCACATACGTGTGTAAACTTCCGCAAACTAGGTAGCCTAGCAACATAAACAATAATAGCTACTGTGAGTAGTTCCGCTTCCTGAATCCCCTCTGCGGATTGATCTACACATCTACAACGGTCGCTTCAATACAAGTCAATGGATTTCATAAAATGATCAATAAAACCCTACAGGATTCATACTTTGTGGCAAATTTGATGTCGGAACACCAACGGACACCAATTACCCCCTCGGTGAGCTTCTTGTCTTTGAAATAGAGAGTTTAACATGTTTTTGAAAGATATTTCAAGGTGCCCACCCACATCCATTGTATGACCAAAACGGTGGTAGAGCAATTATCAGACTTTCTCAAAAGTGCTAGTTTTGTAAACGTTTTGATCTGAACCATTGTATATGATCATAAGTAACCTTAAAACAGGGCTAAACATGCATTTTCCCTTTACTACTCCTTTAAATACATGCATTCTGCATGCTGGACCAATGCTATGACAGCTGACAGTCAGTTGGTAGGTTGTGTTATTACAGGCTGTGACTGATTAGCCTTTGCCGATTAGCCCGGCATTGATGTCCGTGCCTCACCTGAAGTTGCAGACTTAATTTCAGTCGAGATCACTTTAGTCAAAAGTGACCCATTTATTTTGCATGCAGCAAATACAGCATATTAACTTTCGGCGGTGTGCTCTGTTCGGGGGGGGGGGGGGTGCTCTGTTCGGGGGGGGGGGGGGGGCCCTGCCTTCCACAGCATGTGAAAAGTGCGATAGTAAGGGGAGGCGAAATCTAGATGTCCCCCCCCTCTGGGCCAGCTCGAGTTCCCCGGTTTCCACTAGCCGACGCATACCACAAGAATGCGGTAAATACCCCCCAAAATTAACACGCACCGCAGCTTCGAGGTCCTCATGCCACATGAAGGGGTCGGCGGAGAGTGCTCCGACTAGGATGGGCGAGCCAATTGCAGCCTGTAAGAACCCGAATAGCCAGCAGGGGGAGGCCATACTAACAAACATGCTGTTTCGAACTGTGAAGGTCTACTGAACCGCGCCATCCCGGCAAACCCCACGACCCCCGTGCAGCCGCGCTCCTCTGAGAAAAGCATGGCCGTGTCCGAAATGCCTGCTACTTGCTATATAGCAGGCGAGAAGTAGCATGCTACATTAAAAATGTGCCTGCTACCTCTCGCCTGCTACCTCGCCTGCTATATTGTCAAAAAAAACGGCGAAAAACGTAGCAAAGTCCAGAGCATGCTATTCCGGATGTTACGTCACTGTTGAGCGAAATTTTCAGGACAGCTGTCATGGCCGACGGCAGTAAGCAGTGCATTAGCATTGTTAAGTACCTGCCATCAAATTAAGATTCTGTCAAATATATCGTTTCGAAAAAAAATAAAAATATCCAGGCATCTTAGTTTTAACAGTTTCATTATAGCGGAGCAGGTTATATTTGCTCGTATGTTGTATTTATTCTGTTCACAACTTCGCGATCAGCCAGGCTACCACATACGAGCAAATATGACCTGCTCCGCTATAATGAAACTGTTAAAACTAAGATGCCTGGATAAATAAATAAATTTTCAAAACGATATATTTGACAGAATATAAACTAACCACAGGTTCGAGGTCTGGGTAACTGAACGCCTTTTCGCCTCAGCGTAACGACGTAACCCACGCATTCCCGTCACCTGACTCAAGTAGCATGCTACATTTTTCAGTTATATTGTTTTTGTGGAGTAGTAGGTACTATATAGCATGCTACTTCTCGCCTGCTATATAGCAAGTAGCAGGTAGCAGGCATTTCGGATAACTCAGTTGGTAGAGCGGGTCGTTCAATGATTGAAGGGTCAGTGGTTCGAATCCCAGCTCCGACTGTCCACATGTCGAAGTGTCCTTGAGCAAGACACCTAACCCCAAATTGCTCCCAATGAGCAGGTTAGCACCTTGCATATGGCAGCTACCGCCATTGGTGTGTGAATGTGTGTGTGAATGGGTGAATGAGAGGCCATTGTAAAGCGCTTTGAGTGCTGCTAAGGTGGAAAAGCGCTATATAAGTGCAGTCCATTTACCATTGTTCATAGCCTGTGCATACCTGTAGAAATAGACATTCATGTAGACACATATATACACGTATCTTTTATACCTTGCACTCTGTACATACTGTGCCATGTGTTTAATCACTGCTTAAGTGCTTCTGGTTAGACTCAATCTGCATTTCGTTGCTTTGCACTTGTGATATGTGCAATGACAATAAAGTTGAATCTAATCTAAATGTGTGGGTACAAGGAGTTCATTTCAGATAATGGGCCATTCATGTACATTCTAAACCAAATTATATAGGTTTTCTGGATTAAGGTGAACTGTACTGTAACTGGTGTATGTCTAGTTTACTGGGGTCCAGTTTTTAGCCTTCTCAGTTCACAAATAATATTTTGTGACCCTTGTTTGTTGCTAGATTTAAGATTATAGCTACCTTTAGCTAGTATCCACTATCTCTGCAGCTTATACAATTCATCAACAACCATTTTTCAGAGTAAAATGGTTGTATTTCTCTGCTAGCTATCTTGTTATTGATATCAAATATTGGACGTTTCTAATGTATTTGTAATAAAATATGAAAATAAATCCTCGGACTAGCACTAGCTAACGTATAATTTAGCTAGCTAGTTTGAATATAACTGATTTTAAATACTACACTTATAAAGATAAAATTAGCTTGTTTGTTCAATCATGTTTTAACTAAGATATCACAGCAACGATAAGCAATTACGTCACCCGGACACATTTTGGCCTGACAGCTCCTATGCGGAGGGAGTGTGCAGTGTACAGGTCCGGTGGGAGCCCCCACGCCAGGCAGAGGGTGCGGAGACTAGCGGCGGACAAGGCTCTCGTCATGGGCTTTCCCTCTCCCGTCAGAAATAGGGGCTCCTCCCCACTGGCCTGGGGTCTGCCCATCAGGTAGGAGCTCATGGAGGACAGAACATGGTGTTATTTCCTGACATAAACACCCACGCCATCACCGGCTCTGTCTGCTTTTGAGTGCTTCAGGTGCAAGACAAAATAAAGCGTGTGAACCGTGACATCTTCCCTCGTGAGGTCATGTGATGGGTCAATGACGATGTGCGTGCAGAATATTCACCGACCCTGAGGAACCCATAAAAAGCTGCGAGAATGACGGTTTCCAACATTAAATCTGAGTAATTGTCAAAACACCCATACCTCAACCCTGCACTTAACTCGTGGAGGAGTGAAAGGAAGACGTTGACATTGCCTTGTGGGAGCTCTCTCGTATGCCGTTAAGGAGGAGCTGGATGGATGGGTTCTCCAGTAGTGAGCCAGTAGAAGGGTCCAGGCAGCGCATGTGAAATCGTACACCTGCAACGATACTTTTAACCGACGTCAGCCGTCTGGACTCAACACTCAATCACTCGAACCATTGTGCTCTCAAACAGAGAGACCTACGTAGTGTTAAGGGCTAGATAAGCACACATGATGTGCAGGCACGCACACCCTTAGGCCGGATTCATAGTCGACGCAAACTACATAAGCGCAAGCTTCGCAAGGCCATGCAAGATCTCGTTGCGTCCTTGCGTGTGTCATGCCGAAATTTGTCACTTGACGCAAGCAATAGTGCAATTCCTTGCGTTTCCACAAAACAAAACACAGAACGCAAGCTCTTGAGTCATGTTGGAGCTTGCGTTCACAACGTAGCTTGCGTTGTTTACGTCGACTATGAATCAGGCCTTACACTCTCTCTCTCTCTCTCACACACACACACACACACACACACACACACAAACCCTTACAACCAGGGGCCTCATTTATCAAAGAGCGTGTAAATTCAGGTGTAAAAGAGGGCGTACGACGAAAACGCGGAAAATGCGAAATGTAGCGTACGACGAGAATATTTACACGCTTTTCGGATCTATCAAACAAGTCGTACGCCATTTCCTGCACGAGAAATCCGAGACTGGCGGGGAAGAGAGCGTACGCGCACGCGCCCCGTGTTCCGCCCTCTCCACGCCCAAATTCAACCATATATGGTCAAAACTATGACAGCGCACAACGGGGATACCCCGGAAGGAACCGACATAATATAGCGTGGAGCATTAGGACAGACAAAGACGTTTATGGAAAAACGCGGAAAGAAGAGAAACTTTTCGGAGACGGAGGTGCATGTGCTTGTTGGTGAGGTCCACGCGAGGAAAGAAAATCATCTTCGGAAGGTAAGCTATTTGTACGAGCCTACATTTGTCTGATTGCTCCTAGTTTAGGTAGCCTACTGTATGTTTCGTGCATCCTGTATGTGGCGTAGGCTACACGGACATGCTGTATTATGTGTGAGGAAAGCAAACATTCCACACATTCTGTGGTAGGCTATGATTGATTTAGGACCAAAAACAGGGAACGATAACACAGATGACCACTTCATAATGTTAGACCACATGAAACATTTTCCCCTCTGGGAAATTTAGACTCTCATCTAAATCACCCGGTAAATCACACTTAAGCATTTATTTGGCTGCCAACAGAAAAACATATCAATTGAATATGGCTACACAATAAAATGTTTAATGCATAATCAAGTTAACAGACAAACTCAAAGAAAATGACTGAAATTGTTTCTCCAGACTCTGACGTGGGGTGGGACTCAGAGGAGGGGGAGTCTGCAGTGGTCCTTGACCTGACGGTCGTGCCCCCGCCGGTTGCAGCCTCTACATCCAGCGCCACGACCTCCAGTGCCTCCACCTCCAGCGCACCGGCCTCCACCTCCAGTGCCATCTCCAGCGCCTCCGTCTCCGTCTCCACCGCCCACGCCTCCACCTCCGGCTGCCAGCGTCCCTGCCTCAAGGTTCCCTGAGGGCTGGGCTTCCTATCAGACGCTGTGCTGGAGGCTCATGACCCTAGAGGCCCAGAGGGAAATGGCAGAAGGGATTGGGGCAGTTGTGGGGCAGTTGTGCAGCAGTTGGTGGAGGTCACCACACTACACCACCAGAGCCAACAGGACATCCTCACTGCACTTCATTCCCTCACACATGCTGTCACGGACCTCACACTGTCACTCACTACCACACTCACGGACCTCACACATTCACTCACAAACGCACTCACACACCTCACACAGTCACCCACCAACAGACAATAAAATGGTAGAAATGTGAACCTTACTTGTTTGTGTCTTCATAGCTGGCGCATGACCTCAGTGTGGGCCCTTTGGCCCCGCTGGTAAACCTCATGACGGGGAGGGGGCTGAGGGCTTGGGTCCTCATTTTGTGGTGGGGTCTTGACTGGTTCTCATTCTTATCAGCTTTGAATATACATCTTGGCAAACATAACAGAATGATGTACAAGGAGGGGACAGATACCTAGTGAAAGTACTATTGGTTGCTAGTAAAAAGACAATAATGAGGGCTTGGTATAAGGTGGAACCCCCAACCAAGGAGCAGTGGTGGGTGTTGTGGAGGAGATTTATGAGATTTATTTATGCATTGAGGATGCAGGAAGGAAAGTTTGAAGGGAGATGGGAAAAATGGATGGATTATAGAAGGAAGTGTGATGATACCACTAGTATTAAAATTGTCATATTTGAGTAAGAAAAAAAAGCTGCATGGATGGAAGTACCCATAAGCTGTTATTGTAAGTTTTTATGTTTTATGGTATTGTCGTTGTATGGATGGAAAATGCTAATAAAGATTAAAGTAAAAAAGACAAAGAATATGTATCTTGGCTATGCACACACCAAGCCAGCCGTCACGCGCAGCGCCTGCCTCCAGTCTAGCCCCTACCCTGCTGTGCGCCAGGGTGAATGAGTCATGCGTGGAGCCAGGCCACCGTGCCACTACACTTGTGATGAGCATGTCGGCGTCACATATGATTTGGGTATTTATAGTGTGCACATTTTTGCGATTCACATAGACGTATTCATTCACTGATGGTGCCCTTATGAATATGTGGGTGCAGTCGCCATCGCCGTCACCTCTTTGGAGTTCTATCTCGGCCAGTAGGCCGAGTAGCGCCGGATTCATTTAGGCTCGCATTACGCACAGGAGGACTGTCATTTATATGCTTACCAAACAGCAAACAGGTCCACATGATCACATATTAATGACAATCTAATTGGTCAATTATTGCCGTTTGATGGAGTGCCTGCATTAGGTGTGTGACATATAGCGCGGAAAGGTTTGGGACAGCGCATAGGTTCAGTTTGGGGAACAAATCCATATCGGACCATTAATGAGCCGGTTAGAGGACACGTCTAATCTAGCATTGCGATATATGTTGGTGCCGAATTGGGCTATTAGCCTACATGTTTGTGCGTTCATGAACTGTCGCTCTTATTCTCTCCATCAAACATAGTAATTCACCGACGCACCACCTGCGTCGCCAGTTCCCCCTGTGTTCAAAAAGGGCGTAGAACACCGTGTAAATCGGTACGACAACTTGAGAGGTGTCGTACAAAAGCGCGGAGAAAGGCGACTAAATTTCCGCCCTTTCGGCTTGATAAATCGCAATGTGGGGGGGGGAAATGGCGTACGCCTGAAATCGCGGAAAAGACCGTGTAAAAGAAGGCGTACCTCAATGATAAATGAGGCCCCTGGTCAACAAAGATCTGCTACACTCAAAACACAATGCTTAGATGTAGAAAGTATATTTTCCTACCTTATAGCTTCTTCCTCTTTGCCTCAGGCTCTTACAGCAACATTCTCCTGGTCTTCCTGGATGCAAAGTCCTTTATAATGTCGTTAAAGTCAATCTTCTGAGCCAGTTCGCACTCATTGTTGAGTATTGCCAGGTTATTGAGGCTCTCCTGACTCATTGTGGAGCGCATATAATTCTTTATTATTTTTAATCTCTCCTCCTGCTACACTTACAGGTAGTGTGCAAAATATCCGCAGCGCAATGCAGATGTCACCATAAATGCTCTCCGTTACCTAGCTCTTCTACTTCTTGGTAGTTAACGTTACCCTGGCTCTTCTGCGCTGATACAAAAAAGTTTGTAAGAACATTTTCTTTATTCGGGTCCAGTGCCCTCGATTGCTCCCTGTGTTTTTTCTCCTTCCTTTTCTGCGATCCGGATTTATGTGTAGGTCCCGGAATAGCTAATTCTTAACAATACAACAAGTTACCTGGCTAGTTAAAGTGGATATTGACCAGTAGTTTTTTTTCCTCCCGCGTAGGGTGAGTTTCGAACAACGCACTTCACACATGACGTTGCACACAATTGGACTTGGGCTATACCATTTTGGGGGAGGGGGTAATTTGGTAATATGCTACATTTTATTAAAGCAACGAACCACATTTGGGTAAAATATAGTTTTGTTCTAGTAAGTTTGGAAACTTTTTTAAATTTGATTTTGTTTAAAAAAAAAAAAAAAGTTTCTTTCTGATTCATGCCCCCCCCCCCCCCCCCCCCCTAAGGGCTGGGCCCCCCAAAGCTTGACAGAATTTGTACATATTTGACCAAAATGTCCAGTTGGACTTAATTAGATTAATTGGATTAGATTTTAGTATTCAAAGGTCAAGGTCACCGTGACATCACAAAAGGCACTTTTGAACGCTAATTCTAGCTAGCTAATGCTAACGCTAATTCTAACACTAAGGCCCTTTTCCAATACCAAGTTTGGACTTGCGTCCTTTCTAGTCCGGACTTTGGAAGTTCGCATCAGAGTATGAACTCCCGAGGACGGGAGGACGCAAGTTCAGTCATTCTGCAATTGGAACAGCAGTGTCCTTGTTGACGTCACCATCTCAGCTGTTTTGTGTGGACACCGGCAGCCGCCATTGCTAGGATTTTGAAAAGCGTTTTAAACAGTTTTAAAGTAAATATTGTTACGTTTTCATAGCTTTTCAGGAGGATAATTACCACCATTGAAGCCAATTATGTGAACATTTTATCCAAATAATGTCTGTTTCTACTAGTTTAGATAGATTATTTAGATAGGCATTTTCAATGGTGTTGCCCTAACAACCGTTAGCACAGCCGCTTGATGCGTTAGGTTAGCAGTTAGTTAGGGTTAGTTATGTTAACTGCAACTTGCATTCTTGGGCAGAGGCATTTAGCCGCTACCTGTTTTTTCTAGTTTGATATTGGACCACAAAATCATCCAGTCTGGTGAGCCTGCTTGGCCTGAAACAAATATGTTTCAGGTCCCATTGGCTCTTCTCCGTGATGCCCTGTGTTTTGTTGTCCGCCGTTATGTTCTGAGAAAGCAATTACTCAATCAGATTTATTACTAACCTAAAGAAGCATCAAAATCCAGAGCATTCATATGACAAAATGAATGACTCCATGTTAATTACCTGTCTTTAGGTACTTTTCAGGACATTGTATCACTTTGAATACTCTGCATATGTTTGTGCAGTGCCATGTCGTCCAAGGTCACCTTTAGAATGAAAGAAATGATACATTATTTACATGAAATACATGGCAGCTAATATTTGCAAATTCTAAAAGTTGATTCAATATTACTAACTCAGCATTATCCCAGTCCACAGTCCAGCATAGGGCAGAAGGCACTTGGACATGTGAGCCACAAGGCCTTCGCAGTGATAAAGGTTTGGTGCACCATCCTGGTCCAGTGGAGCTTTGGAAATCACTTTCCTATAATGTTTCCCAAAGTTGTTGTTTCCTGTAATGCCCTAAAGTTAAAATTATGATTAGTGGTGTTTCTCTTCTACTCTATTTGAGCAGATACTGTTCCTTGACAATGCTGATAAACTAATTGATAAATATAAATGTTCTGACATGACCAGAATTGGCATATACCTTTAAGTCCTCTGCGACACTTTGGGACTTTGCAGTCTCATCCAACTGCAATCCTTTTTCTGTCAGCCACAACTGCAGATTGTTGAAATGATTCTCAACGTTGTCCCCATTGGATGGACTTGAAAACACAACAGCAGCACTTTGTAACATATCTACAGTAGGTCTTCCAAAGTACTTGCTGTTGTGAACAGACCAAAAATGTGCATGGCCAGATGGTAGTGTTTTGGTGCACTGTTGGGATTAAAAAAATAAAAATATATACAGTTTCAAAATTGTAATGAAGTACTGTGAGAAAATGTCTTATCTAACTGGAGTGCATTAAACTATATTGTGTTATAGGTGTATGTGAGTAATCCCAACCATATTTGCCTTCTATGTAATACTTCAGTCTAGTGGAAATGTACAGAGTACACAATACATTCTTGCATTTTACTTGCAGAGCTGGGGTAATCCTAGGCCACTCTGCTCAGAGCATGTGTGTATTGAGAAGACCAAGAAAACGTTATGCTTACTACTTTTTACACATCCTTAGCGTTCTTCATAACATGGCTCAAGCAGCGATGGAGAATCGGCACCTCAAAATCTGCCTTTGTTGCTGTTCCGTTGGCAATGTTGTAGTAGTGGTTGATGGTGTCATGCAGATTTTGCCTGCATTAAAACCATCGATCCATCACACATCAACATGATTGGTGACCGCATTCTTTTCCAGCCGTAGCTCCTTGCAACATCTGTCTGAAACGCCTCAAGGAAATAGGTCACCGAGGCTGTGGTGTGGCCACAGGTGAGGTAGGAAGCCACTGCTAATGGAGAGGAGTTTTTTTTAGGATTCTTGACCACAAGCTCGTACACATAGAAGGGGGGAGAGCCCTTCTCCTTTTTCTTAATGCTGCCTGTGGCATCGAGGTAGACGATGTCCTCCTGGCACCGATCCTGATATATATCTATACCCCTTTTTGACCACAGCAGAAAACCTTTGGGTGCAAAAATACCTTTTGAAGGACCTCATCAGGTGCATTTTGTTTTTTTAATCATCTGGAGACTGATTACTTCATTGTTGTGCTCCCGACTTTTTTTTACTTGCGTGCATCGTATGACACATTTTTTAGGACCTTTGGAGTCGGAGCCTGATCTCTGCACCCAGATTGCATGACATCTTCCTCTATGTTTGCAAGGTTCTCGAGATATAATGCTCTGGGTAATTTCATTTGAAGTTCCTCGCCAATGATGTTTCTGTCCTTAGTCCTAATAGGTCGTCTCCTGAGTTCAGTCCTGTTATGTATGGCCATCCTCCCTTGAAAGTCTACCTTTGCCTTCAAATCCTCCTCACTGTATATGGTCACAGTGACAGTGACTGGGCAGTCCTCAAACTGGCAGTAGCCAAGACATGTGAATACATGAGCTGCTTGTGAACCTACTGCCCTCAGCTGATGCCTCTTGAAGGCAATCGAGCAGTATGGATGGATGGTCCTCAATCATTTAGAAATTATGTTGGTCCACTGCAGTCCTTTGAATCCTCTGTAATTTCATTCCAGTCATTCCAGTTGATAAAAAAGAATGATGATTTGTTGGGGACTCTGATTTTAATGAATCCTTCATCATCTGGTGTGCCCTAATGAGAAATGCACAATGGTGATGGTGTTGCTCAGCCATAGAATGCATGTCAGATAGTTCTCATTGACTAACTATAAAATATTAACTATGACATAATGCAAACAATTAAAAACATGGCAGATTATTTGAAACCTTACAATTTGCATTATCGTAATAATAAAATACAGAGAAATGATCTTGCTACTTTGGAATCGATTCAACACTGAATAAGTTAATTAAATACAATCAAATATATACCCAATTGAACCACAGTCAACAACATTAAAAAAATAAAAAAGACAACATTCAATAATAGGATAGAAACAAATTTGTTATAATTTAGATGTGTACAATTAAGAACATCAGACCATCAATTACATAGTTTGAAAGGTATAGTAGATTTAGGAACTTGAAAATATTACATTTAAGGCAAAGCGCACACAACTTACCTCCTCAGGTGATTCCTGTCCATGTCCTCTCACTGTCCAGGGGCTGCAGTGGAGACGTGGGCCTGGACTGTTCTGACTGGTGCTTTGAAAGAAAGACGACCAAATTAGAAGGGGGTAGTGGATATAGGTGTTTGAAAATATTACATTTAAGGCAAAGCGCCCATAATAAATACTAACCTCCCCAGGTGATTCCTGTCCATGTCCTCTGTCACTGTCCAGGGGCTGCAGTGGAGATGTGGACCTGGACTGGTCTGACTGGTGCTTGGAAAGACAACACACCATGACCATTTATACACTATTGAAAAATGTGTGTCATAAATTCATAAACATCAAGCTGATACAAATACCAACCTGCTGTGGTGACTGTGGACCATCTTCAGGCTTAACGCATTCCTGTATTTTTAGGAAAATGTTAATCCCAAAACGGTAATTAAAGTTCATTAGTTTAAAGGTTATGAAAAGCATAGGCATGATGAAGTCTTTTCCTATTGCTTTTCTGGTTGGGAAGCTGTAGTTCTTGGCATAAGAGAGCCCATAAGCCGTTATTGGGGGCCAAGCAGCGAAGCTGCGAAGGCCTCCATTGTTCTTCTACCTTTTCTTATTGGGGGCCAGGCAGCGAAGCTGCGTCGGGCACCATTGTTCTTGTACCTTTTCTTTTTCTTTCTTTCTTTCTTTCTTTACCGTATGCTAAAAAGTTGTGAAAATTGGCATACTCATTCAGGAGAGTCCCATGAGTCTTTTCACCAAGATCCATGTCTACAGCTCGAACCCTCTAGCGCCACCAATGTGTCAAAGTTGGAGGTGCGCAACTTTTGACCTGTAAACCAAGGCTCCGAACCGGTTCAAGGAACGGAAACGAAAACCGAAAACGAACGGTATTTTACGAGGAACAGAAAGAGGAACGAAAACAAAATGGTCTTTAATTGTTCCAGAACAGAAACGTTAATTTGAAATCTTTAAAACCGGTTAATAACGTTATTTTTTCGTTCTTTGTAGTAGGCCTATATAACTTAAAAATTATTTTAAAAAAGAAGAAAGCTGAGCCTTTTATGGCCGAATAGGCTAAATTAAATTTATTAAATTTGTAGCCTACATCTTGTCCTGTTTTTGTAATGTAGCCTAGGCCCCTAAATCTGTTATTTCACAGTCAGGATCTTAAATACTTGCTTAGCGAAATGAAGAGATTTAGATATTACAACAACACACCATAGCCTAGTTCAGACTAGGGATGTGCGCAGCGACTATTTTCACTGACGACTAGACGGTGGTTTTGTAACCGATTACATGACTAGTCTAAAAACAGGATTCCCAAGTTTCGACAAGTGCTATTTAGAAAAATTTTGGATGTTTCTCAAACTCTGCAAGTTAAGATGCATGACTATTCTTGATGTTTCCCAACCACTCAGCGGCAGCCAATTAGCACGCGTTGCGCAGGGCTGTCACACACTCTCCTTTGTTTACCAGTGCAAAACAGTAGTTCAGCCTGTCCTTACAGCTTATTACTTAGCAAAGATATAAATGTGATTTATTTTGTTTAATTGAAGAAGAGTAGGCTTGCCTATAGCCTGTAATGTTTCAGTAGGCTAAAACTAGATTTCACATAAAGACCGCGGATGTCAGAGTGGGCAATAACGTTCGAAGGCAAATTTATTCCAACATTGGTCCACAAAGAATGATGCAAATAATAAAGTGAAAGAAATAATAGCCTACTGTGCAAATATAATGTTTTATATGGACCTGCCTACTGTGCAAATATAATGTTTTATATGGACCTGCGTGTCTGCAATAAAGTTCCTCTATCTTTATAACCAACATTCAGCGGAAGCCAATTTTCACTCGTTGCGCATCTCGCTCCAAGTATGGTTTGGCTATTTAAAACACGGAGTACTTTGTGACAGTTGCTTGGATGTATACTAGTATGCATAAACCTATGTTTTGCGAATTTAATGGTCTGCCTCCTTCAGAGTTCTACTCGGCAATTAGGCTGTGAAAGCGAGCGCGCCTCTTGGAATCTAGTCATAGCCTATTGTTGCACAGATTTCCGTCACGTCTTGACTTTCACAAACCAAATGATTAGGCTACATTAATTAATATGAGCACACTTTAGTGACAATGTGCCGTGCAACCCTGATCATTGAATAGCATGAGTTAAATTACTATAATATTAAAGACCGCGGATGCCAGACGATAGGCTACGTACGTATTAGGCGTATAGGCGCCAAATCCGGAGCTCCCATACAAAAGGAACGCAGCATAAACAATAGGGATTGCGCAGATGAATGAAAGGTGACTAATTATTTATAAATAACATAAAACGAAATAAAAACAAACAATAGGCCTACAGGCACAGAATAAAATAGCTTGCAGCAACAGTACAAGAAAATATTTTTAAAAGGATGATGAGCTATGATGATGACTTAAGATAGACCTGTGCATAGTTTACGGTGTGGATTAAGGGCATACGGGAATAGGACTAATGTTGCGTATTTCTTGTAAAATAATCAACAAGGCTACACTACAGCACACATCACCAAGGCTAATATTGTTGGCAATAAGGCCACTGCAACCCTAGACTTGTTGATTAGGTTATAGCCTACCTTACAAGAAATACTGTAGGCCTATAGAGTCTTAATAGGCTAACACCCCCGGAACGGTGAATGGAATGTTATTTTTCGTTCTTAACCGGTTCAGGAACGCTATGTTGGTGGCGGAACACGAGAACGGAAACGTTAAATATACTGGTTCTGCTCGGAGCGAACCGATTGAAAAATAATTTCGTTTTTAAGCCCTGCTGTAAACCCGATTTTCAAAATCGAGGGACCGTTGGATTCCTTGGCTCAAGCCGAGTTCAACGCACCCTATGACATCATTTTCCGCCATATTGGATTTCCCTCCATTTTGTGAAAAACATTTAAAACGTATCTCCTCCTAGGAATTTCGACCAATCTGCAAAAAACTCGGTATACACATTCTCTAGACCAATGTCCACAAAAGTCTTACAGGGATTTTTGATTGTCAAAAGCATTCGCCCGTCCAAGCCGCCAAACAGGATATGAGGTCATATCTCAGCAAATTGTTAATTTATCAAAGCCACATTTGGCACACTGATCGGGGACAGTCCCATGAGTGTGTCATCGCGACAGCTCGAACCCTCTAGCGCCACCACTCTGTCAAAGTTGGAAGTGCGTTTAGGCACACAACTTTTGACCGGTGTGACCAGAAAAATGAGGTACCGTTTGAAGCCCTGGCTCATGCCGAGTTCATCGCACCCCATGATGTCATTTTCCGCCAATTTGATTTCCCGTCATTTTGTATTTTGTGTAAAACACTTAAAATGTATCGCCTCCTAGGAATTTTCACCAATCTACATGAAACTGGCTGTACACATTCTCTAGACCAATGTCCACAAAAGTATTTTTTTGAAAGAAGGATTTTTGATTGTCGAAGGCGTTCGCCCGCTACAGCCAATCGAATTTGGCGTCCAAGCCGCCAAACAGGAAGTGTGGTCATACCTCAGTAATGTTTTGATGTATCATAACCACATTAGGCACACTCATCGAGGACAGTCCCGTGACCCCTGTCACCAAGTCTGTCGACACCTCAAGCTCTCTAGCGCCACCAACCTGTCAAGGTTGGAAGTGCGTTTATTCTGAACCGTATGCCCGATTTTCAAAACTGCGGTAGGGATTCGAATGCGGCTATGGCGTGTTTCTCTTTTTGTCTTTGATGCGCTGGTCGCGCGTCCTGCTGGGCCCCCACATTGCTGCTTGCAGCTATATTTTTCTTTTAATCCTGATTTAATCTAAAACCTGATTTAATCTTAAACCTGAGGTTTTTAAAACTCAGTGGGGGAAGACAATAGTGGTTGATGAACTGTCACACTTAATTTCTGTCAAAATGAGGACTCTTAGCCACGATGAAGTTGTTTTGTTGGCTACAAACAATTTCAAATTGGAATGGATTGAGAAGTCGAAGGGTCTCCTGTTTGAAGCTTGCCCGACGACAACGCTCCGCCAAATTAAGCACACAGGTGCTAGAGTGGAGCAACTGAGCAGTGAAGTTTCTGGCCTGAGGAGGGCCATTGAAGCACAGGCGTCTGTGACCGAGGACCTCTCAGCGGCTACTGCAGCTGCGAGTCGCTGGGTGACAGCGTTCAAGGATGGGCGTAGGCCTACCATAGCCCTGGACCCTGAGGCTGCTGCTGGTGCCTCACGGGAGGGAGAGGCACAGAGGCAGACAGGCCCTGGTCAGCAGGTGGTGGTTCCGGTAGCCCCTCCAGATACAGCGACTACAGAAAGCACACAGCCCCGAACGCGGAGGTCGCCACCGTGGAGTTTTGTGGTGCGCAATGGTAATAGAAAGTCCACTCCAAAGACACGACAGCCCAACCGTAACCCTGCATCTACTCGGGTGAAACGCGAGCAGAGGTACACTGGGATTATTGGCACAGGCACAGAGAGCAGCATCCCAGTGATTACTACCAAGAGGGTGAGTGTGTCGCCACCAAATTCGCTCTGGATTTAGATGCTGATACCTTGCGCAACTATCTGACTAAGAAATTATGTCAGTTTCATGTCACTGCTGAATGCAAGGAGGTGGCTGACATGTACAGTCCGCAGATTTGGCCGATTTCTGTCCGTTGATTCTTTGAGCCTCGTGGGAAGCCCAGAGCTTCTTGTCTTTGAAATCGAGAGTTTAACATGTTTTTGAATGATTTTTCACGGTGCCCACCCACATCCATTGTATGACCTAAATGGTGGTAGAGCAATTATCAGACTTTCTCAAAAGTGCTAGTTTTGTCAACTTTTTTATCTGAACCATTGTATATGATCAGAGGTAACCTTAAAACAGGGCTAAACATGATTTTTCCCTTTACTACTCCTTTAAATCAGCGGTTACCAAACCTTTTCAATCAGGCCCAGCTTGGGTCATTGAAAATATTTTCGAGCCCCAACTAACCCGGTCCCCACCTAGATTACAAAAATTTATTGTAGGCTACAAAAATGCCATTTTCTCTACTACCAATAAAAAGACACAACTTTATATTTTATTTGAAAATAAACAAAAGCTTGGCAAATGATTCTGTGCCACTGTGAAATAATCTAACATGTAGTTGTAGGCCTACAGTACTTCCCTGAGTAGTAGATAACTTAATTCAAATAAAAATATTAATAAGTAAAGCCTACTTCCCTGAATAGTAGGCCTAGATTTCTTTAAATTCAAATAATAATAATTACAGTACTTCCCTGAGTGGTAGATTTCATTTAATTTCATTCATTAAATTTAAATAATAGTAACTTAATTAATATATTAATCCAAATTAGCGCGCTCTGTGCGATATGTCACAGTGCTGCCACCAATTGGTGAATGTTGCAGCAGCACATGTTTAAAGCTCATCACGCAAAGCAGGTACAGGTGGAAGATGGCGCAGCCAACATGTTACACACAACCCTTCTCTTGTCACTGTTACAGCCACTACAACAACCACTAGCTACGGTTAGAACTTGGTTCGCGCTAATTTTACATGTGCTGCCGCAGCATTCACCGATTGGTAGCAGCACTGTGACGTATCGCACAGAGCGTGTGCTATTTCCGGTAGAGCGTAGAAGAAGAACCAGAAAAGCCAGAAACGAAGGAACAGTGAGTGAAAAATAGGCTATAACAGTGGTTATTTCACCTATAAACGACCCAACAAGGCACCGACATGACAAAAGACATTTACAGGAATGCATGGTGAGCGTCAGATTTGAAATTCGCCATCCGGAATAGTCCTCTCACCCTTTTCTATATCCTTATATACGTGGCCCCAGATTAGAGGAGCGACAGCGTATCTCTGGGGTCACATCGAGGCTACATTTCACTGACTGGACAGCGTGCCACATTCTGAAATCTTTTGCAGAATGGTCAAAGAATTAAAACAAAACACAACACTCATTAATTTACACCAAAATCACAAATTATTAACACATAATCTAAATATTTTATAGACGTCTTCAAGACTTATCAACACGAATAACAAGCAATTTGGAGCTAAATGATTTAAACGATGACATAGCCTATCAGATATTCTGACGCACACGTTTACAATGGAAATTATGGTTATGATTAGGACATGTTATTTGGGAATTATGCAAATATAATTGTATTTTAATCATATATCATCCAACTGTACAATTGAGGTGACCGCAATCACCAGTTTTGCATAGTCTACATTTCCGCACTCAAATGGCCTACTTGCAACTGCTATTCAGTGTTTGTATATTCTGTTCTTAGCTAAGAACAAATCCCAGATGAGAAACCATTGGTGAATGCCAGAATTTTCTTAGAAACGGCGTAAGTACAGTTCAAGAAGAAATGCTTCTTAAGAACTTCTTTACTTCCTTGGTGAATGAGGCCCAATGTTCCTATTTTCATATTGAAATGATAAAGTTCTGCGGAGCTCGGGAGCCCACATCTACTCCATAGCTACACCACCACCATACAATTCATTCTTGTTTTACAGTACTGTAGATGCAGGTTTCAGGTTACACATAGATGCAAATCTCAAATGCTGTTACGTATGTTCATCATGTGTCCTCTGACAGACACTTTGACTGAAAAGGTTCTTTAATGTATTCAATTTTAATAGCATGCAGTATGCTTATGCTGACCTTGTTACTGACCTCTTTTTCCAATGTGTGTTTGGCTCTCTAGCAATTGGAGCTCCTGGCCACTACTGAAAATAGAACATAGAACAGCATCATATTCCTGTGCTGTCTAATAATGTACCCTTGGCTGGTGTGTTTGAGTTCTAGAGATGACATTGGCCCAGGACTTTGAGTGAGTGAGTGAGTGAGTGAGTGAGTGAGTGAGTGAGTGAGTGAGTGAGTGAGTGAGTGAGTGAGTGAGTGAGTGAGTGAGTGAGTGAGTGAGTGAGTGAGAGAGAGAGAGAGAGAGAGAGAGAGAGAGAGAGAGTGTTGCAGCAGGGTGGACCAGACTACACAGCATTTCCTCCAAGATGCCTGACGAAGGAATCTGGCAGGAGTCATGTCTGTTCACAACAAGACATTAGTCCACAGTGCACCTACAGCAACAATCCACTCATACGGTGAATGACTCATCACAAAACGGCATGTGAAAATCAGAACTGAAGATCAAAGAGTTGCTGTATACGAGTGTCCTCCAGTTTCACTTGGACAAATGTACAGCAAATTGAGAGTATGTGTCTAGTTTCCCCGTTAGCCACTCAACTGCTGTACTGTAAGGCATAGAATACACATTAGATGCTAACTTGATATGAGAACGTCATATATTTTTGTTAGGCTATTAATGGGGTTTATTTTCACCCAGAGAGTGATTTTTGTAGTCTATATCTACTTCACCTGCCAGTATTGTAATTGTAACAGGCAATTGTATGGCTACCAGTATAATGGAAGGGAATCGTTTACCTCTTTATATTTATATAATACCTTTCACACATCGAGAGAGAAGAACAAGAGGAAATCAATCAATCAAAGCTTTATTTGTATAGCGCATTTCATACCCAGAAGCAACACAATGCGCTTGGGAAAGGGACTGCGAGGCTGGATCCATAAATTTAGCTTAAAAGCAATTTAATCTTTTCCGTCTCCCATTGAATAATGTGCCTTTGTGCTCTCCCTCGATATGAAAGCTGATAATGTACTTAATTTCCTTTTCCTCCATCAGCCCATTGACAAATTATATTACAGCCATTTTCAGACACTCAGAAATGTGATATAACTGGATCTACATTCAAATCAATTGCTGTCAGATATGAATCAACTATGACTAACCAATTACAGCACACATTTTCAAAGATATTCCGCAATTATTTCATGCACGATATGCTGTATATATCCTGAAGATCACATAATTTCATATTCTTCTGTCAGTAAAACGGTCAGTATTAAAACAGCTAGAGCAGCTGGGGGTCACTATGAGTGATTAAAGAAGTAGGTGACTTGATTTGGAGTGGAGAATGCTTGCTGTTTCCTGGCCTCCTGTGTGATTGGAGCATCTGATAACCTGCATCCCTGAGTTAAAGGCTAATGGGTTAAAGGAGTAGTAAAGGGAAAATGCATGTTTAGCCCTGTTTTAAGGTTACTTATGATCATATACAATGGTTCAGATCAAAACGTTGACAAAACTAGCACTTTTGAGAAAGTCTGATAATTGCTCTACCACCGTTTTGGTGGGCACCTTGAAAAATCTTTCAAAAACATGTTAAAGTCTCGATTTCAAAGACAAGAAGCTCACCGAGGGGGTAATTGGTGTCCGTTGGTGTTCTGACATCAAATTCGCCGCAAAGTATGAATCCTGTAGGGTTTTATTGACCATTTTATGAAATCCATTGACTTGTATTGAAGCGACCGTTGTAGATCTGTAGATCAATCCACAGAGACGATTCAGGAAGCGGAACTACTTACGGTAGCTATTCTTATTGTTTATGTTGCTAGGCTACCTAGTTTGCGGAAGTTTACACACGTATGTGCTGCAACTAAATAGTTCTCTGCTAAATATTTTAAAAAGCCTTTCCAGATGAACTAGAATCTTACTTTATGGCGAATTATATGTCAGAACGCCAACTAACACCTCTGTGAGTTTCTTGTCTTTGAAATTGAGAGTTTAAAATGTTTTTGGAATTATTTTTCAAGGTGCCCACCCGAATCCATTGTATGACCAAAATGTTGGTAGAGCAATTATCAGACTTTCTCAAAAGTGCTAGTTTTGTCAACGTTTTGATCTGAACCATTGTATATGATCATACTGTAAGTAACCTTAAAACAGGGCTAAACATGCATTTTCCCTTTACTACTCCTTTAAGGCCAGGGGCAAACACCTTTGTAGTTCTTTAGCCCTTAGTAGATGGGCTGGAACACTTTCAGGACCACAGCATGCAAAAACAACAGCAAGGGGTTAAACCCAAAATCTATAAAGCCTTTAAATGTCTGGTAACATTTTTTTTATTGTGGTTCACAGCCTTTAAACCTACAATATTCTAAGCTTGTTTAAGTTGATGTCTATAGAGTTAGTAGTATCAGGATCAGTTTAAACCTTTTCTAACAATCAAGGTCACCAACGTATACTGTAGCACTCCCATTATTCAAGCGGCCCAATTATGATAATGTCGGACAGGAGCCTGAGTCGACGTATATGACATGCTCCCCCCCCCCCTCCCCTTTCTGTGAGGGATGGGGATTTGGATGATCATATTCTACCCAGGGTAATTGGGTTGTGATCAAAGCCAACATAGTTTTGGCCCTTGTTATAGAATTTACATCCAAACACCTTAAACCTTTTGTTCTCTCTCTCCTTTTGTAATTCACCACCTCCCTCAACCGTTTCACATAGACGGTAGCCTCCAGGAGGTCCACACACCTTGAATCTGTCTACAACAGAATAACCATCCTTTGTCATCCTTTGTCCCCAATTGCCGCCTTTTTCTCATGTCACATGTCTGTACTCTTGGCCACGCCTGCCATTTCATATGACGTACAATAGATTAGCCAATCACATCCTGGAAGCACCATACCTGTGTTT
Organism: Borostomias antarcticus; assembly: GCF_949987555.1. NCBI lineage: Eukaryota > Metazoa > Chordata > Actinopteri > Stomiiformes > Stomiidae > Borostomias > Borostomias antarcticus. The sequence continues at coordinate 45,876,146 of NC_140234.1, read as the reverse complement.
TGCTTGAATAAAAGTCAGCCCAAGAGGCTGAAGGCTTCACTTCGCTGGATAAACCACTCTTGTTGCGTTGTCCAGGAAGTCCTTGCGCTCGTATGTTTTCACAATAAACCAGACTTAACCTTTTGAGCGAATCTTGGTAAATCCTTTTTACTAGATCAGTAATTCCATTACACCTTGTCTTGAGCTCCAGACCTACAGTAGTATGATATTTTGCACATTACAGTACTGGTCTATGCAAGATCCCCTATGGGAGTACTGATTTGTCCACAATTTGAAAAAAGGAAAATTGCAAATATTATTGAACTCCACTGAGATCTGTGTTAATAAATATCAAAGATGTATAGATCTTTAATACTGTATGTAGATACACAGGCTATATATGTAAGCTATATTGCATGACCATTTTGTATGCCATTATTACATACAGTACAGTACTTCACAAAAATCATTTTTACAATTTTACAAATCTATCAGACCCATATAATATGCAGCATATCTTTGTGAATAACTGAAATCGTTGTTGGCCAAGTGCGTCATTCATGGTACACACTAATTAATAATTCATTTTTTATTTATAAAGCAACACTAGCGGTCCATTTCATAGCATTGAGGAGTCCTTAATTGTCCTTTTCCCTTTGATCTGCCTGCCAAATGGTCTCCCATCTGTGTTGTTGCTTATCATAAATGTAAGGGGGGGTTGGGGAGGGAGGGAGTCTGCAGATGTCGGCAGACGGTGTTCATCATTCTCTGTGTCATCACCACATATGCCTCTGTCCTCCTCAAGGTATTGTTGTCCGACTAGAAACAGCTGTTTATTACAAAAGGACAGCACCCTTCCAATACCTTGTGCATTAATGATTGTAGCATATTTCATTCAGAGGCTATCTTTTCCATTTTGAGACCAATGTTAGGCAAACTGATTTGCGGGGTATCAAATGTCTTTCAAGAAGGTTTGCATGTACACATCCAGAAATGGCGTATCATGAGTGGACATTGTATTATGCAGTCTGTAAATACTCCTGAAGATTAAAAACAACAACACAACGCATAGCATGGGATGCCAGGTCTGTAATAAAAATGGATCATCCTTTTTTTCAATGAGAAGTGGACCAACAACTGGATGTAGCCTGACACTCACACTGAATTGCATCTCATTTAACTTCATTATTCAATCTGAACTGGCTCCCATTGCAGCTATTTTCCGAGTTGGGCATTGCAGAGCAATCATAGCATTTGAAATCGCCTGGCTGGTTGGAATTCAAACCAGAGATATCGCTCCAGACGAGAGCCTTTCCAGAGCCTGAATCACATTTAGAAAATGCAGATTCAGGGGCTAGAGCCAGGCTAAACTGGATGGACAATGGGTGCTGAGAGCAGGCACATTGGTAATAATTTAACTGAAAATGGATCTGTAGGGAACACCTACAGTAACTAACTTGGCTAGAAAAGCTTCTGTTGATGAGTTAAGTTTACACTGTACATGCACCTTTTGTTCGCCAGGGCTGGCACACTCATCATTAGTGTCTCCACAATTCTACCAGTGCTAAGTGGAATCATGCCAATCTGAAACGTATTTTTGAGTTTCAGAGAAGTCTGTTTAATAGCTTGTATAATCTGCATGCACTCACTATTTCTTCCAGAATAATTCATTCAATAAACATTCTTGATATCAAGATAAATGTATGTTTCCAGGCCCATTCATCAATTAAACTTGACTGTTGGTATTGTGGCTTTTCATATTTGCCTTAACCTTTGAGAACAAAGCAGTAGGAAGGGAGCATGCCTTTGTCATATTATATATGCAAGGCCAGCAATTAATTTGTGAATTTTATTTAGAAAACGGTTACATTTGCTGTGTATGTGCTCTGTATATAATATGAATTCTGAAACAAGTGACAGCCACATACGTCAACGTGTCACACTGGTAACCTTTTGAGGAAATGTGTGAAATTAGAAAGCTCAGGCAAGATTTTAGAGCAGTGGAGCATGTCATCATTGGTCCACAGTCTGAAGCTAAACCATCCAATGGTTTTAATTTGCAGTGACAGAATATGAGTTGATAGGCAGTGGAGAGCACTTGAGTGAGGCTAATTGATATTCACAACCACAGGCATCTAGGGAAACTGTTTGATGATTTAAAAATGTCAAAGTTTATGAACCCCATTAAACAACAAAGGCAGAAAATATAAGATTCAAAAGAGCAGTGGATGCTTCCATGCTAATGCCTGTCCTATGTAGGTGTCACTTCTATCTACATGAGCCAAGGGTAGGCCTGAGTGTCATCCCTGTGTTCTAGTGGTGTTATTGACTGGAAAAGTCGTGAGTGTGAGTGAGAGAACATGGCATGGTGATAGTTCTGTCACATGGAGAAAAATATGTGTAACTCGAACCTTACCTTAATATCAATTTAATCTCATACTGTACTTAAAGGGGTATTCAGAGATTGCCAACATCTTTTGCACCTACTGTGAGTGTAGCAGGAGGCAGAGATTTCTGACAATATTCCAAGCACTTTGGATTCCATGTTAGCTTTCCAGTTAGCATTAGCCACCTAGCTAGTGGAAAGCATTGGGTTGTTAATTCTGGCATTAAAACCTCCTCAAAACTCCTCATAGTGACAGTTTGTTTCACTCATGACATTAATTCTGTAGTCTGGCTTGGCATTGTATAATTGTTGGAGTCCAACCACAAGCTAAATGTTGGAGTGTTCCTTTAAGAGACAAATCCCGACTGGACACAAAAAAAGAAACCTACCCCTGAGATACTTAAAGGCCCTAATTTCGGGAAGCATAAGTGTTTTCAGGCCAAAAAGACCACATTTCCCATGAGCCTCCCCGCGCACTGTAGTAAACCTTAGCTACCTGAGCCGGGTGTTTTGAAGATGGAACAATCGCCACCGACGAGGTAATTACATAGGTCTTACTAGTAACGTTACTTTTGACAATATATAACGGTCCTATTTAAATTATTCTTCGTCTTGTCGGCGCCGTAGCCTACTCCAGTAAATCGTTTCGTCATTCCAAGGAAGTTCTGGACGACCCGACCACGAAATAATAATCTAAAAATAAACTACATACAAGAAACGACATTTGTCGAAAATGGACACATAAACAAGTGTGGGTAATGTAGATTCACCCACATTAAAATGAGACTGTTTCGTAACCAAAAATAAACTCCTTGGGGTAAGGGTAAGTTTCAAGTTAGTATTAGTCCTAAATTCCTTACTTTCAGGTGTTGTTGATTTTTATATTTCATAACACTGGTGGAGTGCTCTTTTATATCTTTTCTTAAATGTAATGTTTTATGTAAATTCCTATTTATACGTATGTGCATTATTCAGCTGCAGCCCAATCAAAATTCAACAGTTTATATTCCACAGTATGAGGGTCCCTGTGCCAATATAGAATAAGTACACAAGGTCTTCCAGCTGAGAGATAATGTTTGTTCTCTGATCTCTGGATTCTCTAAAGCTCAGAGACAAACTATGACTCATTGTTGACATTCAGTATGTTAGTGTTTATATAGATTATGTTTTTTTTAGGATTCAAATAGAACAGAAGGATATGTTATACAACATATTTTTCTGGCCAGTTCATCCAAAATAATGTTGGGATTTCTAACTTCAGGTTTACTATAATGGAGTGTTGCTACTTGAGTCAGTCTCAGTGTTGAGAAGTCTCTTATATGGATGCTATACACCAACTATAGCTTGAGAGAAATGTGTATTGTTTCTATTTGTTTGTTATGTTTCTTCTCTTCTTCTCTTCTCAACCATACCTTGAGATATGGGGAAGATTCCTCAAGTACGAAAAAAAAGACTTTTATATCAAGAGATGTATTTGGCTGTGTCATGCCCTGTTTACAACTACAGAGTGAATTTGAAGGTTTACAGTATACCACCGTGTCACTTTCATTCATGGTCTAGTTAGCTCTGATAGTAAACCATACGTTGTCCAGTCAGCATTATCGAAAGGTTGGTAGACAAGTTTTACACAAAGAATCTCTAATTTCATGTCCAGAACCATTTTTGTTTGTTGTAATCTGACTTGTCATGCTTGACAAGATTGTGCCCATGGACGTCTTACTACACTTAGATGTGGAACTGTGGGGACATTATGAAATTAGATAGTTCTGAGTCAATCTACCAGTTATGCTTGAAGGGTAGGACTGGTTGATTGTGTGCAACATTGATTAATTGTCTAGTCAATGACTGACTGCCTGCTGACCCCAAGGTACATGGGTCAGTATGCACAATATAGGCTCATATTAAACAGGCGAATACGGCAAACAAATCAGTGTAGGCTGGTGTATGGGCACACAGTACTGCATAGCATTGGGCAGTATATTGGAGTGCTCATCACCCTCAGTCTCAACTGAAAGGCATTTTAACCGAATGAAAAAGTGGGAAGATTGGAGTTTGCATGTTAGGGATGTCTGCACACCACTCTGTAAAATGCAGTGAGGTTCATTGTGAGGATTTGCAGATATGCTGTACACAGTTAGCCTCGTGAGACCATCCTGATCTCGCAAGCTCACATTATGTTTCTCTCACGAATCAGTCGGGATACTCTCCATAGAGATCAGTTTGTGCCAGATCAGAAAATGATCTCGCAAATCAGTTCATTTCCTGTGGCATTCAAATCAAAGAAATGATTAACATATGGCTGCCAGATTATGGCGCCAGTTCAAGTAAATTTTTAGTCATACATGAAAACTATCTGTAACTGCATAACTGTATGCTGTTAACTATTGTTTTAATCAAGTTTATAACACAAAAAGAGAAGAATATCAACTTAATGACAGCAGTAATTGAAAAGGTTAAATTTGTTAAAATAAAGAAGTGTGTGTGTGTGTGTGTGTGTGTGTGTGTGTGTGTGTGTGTGTGTGTGTGTGTGTGTGTGTGTGTGTGTGTGTGTGTGTGTGACATACTGTAACAGAACAGGGTCACTAGCACTTTGGTGGATATTTTCTGTGATAGACTTTCAGGTATCCCACTATCCAAGCATTTTCATCCTTCATGGTCAAACACATTTTTCTGAATCACCTGTGAGGTTTGTATGACCCGTGTCACCCATAAACGTATGTAAAGTATATTAGTCTTTCCCTTATATATTTTCATACAGCCAACAAAGCATTGTTATAAGGTGTTACAAAGGTTATCTTAAGCATTCACTCACAAAGTACCATACCATATGAATTTCATGGACTGAAATATTGGAGATGAGGACAATACAGGGGGAAATCTGACCATTTTCAATACAATTTATGTAGAACTACTCATCCAGTTCTCACCTTTGCCTCCCCATTGCCTTTGCTAAAATCTGTCTGAATCTGCAAATTAATTTGCACCATTCTGATCGTTAGCCCTTTGTGTTATCAGTCTGGCAGTTCACACTGGTAATGGGCTCTAGCACATTATCTGAATGAGCACCCACTTTCTAGGCCTCCCCTTCTCTTTCAGTTATTCTGCTTATCGTTCACAGATAGTGGGCTTGAATGGGCACTGGTAATGGTGTTGGACTCGTATAATGGGGTTTCTCAAGAGCATCCCCTCCCCTGGTAACGACTTTGTGTAAATAATGTATGCATATGCTTTAAACTCAATGTTTCACAAAAATACATTAAAAGTAAAGAGCTTTAATCTTCTTATTGCGATATTGCATATGGAATATTATAACTTTGATGTTGGTGAAACTTAAAGGGGTAGTTCAGAATTTTGGACATAGAGCCTCATTTACGACTTACCGATAACGTTGTTGATTGATGGAGATGATGTCCAGCTAATTCCATGCCTCTCGTCCGGGCGTTCTCGGCCTGCTAAAACTAGTGCAATCAAACCGAAATGGCTATCATTCAAAGAAAACTCACTTAAAGACCACAGTGCATCCAAATCAAATATGAGAACAGTCTGTCAGGGGCTCATTTGAGTTTTTATGCCATCATTTTTTAAGTCCAAATATCGTTGAACCTATTTGCTTGTTTGGACGTCTATGGCTCTCTCTGTAAATAAGGAGGCGGAGCGATACGTAACTAGTCTAGCCTAGACAGGACCGACAGCAGTAATCTAGCTAGCTACAAGCATAACTAATTATTTGCCATGATTAAACAAGTCCTTATTTGCCATGTTTAAACAAGTCCAAATGAATGGAGGTGAATGGGCAACTGTGTGCGGGTGGCTCTGTGGTGCAACCTCTGGTCTGAGCTGTACCCCCTAGCTCTCTCCCTGTGTTCCCTAATCCAAACCCTGTGTCTTTAGTGCCCCCACACAGAGGGCTGGCTTTGCTGAAAATGTTATTTTAATTTGTGGATCGGCCTCATGATTCGGATCTGCTCCAAAACGTAATGGGTTAAGTTGTTGGCCCACGCTGCCTCCCTCCACCGAGTTACACTTCTCTGTCAACTGTCCTTCGCAATTCTGGTCTGACTTGTGTGTGTTTATTTTATTTTTTATTTGACCTTTATTTTACCAGGGAAAAGGGGGGTCTCATTGAGATTAAAAATCTCTTTTACAAGAGGATTCGGGTGTGTGCAGCCTGTGCACACGGGCCTGCAGTGTCATGCCCTTTTATGGGGCTAAAGGGGTGTTTACCTATGCTAATAAAGTGGGACAGCATGTTTAATCTGGGACAGTCTTATATGTTCTTTAATTGGAGAAATATGCATTTAGGCATGTGAATTGTGCAATACTTACCAATGGTTATTCAAGGTTTAGGGGTGTTAGCCCTGTAATACAGCATTTTTGCAATTTTGGGGTCAGGGGTCACACACATTTCCATGATTGGTTACACAGAAATCAAATATTCATAGCATTTCTATATACCAGTTAATTCTGTGCGTAGAACATATTCATGATCTATTAACTCAATGCAATGTATTACAGATCGCAATAGCAAAGCTTAGAGAGCAGGCAGGGAGAGGGTGGCAGACAGAGGAGTGTCAGGCAAAGAGAGGACAAGAGAAAGAAGGAAGGAAGGACAGAAAGTAGAATCGGGCAGGACAGGATGAAGAGAGCTATAAAAAGAATACACAGAGGTTGTTGAGGCTGGTGGGGTCCCTCAGCTGAGACTGGTGGGGTCCCTCAGCTAAGGCTGTTGGCCAAGGCCTGGAATGTGCCCAAGTCATACAAGTTCAATATCCGATCTCAGTGTTCAGACATTGTATTATGTTTCCTTTTTCTAGTTGTATCCCTACAACATTCATGGAACCCTGGAATGGTTTGAAAAGGGAGGGCTCACCTGAGATGTTGTCCTCTTGTACCCAGAATCATACTCCTAGCCAGCGGTTCACACATTTTTCAGTCCCCCCTTGGGTAATTGGAAATATTTTAGGGTCCCCCGACCACCGGTCCCCACCTAGCTTGGTACTTTAGAATTAATTGTATACAGTTGTACAAACATGGCATTTTCTCTCTAATAATAACATAAGACACAAAGACGCAACTATAGCTAATTAAGATTTTATAAGGGGGAGAAAATTATCAAAACAAAGCCTTGGCAAATGATCCCCTGCCCTGTGAAATAATTAATTGGAAAAAGTAGCAGTACTTCCCTGAGTATTATATGGTTTAATTCACATTTAATATATGAAAAATATATGGATTGAAGTTAATTACCCAGCACAAACAGAACTCCTTTCAGCTGCAGGTTGCAAATAATCACATCACTATTCCTATTCCACACATTCCTCTCAGTGACTTGTGTGTGCTTGCTTTCCCTTGAAAATCTTCTCAAAACAGGGTTCTTGTTTTGAGATTGCCACTCTCAGTTCATTCCAGTTCCAAAGTTCAACTTTGATCTATATTTTGTTTGATGGTGGTGTCATGTCAAATAGTGTCCAGCTGTCAAAATGTGTCCAGGGGCCTCATTTATCAAAGAGCGTGTAAATTCAGGTGTAAAAGAGGGCGTACGACGAAAACGAGAAAAGGGCGGACTGTCGCGTACGACGAGAATATTTACACGCTTTTCGGATCTATCAAACATGGCATACACGCTGCTGCGCCGATTCCTCAATGAAAAATCCGACGGTGTCGTAGAAGACAGCGGACGTGCACGCACCTCGTGTTCCGCCCTCTCCACGCCCAAATTCAACCATATATGGTCAAAACTATGACAGCGCACAACGTGGATACCCGGAAGGAACCGACATAATATAGCGTGGAGCAAAGGCAAGACAATTACGTTTATGGAAAAACGCGGAAAGAAGATAAACTTTTCAGAGACGGAGGTGCATGTGCTTGTTGGTGAGGTCCACGCGAGGAAACAAATCATCTTCGGAAGGTAAGCTATTTGTACTAGCCTACATTTGTCTGATTGCTCCTACAGTTTAGGTAGCCTACTGTAAGTTTCGTGCATCCTGTATTTGGCGTAGGCTACACGGACATTCTGTATTATGTGGCTGTGAGGGAAGCAAACATTCTGTGGTAGGCTATGATTGATTTAGGACCAAAAACAGGGAACGATAACACAGATGACCACTTCATAATGTTGGACCACATTAAACATTTTCCCCTCTGGGAAATTAAGACTCTCATCTAAATCACCCGGTAAATCACAGCATTTATTTGACTGCCAACAGAAAAACATATCAAATGAATATGGCTGCACAATGAAATGTTTAATGCATAATAAAGTGTACAGACAAACTCAAAGAAAATGACTGAAATTGTTTCTCCAGACTCTGACGTGGGGTGGGACTAGGAGGGGGAGTCTGCAGTGGTCCTTGACCTGACGGTCGTGCCCCCGCCGGTTGCAGCCTCCACCTCCAGCGCCACGACCTCCAGTGCCTCCACCTCCAGCGCGCCGGCCTCCACTTCCAGTGCCATCTCCAGCGCCTCCGTCTCCACCGCCCACGCCTCCACCTCCGGCTGCCAGCGTCCCTGCCTCAAGAGTCCCTGAGGGCTGGGCTTCCTCTCAGACACTGTGCTGGAGGCTCATGACCCTAGAGGCCCAGAGGGACATGGCAGAAGGGATTGGGGCAGTTGTGGGGCAGTTGTGCAGCAGTTGGTGGAGGTCACCACACTACACCACCAGAGCCAACAGGACATCCTCACTGCACTTCATTCCCTCACACATGCTGTCACGGACCTCACACTGTCACTCACTACCACACTCACGGACCTCACACATTCACTCACAAACGCACTCACACACCTCACACAGTCACCCACCAACAGACAATAAAATGGTAAAAATGTGAACCTTACTTGTTTGTGTCTTCATCGCTGGCGCATGACCTCAGTGCGAGCCCTTTGGCTCCGCTGGTAACCCTCATGACGGGGAGGGGGCTGAGGGCTTGGGTCCTCATTTTGTGGTGGGGTCTTGACTGGTTCTCATTCTTATCAGCTTTGAATATATATCTTGGCAAACATAACAGAATGATGTACAAGGAGGGGACAGATACCTAGTGAAAGTACTATTGGTTGCTAGTAAAAAGACAATAATGAGGGCTTGGTATAAGGTGGAACCCCCAACCAAGGAGCAGTGGTGGGTGTTGTGGAGGAGATTTATGAGATTGATTTATGCATTGAGGATGCAGGAAGGAAAGTTTGAAGGGAGATGGGAAAAATGGATGGATTATAGAAGGAAGTGTGATGATACCACTAATATTAAAATTGTAATATTTGAGTAAGAGAAAAAAGCTGCATGGATGGAAGTAGCCATAAGCTGTTATTGTAAGTTTTTATGTTTTATTGTATTGTCGTTGTATGGATGGAAAATGCTAATAAAGATTAAAGTAAAAAAGACAAAGAATATGTATCTTGGCTATGCACACACCAACAAGCCAGCCGTCACGCGCAGCGCCTGCCTCCAGTCTAGCCCCTACCCTGCTGTGCGCCAGGGTGAATGAGTCATGCGTGGAGCCAGGCCACCGTGCCACTACACTTGTGATGAGCATGTCGGCGTCACATATGATTTGGGTATTTATAGTGTGCACATTTTAGCGATTCACATAGACGTATTCATTCACTGATGGTGCCCTTATGTGGGTGCAGTCGCCATCTCTACCTTTCCTCCCACCTCCCACCACCACCTCTCGTGCTGTGCTCTCCTACTGGCTTTTTGAATTGGTTACTGTAGCACCACCAGTACTTTCCTCTTTCTGCTTGACATCTTTGCTCTCCAATTTCCAAAACGTTGCCAGTTTTGTGACCCATGTAACCCATTCACATTCATTAACAGCCAAGCAGAGCAGTAGTGGAGGGAGGAGTGGGCTGGAGTCTGCAGACAATGGTTTACAAGATGTACATTTGAGATGGGAGTTATAAAGCCAATGGCATGTTAAATCTAGCCTATAGTCTATAGGCGAGATATAGTTTTCTATGAAGTCAATCATTTTAATGTGCAGACACTTTATTTTCATTACCTGAAAGTGTCTGCAGTTTACTTTAAATGCTTGAAGTTTACATTATCGTTTAAATGCAAGTTGAGACACTAGTCTATATAACAGGTGTCACTGTGTTGCTTGGCAGTATTGCCTTTACGCTCACTTGCCCATGCTGGGTTCGATCTTGGCTGTACAGAAATCATCACACTTCTCACTAACAGATAGTATACATAAAGCATTACACATGGTAATTTAGCGGACTCTATTGAGATAGCCTACAAAATGCATCGCTTCAACTATCCACACGAATGAGAAATCTAACGTTATGGTGCATTCCATTTTTCTTGGGAGGTGCGAGTGGGAACTGGCAATGGTCACTCCCGAGGTGAGCGAGCCTACAGAATGCATCGCTTCAACTATCCACACGAATGAGAAATATAACGTTATGGTGCATTCCATTTGTCTCAGGAGGTACGAGTGGGAACTGGCAATGGTCACTCCCGAGGTGAGCGTTCCAGTTGCAACAGCTGATCTCGTTATCAACAGCTAACTAGTAGCTCTAGCCTTTGTTAGCAAACAAGTTGATAACAACGCACTAAGTGGTATTGTGCGCACAAAACACCATAATCAGCAATAGCTTTAGCAGCTTGTTTGTCGCTCTCTACACTGCAGCCAGTAGTCTCATCAGGCACAAGGCGAAATGTAAATATTGCTGATTTAAATAATAACACTGCTGCAGCATCATCTTCCATCCGCCGGATGGAAAGATAATGTTAGTAGGGCTCTAGCGTTCTACCTTCTGGATCGAGCCCAAAAAGTAAATAAACACCAGCCTGTTGACGCGAGCATAACTGATCATGGATCATGGATATATTATAAGAAGTGGATAAGGCATGCAAAGATGACAGCCCATTCAATCCAATGAAAGTTGCTCAGTGGCCATGAAGCAAGTCCCCATGGCCAGGAACAGCCAGTTTTTGGCATAGTGGCCAAGTTCGGTATTGCAAGTGGCGCCAAGAACCTGAAACCTATGAGGAAACTGAAACCTAAATACCCCACTACACTGAAGTTACAGTAATATGGGTATGCAGTAGCGTACCGTGGGGTCTTCTCCACACAATTTTTTGGGGGGTGCGCTTTCAAAGCATGCCCTGATGGGTTTCACAGCACCAGAAGGGCACTGAGCATTGGCATTTATTAGGGGTGGGTTTAAAAATTCGATATTTCGATATTGAATCGATATTCATGTGAAGGAACGATTATCGATACATAAATCCCAGGATCGATCTTTTAAAATGCATTTGATTTTACCCCGTTCCTTTTTTTTGTTTGGTTTACCCTGTTAGTCTCGCGTGGTTTAGTGCTTAGCGCAACGTTATCGCAGTCAGATCTCGCGAGGTCCAGGCCATGCTGCTTCAGAGAGAAACAACAAACAAGCATGGCAGAAGCGGACGCTCATCTGACGACACCGTCACATCTAAATGCTGATGTCTGACGGCATTTTGGCTTCAAAAACAAAGAAGACAGTGCAGAACTGGATAAAAACAAGGCTGTGTGCAAAATGTGCAGCCTTCTTGTGCACTGATGTCTCTCCTGGGTCCAGCCTACAAGTCAAAAGAACCAGCAGTACCACCAAGAAGTGCAGCTGAGAAGGCACAGGATGGAGTCAAAGGATACAGAGAAGTAGATGCTCTCCCACTCTGTGAAAATCCACTGAGCTGGTGGATGAAGCATGAGGCGGGTTACCCCCTTTTAGCTCGCCAAGCGAAGCGCTATCTTTGTGTGCCTGGGACCAGTGTCCCTTCTCCTTTTTGGGGGCCCCAAGCACAGAATGAAGTTGGGGGCCCCAAGGACCTATTAGATATTCATTTAAAATCGAATAGGCTACTTAAATCCGTTTTCTATAGAGCTATAATATTGTGAGAGATCATGTTAGGTTATGTACATGCCTTCAAAACCTTTGCCTTCTGCTTTTCTTTGCAGCAAAGTCATCAATAATGTCATCATAGGAGAGATGCTGGCCCAGCTCCCGATTGATGCTCAGGATGGAAAGTCCACTCAAACGGTCCTGTGCCATTGTTGACCGCAGGTAGGTCTTGATTAGCTTTAGCTTTGAAAAACTCCATTCTGCTGAGGCTAGTCACTGGAAGAGTGACTGCAATCCTGAGAGCAACCCAGAGGTTAGGATACACTTCTTTCAGCTGCTTGTCATGGATGTACGTCAGCAATTCAAGTGCAGTCATTGTCTGAGATGGAAGACCTGATGGCAAGTTTTCAATTTCTTCTGCCAGTTCTCTCCCGTTGAAGTCAGATACACCATCATGGCTCAGTATCTTCTCCACCGCCAAGCAGTCAGTTTTCAAAGACTCCCTGGACATTCCTGCTCTAACTCCACTATTAAAATTCAGCAACACCCCGAATTTGTCTTTTACCTGCTCAAGTGTCTGGAATCTTTCATTAATGGATGTTAAGGCAGAGTCCACAACCATGTTAAAGAAGTTGATTTCCAGGTTCTTCAGTGCATCACTTACTGACTTATCAGGGGCTTCGTAAGAAAAATGCCTCTTTGTGTTTCTGAGCCTTTTCTGTTTAAGAAGAGGCTCCACATTCATCTGCTCACACATCTCCTTGGCAGTTCTCAAAGCCCCTGCAAACCCTGTATCTCTGTAGGCTGTAAGAGATGTTTTGGCCTTTGAAATGAGGTCCACTGCAATATCCAGTTGCATTGAAGTGGACTGCAGGAGCTTGTTTATCTGGTTAATGTTGGTGAGAATGTCACACCAGACCACGGTGCAGATCAGAAAGCGGTAGCATCCAACTTCCTCAGCTAGGGCTTGTGCCTCCACCTTGGCAACTGGATCCCTGCAGCTTTCCCTCACTTCCAGTAAGGCCTCCCGGATCTCAGCAGCCTGGTGTCTCACAGCCATAACACTTTTGAGTCTGCTTTCCCATCTAGTCTCACTCCATGATTTAAGAGAGAGATTGATGTGTGTTTTGAGAACTGTCCATCGTTGAGTGGATGACGAAAAGTAAGTGAAAAGCTTTTGGACATGTCCAAAATAGCCAACTGCATCCGTGGATGATTTTGCTGCATCAGCGATGACTAGGTTCAGTGTGTGCTCCACACGGGACAAACACAGCACGGGGGTTCTTCTCCAGTAGTCTTGCCTGCACACCTTGATTCTTTCCCTTCATGTTGGCCCCATTGTCATATGACTGCCCTCGACAGTCATCAAAAGGAATGGTTAGCTCCTCCAGTCTGTCCAAAATGACACTTGACAAATTGAGCCCTGTCGTTTCCTCCACAACCACAAAGCCTAGGAAGTGTTCCTTGACCTCTGGTTTCTGCTCAAATGTCACAATATGGATTATTATGGACATCTGTTCCTGGTGGCTGATATCAGGGGTGGAATCCAGAATGATTGAATAGTACTTTGCCTCTTTAATATGTGATACAATGGTCTGCAGCAATTTGTCACTTGTCAGTTTGATCAGCTCATTTTGTATATTTTTACCCAGATAGTGAGCATGAGTCTTGACATCTTTAATCAGGGCTAAATGGTTCTCCATTACTGGGTCGAAGCTCAACTTCTTTCAAAAAGTTTCCGTTGTCTGGTTTGTATATGGTGTCGGTTGAGCCCCTGAGACCGAGGTTACGTTCAGCAAGAGACTGAATGATGGCTATCAGTCGTGTGAGAATGTCCCACCAACGCTTTTTCTCAGCCTCCATGATGGACATCTCAATGTTATCAATAGTCTTGCCTTGTTTCAAGCGCATTTCGAGTTCTTTCCACATGATCATACACTTTCTGTGCTCTACACTACCATCGTGTGTTCTGAGATCTGCATTTATGTTTGACCAGTCAGAATGTCCACCTTTAGTCAATCTGTAGTCCTTCTGACAAAATAATTTGCAACAAAAGCAATACACTGCATTGCCTTTAATGGAGTATATAAGCCAGCTTCTACGTATGTTTTCTCCATTCTCCAGCTTCCTGTACGTTAAACTGTCATGGAAACCTCTCCCGTCTGGATTTTTAGGGAAGGAAAACTTTGGTCCTACATGAAATGGTCCACTGTTAACTAAATCTGTTCTCATAGAATCTGTTAAAACAGGTGGCTAATCAACAGGATCAAGAGGTTTCCCATATGAGAGAATAGGGCTGTGTCTTGATTGTGGCTGGTGTGATGGCACCCTCTCATCTGGGTCTTCACTAGCTGAGTGTGTTTGGTGTGATGTCCCCACACCTGGATCCTCCTCACTGTCTGAGGATGCTTGGCATGGCACCCTCTCACCTGGACCCTCCTCACTGTCTGTGGGTAATTGGTTTGAAGCCTCTTCGGCTGGATCTTCACTGGCTGAAGAAGGCCCTGGTGTTTTGGTAATATATTTTAGCATTGCACCTGTGGAGGCCGCCTAGCGGTGGGAGGCCCCACGCGCAGCGCGTTATGGGACGGCCGGGCCTGCTTCTGAGAGAGTGTTCTCAACCGTTGGCGACATTGTTACAGCAAAAAGGAGCTGCCTCACTCCAGAACATGTTGATCAGCTGCTTTTCTTGCAGAAAAACCTTACAGTCCCCAAGTAGTGAGGAAGCAGTCATGAAGGGGCCTTAGTGTTTGTTTTCATGAGGGTACACTACAGTACAGGGGCCTCATTTATCATTGAGGTACGCCTTCTTTTACACAGTCTTTTTCGCGATTTCAGGCGTACGCCATTTGCCCCCCCCACATTGCGATTTATCAAGCCGAAAGGGCGGAAATTTAGTCGCCTTTCTCCGCGCTTTTGTACGACACCTCTCAAGTTGTCGTACCGATTTACACGGTGTTCTACGCCCTCTTTGAACACAGGGGGAACTGGCGACGCAGGTGGTGCGTCGGTGAATTACTATGTTTGACGGAGAGAATAAGAGCGACAGTTCATGAACGCACAATCATGTAGGCTAATAGCCCAATTCAGCACCAACATATATCGCAATGCAAGATTAGACGTGTCCTCTAACCGGCTCATTCATGGTCCGATATTGATTTGTTCCCCAAACTGAACCTATGCGCTGTCCAAAACCTTTCTGCGCTATATGTCACACACCTAATGCAGGCACTCCATCAAACGGCAATAATTGACCAATTAGATTGTCATTAATATGTGATCATGTGGACCTGTTTGCTCTTTGGTAAGCATATAAATGACAGTCCTCCTGTGCGTAATGCGAGCCTAAATGAATCCGGCGCTACTCGGCCTACTGGCCGAGATAGAACTCCAAAGAGGTGACGGCGATGGCGACTGCACCCACATAAGGGCACCATCAGTGAATGAATACGTCTATGTGAATCGCTAAAATGTGCACACTAGAAATACCCAAATCATATGTGACATGCTCATCACAAGTGTAGTGGCACGGTGGCCTGGCTCCACGCATGACTCATTCATCCTGGCGCACAGCAGGGTAGGGGCTAGACTGGAGGCAGGTGCTGCGCGTGACGGCTGGCTTGTTGGTGTGTCCATAGCCAAGATACATATTCTTTGTCTTATTTACTTTTAATCTTTATTAGCATTTTCCATCCATACAACGACAATACAATAAAACATAAAAACCTACAATAACAGCTTATGGGTACATCCATCCATGCAGCTTTTTTTTCTTACTCAAATATGACAATTTTAATATTAGTGGTATCATCACACTTCCTTCTATAATCCATCCATTTTTCCCATCTCCCTTCAAACTTTCCTTCCTGCATCCTCAATGCATGCGTGAACCTCTCCCTAACATACATCTCCTCCACAACACCCAGCCACTGCTCCTTGGTTGGGCGTTCCACCTTATACCAAGCCCTCATTATTGTCTTTTTACTAGCAACCAATAGTACTTTCACTAGGTATCTGTCCCCTCCTTGTACATCATCCCGTGTTATGTTTGCCAAGATATATATTCAAAGCTGATAAGAAGGTGGAGGTCGTGGCGCTGGAGGTGGAGGCTACAACTCGCGGGGGCACGACCGTCAGGTCAAGGACCACTGCAGACTCCCCCTCCTCTGAGTCCGACCCCACGTCAGAGTCTGGAGAAACAATTTCAATCATTTTCTTTGAGTTTGTCTGTGAACTTGATTATGCATTAAACATTTCATTGTGCAGCCATATTCATTTGATATGTTTTTCTGTTGGCAGTCAAATAAATGCTGTGATTTACCGGGTGATTTAGATGAGTCTTAATTTCCCAGAGGGGAAAATGTTTAATGTGTTCTAACATTATGAAGTGGTCATCTGCGTTATTGTTCCCTGTTTTTGGTCCTAATTTAATCATAGCCTACCACAGAATGTTTGCTTTCCTCACAGCCACATGTTACAGTATGTCCGTGTATGCCAAATCCTAGATGCACAAAACGTAGCTAAAGTAGGCTACTAAGCTGTAGGAGCAAACAGACAAAGGTAGGCTATTAATACCTTCCGAAGAGGATTGCCTTCCTCGCGTGGACCTCACCAACTAGCACATGCACCTCCGTCTCCGAGAAGTTCCTCTTCTTAGCTCTTCGTTCCATGTTTCATTGTCCCGCCTGGGTGCTCCACGCTACCTTTTTAAGCCGGTTCCTTCCGGGAAACCACGTTTGGCCACTCATGGTTTTGACCATATATGGTTGGATTAGGGCGTGGCGAGGGCGGAACACGGGGCGCGTGCGCGTACGCTCTCTTCCCCGCCAGTCTCGGATTTCTCGTGCAGAAAAGGGCGTACGACCTTTTTGATAGATCCGAAAAGCGTGTATATATTCTCGTCGTACGCTCGATTTCGCATTTTCCGCGTTTTCGTCGTACGCCCTCTTTTACACCGGAATTTACACGCTCTTTGATAAATGAGGCCCCAGACCTTTTGTCTACACATCTTGTGTCCATGTATGTGGGTCTGGTCTGGTTAGTCTGATCTGGGTTTAACCTGGTCTGGGCTTGGTCTGGTCTGGGTCTAGGCCTAGCCTGGTCTGGGTCTGGTCTGGGTCTAGTGTTTGTTTTTTATTATTATTGTTTACACTGGTTGGCTGCTGGTGATTTGAGTTGTTGTTTACACACTGTGAGCAAGGGTCTCACTGCCACACACTGGTAATACTAATGGGTGTTAACCAGGTTGAGAATGTGCATTGCATGCACCATGAGCCAGATGTACAGACCTAAAATCTGTTTGCACTACAAAGTTTGAGAACTGGAAATGTTCATATTACTAGTATTTATTTTATTTACAAAACATTTATAATTTATGAAACACCGTTTACAACATGCTGCTAAATCTAAATGATTAAGTAAAGAAGGAGACAAAGAAGTTGCACTTTTGTGTTGTTGAATGACTGTCGGTCATGTTTAAATAAAAAGTACATGATGTTGTATAACTGTTTGCTTTATGGTCAGTTCTTAATGTAAATATTAATATTTTTTAATAATGCACCAGGTTAGAGGGTTCCTTGTACACTTTATAGCATTAGTTCTTTGAGAATCTCTTCCATTATCAAAGCAAAATTGGTATTGTAACTAAAATATCAATATTGTATCAAATCGTATTGGGACCTTGTGTATCGGAATCGTATCGTATCGGGAGGTCAGTGCCGATACCCAGCCCTAGCATTTATATGTAAAAACATACAGGAAAACTATAGTAGCCTAGGCTACTGATGTTTTTTTTTAACACATCAACAAAGGCCAATAATTTGAGAGCGAGCGAATAAGAGGGCAATATTTAGGCCGAAACAACCAAACTTTTAGGGACACACTAAATAAACTACAGAGCCATTATATGACAACAATGGCCAAGCACCACAAAGAGGAATGACAGGACGATTAAATACTGTACACCCCCTTAGGGCACAGCACTCAATAGCCTACTCCCCTACTTCATTATCAGTGTTTAGGCTACTAGGTGTATTAGCCCACTGCTCCAGGTCTTGATTTCCGTAAGCTAGAATCATTTTACCTGGCCTACAATGTTAAGTGAATAACGAGCTAGTAAGACCAGTGTCAACGGACCATAACGTGGACTGTATTTTCATGAGGACTGTAGGGGGCGACGGAGCACTACCAAAATGCTAAACACAGATGAAAATGAAGCGGTATGGCAGCTTTTTGACGCATTTAAGTCAAAAACAGTCTGAAAGTCGATTTTCGTGCCGCCTTTCACTGAAAGAAGGCGCAAAAATCAAGTTTTATTTGGATTTGTATGGGTAAGCCAGGCTTACCCTGGCTTATAGGAGCAATCGCCACTGGTAGGGGTACCAATAATTTGCAACACTTGGGACAATTTAATTGTTCCTCCCAAAACGTAAACAACTATAATTCCACACCAAAACGAAGTCCATCACAAGAGTACGACAACTCGTGCTCAAACACCACAACGCCTTTTATCAAACTGAAAATAGCCCTGCCAGTGCTAACCATCTCTGGGCTACTGTATAACATCGCATTCATAAGCCATTGTTCTGACACCATATAAGGGAAAGCTTTTGTCAATCACATGCAACAACAGGTCCTTATCTCTCACATAGCAGCAAATTCACACACATTGCCAAAATGATCAATCTGAAATGCGTAAAGCTGCAAAGCAGGACTCACCATTTCATTAGGTTTTGCTAGCTGTTAGCCATCTCCGACTCCCAGAGCCTTGAGTTAGCTAGCTATCCCATAGGAAGGAGCGTATAACCATACCAGCTGGGCAAGATGACTTTGCTAGCTACCTAACCGAGCCCTAATGATATTGTCCTGTTCGATTGCTGTGCAACATATCAACTGACCAGTTGTTAAGACGTATTTCACAACACTGGTTATTGTAGCCAATAATGTCAAATATATGTGACACTTGTTTTGACTGTCTGGTACAACATGGTTAGCTACATTAGATAGCTAGTCACGCTAACGTTAGCTAGTCACGAGACAGTCCCAGTCAGCTGACATAGCATAGCTTTAGAAGTTTGCTTGCTGTGAATAGTTTAGCTACGTACGTTGGGAGGCAAGGGTTGAGGACAAGGACTAGCTAGCTTGTAGTAGCTAACCTTAGAAAAGTGCAGTGTATCTCCAACTCCCCGGGCCTTGAGTTAGCTAGCTAACACTAGCTAACGTTAGCTAGCTATAATTAGGCTTCAATTCCTGAACTTAGCTTAGCGTGCAGGTTATGGTTTACTTCTGTTTACTTCAGATATTACTCTACATTTCAACCAGACATCCCAGTGAAACCAGGTAGTCAAAATAACTTACCTGATATAAAATGGGCACCGCAAACGCGGCCATTTCTGATGATGTCCTAAGTCCAGTCCGTACACTTAATGGCTTGTAGCCACAGGCGACTCCAGTTCCTCTGAAAAGGCCGGTTTTCTCTTGAAACAAATAGTTTGCCACTAGAGCGCCGATTTGTACACCCGTAGACGCAACAGCCAGACATCTTGATGGTATATAAAATACTATTTTTTGCACTAAAATACAGCTCGCTCTGAATTTGTCTGTCTCCCCCTGCTGTTTCAAGAATGCGCATGCATACTTCTGCTGACGAAGGCTGTAAAAGGGTCTATAATGAACAAATATGACCCATGCTTGTTTATTTATGGGCGGTGGCTCTACCACATAAATTCAATAACTGAGAAAGAAACAGCTGTAAACTATGGCTCTTGGTGTCGTCTAAAGAAAAATGGACCCAATTAATTAAATCTTGATCATTCAAAGAGTAGTTTTTGACTTTGAGTGATACTCTGATTATTTTTGCTTGTTTCCCCAACCATTTCATTCTATGTCTATGGATACAAGCATTTTTGGTCCCAAATGTCTCATGTGACTTGCAATACCGAGCTTGGCCACTGCATCCAAATTGCTTCATAGCCCAGAGCTGTTCCTAGGGGCTTGAGTCCATCCATTCCATCCATCCATCTTCATCCGCTTATCCGGGGTCGGGTCGCGGCGGCAGCAGCTCCAGCAGGGGGCCCCAGACATCCCTTTCCCTAGCAGCATCAATGTATCCGTGATCTCGTTCTTTCGGTCATGACCCATCCTTCATGACCATAGGTGAGGGTGGGGACGAAGATAGACCGGTAGATCGAGAGCTTTGCCTTTTGCTCAGCTCTCTTTTCGTCACAACAGTGCGGTAAAGCGACTGCAGAACCGCACCAGCTGCTCCGATTCTCCGGCCAAACTCCCTCTCCATGGTTCCCTCACTCGTGAACAAGACCCCCAGATACTTGAACTCCTTCACTTGGGGTAAGGACTCATTTCCTACTCGGAGCGGACAGGCCACCGGTTTCCTGCTGAGAACCATGGCCTCAGATTTAGAAGTGCTTATTCTCATCCCAGCCGCTTCACACTCAGTTGCGAACCTATCCAGAGAGTACTGGAGGTCGACGGCAGCTGATGCCATCAGGACCACATCGTCTGCAAAAAGCAGCGACATGATCCCCAGCTCACCGAACTGCAAACCCACCTCCCCACGGCTACGCCTCGATATCCTGTCCATGAAAATCATAAACAGGATTGGTGACAAAGCGCAGCCCTGGCGGAGGCCAACCCCCACCGGAAAGGAAGACGACTTACTGCCGAGGACCCGGACACAGCTCTCGCTCTGGGTGTACAGGGATTGGATGGCCCTAAGTAGGGACCCCCTCACCCCATTCTCCCGCATAACCCTCCACAAGACCTCTAGAGGGACCCGGTAGTAAGCCTTCTCCAAGTCCACAAAACACATGTAGACAGGTTGGGCAAACTCCCAAGCCCCCTCCAAGATCCTTGCGAGAGTGAAGAATTGGTCGGTAGTTCCACGACCAGGACGAAATCCGCATTGTTCCTCTTCGATCTGAGGTTCGACTATCGGCCGGACCCTCCTTTCCAGCACCTTGGAGTAAACTTTCCCTGGGAGGCTGAGTAATGTGATGCCTCTATAATTCGCACACAGCCTCTGGTCCCCTTTTTTGAATATTGGGACCACCAACCCAGTCTGCCACTCCTTCGGCACTGACCCAGACTTCCACGCAATGTTACAGAGGCGTGTCAACCAAGACAGCCCCTCTACACCCAGCGCCTTCAGCATTTCTGGACGGATCTCATCAGTCCCTGGGGCTCTGCCACTGTGGAGTTGTTTGGATACCTCAGTGACCTCCTCCAAGGAAATTGACGACCCCCCATCATCTTCCGGCTCTGCCTCGATCGTAGAGGGTGGGTGCCGACCGAAAGTCCTTCTCCATGGTTTCTCCGAACTCCTCCCACACCCGCTGCTTTGCCTTGGTCACGGCCGAAGCCGCAGCCCTCCGGGCCAGTCGATACCCTGCAACTGTTTCTGGGGTCTCCCGGGCTAACATACCCCAGAAGGCCTCCTTCTTCAGTCGGACGGCTTCCCTGACCACCGCTGTCCACCACGGTGTCCGAGGGTTACCGCCCCTTGAGGTACCTATGGCCCTCAGGCCACAGCTCCCAGCCGCAGCTTCAGCAATGGAGGCTTTGAACACCGACCACTCATGCTCGATGTCCCCAACCTCCACAGGGATGCCTGAGAAGCTCCGCCGGAGGTGGCAATTGAAATCTCTCCGGACAGGCTCTTCCTCCAGACGTTCCCAGTTCACCCTCACTACACGCTTGGGTTTCTCAGGTCTGTCCAGAAACTTCCCCCGCCATCGAAACCAGCTCACCACCAGATGGTGATCAGTGGACAGCTCTGCCCCTCTCTTTACCCGAGTGTCCAAAACACATGGCCTCAGATCAGATGATACGATAACGAAATCGATCATCGACCTTCGGCCTAAGGTGTTCTGATGCCAGGTGTACTTGTGGGCATCCTTGTGTTCGAACATGGTGTTTGTTATGGACAAACCGTGACTAGCACAGAAGTCCAACAACAAAACACCACTCGGGTTCAGATTGTGGTGGCCATGCCTCCCAATCACGCCCCTCCAAGTTTCTCCATCATTGCCTACTTGTGCATTGAAGTCCCCCAGTAGGACAGTGGAGTCCCCTGCAGGAGCCCCCAAAAGGACTCCACTCAGGGTCTGCAGGAAGGCCGAGTACTCTGAACTGCTGTTCGGTGCATAAGCACAAACCACAGTCAGAGTCCCCCCCCCCACAGTCCTAAGGCGCAGGGAGGCGACCCTCTCGTCCACTGGGGTGAAATCCAGCACAGAGGCGCTCAGCTGGGGGCTAGCTAGTATAGCCACACCTGCCTTACGCCTCATACCGTGAGCAACTCTGGAGAAGAACAGGGTCCAACCCCTATCCAGGAGTTTGGTTCCGGCGCCGGTGCTGTGCGTGGAGGTTAGCCCCACCAGATGTAATTGGTATCGCTCCACCTCCCTCACCAGCTCCGGCTCCTTCCCCCCCAGCGAGGTCACGTTCCATGTCCCCAGAGCCAGCCTTTGCCGCCCGGGTCCGGTCCGTCGGTGCCCCCCGCCTTCACCGCCACCTAGTTGGCAGTGCACCCGACCCCAACAATTCCTCCCGCGGGTGGTGGGTCCACGGGACGATGGAGGAGGAGATGGTGCTTCCACGTTGCTTATTCGGGCTGGGCCCGGCCGGGCTCCATGGTAAGCCCGGCCACCAGGTGCTCGCAGGCGGGCCCTCCGTAACCGTGTCCTGTAACCCCAGGTAGGGGGGCTAGGGGGTACTACCACTTGCCCAAGGTGGACCCCCAGACTAGTGGAGGGAAGGAGGCGTCTTACTTCTCCATTCTAGTTTTACAACTAGCCACTGCCCTGTTTCATTCATAGTTACCCTGCAGGAAGGGATGTTTTATTTATGCTGTGCTAGACACAGCCCAAACATGACAATGTAAATCTCTCTTAACCAGTACTTGTAGAGATAACAAAACACAGGGCAGTCTGTCAGATCAATAGTTGACCTGTGAGTGAGATACCACAGACCAAGGTTTAGCCCAAGGCCAGGCCATCTGGAGAGTTGTAAAGAGGATAAACATTCCCCCTGCCTGACATGGCCCTGCAGCAATAAGGTGAATGAGAAATGAAATGCTCAATAACAATCAGTGTTTGTTTACAGCTCTTGTGTGCAGCGCAACACATTGTATTTAAATCTGAATACATTTACTCTAGTTCCGCTCTGATGCTTTACATGCATTTTCTCCCATTCCATGTCCCCACACAGTTCAGTTTGGCAAAGGAGAGGTTGAAAAAAGATAAGCATCGTCAGCCTTATCTGGTATCACAATCTGTATTCTAGAATAGTGCAAATTATTGTTCTTGTTGTTATGCAAAACTGATTGAAAGTGTCCACAATGTCGGATATAAACTGACCGTGATGTGTTGCCAGATTACGGTGAGGGAAAATCCAGACACCTTCTGGCTATGGCCTACTGTACTGGAAGAAAGGTCATCATAAGGAGACCAAGCCTCACAGTCCACAGAAGGCCAGATCAGGTCAGCCATCCTCCAATCTGCCTTAATCTGGTATTCTGATACATAAAGACCACTATCTGGGAGGGTGTCAGATTGCCAACATCCTCAGAATTGTTTTTGGGCACCATGCCTGCTCTATTCTGAGTCCAGTCCACAAATTGCATTGAAGCTACTTTGACTTTGTCTTCACAGTATGACGTCGTTGATTGGAGAATGGCCTGTTTGTTAATGAAGTGAATTCATCAAACACCTCTTTAGAACTGAATATTATAAAATAATGAGTAGTGGACTTCGGTCGAGTGCTTGGGAAACGCGATGTGTCAATGCGGTGTTATGTCTGAATTAAGCTAATTATGCCTACTGGTTACAGTTTATATGAATGAGGGATACAGTAATGGTTTACTGTTGGTATACAAGCTCTACTTACGGTAGCTAGGTACACCTTGTTAGTCGGATCTCTTTCTATTTAAGGGGAGACACGGTAGGTGAAAACATCGTTTTTCAACGCCCTGGTCAAATTTGAGATTTTGTGCTAGTTTGCTTCCATAACATGTCTTCTTTCATACTAGTGGAAATAAAACATCAAAAATACGCATTTAGATGTTTATTTTACTTCATTTAGTCTGTTTGCGTCTGTAGATTCTTCCTAAAATCACCAAAAGTTAGCCTTTTTTCGGAACGTCTCGCAGCGTTTTCTTTCGTCTGAATCCGGTCATCCGGGTATCGTTTTAAAGATCTTGCTCTCGTGCACAATGTTATCGCAACCAAACCTGATAGTTTCATTTGTATCAGCAACCAATCGTGGAAATACAAAGGCGGGTTTGATGCTAACCGTGAAATCTCATTGGCTGTTGTGGATTTCTGAGAACGTGATTGGTTCAGCGCGTCATGTGACACGTTTCCACTTCCTTATATCTAATCCAAACAATGCCGTCTGTAAAGCGTTCTAAACGTAATCAACAATGACAACAGTGTTTGCCCGCAAGGTTGAACAGAAAACATGAGAAACTAAATGGAAATGTTTACATTTATGAGATATAAAGTGCCTATTCGCGCAAGTTGTCATTAGCCGGTGCTAGCATGTCCAGTAAGCAGCAGGGAGATGAGGCTAGTGTTAGCATGTCCAGTGAGCAGCAGAGAGATGCGGCGCGTTTGAATGAGCTGATAACTGGGTTGATTTGTCCTAATTGTGCAGGGACTGGTATTAAAATTAACATAGATCCTCAGAATAGTGGGTTCTGTAGTACTTTGCTCTTAGAGTGCAGTCTTTGTGAGAAATGGCTATCTCAAAAGTGTCTACACATCGACTCGGCTTCATGATACAACTAGGAATGATGTTGCATTTGATGTCAATGTGAGGATGGTCCTCTTAGCGCACGAGTTAGGGTTGGGGTATGCAGCTCTCCACAAGATTAGTAAAGTGTTGGATCCCAGGGCTTCATCTGAAAACGTATCAGAAACATGACAGAGAGGGTGACAGGTAGGCTATTGAAACGTGTTCCCTCTCTCTCTCTCTCTCTCTCTCTCTCTCTCTCTCTAGCCAATATCAGAAGCCTATACATATGCACAGTAGTCTCTCTACCTGTGGCATATCTACATGCATCCATAAACTGACCAAATAAACTGTTTTAATTTCAGTTGCTGAAATAGAGAGAGGTCTGGAGTCCTTTCACAGAAGCAGAGAGCAGATTAGGCAGGCATATGCAGATGTGGACCCAGAGGTAGGTAAGCTGACTGCCAATAAATGCAAAATGTTACAAAATTATTACAGTTATTGAGAATTATTACAATAATTCTCAATAACCAGCGTTCAGTGGACAACATGAAGGCGGCAATATGGGGTAGTCCGCTTCACTGATGACAACCCCATGCGCACCAGGAACATATTGTGGTTTTAGAACAGTTTTGGGGACTGCAGCTGAGTGGGTTCTACAGACCAGCTGCTTAGAACAGTTTTGTGAACTGCAGCTGAGTGGGTTCTACAAACCAGCTGCCTAGAACAGTTTTGTTGATAGCTAGTGTGGTGCCATCTGAGGAGTGACTCTGTAGACCTATGACGGCGTAGCTTGATGTCTCCTATGGTGTTGCTTTTGACGATGGTTATATCACTTGTTTGTTTGGCAATCTATATTTAGCTTCTATTGGTGTTTACCCTGCATTGTTTACCACATCTTGTCCTGTGTATTTATGAATCAGCTTACTCTTCATGTTCATTCATTCATTCATTCATTCATGTTTTCTCCATGTAAAACGCTTAAAAAACACAAAAAGCTAGATAATCTGTTTTCTCATGCATGTCCTCGTCAAATGTGTCTATCTTTGTCCATGATCTGTTTAACAAAATAATACAAGCTTTCTAAAAGGGAATGTTCTCTTCCCTACTAACATTGTCTCGTCTCTAGTCTCGTCTTACTAACATCCCACTCGTGGGCTGTACCTTGACGTGGTGAGTGGGCTTCCAACTAAACAGGTCTTACTTCTCTATACAAAATGTCTACTCCTGGACTATTTTGAATCCACAACATGCTGTGTTATTCAGTTTTCAGTTTCTATGTGTTTTCAGATGTTGTGTAATGTTGTTACTAATGATGTGATTGGATATTGTGTTTGTAAATATTGGTTTACAATGCAAATGTATGGTTTTTTACAATACAAATTTTCAAAGCCCGTTTTCTCAAAATGAGTTATTTATCATCTTAGGGACATCAAAACCACCACTTGAGTAGCACCTACATACACCTAACTTTCCAGTTTTGTTCCAATCCATATTCTGAGAGTTTGTCCAAGGGGGATTTTTTAAATTTCATTCATAGCCTGATTTATATAACAGTTTATCCCTAAAACATGGCGAAAATTGGTCTTTTTATGACTGTTGACAGTATTTTCTGATTTCTGAAGTGAAGAAAAGAGATATCAAAAATCCCCCTTGGACAAAGTTTGAATAGGGATATGTGAACAAAATGAAACAAGAATTTTGAATCTGGCTTGAACCAGTTAAAAAAATTGATTTCCCAAAATTATGCAAATTGGCGCATATTTAGCGCATATAATGCCTAATTTGCATATTTATCCATAAGATTTCAGAAAACTTGTAATACAAAAAAGATGCTCCTTAATGTACCTAACAAACTGGGGGAGTTTGATGGTGATACCTATTAAGGCTTTTTTTTTTCCTATTCACCTGGGGTGTCTCCCCTTAACCTGATTATTCACAAAAATGCAGCTTTCGTGACACTTGGCTTGTCAAGACTAGCTATACTTACTGGCTGACTTGTCATATGTGCCAAATTGGCGTGTCGGTGACTTTGCTAACACACTGGGTTTCAGACTGACAGAGAGAGAGAGAGAGCAAGAGAGATATACCACAACACTGCACCGAAGGAGGGGGTGTAAATTGGGGGGAAATTGAGAGGCTGGAAGCGAAGCGAGAAAGATGAGAGGGGAAGAAAGAGAGACGGCGTTAATGAGTGTGACTCATTTGTGTGTGTGAAGTGGGATGCAGAGTGTTGGGGTGTGTGTGTGGGTGTCGGTATCTGGGCGTCGGTGTGTGTGTATGGCATGCGTGTGTGTATGTTTGTGCATGTATGGTTGTATGAGTGTGAGTGTGTATATAGAGGGAGAGTATAGAGGGATGAGTGTGTGTGTGTGTGTGTGTGTGTGTGTGTGTGTGTGTGTGTGTACGTGCATGTGAAGGTAAATACAGCTCCTGCCAGTAGACTAGGCCTAACATTGGTGGTACTCTCTCTTTTCCCTCCATTGTAAGTGATGTGGACTCCTGTTTGTTTTACACCTGCTTGCAACAATGGCCTGGTTGTCTGTGGGTAACCATGGCAACTAACCAAGCCTCCCGGCCACACCATAATATTGATTAATGTTAGTTCAGTCAGCACTGTGTGTAGGTCTATATAGCATCGTAATCAAGACTTTAAGGCTAGGGAAGCTTGTGGTTTGAGGAAGGGGACTTCGGTATTTCACTGACTCACCTAGGCTTTGTTCACACAGCAGTGAAATGTGACCCAAATCCGATCTTTTTGTCTACATGCGACTCAGGTCTGATTTTTTCATGACCGTGTGAACAGCGCAAGTCACATGAAATCTGTTTTTTTTTAATTCAACCTGGGTCGCTTTCAGAGGTGGTATTATATCGGACACATGTCTAATGTTTTGCAACGCGCTGGCCGTCTGAACAGTCATGTCGCGTTCAATGCGACTTTTACGTCACTCTAGAGCGACAGTGACAATCGTCACAATTCTGCACCATTTCCTTGGCGGTAACTGCAAAATAAACATGGACGACAACAACGACGTCACCGGCTTCCACTGCACAAATACTTGAAAATCAACCCGTAGTAAAGGCTCACTTCAGTTGTGGTTGTAACGTTATCCATGGTTAACGTTACTTCCATAAACAGTGCGGTGCTTCTTCTGCACATGCGGGTCTGTTCAGGGCCGTGGGCTGTTCACACGGGAGTCAAATATAGGTCAAATAAAGGTTACATCTAAAAAGTAATGTGAACAGCTAAACAAAAAAATTGGATCTGTGCAGGGGTGAAAATTTACTTTTTGGCTCACGGTGAGTCACCTGCCAAGGGGACTGTAGATGAAAAAATCTACCGGCCAAGTATATATTTTTTTCAGATAGCCTTCCGAAATCTAGTCGCCAATTGGAAATTTTACCTGCATTTGGCCAGTGGCAGGTGTTAATTTTCAGCCATGGATCTGTGTAAAAAATCTGAATTGAGCATTAAGACCTGCCGTGTGAACTAAGCCTTAGTATCACTTTGAGACACACACACAGACATACCAACACACACACCCTCTCACCCTCTCTCTTACATTAAACTCTCTCTCTCTCCCTCTTACACACACACACTGCTCCAGACAGCTGTGCCTAAAGCGTGTTCTTCCTCTCCACCTGTCCTCTTTCCTCTTCCTCCTGGTTGTTTGTGTTCAGTATTCCCAGGTGTCTTCCTCTTCCAGCCGCCCACCACCTTCCGGCTCGGGAAGTAAAGAGCTCGCTTAGTCTTTCTCTCTCTGACCCTCTGTGTCCCCCTTAGTCTCTCTCTCCTGATATGGCCCAGGGTGTACCCTTCATCCCTCCTCCCTCTCTGTCTCCCCCTTAGTCTTTCTCTCTTCCCATATGACTGATTTTTTTCTTCTGATTTTATTGGAAAACATCTTGGGAATTTCAGAATGGTATCAGGTGAGGATCTTGGGTTCAAATTGAAATATGTTGCATCGGTCAAATTTGCGAAACGTGTCCCATTTTACCCAAATTCACCCCATAGCATCCCCCCTTAGCAATGGCTGCCTTATGAGCTGGATAGGAGCTGTTAGATGGGGCTCAACAAGCCTATTCCCCCTCGTTTGATTTATGATGGCCCTATCTCTGTTTGTGTTATTTTATTTGCCTATATGATAACGGTGTCATATGTAACCAAGATAAAGTGCCGGCAGTATGTCGAGTATATCTGCTGGGATTCTCGCTGTCAGTTTTACAGTAGCTAAGCTTGTCTCCTTATGAAATCAGCCATGTCTCTGTTACCCTTCCTTTTGGGATAAAAACAATTTTGTTTTTCTAGGTAATGGGAGTTTTGAAAGGATAAGGTTCATGAATCCTTGTTTTGAAATTGATTGATTTAATTTCCATGCTGCATTCTGTGACAATCAGTTTTCAGTGTTTGTGAATGTGGTGTAAGTAATACCAATGTACTGGGAGCTTCGGTAACACTTTATAATAACAATGTGTTATAACACATTTATAAGCTAATAGTAGATAGTAAACTAATCATGAATTAAGCATTTGTATATGTTTGTAATTGATTAATAAATAGTTTGTAACTTAAGTTATAAATCATTTGTAAGCTATTAGATAATTTGCTCATCATGAACAAACCATGAATATACATTTGTTAATGATTATCCAATAATTTATAACTCATTGGTACATAATTTGAAAATGTACTACTTCATCGTTCATATGATCAGTAGATCATTTTTTACACAAGATCAACCTTATTTGGAAATTATTAGTGAAATATTCAAAGATGTTATCTAATGTGTAGTAACATTTGTAGATGCGTAAAAAAAAAACTCAGGATACCTTCATTTGTTTTTTCATGTTTAACAAATGCTTTATAAAACATTCTTAAAAGATCTCTAGATCATTGTCAGTTGTTATTGTGGGCCCTAATCTACGGTGGCCGACGCGTGCAAATCACAACGGCAAATCCGGAACACAACGGCAAGTCCAAAAAACACAACTGCAAAGTTCAAACACAACAACAAAGTTAAAAAAACATAACAGCAAGTCAGAAAACACAACTGCAAGTCGGAAACACAAATGCAATACAGAATACAGATGTGGGAACATAAGAATGTAACTTGACCCGCGGTATTCTAACAGGCGCTTTACGGCATTCCGCACCACCGCTCGCCTGCCCATAGGGGCGCAGTAATACCACTCATTGACCCATTGCTGTAGCTCATCTCGCACATTAGATAAGCCTACCGTTCTCAAACTCCTTGTTCTCTGTCTGGTTGTAATTTAATTATTACGAACAAAGCCTATCTATTTATAGTTTCGCCGGGTCTATATCTGTTAACTGTCGGGACAAGTAGAAGTTTAATACATTAGGCTGAGTGTTCTCATATGGAACATGGCATCAGGACGAGTAAGATGGCTAACGGAGATGACCAGAGATGTGTTTGAAATGGTTCACTCACTCCCTCCCTATTACCATGGATGTATTGAGTGCGACTCATAGTGAACTACATGGGGAATGATTTAACAGTTTTGGGACACTACATGGAATGTAACTGCGTAAGATATTCATGACTCAAACAAGCAGACGCGCCGATCACTGATGGCAGCAGGTTGAAATATCAGGTAGCCTAGTATTCAGGTTCCATGTTTAGTTGAATGATGAATCCCATATAAATGGTTGGAATTCTAATGATGTGCAAGTGTGATTTTGTCAACTTTAGTGCTGTCTGCTAATAGCAGGCTGTAAAGCTGCACGATAAGACCGTGATAGCAAGTTAGCTCACGACAGCAGCTTCCATAATATTAACGGTAGCTGTCGGTGGCTAAAAAGCAGATAGCTAACTTTACAACGATGATTCCTGTAGCTATTTTGATTTTGATGCTATTAGTTCAACTTCTGTTTCTCGGGCAGGAACGGAGACGAACTCGCATTAGCAGCAAAGCAGCTAGAGGAATGATCTTAACATTAGCTAACTGCTTTAGCTACTGCTAGCCGTCTTCTTCACTTCTCCTTCGGTAAAACATGACACCGTTGTGTTATGGTATTGTGGAGGGCTTAGGCAGAAGCAGGAAGAGAAACCACTTTTGCCCCATATAAGTAAAATAATGGTCTCATAAGCATTTTTCGATTGTAAAATTGTGTTCACTTGTTTTAGTTTGCAAACATATGCAATTTTCTTAGCATTCCCAGCTTTGTATGTAGTTTTAATGTGAAAGATACATCCTGAATGCAGTCAAGACAAATTATTTTGCCTCTTAACTTTTGTCAAACCCCCTGGTTCCAGTCAATTGGATTATAGGCTATAGGCTACTTTCGTTTAACAATGACGTTACCTTATGAACACAAATAGCTTAACCTATAGGCCTACATAAAAACAATAGCCTAAAACCATGTTTATTTACAATGTATGTTCTTTCATTGATAGCATGCCAATAGTTAGGGTGAGGAAAACGCCGCGCGGTCTCTTTAGCCCTGAGACCATCAGGCAGGCAGCTCAGGAGGTCGTTGAAGGCTATATATATTATTATGATATTATGTCTAATAATACATTCGTTGAAAGTACACAGGCTGATCTACTATACGGAATTGGACCGAGGAGTGTTCTCATATGGAACTAGGCTGCACACGCCCGCCCGCGACAAGAGCTGAATTGTAGTCAGCTATCCCCGCTGCGCGCAGGACGCGTGCGTCCCCCGCTCCGAGCGAGAACGCAGGCGGAATGTCGCTCCCCGTCTGAAACGGCCTTGACTCCTGGAATCCCAAGGTCTTTCATATTGAAATTTTCTTGATGGTCTGGGGAGTTGCGAGACGTGTTAAGGGAGTGCATCAGTCGTGATCCTTGACAGTAGGCTACCAGCCTGCGCTGCGCTCAGCACAAAGTTGGATGAATGGATGGACTTATTGGAATCCTGGAAAATGTTTATTGCGCTCTAAAATCATGAAAGCATAAATGTAAAAATGCAGCAACAGAAGTAGTCTAGATGAGATGGTGGTTTAAATGAATGGCAACACATAAATTGAGACATACATTGAGACTGGTGATAATGCTGATAATCTACAGTAGGGCCTACCTCTGGCTGAGTTCATGGTTACAGCCATTCATCTCTTACACATGGGCCTATACAATACTTGCACAATCTACTTTGGACGTTAATCCATCCATCTATCAATCAAACTAGCGAATTCAATGGCCGGTCATGGCAAAGCACCCGCTAACGCAGGCTACCCCCCTCCCCACGATCCAGGGCTAGGAAACCGGTTCATCCAGTTTATTTGAATATAAAAGAATTTGGGGGGGGGGGGGGTTACAATAGTCTAGTCCAGGTTCGCTGGCGAGTGACGAGCTAGTCAGATGGCGCATGCATGTGTGGACATTGTAGGCCGATTCTGTAAAACCTAAAGAATAAAAGTAGGCTACGTTCAACATTCATTGGAGTGGTCCAGTTGGATAGGCTAGTCTAATCTAAATAAATTGAGGACCTGTATTTTCAGTGTTTGCTGGTAGCGGACTGCATCGATCAATGCAATGACTCTCCATGTTTTTCAGTTTTACCCTTTTCATCAATAAAACATCATTTTTACAACCATGTCTCATTGATTGGGAAGGCATTTAGAGCTGCCGGTCTATTAGCCTACATTCGGACTCAGAGGATGACATAACTGTTTATTGAGAAACAATTGCAGGCTGGGCTATATAAAGAAATACCACAATGCATGTAGTCTAGATATATTAGCCTACATTATGGTTATACACTTTATGGTAGACTTTATGCAGAGTCTGAGGGAGATGGCACAGACAATGATGAGGCTGGAGCAGAGGCTGGAGCAGAGACTGTCCGGCGAGTCTGCAGACAGCTATCGGGGAGCAGTACTGGATGACCTGCACCCTGCTAAAACGGAGGAGGAGCTGCTGGTCTTGGAGGAGCAGCTGAAGGACAAGGATCATCAAAGGAAGATGGTGAGTAACTTCAGGGCAGAACTTTGTTCCTTATTTTTGCAGGGAAGTGTTAAGGAAATGTAAAAGTAAATGATTGTCTTTATGTTTTGCAGACACGATATCTGAGTTCCATTGGCGGCAAAGATCTGCCAGATGTGGTCCGGCGGGTGCTGTCAGCCATTGCCATACACAGAGTGTGGTGTGTCTACAGCGTCCATGGGAAGAGGGGGAAGAAGCCTCTGAAGAATATGACCCTCTACAATGTCATATTACGTAAGGGATTGTTTAAATTTTCGCAAAATAATACATTGTCTTTGCTTCATGCCATGTGCATTGAAACCATTCCCTTTTTGGTTAAAAGGTGCAGTTATGGCCTGTAAGCCAAGCACCACTGTGACGGAGGTGTCTGCCCAGCTGCAGGAGATGCTGAAACATGCCCCTGCTCGATGCAAAAAGGTATGTGATGTCAGGCAGTTAATTGTCTCGTATCCAGTGACATGGCACGCTTCCAATGAACGTATGCGACTTGCTTTTACAGCCATTTCATTATGTCCTTAGGCATCTGCTCCAGCCCAGCTGACCTCCCCAGCCCAGCCCCTGACCGCAGCTCCAGCCCTGACCACAGTGGAGTATTCAGATGAGGATGACCTCTTCTGCCCAGACCCTCGATTCAGATGTGGGTGACCCCCAGCCCGTCTCCCTAAACCTGCCTTTCCAGCCTGCCAGGATGGATGCCTTTTTTGTAAATAGTTTTTGTAAATTTTAACCTTTTTTTTGTGGGATACAACGGTCTGTTCCCGGTCTGCCTGCCACAGAATGCGCACTTTGTTTCATTTTTGTTTTTAGAACTTTTGCAATTGTCAGATAATGGGTTGCTAGCCAGAGCTTGTACATACTTTTTTTTGCTTTTCTGGCTATGCGTAATGTGACAGACCGTAAACCTCATCCTTGTAAATATGTATACTTTAAATTTGTAATGTACTTTGTGTAATAAAATGTTCTAAACTGTTAATGGTGTTCAGTCTTATATTGGTTTGTATCATAATGCTTGCGGCTATATCCCCATATAGCATTAATTCGTTTTTTGTACTTGTAAATGCTAAATAGTGGTACTGCTAATGCTAAATATAGCCAGTGGTACTGCAAATGCTAAATATAGCCAGTGGTCAGTAAGTGACCATATTTGCACCGTGTGAAAAAGACGTGCAGACCAAGTCATATAAATACCTGTTAATCTAGTGTCAGCCAAGTGAGTTTATTACGGAAGTTCCTGCCCACGTTTTTTGCACGCGGCCGCAACCATATTTGCACCGTGCGAAAAAGACGTGCAGACCACTCCCACTCCGCCACCGAGTGTCCCTCCAAATGAAGTGTCACTCGCAGCTGTGGAGGGCACTCTCAATCGGGAGGGAGGGTATATAAATGGAAAGCCAAATGTGGGACGGACTCCCTACTCCACCGGAACCGACTGGGACAGGGCCGTCACCATGGCATGTTTAGTTGATTTATGGGAAAATGTTTATGATTTATAATACAAATATAAATCACTATAATTAAATCCATGTATGATGAGAAATGGTCAAAAAATTGTTTTTAACATTGTCCTGAGCCAAATACATACATGTAAATAAATAAATAACTTACTCCTATGCCTCTTTGGCAGCATTCCTTCTTTTGTGAAGAGGCATTTGCATATCGCAGCCTAATCAGCTGCTTTGTCTGTTCCATTGTCCCTGTAAATAATGGAATATATGATGTACATTTGACGTAGACCTAGGCCTGTTTAGATTTATTTTATGTCGGCTATGAATACAGGCTTTTAAGAGTTTGCTACAAGTCAAGTGATCTAGGGATAAAGTGATTGTATCACTTGGTTGTATCTTTTGACACCATATTCACCAGATTTTGTTTGATGCAGTGAAATCGGTGTGAGAAAAACAAATGTTTGAATGCTGTAAAATAATCTTAAATAATTGACAGTGTAGGAAGGCGGAACTTTATTTATATGTGGTTTCCTGCGGCATCTATTTGGCACGTGCACTTCCTGCTTCGGCTATCGGGAGCTTGCACCGATGCAGGCTTGCTATTTAAGGGGTTGACAGCCCACTCGCATTAAGCGCACTCCGCGCTAATTGGTTTGGGACGGCCCTTAACATGGCGAAGCTCGGCGTGAACGCGCAAACGGAGGGGGAGTGGATAGGGCGAGGGTTTAGGGGGTGGTTTGACATTGGGCCCTAGTGTCAGCCAAGTGAGTTTATAACGGAAGTTCCTGCCCACGTGATCACGGGAAATCGGCAGATCTCGCGTTTCCGTAAATGGCCGCGTAATTTCCGCACGTGACGCAGATTAATCGTCACCTATAGCGGCCGTATGTAGAACGTTTGCGCAACCTGCGTGTGTTAGTAGGGATGCAGGAGCCTATCTTGCCTCCTGCCAGTCTGTTATCTTGCCTCCTGCCAGGCTGTTGTTATAAATAAGACGTTCTTAACTACTTGCCTGGATAAATAAAGGTTATTGATTGCTGATGAGCTAGCTAGCTAGCTCATTGATGTCATATCAAATATTGGACATTTTTATCTATAGCTAGTGACCTGCTTTAGGAGGCTAGTGGCCTCTAAGTAGTTTGCACAAAACAGCTGATCAGACGTTACGATGCATAGCCAGGCTCTTGGCTAGTCTATGTGACACGTACCTAGATGGCAATATAATAATATATATACTATATATAATAGCGAAAATAATGAAGATATGTTTTGAGTATATCTGTGGTGGTGATAGGATAACATTAATATACAGAGAGAGGACGAGTAGTTGTTCTGTTGTATATTATTTCAATCATCATTCTCTACAAAATAGATTACATCCTAATTCGTAGCATCATCATTCATTCATTCTTGTCCTAGTGATTTTGACGTTAGCTGGTTGGCTGGAGTAAGGGCCGACTGCTTCATGTTGAAACGCAAAATGTCGCAGCCCAGCAAACACCCCAAGGGGTTGGTTTGGTGCAACCAGTAGCGCCAGTTGGGTGGAGTGCGCGGTTCACTGCACCCTGGTTACGCACCGTTCCTGTGGGTGAGTGTCTCTCTCAGTGGCACGGCGGCGGACCAGTATCCAGTGCGCATATTGAGAGATACGGGAGCAGCCCAGTCTTTTATACTCTCTGATATTCTGCCTTTCTCTGAAAAGTCTTCCACTGGTTCTAGTGTATTGGTGCAGGACATCGAAATGAGATATGTGTCGGTGCCTCTCCATCTGGTGCACTTCAGTTGTGATAGCCAGTGGAGTGTAAGGTGGCCGTGCGTCCGTCTTTTCCAATAGGTGTAAATGTTCTTGCTCGGTAACGATATTGCTGGTGGCAGGGTTATGCCTATGCTGGAGGTTTTGGAACATATCCCTCTGTTCTACAGCCTGATGTGTTGGCCCAGAGCTAGGTTTCCTGAAGTGTTCCCTGTGTGCGCATGTAGCCTACCCGTGCGCAGGACTGAGTGAGGTAGTTGACTTGGTTGATACCGTGTTCGCGACTGAGTTGTCTGTCTCATCAACTGCCCCAGTTCCATCTATGCCCACTTCGCCTACCGCTGACACAAGTGCTCGTAGTCAGAGCATGCTCCAGAGTAAAAACCTTGTGTCCGAGCCTACCCAGCTACCTATGACACGCAGTAACCTGATTTCCTTACAGAGGACAGATGTTGAGTTGGCCAAGTGTTGGGAGGCTGCTCGTGATTTAGACATGGATGATGCTACGAATTAGGATGTAATCTATTTTGTAGATGATCTCTGTTGTATATTGAAATAATATACAACAAAACAACTACTCGTCCTCTCTCTGTATATGAATGTTATCCTATCACCACCACAGATATACTCAAAACATATCTTCATTATTTTCGCTATATTGCCATCTAGGTGTCACATAGACTAGCCAAGAGCCTAGCGCATCGTAACGTCTGATCAGCTGTTTTGTGCAAACTACTTAGAGGCCACTAGCCTACTAAAGCAGGTCACTAGCTATAGATAAAAATGTCCAATATTTGATATGACATCAATGACAATTAGCTAGCTAGCTCAGCAATCAATAACCTGTATTTATCCAGGCAAGTAGTTAAGAACTTCTTATTTATAACAACAGCCTGGCAGGAGGCAAGATAACAGACTGGCAGGAGGCAAGATAGGCTCCTGCATGTGGGAGAAAAATAGTTCCATTCTTAAACCCAGTCATTAAACGTATCATTTCAAATTAATTTGAGTATTCGCTTCACGCACGTCCCACTGTTATTGACACTATAGCTGCCCAATCAGATTCAACAAGTAGTAAATCCCTTTCCGGTTGACACATTTCTAATGTGATTTCTGGTTATTGTCGTTGTGTTTTTGGGAGTTGCAATCGTGGTTTCCAATTTGCGATTGTGTTTTCTCTCTTGCTGTTGTGTATTCTGTATTGCATTTGTGTTTCCGACTTGCAGTTGTGTTTTCTGACTTGCTGTTGTGTTTTTTAACTTTGTTGTTGTGTTTGAACTTTGCGGTTGTGTTTTTTGGACTTGCCGTTGTGTTCCGGATTTGCCGTTGTGATTTGCACGCGTCGGCCACCGTACTAATCTAAAGTGAAGACTATTCATTATTTAGTCAGTATTTATTTAGTCAGTTAATGTTTATAAATTATTTGTGGACTTTAACTCTCACCTGTTATGAACGATCTGGCTTTTATGAAGACACAAAGCACTTACTAGACTTCTCTTATCATGTTTAACAAATGATTTGCGAGACATTTAGTAAAAATCGATAAATCATTTGCAGACGCTATTGTGTGCCCTAATCTAAAGTGAACACTATTCATTATTTACAAATGTTTGTTAATGTTTATAAACTATTTGTAGACTATTTTCTCAACCTGTTATGAACGATACGACTTCTATAAATATACACAAAATTCCTAGACTTCTCTTATCATGTTTAACAAATAATTTGTTAGACATCCATTAACAATCTATACATCATTTGCAGATGCTATTGTGTTCTCTAATCTAAAGTGAAAACTATTCATTATAAACAAATGTCTAATAATGTTTTCTAATTATTTGTAAACTTTTTCCTCATGTTATAAATGTCGTAGACAGTTTTGGTATCCACCCTTCTTTGTGACATCAGTGAGGGAATAGGGAGTAGGCCTACTGTATGATGTATACATTAACAAGACCCAATATTGTTTATAAAAAAGGGAAAAAATCTGACATTTCTCACACTGACATGGTTTCTCAACTGTGTGGATTCTTCTAAATGTATAAAATATCAATGGAGGCAACAAGAAAACATTGTAAGCAATACACAACAAAAACATTGTTTATAAAAATAAACAGGTGTGTGTTACAAAATATTTTAACACAGCTTCCAGCCAATCAGAATCAAGAACCAGAACTAACCGTTGTATAATACTTTGTAACACACACCTGGGACCGTATATCATTCCATTTTCAGTATATTTCATACAGAAATGCTCTGCCTCAGCTTGGCTACTGTTACGGATTGTGTGGTTCTGTCTTGTGCTTTGTTACTGTTCATATTTGTCTCCCCCAGGGGCCTCATTTATCAAAGAGCGTGTAAATTCAGGTGTAAAAGATGGCGTACGACGAAAACGAGAAAAAGGCAGACTGCCGCGTACGACGAGAATATTTACACGCTTTTCGGATCTATCAAACATGGCGTACACGCTGCTGCGCTGATTTCTCTCCCATGGTGTCCTAGAAGCGTGCAGACGTGAACGCGCTTCATGTTCCGCCCTCTACATGCCAAAATTCAACCATATATGGTGAAAATCATGACAATGCACAACGTGGTTCACCGGAAGGAACTG
The DNA here is from genome assembly GCF_949987555.1 of Borostomias antarcticus. Taxonomy (NCBI): domain Eukaryota; kingdom Metazoa; phylum Chordata; class Actinopteri; order Stomiiformes; family Stomiidae; genus Borostomias; species Borostomias antarcticus. The sequence goes on along the minus strand of NC_140234.1, from coordinate 45,837,427 downwards.
ACATAATAACATACAGTAGCGTGGAGCAAAGGCAAGACAATTACTTTTATGGAAAAACGCGGAAAGAAGATAAACTTCTCGGAGACGGAGGTGCATGTGCGTGTTGGTGAGGTCCACGCGAGGAAAACAATCATCTTCGGAAGGTATTTGTACTAGCCTACATTTGTCTGATTGCTCCTACAGTTTAGGTAGCCTACTGTAGGCCTACGTTTCGTGCATCCTGTATTTGGCTACACGGACATTCTGTATTATGTGGCTGTGAGGAAAGCAAACATTCCACACATTCTGTAGTAGGCTATGATTGATTTAGGACCAAAAACAGGGAACGATAACACAGATGATCACTTCATAATGTTGGACCACATTAAACATTTTCCCCTCTGGGAAATTAAGACTCTCATCTAAATCACCCGGTAAATCACACTTAAGCATTTATTTGGCTGCCAACAGAAACACATATCAAATGAATATGGCTACACAATAAAATGTTTAATGGAAAATAAAGTTTACAGACAAACTCAAAGAAAATGACTGAAATTGTTTCCCCAGACTCTGACGTGTGGTGGGACTCAGAGGAGGGGGAGTCTGCAGTGGTCCTTGACCTGCCGGTCCTTCCCCCTGCCGGTTGCAGCCTCCACTTCCAGCGCCACGACCTTCAGTGCCTCCACCTCCAGCACGCCGGCCTCCACCTCCAGTGCCATCTCCACCTCCAGGGCCTCCGTCTCCACCGCCCGTGCCTCCACCTCCGGCTGCCAGCGTCCCTGCCTCAAGAGTCCCTGAGGGAAACCGTCTGGGCTTCCTCTCAGACGCTGTGCTGGAGGCCCAGACGGTGACCCTAGAGGCCCAGAGGGACATGGCAGAAGGGATTGAGGCAGTTGTGCAGCAGTTGGTGGAGGTCACCACACTACACCACCAGAGCCAACAGGACATCCTCACTGCACTTCATTCCCTCACACTTGCTGTCACGGACCTCACACAGTCACTCACTACCACACTCACGGACCTCACACACCTCACACAGTCACTCACCAACAGACAATAAAATGGTAACAATGTGAACCTTACTTCATAGCTGGCACATGACCTCAGCGCGAGCCCTTTGGCCCCGCTGGTAACCCTCATGACGGGGAGGGGGCTGAGGGCTTCGGTCCTCATTTTGTGGTGGGGTCTTGACTGGTTCTCATTCTTATCAGCTTTGAATATGTATCTTGGCAAACATAACACAGGATGATGTACAAGGAGGGGACAGATACCTAGTGAAAGTACTATTGGTTGCTAGTAAAAAGACAATAATGAGGGCTTGGTATAAGGTGGAACGCCCAACCAAGGAGCAGTGGCTGGGTGTTGTGGAGGAGATTTATGTTATGGAGAAGTTCACGCATGCATTCAGGATGCAGGAAGGAACGTTTGAAGGGAGATGGGAAAAATGGATGGATTATAGAAGGAAGTGTGATGATACCACTAATATTGAAATTGTAATATTTGAGTAAGAGAAAATAGCTGCATTGTGACTTGATGGAAGTACCCATAAGCTGTTATATTATTGTTAGTTTTTATTGTGTTTTTTGTTTTATTGTATTGTTGTATGGATGGAAAATGCTAATAAAGATTAAAGTTTAGAAAAAAAAGAATATGTATCTTGGCATATGCACTCACCAACAAGACAGCCGTTACGCGCAGTGCCTGCCTCCAGCCTAGCCCCTACCCTGCTGTGCGCCAGGATGAATGAGTCATGCGTGGAGCCAGGCCACCGTGCCACTACACTTGTGATGAGCATGTCGGCGTCACATATGATTTGGGTATTTATAGTGTGCACATTTTTGTGATTCACATAGACGTATTCATTCACTGATGGTGCCCTTATCAATATGTGGGTGCAGTCGCCATCGCCGCCACCTCTTTGGAGTTCTATCTCGGCCGGTAGGCCGAGTAGCGCCGGATTAATTTTGGCTCACATTACGCACAGGAGGACTGTCATTTATATGCTTACCAAACAGCAAACGGGTCCACATGATCACATATTAATGACAATCTAATTGGTCAACTATTGCCGTTTGATGGAGTGCCTGCATTAGGTGTGTGACATATTGCGCAGAAAGGTTTGGGACAGCGCATAGGTTCAGTTTGGGGAACAAATGCATATCGGACCATTAATGAGCCGGTTAGAGGACACGGTCTTGCATTGAGATAGGCTACATGTTTGTGCTGAATTGGGCTATTAGCCTACATGATTGTGCGTTTATAAACTCTCGCTCTTCCCCTCTCCATCAAACATTGTAATTCACTGACGCACCACCGGCGTCGCCAGTTCCCCCTGTGTTCAAAAAGGGTGTAAAAACTTGGGGGGGGGGGAGAGGGCGTACGCCTGAAATCGCGGAAAAGAAAAAGGCGTATCTCAATGATAAATGAGGCCCCAGGTGTCTGTCCATGCTGTGTGCTCCCTCCCTTGTCATTCGTCCTGTCAATCATTGTCTCCTGACTGCCTCTGCTACCACCTGGCTGCCATCAGCAATCAACTCCCCCAATCATCTCCTGCCCAATCAGCAGGCGGCCTTCCCCCTATATATGTGTGTCTGTGTTGCCTGTTTGTTAGAGGGAGACAGAGGGGTATGTTGTATGTGATCTTGTGACATGTTGATTGACCTTAGTTTTCTTTTAGCCTACTGTTTATTTACTTCTGTTTGACAACCTTCCTACCTTAGTTCTAGTTGTGTTTGGGTTTACTGTGTATTTGTTATCTCCCCTTGGGTTCTTCCACTCCTGGGAGAAGGGCTTTAGGTAAGATACCCTGGGGTATACATTTTTCACCACGTAGGTAACCCTCTGTTAAACACACTAGGTAAGAGTGAGCGACTGCCACATCTTTTTGTAGCAGGTAGGTAAGGTTCCGGTTTAGGCTTAGATAGATAGCTAGTTAGGGCCTCTAGTTCTGTTTTCAGTTTAGATATTGTTAGGGTCTATAGGGTAGAGGTGTAGGGAAGGTAGGGCTGTGCTTCTTAGTGGCACCTTTCACAGTCCTTCTCCCTAGGTCCTTTATCTCCTGCCCTCTGTTAATTCATTTATTCCCCCTTTGTGGTTTTGTCATCTTGTGGTGTTTCTGTTCATTGACATTTGTTGTGTGGGTGGTAATAAATCCTTTTTTTGTGACGAACAATACCTTTTGGTTTCCCTGCCTGGTTCCGTACAGCACTCCATCCTGTCTGGTTACATCGGCCCGGTGGGTCTAGACAGGCTGTTGCGTTCCCCTCTCCCCCTCTAGTTATGACACCTTTATAACATCTTAGTAGGGGACGTAACAGCTACAGACATTACAGTGAACCACAGTGTAGCATATGTTGATGCAGAAACAGGGGCCCACACCCAGCACATCGAAAGGGCCTGGAGAACCTACAAGGAGAGGGTGTGGAGATTGAGGGGGAACCGCACAGAGCAGCTACTGAAAGACCACCTGGCACTGGCAGTCATTGAGTGGCATGAGTGGCTTGCTAGGAAACATCGACATGGTCCCCTAGGTCGACTACTTAATATCTGTAAAGTACAGATGGTCAGAAGGGAATAATCCACACAGAGAAACCGTGTCAGTGTCAAGTGACTTTAAAAAAAAAATATATATATAAACAATATTTTGTATTTGTATAAAGAATGTTCTTTTGTTAGTCATAGAGGAATCCACGCAGTGTGGAAATGTCAGAAGAATCCACGCAGGGAGGAAGGGCAGGTGTTGAGGGGAGGGAGGGAAGGGGTGGGTGGGAGTGAGAGGGGGGCTCTGTGGTGTGGACTTGTAGATTGTGTTTGGCAAGAGAGGTAGAGAGAGATGAGGGGTTGCTCATCTACCCTGTGCTGCGTTAGTTGCTTTTGAAAGTCAGACTTCTTCAGAATGTTTCTTTTTTATAAACAATGTTTTTGTTGTGTATTGCTTACAATGTTCTTGTTGCCTCCATTTATATTTTATACATTTAGAAGAATCCACACAGTTGAGGAACCATGTCAGTGTGAGAAATGTATGATTTTTTCACTTTTTTATAAACAATGTTGGGTCTTGTTAAAATGTATACAACGGTATAGATCCGGTCCATTGTCTCTATTGGTCAGTTTGCATTCCAGCCGTGGCGATAACCACGATATCCCCACGCTAAAATGGAATGTTCGCACATCTTTTAATATCAATCCACCTCTTATTAGTATCCATGCCAGTGTCCAGATCAATGTTTACAAAGATGTGCCGTAGCATTGTCGGTGCCTGGCAACGTTCCCTTTTTCATCGGAAGTATCCGCAAATGATTAACAAATAGTTACATTAAAAATACATTTTAAAGTTCGTATTGTCTTTCTTTTTGAAATATTGACAGATAAATGTGGCAACCATCGTATAAAAGCATTATGGAACTCGAAGCCGTGGGATGTCACGGATATCGCCACGGCTAGCGGGGTGTAACGGCACTCCGCTGCGCGTCGTGCCTAACCACTCCCGCTAGCTGTGGCGATATCCGTGACATTCCAAGGCTTCTCGTTCCATAATGCTTTAGTATACATCATACAGTACTCCCTATTCTCTCACTGATGTCACAAAGAAGGATGGATACCAAAACGGTTCTTGATTCTGATTGGCTGGAAGCTGTTAAAATATTTTGTAACACACACCTGTTTATTTTTATAAACAATGTTTTTGTTGTGTATTGCTTACAATGTTTTCTTGTTGCCTCCATTGATATTTATACATTTAGAAGAATCCACACAGTTGAGAAACCATGTCAGTGTGAGAAATTTCAGATTTTTTCCCTTTTTTATAAACAATATTGGGTCTTGTTAATGTATATGTTACGGTCAATGTGAGAAAACGGGGAATGTGAACTTTTCCCGGTTATTGAAACATGTGCGTTTCTCACATCTCCCGGGTAATGTGCACATTCCCCGACCTTGCGGCAGATGTGAGAAATTGGTTAGTATTTCTCACATCTCCCGTACGGTCGGAGATTGTGCACATTAACCGGGAAATGCTTACAATTCCCGACCTTGCGGTAAATCTAGGAAAGCGCAACCGTATGCAAAACTTCTGCGCAGCCGGGTGGTGGGAGAGGGCTTATGTGACGCCTCAGATGGCCTGCACCATAAGAGGCACCCACGGTAGTTGGGCTAACGTTACTGGCGCACACCTGTGAGAGATTTTTCGTCTTTTCGTCTGTCTTTCGGCTAGCTAACGTGTAGGGTTCCTTTGGAGGTTCCCACCTTCCTGTTGTTGCAATGTTCCTTTTGCGTTTGTTAACTTGATCACCAGTGTAGGCCTATCCTCCTAATACTACTTACACTGTGTGCAGCATAGGCTATATTACTGTTCAAGGTAGACCACAGACTGTTATTAACTGTAGGGGAGGACCGGGACGAATGAAACACTTTTTGGTTTGATCAGATTTACACAGAAATTAATAAAGATGGAGATTACATTTTTTGATGACAAACAACTTGTACATGTCCTTTACTAACCTATTAGTTGTAAGTTTTGTTCTGTGGTGTAACAGTTCAATTCAAGACGGCCGAGAACAGAAGCATTGTTTCTCTTGTCCCTGTCGTGCGGGGCGAGTGAAACAGATGAGTGGGACGAGTGAAACAGTGAGATTGTTTTGCTTATTGTGTTGCGTAGCCTCGCGGCTTGTGGGCTAATTATCTTAACTTTCAACACATGTATAATTAGACCCAATTTAATGTTTCCACTAATGCAATTGATGCTATGTATTCGAGAACCATGGGCAAAATGTCAAGCGCCTCTCGTTCTAAGGGCACGAGCCCTCTCCCACCACCCGGCTGCGCAGAGGTTGTGCATACGGTTGGACTTTGCTAGATTTACCGCAAGGTCGGGAATTGTAAGCATTTCCCGGTTAATGTGCACAATCCCCGACCTTGCGGGAGATGTGAGAAATACTAACCAATTTCTCACATCTCCCGCAAGGTCGGGGAATGTGCACATTACCCGGGAGATGTGAGAAACGCACATGTTTCTCCTACATTCCCCGCGAGGTCGGGGAATGTGCGCAATAACCGGGAAAAGCTCACATTCCCCGTTTTCTCACATTGACCGTAACATATACATCATACAGTACTCCCTATTCCCTCACTGATGTCACAAAGAAGGGTGGATACCAAAACTGTCTAGGACATTTATAACATGAGGAAAAAGTTTACAAATAATTAGAAAACATTATTAGACATTTGTTTATAATGAATAGTCTTTACTTTAGATTAGGGCACACAATAGCATCTGCAAATGATTTATAGATTGTTAATGGATGTCTAACTAATCATTTGTTAAACATGATAAGAGAAGTCTAGGAATTTTGTGTCTATTTATAAAAGTCAGATCGTTCATAACAGGTTGAGAAAAAAATCTACAAATAGTTTATAAACATTAACACACATTTGTCAATAATGAATAGTCTTCACTTTAGATTAGGGCACACAATAGCGTCTGCAAATGATTTATAGATTTTTACTAAATGTCTCGCAAATCATTTGTTAAACATGATAAGAGAAGTCTAGTAAGTGCTTTGTGTCTTCATAAAAGCCAGATCGTTCATAACAGGTGAGTAAAAAGTCCACAAATAATTTATAAACATTAACTGACATTTCTAAATAATGAATAGTCTTCACTTTAGATTAGGGCCCACAATAACATCTGACAATGATCTCTCTCTACTAATGAGTTATATAAATTATTGGATAATCATTAACAAATGTATATTCATGGTTTGTTCATGTTGAGCAAATTATCTACTAATAGCTTACAAATGATTTATAACTTAAGTTACAAACTATTTAATAATCATTTTCAAATATATACAAATGCTTAATTCATGATTAGTTTACTATCTACTAATGGTTTGTTCATGATGAGTAAATTATCTACTAATAGCTTATAAATGTTGTATAACTTAAGTTACAAACTATTTATTAATCATTTACAAACATATACAAATGCTTAATTCATGATTAGTTTACTATCTACTATTAGCTTATAAATGTGTTATAACACATCGCTATTATAAAGTGTTACCGGAGCTTCTTTTGCAAACATAATGCATAATAGTAGGCCTGTATACTGTAAGTCATTGTGATCTGCGGTATCCACTCGCTCATGAGTTGCCTTTCTTGGTTTGTGCAGTTGATTGTATAGGGTCAACATTTTCAATCCATGACTTTCAGAGGTTGTCAGTTGTCATGTCTTGTTTCTGTATCTGTGCTGAATCGCTTTCAGGAGTTTAACTGGACCTGCTACCGTGCCACTGCTCTCATTCGATAATGTTTTAGTTCCCATAACATGGAGAGCTGCCATTCAGCTCGCGATTAATCAGGTCTCTGATGGTCAAGCTGGGTTTGGACTTGGCAGGCTCTCAGAGTGCAAATCCAAGATTGAGAGCCCTGAGCAACATTCCCAGTGAACCTGAGTGATATTCCTAGAGAACCTGAAATCATTTAATTTTCCAGCTTTTATTTAGCTTGTGCACTCCAACTAACAACATGGGAATAGGAGATTGGAGAGCCCAATGAGATGTTTTGTGGCCTAACTTTGTATCCCAAATCATTTTCTGTAACAAGACAAGCTGATAGTTTGTTAAGGAGGACTAAATAGATTGCCAATCCCTTTAGGGGACATCTAATTAGCAGATACAGTACCATGAGCTAGGTAATGGATAATACTGTTAGTTGATTAACATGAATGTCCTGTATAGCTTTGGGACAGTTTTTGGCCAAGAGCAAGAGTTTTATCAAGGTTTTTAGATCTGATTTGTACGGAAACCCTGAAGGGTAAAACAAACAAAAGAAGGTTAACAACAATCTCGTTTATCTCGTTTGAACAACTTAGTAAGTCGTTCGAACGAGATACATAAGTCAATGATAAAAAAGAAGACAGGTCCAGGCACTCGAAAGGAGGTATAATTAAAAAGCCTTTAATAAACCATGGCTGAAGTATAAAACAAGCCAACATGTTTCAACCCCAGCATGGGGTCTTCATCAGGGCATCAATAGTATGAACAGAACAGTTTCTCTCTTATAACAAGAAAGAACAAAAGAGTAGGGTGTGGCCACAAAGAACACACCTGAGGCAATCATTCAATTAGTACTCATCATGATCATTATCATCATCGTCATCATCATCACCATCATCATCCTCAACATCATCGTCCCCTTCATCGTCAACAACCAATTACCTGAGTAATTGAGTGATTAGGTAACCAGGACAAGTTAACGGCAGTAGATCCTAGGACAGGACTGGAAAACAGAGAAGTCATGATGAATAAACTAAGTAGCCTATACCAATAGTGGCCTACCAATCGTGAGAATGGGCAAGAATAAATGAGATAAAGACATCAAAAAAGTCTCAGAAGAGCAACACGCAAAAAAAAAAAATATATAAAATAATAATAAATAATAAATAATAGCAATAATAAGAATTCAAAGGAAACACATAAACTCAATATTCTCATTTAGACCTGGTGGTGTGAGTGGGTCAAGGCGATGAATCCAGAAAGTTTCCCTCTGGTTCAGTTTACGAATTCTGTCCCCACCTCTAAAAAGCGGTTTTACATGTTCAATAGCCTCTATGCATAGAATAGAATCATTGCTGTTGTGCATAGCACTAAAATGTCTAGCAATGGGATAGTCAAAATTGTTAGTCCGTATGGCATATTTATGTTCGGCCAGGCGATCACGTAGACGACGCTTAGTGCGCCCTACATAAAACACACCAGGGCAGGTACATGTGAGACGGTACACCATAAATTCAGTATTGCAGTTTACAAAATCATTAACCTTGTATACTGTTAGTTTTGAAATCGGTGAATGTCTTTGTGCGTAGAACATTATCACAATGCGGACAATTATTGCACTTATATGTAGGCTACCTATAGGTCTCCTGAGCCAAGATTCCTTTTTCTCTGGGGGCAAGAAACTATGTACAAGCTTATCCCTAAGAGTAGGGGCCCATTTAAAAGAAAACGAGGATGGTTTGGGAAAAATAGGCTTGAATGTGGGGTCGCTGTCGATAATGGACCAAGGGAATATTGTTAACCCGATGTGATGGGTGGAAAGAATCAGCTTTAAGTAAAGTATTACGTGAGGTTTTCTTTCTGAAGATAGGAGTGTGGAGTTCCCCTTCTGAATCAAGCGAGATTGTAAGATCAAGGAAGTTAATGTTACATTTGGAGTATGCAATGGTTAATTTAATGTTGTCATTGAGGGAATTGAGGTATTGATGAAAGCCTGATATTTGTGCCTCATCTCCACAAAAAACGCAGAGTAAGTCATCTATATAGCGACCATAATAGGTGATGCAATGAAACCAAGGATTTACAGGATTGAGTATGTACATTTTCTCAAGATATCCCAAAAAACAAGCAAGATAAATTAGGAGAAAAGCAACAACCCATAGGTACTCCAATACATTGTTTGTAAATATCATCACTAAACATAAACACATTGTTGTGTATGACCCAGGCCGTAAGTTGTACCAGAAACTCATTCGGGGGGGGGAAACGTCCTCTCTCTCTGACAGGAAGTGACGTAAAGCCGAGAGGCCTTCCTCATGATCAATATTAGTATAAAGGCTTTCCACATCCATGGTAATTAGGCACTGGGATTTAAGGTTAGGGAGTCCTGCCAGGCTGTTAAGCACATCTGTGGTATCTTCTATGAAAGAAGGCAATTTCTTCACTAAGGGTTTAATATGGTAGTCAATGAATTTGGCAGCTGGTTCAGTAAGGGCCTACCAGGAGGATTATCAGACGGTTGCTTGTGCGTCTTGGGAAGCAAATAGAAAGCACCTAATTTAGGATTCTGAACCATCAGATATTTATATGTATTCTCATCAATCCAGTCAGACTTCCTGGCCTGTTTTAAGATATCCTGGAATTGAGTAATCATATCGGAGAGAGGGCTACGAGAAAGCTTCACATAGTGCTTAGAATTAAGTTGGCGTTGAGCCTCTGCAATGTACAGGTCTTTGGATAGAACCACAGTGGCGCCCCCTTTATCAGCGGGCCTAATAATAATATTCTCATTGCGTGTTAATTCATCCAAGGCCAGACGTTCCTTATACGTCAAATTGGCTGATTAGGCATAGGCCTGTGTGTACGTTCGGATTGCTGAAAATACCATGTTTTCAAGTGTAAATTCTGATAGAAATGAAACAGGTAAATTCTAGTACTAAACAGATCAGTCCTATGTGTAGGAGCAAAGGACATACCTCTCGATAATACCGATAACTGTTCATTGCTCAGTTCCACCTCGGAGAGGTTGATTACCGAGGATAGTGAATCTTCGCTCGTGGGCACAGTGATGACTTGCGTGCGTAATGATCTACGTTTGCTTCGGCGAGTTCTCCTCTTGTGTGGGCGGGAGGGGGCAAACAGGGCCACTGGTCCTCCAGAAAATTCTCCCTGTCCGTAGAGACATTGGAGGTTCAGGTGTTAGCGTCAATTCTTGCGTGCAGTTTCTATGGGAACACAGCTCATGACGGTTCAGTCGGACGCGTATGCGTAAGTGGGCGTGGGCTTGATCTAAGCTAGGTTATGAAACACGTAGACGCCTCCGGGCCACCCACCTGCCTTCACCAGTGAAGACCATGTGTCTGTAGCCCACTCACCGGCTGAGTTGTGTGGTCCAAGGGTGTCTGTACCTTCAAGAGAGGCTGCGCATGCACCCAAATTCAAATCCCAACTGACACTGAACATTCCATCAATTGTTTGCATGGGAAAGCATGACCAGCTTCAGATAGCTCCAACTCAAAAAGTATGAATGTCACAGCTTAGATGTTTACATCATAGGAATCCTGGGAACCAGCTTAACATTTTGAGATATAATATGTCCATTTAGCTTAAAAACTGTATGAGTGGTGACAGGTTAGAAAACAGGTATGAATTCAGAATTAGCAACTCGAAAGCTAGAGTGGAGCACCATTAGTTTGAATGGTGAGCATGATCATCAAACAAATGGTCATATCGCAAAAACTATAAATTGCACAGCTTAGATAATTACATTGTATGAGTCAACACAATTGTGTGAACATTTGGATGTATAATATGTGTATGAGCGGTTAAAACTGTAGGAGTGCCAGCAGTTTACAAAATTTGTGAATATTTTCAAAGCAACAGCTGCCACCACTCTAAAAACATCAAGTTACTGAACATTCCATCAGTAGTTTCAATGGCACAAAAATTACTATTAAAAGTTAAATTATCAATAAACTATAAATACTATAAAAAATTGGAATACATCCGCCAAAGAGCTTAACATCATGAACATTTTGATGAACATGAACAAGTTTGAATGAAGTTTCTAGCACAAAGTATGAAGAAGTTATAAAGGTCCAAAAAACAGGAGAATAATAAGAAAGAAAGAAAGAAAGAAAGAAAGAAAGAAAGAAAGAAAGAAAGAAAGAAAGAAAGAAATAGTGGGAATATCACAAGTTGGGCTAGCTTCTACAAGCTAGCCCACCTAACAATTGATAAATATTCATATTCAGAATGGAATTTTCGGAATGTTGGGCTCAGGCTGGATAGGGTTAATTGTGACTGGATAGATACGGGAAAAAAAAGTTGTATGGATGTGTTTTCCAATCAATTGCCACACAGTCATTTAGCAATGCTTTTGTTCAAAGCAACTTGGTGTTAAAGAGGGAGGATCCTGGTAGCACTTCCTGAAAGGTGAATTTTGTCTGCGATGAAAGATTGGCAGCGCACAGCCAGTGTCATGACCCACCCGAATGGCAGTTGCCATTGAACATTAACAACCAAAACAATTTACAATGGCAGTTATGCTAAAATTACAAATTAGTTTAGCTGCAGGTGGTGATAAGAGGGGTCCAAGCAGACCTTGAAAAGGAGAAAACATTCACAAACACAGCCAATGGTTACAATTTTATTTTATGGTCTTGCTCACAGGAATGTCAAGTGTCTTTGACTTCAAACATCTGTCATTTTTTCTTATCAATTCCTGACATTCATAGTGCGCTTCAAGCAGTTTCTTTGACTTCCTTTTGTCCCCAGAGAGGCAGACATACGTGGGGCCTCAGTGTCCCTTAGGCTGGGTGTTGGTGGTGTCCAGGGTTGTTGTTGCCCTCTACCAACGTACAACCTGGCAAACATCTTTAAAACATTTCCAATGGAGGGAAGATATCATTGTACATTGTTTCTCAAAAAGAATAACTGAATGTGACACTCCTCCTCTACGAGGCAGTAGTTTACAAACATGCCCAAATCTCCATTTACAAATAATGAATACACAGTTGGCCTCGGCCCTACTTATCGTTGACAGCTCATAGGAAGATTCTTACTTTGAAATGCGATAGATAAAGACCTCATCAACAAGCGATCACGTGCTATCCGGAATTACTCGAGTCCATTTTCACACAGTCGGAGGAAGAAAAGTCTCAAAACGATTCGTAGAATTGCGATCCACTGTAGACTTGCGATCCAGCTAGAATTGCGATCCACACGCTTTTCTATCCACACGCGTAGAATTGAGATCCACAAATAAAACACAGATTCACGAATGCCCTCTCGAAAGTTATAAATGTTAGAAAGATATTCACAAAATATTCACAAATGCTTTTCATATATTTGTAAATGGTTTTAATATATTCACAGATATGTTTTTTATTTGTGGAATCCATGTGTGTATTTGCAGATTGATTTTACATTTGCAACATATTTTAGTTTATTATATTATATTTGAGTTTACAAATCTTTTAGGGGTATTTGTGGAGGGTGTTTTGTATTTACAGATAACACACTCACACACGGATTGTTGACCTGTTCACACAAATAATATTGAGACAAATCTACCTCCATATCCAAGAAACCTTCGTTTCAGCAATGACACGAGAAACATCCTGTCAGGATTCAGGTCCACTGGTATATTTCCTTTCAACAGAGATGTCTTTCCAGAGGAAGCAATGAAGCATATGCACCATCCAGGGTAACCGACAGACCCAACCCTGATGAGCAATCTGACCAGCCATCAGCTGACCTACAAGCACCAGCACCTGGTGTCACAGGAACTGAGTCATCATCCCTGTCTGATAGTCCAGTCTCTCCAAGCCATCAAGGATACATCTCTCCAAGCCATCCAGGATACGTCTCTCCAAGCCATCCAGCATACGTATCTCCGGAGGAGAAAGAAAAGAAGAAGGCTAGAGATCTTCACACAAAAAAACAACAACAACAGCCCATCATTGAGAGCAGCTCAGATAGTGACACCATGGTTCCACTCAACACAGACCACGAGAGTTCCGACTCAAGTGATTAAGAAAATACTGAGCTCACAGTGGGAGACTTTGTAGTTGTAAACTTCAAGGTTAAATCCAGAAATTACCACTTCATTGGCTTGCTGGAGAAGATAGGTGATGACCTAGAGTGCAAGTTTTTGAGAAGAGGCAAAGCTGGATATGGTAAGCCAAGCTTTACTTTCAAGGAGAAAGATGAGGGATTCTTCCCAAGAAGCGATGTACTGTAATTGCAAAACTCCCAAAACCTCACACAGTTGGTGGCACAGCAAGGAGGTCCCAGCAGTTTGTATTCCCCTGCAACCTGGACAGGTGGAATGTTGAGTAAAGGGGGGAGGTGGGAGATGGATGGAGAGAGGGAGAGGGATGGATCGAAGGAGGGGAGGATGAAAGGAGTGAGTATGGTGGAGGTAGGGAGGAAGAGAGAGAAGGACAGATGGAGAAGGAAGGATGATGAGGATGAGTTTCAGTTTGGACCATTCAAATGCGTTATTAGTCGTGTTCAAATTAATAGTAATAATTTCTTCATCCAGTTTATGTTCATGTTTGCAAGGACACCAAGAAACATCCTGTTTTACATGGATTCAGTTTTAGCGTTTTCTTTCAGAGCGTACTTTAACACAATCTCAGGCCTATGTTGAAATGGTTTCAAATGCAATTATAAGAAAAGCTCAGCCAACTTGTTGAATTGTGTTTAATGAATAAAAATACAATCAGATTTGAAGAAGTGACTGATTTCATTCAGTATAGACATTTATAACTGTGGAATATCTTAATCCAGGGAGGGAGGGAGAGAGATGGGGAGTTGAGGATGTGGGGGTGTATGGGGGTGTCTTAGAAGAGGGGAGGAAGTAGGGAGGGAAGGAGGGAAATGGCTCAACTTACCCCGTTCCTATGCTCAACTTACCCCATACACAGGGTAAGTTGTGCCACGAGCCCACTTTTTTGGGACATGCTATAATATCAAAACTGTTATGTTCAAACTGATTCTGATTGTAGGGATGCACAAAATCCTGAAATATATGCTGATATATTAGTTAGCAAAAAAACCTATAATTGCCTTCATGTAGTGATCCTGAATATGAAAAGTTACTTACTTACCCCGGTCTCCCCTACACTAGAACACAACTCCGGTTTTCAACCTCCAAAACGTAGGTCCGGCCATATCGATCTGCCTCCGGGTTCGAGCTTCGTTTTGGCCATGGTAGTGTAATTGCTAGGTGCAAACGTATAGTAGGTCTTTTTCGGGAAAAAAGTAGTAGTGTAATCGGGGTCTTGGTCAGTGGGCAGAGCGGAGCTAGTATTAGCTGGGGACTCCGCCATGTTAGCATTCGTGGGCGCAGTCTGTGAGGTTAGAAGTTACACTCGACTTTTCGTTGTGTCTCTTCGTTTTTTCTCGACATCCTTTTGGACTCAGCATAACACTTATCAGTTAGACTGAAAAAAACAAAGTGCAGTTGTCGTCCACCCGTCAAATACGTAAAATAATAGTCGAATAAGGGGGAGCCACGTTCCTCTCGACTATACCATCACCATGCTTAACCGCACCCTCTCTTAAATCCTCCTTTGACCTGACATTCACTTGTCACTCAAAAACCTGATAAAAAAGATTTCAAGCATGGTGTACAAATTTCCTCATCACTCTTACTATAGGCAAGTCAAAGGATGTGACCTTTCCACCACTATACATTCAGGCCAATGTGTGCCATTATATTAGGAAAGGACAGAGCAGACTGTTCTTCCTTAGGAGGCTCAGGTCCATTGATGTGTGTAGGCTGCTGCAGATGTTTTACCAGTCTGTGGTAACCAGCACACTGTTCTTTGCCGTGGCCTGTTGGGGAGGCAACACCAGGTCTGGGGAGAATAACAAACTGGTGAGGAAGGCCAGATCTGTCATGGGGCAACAACTGGATAGCCTGGAGGCTGTGGTGGAGAGGAGGATGAAGGACAAACTGGAGCCTATTCTGGACAACCCCTCTCATCCCCTCTACGACGAGCTGTGGCAGATGGAGAGCACCTTCAGCCACAGGCTCATCCCACCTAGGTGCAAAACAGAGCAGTTCAGGCATTCCTTTGTGCCAGCGACCATCTATAACAGTGACTGAGTGTTTCTGAGTGTTGGGATATATGTGTGTGTGTGTGTGTGTGTGTGTGTGTGTGTGTGTGTGTGTGTGTGTGTGTGTGTGTGTGCGTGTGTGTGTGTGTGCATGTATGTATATACGAGTATTATTTTACATATTTATACAAACTGTATGTATGTATGTAAATTATGTATTCTATATTTTATACAAACTGTATGTATATATTTATTTTACTCTTACTGTATGTATATTCCCCACCATATATATTCTTTATTCTAACCTATACTGTACTTTGACTGATTAAATGCCCAAATTTCCCCTCACAGGGATTATTAAAGTCCATATATATCTACAGTATGTATCTATGTACAATGCATCTGGAAAGTATTCATATCTCTTCACTTTTTCCACATTTTGTGTTACAGCCTTTTCCCAAAATTATTTTTTTCTAATTTTACACACAATACCCCATAATGACAAAGTGAGAGTTTTTTTTGTGATGGTTTTACAATGTTGTTGTTTTTTAAATCACATGTGCATAATGTATTCACACTCTTTACTCCATACTTTGTTGAAGCACCTCTGGCAGCAATTACAGCCTCAAGTCTTCTTGAGTATGATGCTACAAGCTTGGCCTACCTTTTTTGGGCAGTTTCTCCCATTCTTCTTTGCAGATCCTCTCAAGCTCCATTAGGTTGGATGGGGACTGTTGATGCACAGCCATTTTCAGATCTCTCCAGAGATGTTCAATCGTATTCAAGTCTGTGCTCTGGATGATTTTTTTTTTTGCTCACCACTATAGTGGACAGTCATAGGTGTGGTGAAGGAAAGTGCTCCTGGAACCCATTGATCCTTCTAGTCTGAGTGTGTGTGGAGCCTTCTCTTCTAGTGTCTCTTGATACAGTACTGTATGTTGTCCTCACGTGTAAACTGGAACATTAATTGGGCATGGGTTTGATTCATGATAAGTAATTTCATCACAAGCTCACAACAGGGATTCTGGGAAAGTTTTAGAAATTGGATTGATTGTGTTTGTTTGGATTCCTTCAGACAAAGACAAGATGTTTAATATTTATGATGCATATTCACAGCAATGACAATATTGATCATAGTCAATAATACATAATCTTTTCACATTACATGTATTGGCATACCACTTGCTGGGCAAGTAAAGTCAGGTTTGGTCTATAGTAGAATAATTTACTTCCTTGATTTGGTAGAAAAATATGACTACAACATGCCAATGTATTTAAATAAATATGACAACCATATTTCTTATGACTCATCTTTGAAACCCTTGCTCATAACTGAGCTTGCTCCAGCCTTCTCTGAGGAGCTTAGGATCAATTTATCAGCAAATACAACAAGGGTCCTTCAGTGGTTTGGATGTTACTTCATTTTACTCCAGTCAGAATTCATGCTCACAGCCTGTCAATACTGGGGCAGGAATACCAGTTTACTGCTGTGACAGCGCCACCTGCTGGCGTGAGTCTCTCATAGCACCATCCTCCTCAGAGATATACAAAATGCATTGTCCCCGGAGCACGTCTTAAATACAAATATGCCATCCCATGCCTTCTCTCCCATAATTCACTTGTGTTGGAGTACTATGTGTCCCTGCATATTAAATGAGGCGAGCAGAAGAAAAGAGTCTGCTTCAGCTGTTTGTGCAACGATTTATTCTATTAATGCCCCTAGTCCTGTTTTATGTTTTAAAGCACTAAATCATTTATCACCCAGCAAGGGGAGGGGGGACATTGATGTTCAAATAAAAGAGGAATACTAGTTGAGTCAACCCAACCCTAATTGCCACTGGCTTTGATGCAGTCTATTAATAATGAAGGGGGATAAAGAGATGTTTCATCTTTATATAGGAGGGAGAAGGAGAGAAGTTCTATATCCTGGAAGACCCCAGGCAAGGTTAGCGACAGCACCCATGATTAAATCTGTGGACGTCTGGGGAGCAGTCTTGATGAATGAAGTCTTGATGAATGAAGGCGATGGGTGAAAACAAGACGCTTTTTCTCGCTGAAGGATGTTGTTTCATAACTTTTGACAGGTGTGAGGCTTTCATGATATAATTTAATATTCATAGCAAAGAGGTTTGCTGATTTATCAAGGATTTCAACAACCTGAACCTACGTGTATATTACCTAATTTGTTCTGAAAATACTGAATTCATTGTATCCTTTGAAATCCAAAGTTATTAATTCCCGTTGGGAAGTCTCTCCCACGCATAACTTCTGTGCTCAAATATATTGCATGAAGAACCTCCTCCAAGCACTTGCAACATCAGCATAGGCTACTGCATACAGTATAACCACAAACTGCATATAACCACCTTGGGAAATAAAGTGTGGTAAACATTTCCAAGCCGGACATTATAGGCCGGGGGCAGATGTACTAACAAGTTAGCGCCCGTTTTGGGCGTTATTTCGTCGCACCGTGCGCCTGACAACATGGCATGGTATGTACGAACAGGCCGCACATGGCTAAAACCGCATTCTGCCTGGCGCAGGCACCCACACAGAAGGGCAAGTTGCGTTTTCCTACTCATGCATTATGCATTCATGGAGGGTCGAGGGAAAGGTGGGTGCGAACGCGCACAAAATGGGGTGGAGATGGGGAGACTGATTAACAGGTGGGACAGTCATTGATTTGCAAGTCCCAAGTAAGTCTCAAGTCGTTGTCCTCAAGTCCCAAGTCAAGTCCCAAGTCAAGACAGGCAAGTCCCGAGTCAAGTCCCAAGTCAACACTGGGAAGTCAAGTGAAGTCCCAAGTCCTAAACTTTCAAGTCCTTTCGAGTCCATTTAAAGAGATGATCCAGGTTATAATTTTAGCCGCTAAGCACATGTAGTCATGTCTACTGTTTACGATAATGAGCCAGCCTCGGTTTCGAAAAGCTGGATCCTTCTCGACAATTCGCCTGCCGCTTCTAAATAGCATACTTTTTATTTGGGTTTGGGTAGCGCTGCCCCCTGAAAGTCGACGAGTCGAATCATCAGTCCGAGACCCTTAAGTCGAGTTGAGATTCTTGAAGTAGAGCAGTTTTTTTTTTTTTGCTCCACTGTCAAGATGCGTTGATGGGCTAAGAACACTCACCTGCCTTGTGATTTATATAGGACAGGGAAATCATTCATTTTAGACCTAGGCTATTACTGTAGCTGTCTGTTGTGCAGTAAAAGGAGACTTAAAGGAATAGTAAAGGGAAAATGCATGTTTAGCCCTGTTTTAGGGTTACTTGTGATCATATACAATGATTCAGATCAAAACGTTGACAAAGCTAGCATTTTCGAGAAATTTGATAATAGCTCTACCACCGTTTTGGTCATACAATGGATGTGGATGGGCATCTTGAAAATCATTCAAAAACATGTTAAACTCTCGATTTCAAAGACAAGAAGCTCCATGAACGGTTCCTTAATCTTTCGGGACAGTCCTTGCCAGTCATTAATTCCAGTTGTCCAGGCCAAATTATGGCACGCTGATTTCCTGTCACCAAAGAGCCAACAGGGCTCACAATACGCTTGATCCATTTTGGGGGAGTAACAACCATTTGCGTGCTATCTTTGTACCCTTTTTTGATACTCTGTGGTAATAGTCTTTGGAAAAACACCTGACTTTTTGATCTCTAGGATACGGACCTTCAAATCTGCATGGTCCATGCCTCAGAATACACTTTTTCACATTTACATCAGTAATATCTACGGGGAAATTTGCCCTGTCACTGGGGTAAGACATGTCAGTTTCAAGTGCTGACTCCAGGCCAGTTTGAGATGCAAAGTTATCCAAAGCTATCTCACTGCTGTCTGAAGGTTTTGCTGGCTGACTGGTTACACATCCTGGGGGTACACCTGACACTCTCTCATCCTCTGACAGAAGCTGCAGGATGCATTCTTGGTTCTCTCTCCTCCTCTGACGCTGAAGCTGTTGGAGGTACACCTGGCTCTACACTCTCGGCTGTCCCTCATCACCGTGGCGCGTACTGTGGTATCTCTTTCATCATATAGGCCTACTGGAGAGTCTCCCTCATCTGTAATAGTGATAGGGGATCTATTAGCGCCATCCATCTAGCACATTTGTTACTACAGTCTGCAATGTAATACAACAAGATAGCTTTTGATACCTAACAGTTTCTCACATCGCATTTTTGGGCACCGCTTTGGTATTTGCGTTTCATAGCACTAGTTGTTTGTTCAGACAGTCACTGTAGCGATGCGTAACCTAGGTTATGGATTCAAATTTGTCGCTTCTGCTCTGACGTAGCTCTAACAAAGAAAACTATGGACCTGCAAGGACTTTTACACACAAAAAACACATGTATTTGTTTTATTACTACGCCAATATCTATTCTGAAAACATAGACAATTTCATGATGTGCATTGTATGTTTGTTTTTTCTTGACTGGCGGGGGCGGGGCCCTCTGGACAGCGCCCCCCCCACACCGCGGGGGCTGCAGGGGTATGCTTTATGCGGCTGGTACCGAACGAATAGTGGAATACTCTAATTACTCAGGCCAGCCCTAGTAGGCTATGGAAACTGCGGAGTAAGGCGCTGTTTTGCGGTGAAAAGCGGGTGTAATCCAGTTGCGCATATCACACCAGCCTCCACATAACCATACTATCCCCTGTTAATTATGAACACAGTTTTATGAACTGCATGCATGGGGGGGAAATTATTATTCAATATTTTTGATAATCCGATATTCATGCAATACTGATATTTACGAGGTCGCATAGGCCACTAACGAAATTGGTCTCAGATTGAATATATTTTGATTAGGGATGCACGATATTATCGCATGGTATCTGTATCGGCCGATATCAGCATTAAAATGCAAGATGGGAGATCAGCCAACACGCCGATACCCGCCGATCCAATCCCCTCCGATCTTATTTTTGAATGAATATTACATAATTTTAAGCTTCATTTGCATTTGCTGGTGGGCCAACACGATAAGAATATGCATAATAATACTGTAGGTCCTATGTTAATTCCACTACAGAAGAGATTTTATGATCTCTGCAATTAGATGTAGGGATCGGTATCGGTATCTGTTATCGGCCAAATGAGTTGGAACAGATCGGCGTATCGGATATCAGCCGAAAATCCAGTATCGTGCATCCCTAGTTTTGATGTATTAAAGCAATACATCGCGATATTTGGACCTTTACAAACATGTCTGGTGCTAATTCTCCAATTAGATTTACTAAAAAGTAAGCTGAATCGTCCAAACAGTCTACAGATGTATACAGATGCTGGTTGCCCTGCAACTGGCACGGCCTGCTTTAATATCTGTGTTGCCCCACTGTCACCCGCAGACCACCCCGAGCCCGATAGAAACCCCTGTGTCTGCTGTGGATGTCCAGTACAGCCACTAACCCTGCCTTCCTCCCTCCTCCCTAGTGTCTCCCCCTCTTGCAGGCCACCCTGTATCAGGTCCCGGAGAACCCCCCCCCCCCGCTCCTCGGCCAAGGTCCGCCAAATGGCTCCTGGAAAGGCCCCCTGCCTTCCTCGTGTCCAGCTCCTTCCCACTCAGTGTTGTCAGCTGTCCCATTCCAGCCAAACCTACCCCTTTTTTACTCTTGGCTCGCTGCTTTCTGTCTCCCCACCCCTGCTTTGTGGCATTCTCTCTGAGCCTGTTCTGCTAAGTGGGGGAAGGAAAACCACATTAATTGTAACATACTGCATATTTTAGAATGATACAAGTCTTAATGCTAATCAGTGAAGTGACCCTTTAAATATCATATCAGACACTACAGGGATAGCTAACATATAATAATGGCCTACCATGTACAGTAGGCAACATCTCAGTAACTATTTGTATACTCTACTGATAGTCATGTCTCTCCTATGAAGTATGTAGGCCATGTTTTTTTGCTTCCCTCTGGAATATGTAGGGGTGGGACCTATACCTAAACCCCATTTGCTCTCTATAAACTGCATTGTGTTGCCTCTGTGTATGAAATGCGCTATACAAATGAAGTTTGTTTTGATTTGATTTGCTTTGAAGGGAAAGGTGGGTCTGAATGCGCATAAAACGGGGAGAAGATGGCAACGGCAAGGAGACACTGATTATATCCCGTCGTAAGTATGAAAACTGTGGGGTAAAGCGCACGTCTGTTTCGCGGTGAAATTTCTCAGCCTTTGAAAAGCAGGTGTAATCCATAACCCACCAGCCTTAACATAACCATATCCCCTGTCTATTAAAGGAGTAGTAAATGGAAAATCATGTTTTCCATTTTCCATTTCAAACTTTTAAGGTTATTTATGATCATATGGTTCAGATCAAAAAGTTGACAAAACTACAACTACTTTTGAGAAAGTCTGATAATTGCTCACCGTTTAGATTATAAACTACAATGGATGTGGGTGGGCACCGTGAAAAATCATTCAAAAACTGTGCTTGCAAACGTTAGTATATCTGCCCCTTAGTGTCTAAACATTCTCATGATTAATTGTGCATGAAGAGTAAAATACAACAACACTTTTCCCAGCATCTCTCTCCTCATTGTGTATGACAGGCTTTTAATTATCTACTTGACAATCTAAAGAATCTCCACCCATTTCTCTATCAAGGAAAGGAGGAGGTTGCTTAGCAACAACTATGAAGTACTATTAAAGTTTGCCAATGAGGAAGGGGTATGGAAATTAAAGAGATGTTATTGTTTATGCTTTATTCATTAAAAATGAGATATTGCTCTTGCTTGCTTTTAGATGAAGTATATTGCTTTTGCCTGTGATTGTATAACAGTCAGGGAAGAGTTATGTCTGGATCTGTATGAGGGACTCCGTGTTTTTGTTTTATGTTTTGAAGGAATCAAAACCAGACAAGATCGCCTGACTTGTTTTTGTACCAATTCTGACTTAGCATGTCTGTTTTATCTAATTGTATTATGTCTCTGTCTGGGACTATCCTGGTCAGAGAGAAACTTTGCTATCACTGTATTCTTTAACTCTCTGTGCACATAAAATAGGCTGATGGTCTGCAAATTCTCCTTATTGATTATTAAGGATGGTTAAATTAATTTCTTCAATGAGTTCATGATTGGATTGTTACTTTTTCAATAGTGGTGAAGATTATTAAAGGTGCAGTATGTGGTTTGTGATTTCCTGTTAGCCATCCAGTCGTTTCAAGTTGGCAACTCAAAATGATTAGACGTACTGTCTGAGACTTCAACAGATTACAGATTTATTTTATTTCAGTGTCTGCACACTTTATTTATTGATTGCTGTCAGGATGTAATGAGAATTGCAGAAAGTATAACAAAAAAGTGCTTCTGAGCCAAACCACATACTGCACCTTTAAACTATTCTACCTATCAGCCTCTGTGGACTGTTATGGTTAATACTGCCTTCGGATATTTTTGAGCTGATATATTTTGGTAGGTCTTCCTGTCAATGGTGAATGTAAGTGACTTTCTAAACTATAATAGTTCAACTTTATGCAACAGTGATTATGTAATCAGTAAGAGTAATTAGCTCTAGTAATCTTATTAGTAATAAGTTCTACTTATTATAGCTTTACATCTAACATTCAACTGCGGACATACATTTCTCAATGGATGGTTCAACATACAGTGTGATGAAATCGCATCCATCCTTGACATCAATGTGTTTACCCTTTGTTTCCTTGTGGTGGGGGATCACGGGCAATGTTAAAGTGGGAGTATGGATTTGATAACCTATTTTGACCAACCCTGTCATTCAGGAATCTAATGTACAACATTCCATTGTTTTTTTATGTGGGCAGTAATTTGTGAATGCTCTATACAGCAGATATTTACCATTTGTTCAAAATGCATAACAGTTGATGAGTCAGTAATGGCTATTTATTAAATGCACCCACAGTCTCATTTGTTCCTTGGAGAGCCATGAGTGTGGACTGCTTTTATGATCTAATGGCATGCCATGGAAATATGAATGCTCATTAATAATGGTATGCCAGGCCATTAGCACATTTGCTTTGTAGTAGCCTTACGTTCTCACATCCCCTCTAGTGACACATATTCCTTTATTATATTACAAAGAACATGTCTGTCCATATACATACTACTCAATGGAACTTGAGGGACATGATTGTAAATATGAGGCTGTGAATACTTTACTGGTCTTGTAGGGGTGGACATTTCTAGCTATATCACAAGGATTTCATTTCAGGGATGAGAGAGCCAGTCTTCCAGTGATCAGTTTGGCTTAGCTCTCTCATGTCATGCTCACTCACGAATGCAACATTGCTCCATAGATGACTGATAGCCTATTAGCCTACTACGGCGTACACTGTATGAACTACTGCCCTTCACGCCCTGTTCACTCCCTGTTGATAATTTGTCCATATTTACTCATTTCAAGTCTATGTTGAGGCAATTTATCAAAACCATCAGCATAGCTGACTAGCTCTAACATGCCAGCCACAGCTCGAGTGTTTAGCCTACCTGAGGTGGGCTGCAGACTTGCTGAAGGGACACGATGCAATATGTTTTCTCATGCACCTAATGGCCACTGAGTGACTAAAAGGGAGACATTCATTTGTGGCATTTATCACATGATGGATTCGAGTGTCTGTTTTAAGAAACCTGCGTCAAGGTTTAGACGTCAGCCATAAATCTCCACCCACTAAAAACACATTTAGACATCTCATCCACGTGAAATTAGCTGTAAAATGTGAAGGAGTGTTCGGGCCTCTTCCACGGCTGACTAGAGAGGGAATCTAATGTGTGCTCTGATTGGGGCTCGTCTGTGGCGGGAGCATTATTCACACGGAGATGTTCTGTCATATCAGCTTTAAACTGGTCAAAAACTACATGTAGGAAGCGTAATCCAGATGGTCTAGAGCCTGGTTGCAGTGACTTGCATCACATGTTCTGAGGCCTGCGAACCTATGGCTGTATGCAGAAAGAACGAAAAGAATCCGCACACTGTAGCTCCCGTACAGTAGATTTATTCCGTGTGACATTTCAAGCCAAAGCTCTTCTTCAGATGTTAGACATACATATACAACTGCCATCTTATATACAATGTCAATTAGGTCACATGATCATCATGACCCCGGTGTGAGAAACATACACATGTTAGCCCACTATTACAGACAAGTGATAGAGAAATACAAAACACATGGTAGAAAATACATGACAGCATATACAAAGTACAAATCCAACTAGGGCTGCGAGCAGCAGTGAGCGGGCCCTCGCACCCCACGCGTGTCGGGGTGCGGCACCGTTAAAGTGTGTGCTATTTCGTTGTCCAGTACAGAGAGAAACTTCCTGTCACCAGTAGGTGGCGCTCTAAGCGTGACTCAATACCGACGCATAGATGTGTTCAGGACTGTACCTTGATGAAGCGTGAGAAATGTTGTGTAAATCGGACAATGTATGTAGGACTTATGATGACTTCCTGCTTGACCTGAAGGCGACGCTATAAGTATGACTCAATTCTTACCTACAGATGTGTTCAGGACGCGATCTTCATCAGGCGTGAGCAATTTGTAGTAAATCGGATAATGTATGTAAGAGTTATGAGGACTTCCTGTAAGCAGTAGGTGGCGCTATAAGTATGACTCAATGCTGACGCACAGATGTGTTCAGGATGCGACCTTCATCAAGCGTGAGCAATTTGGGGTAAATTGGATAATGTATGTAGGAGTTATGAGGACTTCCTGTAAGCAGTAGGTGGTATGACTCAATACTGACGCACAGATGTGTTCAGGATGCGACCTTCATCAACCCTGAGCAATTTGGAGTAAATCGGATAAGGTATGTCGGAGTTATGAGAACTTCCTGTTTCACCAATAGGTGGCGCTGTAGGTATTACGCAATACTGACTTACAGATGTGTTCAAGATGCGACCTTCATCAACCCTGAGCAATTTGGAGTAAATCGGATAACGTATGTAGGAGTTATGAGGACTACCTGCATAGATGTGTTCAGAATGTGACCTTCATGAAGCGTCAGCAATTTGGTGCAAATCAGATAACGTATGTAGGAGTTTTGAGGACTTCCTGTTTCACCAGTAGGTGGCGCTATAAGTATGACGCAATACTGACACATAGATGTGTTCAGGACTGAACCTTCATGAAGCGTGAGAAATATCGGACAAATCGGATAATGTATGTTGTAGTTATGAGGACTTCGTGTTTTATGGCAAAATGTCAAAATTTGGCGGGGCGCCACGGCAAGGGTTTTGGTGAAAACTCAATTTTTTTAATAACTTTTGATCACAAAGGTCTTAAGATGAAGGTGACCGAATATGAAGTTGATCAGATGAAATCTGTAGGAGGAGTTCGTTAAAGTACGAGGCATGGAAATGGTAAAAACAAGGAAAAAATGGCACATTAAGAGCAAAATGGCTGACTTCCTGTTGGATATTGGGTATAGGTCCAAGAGACATTTCAGTGTGTCTCGATGAACTACATATGCCCACCAAATTTTGTTCGCCTACATCAAACTGAAAGATGGTGCTCGCCATTTTAAATTGTCCAGGGGGCGCTCTTGAGACGTTTTGCCATACCCATTTCCGTCACCCATGAAATATCAAATTTTTCACCGGGACCGATGTATCTGCAAAGTTTCATCCGTTTCATCGATGTTTAGGCCACCAAAATGGCATTTGTTTGGGGGGAAGAAGAAGGTAGAAGGAGAAGGAGAATAATAATCCTTACAATTTCAATAGGGCTTCGCACCGCCCATGCTCGGGCCCTAATAATAATCCTTACAATTTCAATAGGGCCTCGCACCGCCCGTGCTCGGGCCCTAATAATAATCCTTACAATTTCAATAGGGCCTCGCACCGCCAGTGCTCAGGCCCTAAATATATACACAATATACAGTACAATATAGATAAAGGTCCTCACAGAATATACCCAAATTACATCAAGCTAATGGCCGTCATACTTTACATATGGCCAAATCTAATTAGTGGTGCCTCTATATTACAATAGGATATAGCAAGTTCAGCCAGTTGTAAAAACAGAATGGACTTATGACTAGGATCCTTAAAAGGAATCCACATTTCCCTGAATGTGCAGTGCAACATTGACACCACTGATGTCCAATAAGATCTACTTTCATTCACATAATTTAATTCTCCTTTTCAATTACACAAGCTGTCAAACTGTAATTATTTCTCTGATTCATTATTTGATCTCCTCTTTCGCTTAATGAAATTAATAGCAATGGGTTGGAAAACTGGTTTTAATTTAATACATATATGTAGAACCTACAGTATCTATCAAATTAATATGAAACAAATGACAGATTATATTTTTGGTGTAAATTATGTTTGATATTCAAGCATTAGGTAGTGGCTTTGACATAGCCTACTGAGTAGAAGTGCATATATGTTGTCCTTATATCTCAAAAGAAGGAATCGCAGAAGCACTGCGGAGATCTTTGACATGAAGTGCAGCATTCTTTCCTCTGGTGATTGAGGTGCAGAGATACTTGATTGATACTTGATACTTGAAATGATTCCTTTTTCATGTTATTCACACCTATACGTATCTGGCACTTTGAATGCGTGTTTCACACTGTTTATATACTGTAGGTGCTGCAGCTGCTAGACTGCAAGCTCTGCTCTGCATTGTACAGACGCTGCTACTGTGTGGCAAACCAAGAGGACACTGAGAGCCAGTGTCTCTTTGATGATTCATTATTTGATCTCCTTATTTGATGAAATTAATAGCAATGGGTTGGAAAACGGTTTTGACTTCATTAAGATATGTCTAAGCTATATTTCACCATGTGCCATCTTTGTTGTCGTCCATGGAAATTGAGACCAGAATTTCAGTAGCGTTGCCCGGGTTTGTTTCATGCATGGTTAACACTAGATGCCTAATATCTGAGTCAACCATTATTGTTCCTAGTAGAAATGTTAATTACAGACTCCCTTTACTATGACATTTACATGGCAGGTTTGAACCCTTCAGCATGTTGTAACAAATGGTGTTTCCATATGTGTGCTCTGTTTACTACACTAACCATTTGTGTAATTACCATGTAATTATATGGGGCGTATGAATGAAAAGAGCATCTCTGTTTCCAGGAATCATGTTTTGCCCCCATCACTGGTCGTAGGCTGCCAATCAGCGCCTACGACCCCTCTGACCACCACCAACATTCATTCATTCATTCACATGTATACCTTGCATTTTTTTATGATGGTGGGGAAGCCGGAGTACCCGGAGGGAACCCACGCAGGCACGGGGAGAACATGGAACATAGAAAGGACCTGGAACGACCGGGATTCGAACCCAGGACCTTCTTGCTGTGAGGCGACAGTGCTAACCACTGAGCCACCGTGCTGCCCTTGCCGTGCTGGACATTGAAAGTGCTAGGACACATTTGTATATTTACAATAAAGCTCTGTATTATAGAAGTCACAGGCACAGAAAGGGGAGGTTAAAGGAGTTTAATATATCAGATGGGGCAAAAGATGGAAGTGCATTGTCCTTATGCTGTCTCAAAAGACCAGATGCCAGAAGGACTGTGGAGATCATGGACATGCAGTGCAATTTTTACACAGAAATTCAATATCCATCTAGCAACATGGGTTTATTTTTATACCTTTGTGTTACGCGCCCCCTCCGATGGTAGGGAGAGGGACTAATAGGCACGCAAACTGGTGTGAGGGGAATGAGGATGGTGGGTGCAAACCCAAAACCTACCTTACAAAATAGGTACAGTAAAACCTCAAACAGGGTATTTATTAACTTTCACAGAAAGGTTAAATAACTAGAACACAATCAATAATAACCAGACAACAATACAATAATAACCATAGACAAACAGGGTACAGTAGTTATAAACAAAACACAAACGGAGAGAAGGATTGTGCGAGGAGTGTGCCTAAAACAAAAAAGGCTGAGCCTTGAGGCCTACAAACAAATGAAACAACCCTCTCCTGCTTTGCGCAGGAAACAAGACAATATAGGTCTTCTGATTGGACGGCAGGGCAGGGGAATGATTGGACACAGGTGGAGTCGATGATTAGATGTTTGATTGGTGTAAGACTGGCAGGGAGGCCATAGTGGAGTACAGCAAGGGAGTTCAAGGCAGGTAGCTCTTACATGCAGCTGCACATTTATTTGAAGGAAAAACAATGAAAAAAGTAAGACAAAATTAAACTATAGTGCTGGTCAGCCGGGCTGACACGGTTCTCTCCAGGTTTCCTCAGCCGGCAGCGTGGAGTACGGGGTATCGGTCTGTGGCTCAGATCCGCAGAGACAAACAGGAATGCTGTTAGTCTTTTTTAGGTTTTACAAGAATGCAACACAGCACTTCACACTCTCCCACTTACTGAGTCCTCTGACTCCAAGTTGCTTCCTCGGTTGGGCTTTTGTCAGGGGTTGATTGGCGTCAGCCGGTGGCAGGGCAGCCAGGGGCCAATGAGACAATCTCTTGCAGCTGGTGAGCAGGGTTACTATGGCGAACAGGAAGGGCCGGTAGACACTGTTCACAACCTGGACACGCTGTCCGTGGTGCTGAAGTCGGGAAGGGGGTCGAGGTTTTACACCACCGCTGCAGACGCTTGCACTACCCTGCAGATGCTCTGGGCGCGTTTGTGACCACGAGCATCAACCCTGGGGCAGCCTTGCGCCGACAAAGAACATGTCTGTCCATATACATACTACTCTATGGAACTTGAGGGACATGATTGTAAATATGAGGCTGTGAATACTTTACTAGTCTTGTAGGGGTGGACATTTCTAGCTATATCACAGATATTTCATTTCAGGGATGAGAGAGCCAGTCTTCCAGTGATCAGTTTGGCTTAGCTCTCTCATGTCATGCTCACTCACGAATGCAACATTGCTTCATAGATGACTGATAGCCTATTGGCCTACTACGGCATACACTGTATGAACTACTGCCCTTCATGCCCTGTTCACTCCCTGTTGATAATTTGTCCATATTTACTCATTTCAAGTCTCTGTTGAGGCAATTTATCAAAACCATCAGCATAGCTGACTAGCGCTAACATGCCAGCCACAGCTCGAGTGTTTAGCCTACCTGAGGTGGGCTGCAGACTTGCTGAAGGGACACGATGCAATGAGTTTTCTCATGCACCTAATGGCCACTGAGTGACTTAAAGGGAGATGTTAATTTGTGGCATTTATCACATGATGGATTCGCGTGTCTGTGTTAAGAAACCTGCGTCAAGGTTTAGACATCAGCCATAAATCTCCACCCGCTATAAACACATTTAGACATCTCATCCACGTGAAATTAGCTGTAAAATGTTCTCTCCGGGTTCCCTCAGCCGGGCAGCGTGGGGTACAGGGTATCGGTCTGTGGTTCAGATCCGCGGAGTAGCAGAGACAAACAGGAATGCTGTTAGTCAAAAAAGGTTTTACAAGAATAACACAGCACTTCACACTCTCCCACTTACTGAGTCCTCTGACTCCAAGTTGCTTCCTCGGTTGGGCTTTTGTCAGGGGTTGATTGGCGTCAGCCGGTGGCAGGGCAGCCAGGGGCCAATGAGACAATCTCTTGCAGCTGGTGAGCAGGGTTACCATGGCGACCAGGAAGGGCCAGTAGACACCGTTCACAACCTGGACACGCTGGCCGTGGTGCTGAAGTCGGGGAACAGGGCGGAGGTTTGCACCGCCACTGCAAACGCTTGCACTGCCGCTGCAGACGCTCTGTTGGACTGACTCTGACTCTCAGGCAGGAGAGCTTCCTCTCCATCCAGCAGCCAGCAGTCTCTCAGAGAGGGACAGAGAGAGAGGGACTTGACTCTGACTCTCAGATGGCAGGAGGGCAGGTAGCTCCCTCACTCATCATTCTCTCTCTCACACACGCACTCTCTCTCATACACACACTCGCACTTTGTTAGTGTCAGAGGCTCATTAGATGGTAGGAAGGAGGGAGAGAGGGTGGGAGATATATTAGACCAGTAAGATGTCCAGGCCCTCTGCCCTGGTGTGTGGCAGCTGTTAGTGTCAGAGGGGAAGCCTCGTTCAGACTGCACGATTGCCATCTCTGAGGGATCTCTATTAGATGATGGTCAGCTGGCTCTTTTTAGCAACTGCAGTCATTTCAGCTTCCACTGGCACATTTTCTCCCAGATTTTTTTTTCAGAACTGACATTTTTAAGGGCTCATGTTATGCTCATGTATGTTGCATTAAATAGCCTTTTGTACAGTAGATGGAAATGTAGTCTTTGGCACATTGAGTTGTTTGTCAGGGTGTTACCTGTATTTTCATTAAAAAAGACACTGGATGTTATTTAATATTGATTATGTATTAAAGTCTTGTCTCGTTTACCATGATTTGTGTACGACTACTTCTTTGCTACCCCCCCCTCATAACCAAATGTGGTCTGATGATTAAATTGCTATGGCTTCTTGATTTTGCTCTCAAAGTGCGCCAAATTGATGCATTTAAATTAACAATGTTAAAAATTATCCCGGGGGGGGCATGGCCCCGGACCCCCCTAGAGGGTCGGCGGTCCACCCCCCATAGCTGCCCAAAATCCTGTGGGAAACACTGCTTATTCTTTGTCAGGATCCTTCCTCTTAAGCACCTATTGTATTTATATTTTGCTACTCTTGCACTTTGGCTTTAGCACTAGATTATGCTCTTGGTCTCTTGTTTAGAAAGGAGATGCACTTGAGAGTTCTGGTGAGTAATAGTACATTGACTACCTAATTTAAATGCAATTATTGTAAGTCGCTTTTGATAAAAGCATCTGCTAAATGACTGTAATGTAATGCTTAGTTCTGCCCAAGAGGATTGTGATTTGTTTAAAGAAATAGTGTTTTTTCCCTATCTCTGAAAACAAGTACTGTACACGTGTAAACGTGTTGTCCCCCACCCATTATGCATGTTCCCTTGTGGTATCAAGCCCCCTGCTTCTCATTAGGCATTTATATATATTTATACAGAGATTCCACTATATTGCCCTATAGAAGACCCCTAAACCAAACCAAAGAAAGACGGTATAATGTGTGATATTATATAGCATGCCGGCAATCTGGAATCGAGAGGCATGACCCTTGGATGCAACATTCACTATTTGTTGAACAAGTCCATGCACCTGTATGGTCAAAAGTCCTATAATGAATGTTGAAATACAGACATATCTAGCTTTACAAAACACATCAAGCTCTACTCTCTGCAGATGTAGTAAGTAAATGGTTTCCCGAGCAAATTTGTCTGAGACTATACTGGGACACCAAGCATAGCTTTTGATGTAAAAATCTAAATGTACTTGTCAATTAAAAATGCATTGGAAAGGCGCCCCTTTTGTGGTGGGTTCTGGTACTACTCACTCACTCACTCACTCACTCACTCACTCACTCACTCACTCATGACGTGACACCGGCCAACCTAAAGTCCCCCCCCCCCCTTTGGCTTTCGCCGGGTGGGGGACAATGACGAGGAAAAAACAGGGGCATGGGTCCAGGGAGCTCAGGTGGACGGCCAGGGTGCTGGCCAAGTGTGGAGCAGGGCACTGCAGACAGACGGTTGGGGCATTGAACAGGTGCGAATCCGCAAATCTTAGGGGGAGGATTGGGGGCAGGGCAGAGGCCGTACAGTAAACGTCCGGCGGACGACCACAGGAGGAAAAAATAGAATGCAGTCCGAGGGGGTCTGACAGGCCGTTGGGTGCAGGGACAGGCAACAGGGTCGGCTGAGGAAGCTGGGAAACGAACCTGGTGATGGCAAGACTGGGGGTAGCTCAGAACTGAGATTCATGTGACTGGAGCCAGAGAGACTATAGGGCTAGAGGGACTAGGGTCAGAGGGACTGGGCAATAAGGAACCGGGGTCAGAGGTTAGTAAGAGAACTTACCATCCCTAATCAAATGTAATCTAATCTATAGAGTTCCAGTTCCATCTGTTGTCTAGCATGCACTTGGGCCAATTCTACTTCACGGAGACATGAGTCTTGCTTTACTTTCTCCAACTAAATAGCACGGGCTTGCTCCCGCTCCTCATGGTCCTGTGTACTGTAACAACAAAACTCCTTCCTCAAAAGACAAACCAACACCAAAAGTAGACACCAGTGATGGAGCTGTTTTTGTATCCCTTACTGGCGAAGGCAAACTAGTACAAATTGAGGCAATGTCACCTGGGAACGTTGCACTCAATAGTATTGGTATGCTCAGCGTGAATGGGCAAAACCAGTACCTCAGTGAAACATGCGATGAGGGTGGAAATGCACACTGCACACCCCTCAATAGAAGCCTTGTCCCCAGATTACTGATGTGCCAAAAGCACCGAACCAGGACACCTTGTTTTAGACAAACCTTATCTACAAAATACTGTAACTGCAGAGGTGATCCCATTCAAGCCCCATAGCTGCTGATTACCTCTTGCGGGCCAAACCAGACTGATATCACTTACCCATAACCACTACTCCAGCATGAGACAACAATGTCAACACGGAACCTCCTTGACCCTGGCTATCTACCTAACCCCAAAACAACTCGAGAAGGGGACCATCAAATCTCAGTTGCTTCATGCATACAGCAGTCTGCAATGTGAGAAATGGCGGCCCAGATCTGCGGTTACAGTCAACATTTAAACAGTCAAAGGGAGCAACCGTGGTGTCTGAGTTACTTCCCAGCCCTCGCTTCCTACCCCAGCCAAGGTGGATTCCTGTTTTGTCAACATGGAGGGTTGGTGGCGAGGACCGTGTGAGTGAAGACAATCAAGGGCGCTTTGTTCTACAAACATACTAGATGCACAATATTCTGTTTGGCTCTAACTGGCCAAAACAACGCACAGTCTGTTAAACTACTTCAACTAAGGTCTAATATGTTAAGGGGTTCAACTAAGATCTAATAATGCAGAATTTCCATTACAAGAGGCAGAACCTAAAATACCAAAATATATCGAGGCAAAATGCCAAGCTGACAAAGCTTGTTCGTAAACGCTGGCGAACACTGAAGCAGAGGACGGGGATGAAGAGTGATGCAGAGTTGGCTTGTTTTCTGTTAGACAGGTAAGCCGCTCTTACTAGCTAAATGCAGGGGGTTATATCGTTAGCTAGCTGTCTCACACTAATAGCAAGCCAGCTAGCTAATTTAGATAGTTAGGCTTGCTGGTGTCGTGACAATTTGTCGTGCCAGTTTGTTTTTTAAAAGATAACAACTTTGGCGGGAGAAGTGACGTACGCATCTTTCAGGGCCCGTTTTGTGCGCACGTCATCTTTATAGAGTGTCTAAGTGGAAGCAGGAAGGGCCGTCCCATAGGACCTAAATTCAGGAAAAATATGTACAGTCAATGCCAATCAACAAATAATTTATTGAACCTGTTTACATTGTACCATGACCATACACATATGATGTTTGTCAATTTTAAAACAGAATTTTAACACAGAACTGAGCCCCGGCGAACTGTGCGATACGAAGCTCAAAAGCTCAGTGACCGAAGAAGGAGCAAAAGTCGGATAAATATCGGGCCAGCCTTTGCTCGTTGGACGGAGTTTATGGAGTTTCATGGGATAAAGTCGCATGGTGACATGGCTACTTTTCTACTAGACCGGTAAACTGGTCTAGCTATCGTTATCTTTCTTGGAATCTGCATAGCCAGACCTAACGTTATCTCCACACTACAGCATCTAACGTAACTTATTACATGGCACTCTGAAATACTTGATTGTGATTTCTGATTAGTGTAACGTTATGTTCCTCTCGGAGTGAAGATCTTATCACAGTATGACTGAAACAGTGCATTCTCTGGCATTTTGGCAACCAACACGTTGTGTTGTTGCAGTTCTTATCTTTAGACACTAGATGGGGGAAATAATCCACATACAACATATTATACCTTTAACAGTAGGGGTTTACATGCGCCGGATAAAACGGACTGTTGGACAAAAATATGTAGCCTAGGTGTATTTATCGGATTTTTCATAATCCGATAATGGCTTTCATCCTTTAAAGTATATCGCATTATGACCACTTATTACATGACCACTTGAATAATCTGTTAACTCCATAAATCAGATAATGGTCGGTTTAGGCCTATTAGTATGCATGTAAACGTAGATGAGACCCCTCTGGTTTGTGACCGTGTGCTGCTCGTCGTTTGGACCGGGGCGGGGCTAGGGAAAAACATTTCAACAGGAATGAGTTCGATAAGGGTGCGATACAACACCAGCCTCGTAGAAGACGTGACGATATTAGAAACTGTGATAGTTGTGAATGATTGACCTTCGATATCATGTGATGTTGCGTTCATTCCCCTTACACCGTGAATCCGCACACAATGTTTCGGACAGTATTGTATATTTGTTTTGTCATTTGGGGAACTGCGTATACCTCTGGTGAGTAGACTAGCTATTTCTCAGTCCTAACATGAGCATGAGATATAGGCGACTGTAATCAAGTTATTGTAAACGCAGACTATCCTAGGCCTACATGACAAGATAGTTTTGCACTAAATATATTAGCCTAACCTACTGGTATTAGTCTATTCTATGTTGTACTAACCTACTGGTATTAGTCTATTCTATGTTGTAGTTATTTATTGTCTAATCTTAATTTGACTTGGCATTTTACTTTCAGTGTGATGCACAAGACTGCCAAAATCATCGTTGTGGGCTTTTTCCTGAATATTCCTTCTTTTGTTGATTTTCAGAGTTTCGCTTTGCCTCCTATTATGGAGATCATATGGTTCTGCAGAAGGCCCCAGAGAGGGCTGTGTTGTGGGGCTATGGGCCAGATGACGCCAAGGTCTCTGTCTCTCTAACGGGACCATACATGCAAAAAGCTCCAGAAGTGACTGTCACTAATGGTGAGCAAAGGTCAACACAATGACCATGGCAGGTTGATGCTGAAGCTAGAAAAACAATGACCGTTTTTGTTTATGTAACAGAGAATGTACAAGGAAGTTAGTTTAATGATCATATCAAGCATAGTCCGGTAGTTTAATGATCATACCTCGCATACAGGATGTATGTGAGAGTTTGAACTACCTCAGTTGCCCCATTCCCAACCTTGTGACCAGGCAACAATAAACAAGCATATTCTACAATAAGCATGTGGGTAATGCTGAGCTCACGCTACAGGCTATTTAAAATCCTAACCGATTTCAAAATCAGGTTGCATCACGCACAAAAGGAGAATCTTAACAGATGTTCTTCTCTGGAATCTCACATACGACAAGATTTGTAAATAATGGCTCATCACACACTATGGAATATTATCGTGCCCGAGGGAGCAACAAACCACTGCCTCGCTTGTAAAATAGTGACGTAATAATCTAAATATCATATGTCACATGATTGATATTATCGGGGCCGCCCAAATGGGTCTGCTAGCCAATTGGGAGGTATAAGATTGGATCTGTAAACCCCTCACATTACAAGATAATCTGGGCCGAACAACGGTACCGACCAACGTTCCAGACCAGATTTCTCCTGCAATGGTCAGGAGGGGTGAATCGCGGATAAATCAGCCCGAAAGTCCTGTAGTGTGAGCCCTGATGTTGTTGGTTTCTGGACAGGAATCTGGAGGGTGACTCTAGACCCAGTTGAAGTTGGCGGTCCCTACAACGTGACTGCAGTTCTGCAAAACAGCAGCATCACCCTCACAGATGTTCTGTTCGGTGACATATGGTTGTGTGGAGGGCAGAGCAACATGGCTTTCACAACTTCCCAGGTAATTTCTGCATGACTGTTTGCAACTTGGGTGACCGCCCCATAATGTTGGTTTTACACTCAAGTCGGTTGTGGCATTCATTCTGAACAGGTGCTCAATGCCTCTGCAGAGCTAGCGTTAGCCTCCAAGTTCTCTCAGGTGCGGATATTCATGGCGGCCCTTGAACAAAGCCACACTGAGTTGACTGACTTGGCTGGAGTGTCAGTACCCTGGTCAGTCCCCACACCAGGTAAAGTATTGAATTTACATATTTTTTTCTCAATCAGCCATTCATACTGCATCCAGTAATGTCAGTATAGCTGTAGAAAACTAGATAATAACCAATGAGTACAACCTTTTCAAATAGACTATACATTTGCCCAATGCCATTTGAAATATGAATCAAATCCCGGGTAGCTCGATTTACGCAATCAGTAAAGTCAAAATGATAATAATTGATTGGTGTTCATTGCTCTCTCACCTTGAGCAGAATTGCTTGGCGGTGGGAATTTCACCCACTTCTCAGCAGTGTGCTGGTTATTTGGCCGCGACCTGTACAAGACCCTAAAGTATCCTATAGGCTTGGTGGAGTCCTGCTGGGGAGGCACGCCTGTAGAGGCCTGGTCCTCAACACGAGCTCTGCACCAGTGTGGGCTGGACCAGGTCATGGACGGGTAATTGTAAAGAACTTAACCCGTGTAGGCTAATAAGAAATATGCACAATGATTATTAATCAACCTATTATCTGCAACCTGCCAGTTATTTGCAACAGTGTTTCCCCCCAGGTTTCCCATACCATATGATACGTCTTTGTTTACATCTGCATGGAGTAACTCGGTGTTGTGGAATGCCATGATCTACCCACTTCTCAACATGACACTGAAAGGAGCCATTTGGTATCAAGGTAAAATAAAAACTTTACTTCAACTAAAAGTTCAGCTGGTAGATGGACTTCACTTATATAGCACTTTTATTCAAAGCGCTTTACAATGGTTTCTCATTCACACATTCACACACCAATGGTGGCAGCTGCCATGCAAGGTGCCAGCCTGCTCATTGGGAGCAATTTGGGGTTCAGAGTCTTTCCCAAGGACATGTGGGCAGGAGGAGCAGGGAATCGAACTGCCGACCCTACGATCATTGGACGACCCACTCTACTGTACCTCCTGAGCCACAGCCGCCCCGAGAGTAGAACTAGCAATGTAAAGGCTGTGGGCTAAATTCTCTTAGAGAAACTGTAGACTACTTTCTGTTTTGTTACTGTAGGTGAGGGCAATACTGAGTACCATCAAAAAGACTACACCTGTGCCTTTCCATCCATGATCGATGACTGGAGGATGTCCTTTCACCAGAGCTCTGGGGGAGAGACCGCACCAGACTTCCCCTTTGGATTTGTTCAGGTAAGGATGTCATTTCATAACATTGTATTCGTTCACAGTCTGCCAACTTGCTCAATAATTAATGTTACATTACATTACAGTCATTTAGTTGACGCTTTTATCCAAAGCGACTTACAATAATTTATTAACTTAGGAAAAGCCAATGTACTACTACTTGCCAGAACTCACAAGTGCATCTCCTTTCTAAAACAAATGACTAAGAATAATCTAGTGCTGAAGGCAAAGTGCAAGAATAGCAAACAATGTTGCATGCACCTTTTCTTATTAAAACAATGATAAGTACTCTGACCGAGCAGTACAGTATACCAGGGGACCTCAACCTTTTTGATCCGCGACCCAACCAAAAAATTTTTGGGAAGCCAATCAGACACTTTATTGCAGTAGCAGTTGTTAGCTATCTTGGCCAAGCAGATTGCCACAGTGCAAGTTGGAGAAGACGTTTTGGTGGCCTCCTCAGCACGCACGCATTTACACTTTCATGTCACTCTCAAATCTGTTTTGTAATGACTAGCCTATACCATTGTTATGGGAGATTTAATGGAAAAAAACATTCTCAAACGTATTTATTTTTGATAACCATCCCGGGACCCCCAGGTTAAGAACCACTGCAGTATACTACAGGACACATATACAACAGACAATGCTATGAATTGCTGATACTTAAAGTCTTTTCTCCTTCAGCTCTCTACGTACAGGAAGTTCTCCATGAGTGAAAGCTTTCCAAATGTGCGCTGGCACCAGACTGCAGACTACGGCTTTGCCCCCAACCTCCGGATGAAGAAGACCTTCATGGCTGTGGCCATGGACCTGCCTGATGAGAAGTCACCCTATGGCAGGTATGGACGGATCATAGTCATTGGCAGGAGTGTGTTCAGTGAATTAAAATTGACAAAACAATGGGTACAAAATTGACAGAAATCCTCTACAGCATAGAAGTCGATTCTATTCAGCTTATTTCATAAGGTGTTTGGCACATTGAATTGGAAGCATGATTCTGTGTTCCAGTATACATCCCCGGGACAAGCAGGATGTAGCCTACAGACTGACCCTGGGAGCCAGAGCGGTCGCTTATGGGGACAGGGACGTCTTATTCCAGGGGCCTTTCCCAAACCGGGTCCTGGTCCAGGATACACATGTCAACATTACCTATGATCAGAGAGTCTCTGTTGCTTCATCAAAAGACATATTTGAGGTAAATGTGATGCCACACTGTGAAATATTGTCTCTCTTCTACTTGGATGGGTCGAAATGTCTAAATTATGAAAGGTTCACCGGCTCTGTATTTTTGTACATAATCTAAAACTGAATCCTGATAGAAACATACAAGTAACGTGAACACCTTCGATGACAATCACAATACTTTTCTCTCCACTAGATCTGTTGCTCGGTGGTGAAGGCTCCCTGTGGGTCTCAGTCCCTCTGGCTTCCAGCCCCCATCATCCTGTGGGGCCATACCACTGTCCAAGTGTCCACCAATAACTGTTCGTCAGTGAGCGTGGCTGGCCTGCGCTACGCCTGGAGGGACTGGCCCTGTGATTTCAAGGCCTGTCCCATTTACACTGCTGATGGGGTATTACCCGCACCACCCTTCACTCTCAACCGCTGGCCCGGAGAGGTGTGAATTAGAACCTCCTTCCCCGACTATTCCACCCTAAATGGAGGGAAAAACAGCAGCAGAGTTGGCGGTAGCAGAGCTGTCAACTGCCTGCATTTCCCATAATGTGCCTCTGTGAAATATCATGCACAAAACCAATGACCTTTGAAATCTCTTTTTACAATTGCACTGAATCAATGTTTCTTTTACAAATAATTTTCACATTCTACAAAATAGGAAATGTCACAGAAAATTAATGATAGCCTACGTATTATGCACATTGCAAATCATGATTTTCTTGTTCCTTATTCTAACTAAAAGGAAGAAAAATGCAACATGAGTACTTTTATTGAAATGCTAACGAATGGCCAAGTGTTTTTACAGTTGTCTGCAAATCAACTACTAAGCCAGAAGGGCCAACTCTAGCTTTACACCAACAAGCCTGCAGAGGGCACTAGAATCAGCTACACTTTCTTTCACGTTATAGCGCAACAAATGCATACTGGTTATTTTACACAAACGTAAACATGATTCTGTAGTCTCCTCCATTCGTGGTTTCACATGATGTTTCAAGTTCCAAAATGAGCAGTCCTGTAACATGTTTTGGAAGGAAGTCTGTATGGAGTCCCGTATGGATTGGAGGGTGTCAAGAGGTCGTATGAATGTGGTTGGAAGGCCTATCAGGGGCTGAAGAAGGAGGTGGAGGGTGAGCTGAGAAGCTGCTGACGAGAGGAACTGGGGGATCTGGGAATCAGACCTGGAGAAGGGAGGAGAAGATTGATTTGTTTGATTAATTAAACCTTCTGCATGTCCGCTCGTACTATTGATGGAAGTTTCATATCGATACTGCCGACTATCCTCCTATATCCTTTCTTGATGCTAGCATAAAGGTCTGGCCAATGATGAGTTTCACACATTTTGGGCTAAAATCCCAGGCGAGCAATGGTTTAACCCAGAGGTCAGTCTACCTCTAATGTTAATAATGTCACCTGCCACGTTATGTTCAGTCTTCACACTCTCCACGAAGCCCTGGTGCCTCTGGTAGGCCTCAAAGTTGACCGAGGCGTCGTCCTCTGACAGGCTGTGTGGAACTTGTCCGTCACCGGGGCGACAAATCTCAAAACGTATCCACTGGTAACTGCGCAGGGACATGCCACCAATCAGGGTTGACGAATGTGACCATCATTCAGTCAGCAGAACGCATCATCAGGACATGAAAATTATGTTATCAGCAGAGTTGGGGGGGGGCAGTGCCATTTATCTTTACTGAACGAACATAAATAGGAACAACTCTGGTCTGTGACACAGCTGTGAGACACATACTTGGTGCACTTGCGCGCCCCGTGGCAGCTCTGAATAAGGTTCTGGATCGTGGGGTGGGAGAAGCCGAAGAAGTCTGCTCCTGATGGTACAATGGGCTTCACTGGCTTTGACCTGTAGACGAGAGATTTAACAACCCAACTATTGCAAAATAGAGTAATGCCAATCTAGGATTATAAAACGAGAGCCCAAACCTCATAGCTCCAATGGCCTTCAGCAGGTTTGAATGGCAGGTCAGGGCGGAGGAGGCAACAATAGCGTTTTGAGGATCATCTTCAGGCACAATCTCAAACTGGGAGGAGGAGAAGGGGGGTAGAGTTGAATTGACTGGCAAGAACTCGTATGTCTATGCATGTGTACCTGTGGTCCTGTGTTAGAGTGTGTGTGCGTGCGTACATACCCATGGTCCTGTATGAGTATGTGGCCCTGTATGTGTCCATATGTGTACCTGTGGTTCTGTGTGTCCATATGTGTACCCGTGGTCCTGTGTGTGTCCATATGTGTACCCGTGGTCCTGTGTGTGTCCATATGTGTACCCGTGGTCCTGTGTGTGTCCATATGTGTACCCGTGGTTCTGTGTGGCTCCATATGTGTACCCGTGGCCCTGTGTGTGTCCATATGTGTACCTGTGGTCCTACACCCCCGTCCTTGATCTGGCAAGTGTAGAGGCACTGCTGATCCGGGTTCTTCATGCTGGCGAAAAAACGCGTGCTGCAGAAGCCCACAGGGTAGATGGCACACTGGTCATGGAACAGCATCCTGTCTGTGATGATCTGAACATGGGCATGATGGACACACAACATGACTAGTATGTGGTGCAGAGTAACACACAGTATGTCCCGGGCTGCGTCCCAAATGCCTTAAATAGCTACCTCTCCTTTTACTCATCATTGGCGCTTAACCTAAAGGGATTGATAGACCAGTACTGAAGTCATTGCAGCGCTTTATATTTAATTCAGTGAATGTAGCTGACTGACACACACACACACATTTTCTGGGAAAGATGCTGGGCAGAGAATCAATTAAATACCCAATGCACTGAAATATGAAGTCAAACAAGGAGATGGCAGGCAAAGGATTCTGGATGGAGCCACCGAGGAGTCTACAGTGGTGATCAGGTAGAGGGAATGAGTCGAGCTGAGGTACCAACCTCTCCCAGGCTGTACACCGTCAGACCCCCCAGCACTATGGGGAAGACGGGGCGACCGGAGGAGTCTAGAGCAATGGGCTGCACCATCTTCCGAGATCCACCGTCGCCAAGCTTCCGCTTCTTGGACATCTTTTTAGGAACTACGGCAAAAGAAAGAAGATGAAACACAATGATGATGGATATTTTAAAATGTATATATATTTAAAAAAAAACTTTAACCTGTGATCACTGGTGATAAAAAGAGGTCAATTCAGTGTGACCAATTTGATTGGCAGTATGGATGGTAAACTAACACCCACCTTCCTCTTTACCATTCTCCCTCCCTCGCTCCTTTCTCTCCTTCTTAGTTTTTTTCGGGAGACCATCATCACCCCCTGACGTACCGGGGACCCCCGCGTTATGTCCCCCGGCGGGCAGGACTGATGCCCCTGGTGGCCCACTGCTAAAGGTGGCAGTGGTGTGAGAGCTGGTACTGGGGACAGTGAGCAGCTCCCCGTCTGACAGAGACTGGTACTGCAACAAGGTTTTCAGCAAGAACCTTCAAACAAGGCAAGAGGAAGAATACGAGTCAGCACACAACTACTAGTTTTTGATATACCTAATGATCAATCCAAAGTGCAACATGAGGTGTATACCTCATGTCAAATAATGGTATTATCCTACAAGCATAGCCTTACCTACGCTCTTCTTTGGCTCGAACAAACTTCTCCTCCAGGTGGGCGACTTCGTCGCAGAGGGCTGCATTCTCCTGTGGATTACATATCATGGGTGAGTTACACTGAGTCAAGCTCATAACACCCCTTAGTGTTTTACTGTCCAACCCATTTTGATCTCCACATATCTCTCTGCCACATTTCCAAGCATGTCATCTTTAAAACTCCCAACTGTACTCACAAATATCATGGTCCGTGCAGCTTTGCGCAGCCTGAGGTACTTGAGTCGGTACTTCTGGCTCTGGTTCTTGCGCAGGCCTTTCTTGGCTTTGGGCCTGGCTTCAGAAGAGCCGCTGGGGGAAGGGAACGGAGGCAGGGAGGCGGCAGAGCCGGAGCTGGAGAAGGTGGTCTGCGGGGGAGAGCCTAGGAAAGACTGGCTGCTGAAGGCCTGTAGAGCCTGCTGCCTCTCGTCATCCGTCTGTGAGCAGAGACAGACCAAAACGTGTGGATGATGAATGGATAGAACAACATCGCTGATGATGAGTTCCAAGTCCTATCCATCAGGAGTGCCTGAGAGCTAGGGTCCATTTAGAATTGAATAATAAGAGCCAGGGTCCATTTAGAGTCCAGTAACGAGTAGGCATGCAATGACAATGTAATGTATGAGATGGCAAAATAACAGATGCAGCTCAATGAACATACAGGTGAACTGAAATTAAGCAAAAGTATACAGCTAATAACAGAAATGAAAATAAACACACATTAGCCCTACATTCCATTTTCTTTGTATACTGTTGTTTTCTGTGGCAACACATCCAATTGCTCACTGGATTAAAAAATGTTTGCTATGTTGAATTAAACCAGATCAGTAGTAGTGGGACTAGAGTCCATCAAAAGTGAATTCCTTCTGTCATCCTATGTGAATTGAGAACTTACCAACAGTGCAAAGACTCCATTTCTGTTCTCAATCCTCTTGAATCTCCTGCTCCCTTTCTGTGTCTGTAACATAGTGGGATTCTGAGGCCGAGGTTTGGTTTTTAAAGCCCCGAGAGCAGCTAGTGGGTGGGCTAAATCTCAAAGGTTGTGTTGGATACTACTGAAGGAGCACTAGCGAGCTGAAGCACTGTGAGGATTCACTAAGGCAGGGGTATAACTTCTACTTCTTAATGCCCATGGACATCTCTTTCAATAGCAAAAGGAACGGAATACAGAAGCTAAACAGTGAGAGGATATATACAGATAAAGAAATTAGAAATGATGAAAAAAAACTTAAGTGCTGTATAAAAATGTGTAATGCAATTGATTTAAAAAATAAAGAAAAGGGGGTGAAATCAAGATTTGGGTCTCTTGCAGTGGGCAAAGGTCACACGTCATACTCTTACCTCACGATACATAACAGCTTCAAGGCTTGACTTGGCACTATCAGTGGAGAGGACATGGATTGTAAACATTAAAGAGATATTTAATCAATAGTCAA
Organism: Borostomias antarcticus; assembly: GCF_949987555.1. Lineage (NCBI taxonomy): Eukaryota > Metazoa > Chordata > Actinopteri > Stomiiformes > Stomiidae > Borostomias > Borostomias antarcticus. The sequence goes on along the minus strand of NC_140234.1, from coordinate 45,793,890 downwards.
GGCATGATTTTATAAATAAAAAAAACACCAGTGTAAGCCTAGATCTCTTGGGGGCTATTCCAGTAACTCAACTTCACATTAAAGAGAGTCTGTGAGAAGGGGAGCAGCTCATTGAAATGCTCTACTGTACTTGGATTGAACTAATCCCCTATCGATGATCCTCTGCTTGATCTCTTTGATGTGCATCGGACGTCCAGCTTCCTCCAAGACGATCTGAACAAAACAAAAGGCATCCTTCAGTGCACTGATTAGCAGGCTAACTGACTTGTGATTGGGCAAATTGCAATACAACCCTGAAAGTGTTCAAAGGGGACACGCTACCTGCGCAGCATCCAGCCATGTGAGGTTGGGCTTGTCTGCAACATCACTGGGCGCTTCACTGTTTATTGATTATACAGTTGTACATTCATTAGCAGGTTAAAATGAGACCTCCCCATGCTAGATCCTGCAATTCATTTAGGTGATGCATAGGGATGCATTTTTTACACTAACACATTTCATGAATTAATACAATAATAATTGCATAAATACATGGGTACATTCCGTAATTTATGACACAAAACAAGCAATAATATATTACGTTTCTAGGGTTTCTGAGGTCCCTGACAGACTGGCCATGCTGTCCAAGGCAGGAAAGAGAGAGTAGTTCCCCTGTCCATCTGGTCCCATCTCGGATTCAAAGTTGGAGAGTGTGTTCAGAGGGTCCATAGGAGACAGAGGGGTGTCCGTTGTCTGATTACTGCTGGTAGAGGGCTATGGAAATATAGAGGGAATACAAATACAGATAAAACCTTCAGCGTGATGGCTATGACTAACATTGTTAGCCTATGTCTAGTAACGTTACAGTAGTAAAATGGCTTGCACCGTATGGCCTAATCTATTATTAGTAGCTAATAGCTGTACTGTATAACGGAGCTGCCTCCAGCTAACATTCGCTAGCTGGACATTCACGTGCATGGACATGTGCTACCAAATTAATTGTTTTTAGCTTTTTGCAAAAGGATCAAAATTATGTTTTGAAAGAACAGCTTACCCCACTCTTGTTGATTCGTGTTCGCTCTTTCCCGTGAATCATCGGGGAACCTTGAAGCACTTCTTCACCCGTGTCCATTGCATTGTTTACATACGCGGAGCGATTAAAATGTTATGCTGAACTGGCAAACACACATGCTTTCTAGTTTGTCTTTGTGATATCTAGTTTTCTGTTGTGTCGGGATGCTTACGATACGACTAAAATTATGATAACCGACCAACCACCTCCAAAATCATCGACCGTTCACCGACTTTTGATTTTGCTTATGTTGTTTACAAACACTTCCGGGTAGAAAACCGCCGCGTCATTAAGGCCGTTTCAGACGGGGAGCGACATTCCGCCTGCGTTCTCGCTCGGATCAGCGGGGGACGCACGCGTCCTGCGCGCAGCGGGGAAATCTGACTACAATTCAGCTCTTGTCGCGGGCGGGCGTGTACACGAAACGAGCACGCGCGCGACAATTTCACGGGGTCGCGCCCGCTTGCCGCTCCGCCCCAGATTGTCCACGCTCCCAAATTGTCCGCTCGCCTCTCTCATTGAAAATGAATTACAATGCGCCGATATCGCTCCTCGTCTGAAACGGCCTCTACACGGACAGATGGAAGGTGCCTCTACCTTTTTTTTTTAATATAGAATAATGTGTTTGTAAAGTCTATAAAAACAGTGATCGAACAAACATTAGCATTACTATTCTTTCGTATTTGTGGGTTAGGCTACATTAATCCGCGCATTTCCGGGATTCCAGCAAGGAATCTAATCTGGTTTTAAAATCGCACTGAAATGAAAAAAAGCAGTCTGTCCCATTTTGGTTCACATAATTGGTCATAGTGTTCACCTATTCAACGATGTATGCCAACACAATTACAAAATTCTACTTTTGTTGTAATCTTATATCAAAGTATATAATTGCATACTTCCTGGAAAACGGTAGGTCACGTGCAATGACGACACCAGGTACCTTAGATTTTAGGACAATAATCTCACGACATATCCACCCTGTCAATCAACGCTATCCTTCTATCGAATCTGTCTAAAGTTCTTAGACAGATAAGATAAGACATGAGAATAAATACAGTGAGATATTGTTTCCTCTCCATTACCACAAAACGAACAAGATGTATCGATATCTATTTTACACTTTATAAGGTTGGTGTAGGAGCTGAATTTGTTTGTCTTGTGTTTAATGTTTTGTCCAGTGTCGCCCCCTGCCATTGATAAATTGGGGTGCACTGTGCATGAGGGGAAAAGGCGGGTGTGGCGATATCGTCATTGACCTCAGCCACAGCCCTGAGCCCATTCAGAAAATCTCATTTGTTTGCTTAATTTATTTTTGGAAATGAATCCCAAATTAATTGTAAGAAAGAGCTTGGATTTGGATTTCGTTTGGGATTATGATGGCTGATATGATGGCTGCGAGTCAGACAAGTACACCTGCCTCCATGGAAATGGAAAAACAATAGGGAGTGATTTTTGCCATTACAGTTGGTCTTGACAGGATAACATCTATGAAGCAACTTGAATGTGACCTCTCGCACCTTATTTGTTATAAGGAATTTTCTTGACAAGACCCAAGTGCTTTTCCAATATATGTCATTATACAAGTTATTCCAATAGAAAACTGCTGCAGGTTTGGAAACAATATCTCTCTGAATAATAGACCTAACACATGCATTTGTGGCTTTGTCACTCAATAAAGGGCACAAATTACCAATATAAATATCACCAGGATTCATATCAGGGATAGTACAGTTCTCACCCTTAGTAGCAGATATCAATAACCTTCTAGCACCATCTGGTAGCATCAAAGACAATAGAATATGCTCTAGGTGTAACAGGAAAATCATAGACTGAAAGAAATTCCTCGTAAGTGAAAAGATGACCACTATCATTCAATAATTGACTAACTAGCAGAATATTGTTATCAACCCATCTCCTAATGTATAAAGTCTTATTTTTAAATCTAATATCTTGATTGTTCCAAATGAAGTATTTGTGGGGAGAGAAATCGTGTGAGTACATCATTGACCAGGATAATAAAAGATGACTATGAAAATTAGAGAGCTTCACTGGTAATTTAGAAATATTGTAATTACATCTAAGCAGAAAATTCAACCCTCCAAGAGAATTGAACACATGGGCAGTAATGAAGTTCCAAATTGAGTTGGGATTTTTAAAGAATAATCAGATCCATTTGATTTTAAAGGAATAATTTAGTGAGGAAAAGTCTAAAGCATTAAGGCCACCGGCCCATAGTTTGTTAATCAAGAGAACACTCTTCTTTGTATAATCATAACTCTTCTTTATATGTATTTTCTTTTTCCAAATAAAACCAAATAGAATTGTGTCTATCTTTGTATAAAGGGCCTTTGAGACATCAAGAGACAGCTGCATATACTGTATAAGTCTGGAGAGACCTTCAACTTTAGCAACTAAGGATCTCCCAGTAATGGACAAATCTCTCTGTAGCCAGAGATCAAATCTCATTTGGACTAAAGTAATCAGGGGGTTAAAATTTTCAGATAATCTAGCGTTTTGGTCTTTTTCTATTATAACACCCAGATACTTAACCTTATAAGGGACTCCTGAAATAACACTATCTGTACAATCTTTAACTGAGAGAAGCTCACATTTAGAAAGGTTAGAGGCTAATGAAAAAGTGGCATTAGAGGCTAATGAAAAAGTGTCTATGACTTCAATTGCACCACGAACTTGAGATTTATCTCTCAAAAAAAGTGCTGTGTCATCTGCTAGCTGAGTAATAGACAGTGTTCTACCAGCTATAGAGAGAACCATTACATTGCTGTTTTTAAAGTGAATAGAGAGTAATTGCATGTGAAGAAAGAAGAGATATGCGGAAATCGGACAACCTTGACAGATCCCACGACTAATATTAAATCTCTTGGAAGTGCCATATGGAAGTTTGATCGAACTGTTTGCCTTCGCATACAATGTTTTGACAGACTTATTAAACATATCACCAAATCCAAAGACATCAAGTGCCTTGAACATGAATTGGTGTTCAATAGAGTCGAACGCTTTATAAAAGTCCAAAAATAAAATGAAACTTTCCCCTTCAACTAAATCAGAATAATCCAAAATAACATTGTCTGTTAACGTAAGTCCTGCCCATAGAAATGCACTGATATCAGATGAGCAGAGAAGTGCAGAAAAAATGCTACTTTATAATTTTTCTTCATGAACGGGACATGGAATAAACTGTCACTCAAAAATAGTTATTTACACAAAGTTCTATTGATTATATTAGATTAGATTCAACATTGCACCGTAGCCTATATAGCCTACTGTATACTGGAACATCAAAATGCTGTTAAGTTAGGCTAACAATGAAATGCAGTTGACATTGTGAATAGCGATGTTTGTGCGTGGCTGTAAGGCAGCGCATCAAAGATAGCAAATGTCAGATGTCACTCCCTCGCTCCCTTCCTCCGTCATGTTGTTGACCTGCAGTTCTATGTTGCTACCACAAGAGGCAGTGTTTTTTTGTGCATGGCTGTAAGCCTGCACACCTAGACCAGAGGCAGTGTTTTGTGTGCATGGCTGTAAGCCAGTGCACCTAGGATAGCATTTGTCCGGTTATCACTCCCTCCCTCCCTCCCTCCCACAGGTCAATGTTGACCTGCATTTCTCTGTTGGCACCACAAGCGGCAGTAGTCGCAGAACACCAAAATAAACCCGGGAGACGGGGGTTCAAGGGCCCAGTGGGGATGACTTTATGGGACTATACCCCAAACGTCCACATGTTCATCCTTTCACTCTAACCTTTACCCCTTGCCTTATAGGTCAGATCCTGTCCCAACCCCAACCCTTATTCTAAGCCCAACCCACACTAGGGACTGGAAAAGGGACACCAAAACCAACCCGCCGATCTCCACTGCACAAGTAGAGTAGTGGTCAGAGCATTGGACTCCCACCCGGGAGACCGAGGATCAAGACCCGGTGGGGATGATTTTATGGGACTAAACCCCAAACCTCCACATGTTCATCCTTTCACTCCGATCTTTACCCCTTGCCTTATAGGTCAGATCCTGTCCCAATCCCAACCCTTATTCTAACCCCAACCCACACTCCTTCCCTTATAGGTCAGATCCTGTCCCAACCCTTATTCTAACCCCAACCCACCAGGGACTGGAAGGACACCAAAACCATCCCGCCGATCTCCACTGCACAAGTAGAGTAGTGGTCAGAGCATTGGACTCCCGCACGGGACATTCTCAGATTACTGTCTATGCTGAGCAAAACTCCTCCAGTCTATATGTAGCTAAACAAACACTGTTGTTTACGTTTTAGAACTGATGTGTCCAGGCAACAAGACCTATCTTAATTTATCAGACATTATTTAATGTAATTTCAATTCACAGCTATTTCAGTGGCATGACTAGCTTCCGTCCTACCAGTCCTGAACAGAAACAAGCCAGCCACGCACATAAGCCAGGCTTGACCTGGCCTGGTTATATGGTTGGCCTAGGCCCCTTAGTTCCAGTGAAGGGAAATGTTAATGCTATTGTTAAATATTAATGCTTCAGTATTTTGGACAATTCTGTTTCCAATTTTGAGAGAACAGTTTGGGGAAGGACCTTTTCTTTTCCAGCATGACTGTGATCCAGTGGACAAATCAAGGTCCATAAAGGCATGGTTGTGTGAGATTGGTGTGGAAGAACTTGACTGGCCCACATAGAGCCCTGAACTCAAACCCATCGAACACCTTTGGGATTAACTAGAACGGAGATTGCAAGCTAGTTCCTCTCGTCCAACATCAATGTCTGACCTCATAAATGCTCTTCTGGATGAATGGGCTAAAATTCCCACAGACACACTCCAAAATCTTGTAGAAACCTAGAAGAGTGGAAGCTGTTATAGCTGCAAAGGGGGGACCAACTCCATATTAATGCCTATGAATTTAGAATGGGATGTCATAAAAGCTCCTGTAGGTGTAATGTGTAGGTGTCCCGATACTTTGTGTCCATATAGTGTATACACTTTATTGATAACCCTAGGAGAAAATGTGGTGTTTCAGCAGTGGAATTACAGCAAGGTTGGAAAAAAAGACACTAGATACAGAGTAGCAGCTTAAAAAAAGAGGAAGAACAGGTACTATATACTATATGTATATGTACAGTATGTGTACAGTATAGAATATATTACAAATACATTGTATAAATATATATCTAGGAGTACAGATACATACATCCAGGCTGTATAGATATATATAGTAATACACATATACATACACACATGCACACCACAATCCTCGGAACGCTCAGGCACTGTTGTGATGGCCGCTGGCATGAAGGAAGGTCTGAACTGCTCCGTATTGCAACTGGGTGGGATGAGCCTGTCACTGAAAGTGCTCCCCATCTGCCACAGCTCGTCATCAAGGGGATGTGTGACGGCAAAGAACAGTGTGCTGCCTGGCTCCCACAGACTGGTAGAGGATCCGCAGCAGCTATACACATAAAAGGACATGAGCCTCCTGAGGAAGAACAGCCTGCTCTGTCCATTCGTGATCTCAGTATTGTCAGTCCAGTTTGTTGTGTTCATATACTGTAGCCTACATAGTATGTGCATTGTTCTATTGTGCATTGCATAAGGAAGTCCCTAGAGGGTGCCATAGGCTGGTTACAATGTAAGATGCTAAAAAAAAAAAAAATGCATTGTGGGAAGAAGAATGAAAAATGCTGATTAAAGTACACCTTCCACTGTTCCTCTACTTCTGGGGTGATTAATGTCAGAATCAGCCTCATAACAAAGTGGCGACGGGAATGGGGATCAAAGCTAGTGATAATGGACATGCCTGTACCTCCTCAGAAGAACACGCTGTGCATGAAAGAGTGAAACAAAAACTGAAAACGAAACAATACACAGATGCTCACAGTCATGCCAAACCAACTGACTTCCGGTCCGGTGACCAAGTATAGATTAGGAAGTGATGGAAAGTAAATTAAGGAGAATTTAAGTTCACAAAACCAATAGTAGGGAGGTTAAAGGACGTTTTACTGCAAGTCATGACACAAATGTGTGCTTTGGTGTGAAAGTACCTTAGGGCCATAGGAATAAATAATAAATGTATCCAAAGAGACAAGTCAGATCACCCTTTATATCTGATATACATTTTTTCAAAATGGCCACCGACAATACACTAAAGCCCATATCTTTGCTTCTGTTATAGCTATAATGACAAAGTTGGTGTGTAACTGTACATTATTAAGGTCAAGGAATCCAACTAAACAGGTTCTAAGGCTAAAAAATCTATTGCTTTATCCATACCAAGACTTTAGAGGCAAATTATGCATTTTTATTTTTAAAAAAGCATAATTTTAAAGGTGCACTCACTGAAATAACTGAATGTGCAATATGATAAGTATTCTCGATGCATATGTATTGAGTAGTGTGAAAGCAAATACATAACTATATTTACAGTTGTATTGGGACATAATGACAAGTATTGTTAGTAAGACAAATCTTTCTGGTCAACAGTAAGACATACTAGGCAATGTTAATAGGCTCAGCTGACAGACCTAGCTCAAGTCGTTATCAAAAACAAGGGACCAGCCACGACTCATTTGTACAGATGTGATTGATGTCTGGAATACGACGTTCGATATCCTCCCTAAGGTGTGGAAAGCCCAGATCAGCAGTGTGCTTGTCATAGAGGGCTGTCAAGTCAGACAATGCCAGCGATTCTTCTGAGCCACGATAATCTTCGATGAATCTAAGCAACTCATTGAGGACATGTGCTCTGATGACTTGAGTTGTAGTACTTTCAGTCTTGTCACATCCCAGATTCTGCTTTTCTGTAGAGCCTATTCAGGCATACAGTGTGATAAACAGCATCAATAGCGATCATGTCACCACCAGCTAGCTGAGCCAACAGACGGTGGTCACCAACCACTTGAGCACTTTCTTTCACTTTTCTATCCATGTCAAGGCTGGCAGCATTCCTCATGTCCTTGACGTTGCCCACTTCACCACAGAAGAGACATGCTTTGTGGACTGGTTCACATGATGATGTTGACAGTGTGGGTAAAGCCTGTGTGATGGACTTGCCACTCATGTGTCTTGTTTTTACTGGGCTTTCAGACTCTTCCTCCTTTTTTCTTTTTCTTGCTCTCTCAACCTTTTGAGTGTTGATGGCATTACTTTGACCCACTGTGTCCTTGTGGGGGGGTTGTAGCTCGCTCTCTGTTTTATCTTAGCATGCTGCTTGGCTAATCCAGGGCCCTCTTTCATAAAGCAAGCTCAGAAAATAAGCCACACTGACTCATTTTCAGTTGATTGGGTTTCATAAACGAAGCTCAAAATAGTCCGCACTCAGTCACCATGGACACTTATGCTGGGAAACTAGCCTGGTCCAGAGTAGGTGTCAGGCTTAGCTGAGCTGTTGCTCCAGCTGAGGACAGGAAAGCGATGATTTTACCTGCATGCTGCCACATTTGACTTTATTAACCACTATCGAAATAATAATGGGAAATCAACAGAGGACATTTGATATAGGTTAAAACTAATTGGTGCTGGGTGTATGTATGTTTTTTGAAGTCAATTAGATAAATGCCTATATAAAAGGACCCCAACCCATGTGTCGTTCCTCTCATCATGGATGCCCTTTTTTGGATGATGTTGATGTGGGAGCTCTCATTGTTCGTAGGGCGTTCTGGAGCGAACACACATGTAGAGACCGGACAGGAAGAGGACTTGGACATTGTTGACCCCATCTTCCATCGATTCTGCAATGTCAATGGCATGCAAATTAGGGACATGTATGCCACTACCTATTTTGGTTAGCAGCCTCATCCCTATGTTCAGCCGTTTTTGGTGGCTTTCTTTGTTTTCAAAGACACATTCACACACACACACACACACACACACATTCATTTAATTATGAAATCACACACACCATTTTATTTTCTGCTTCATGCTGCCTGTTGGGGGATAAGGATCAAATTAAATGGTGTTAAAGAAGCAAACTGTTGTGCCATTGTCTCATTGCAGTTCTACTTACATCTTTCTCCAGTTAATGGATTTCCAGTTCCATCTTCCTCATCTTAATTTTCTTATACTGGAAGTCGACCTCCAGCGCCTCCGTGCGTTTGTACAGGTATTGCCTGTACACCTCCTTGATGCGTGCCGTATTCTGTAGAGACAGGAAGTTGATTAAGTTTTTCTATAATGCTCGTACACTGTCACCTTTGATCAGAGTTGGAGAGGATCTGGGTTGTGGTCTCTGTGTCCTGCAGCTGTTGAACCAAACACACTAGCACCTCACCACACAAGTAAGGCTTTTGTGCGTAGGCCTACAATGTAATGTGCAATCCTTGCATACATGCACGATCCGTCACCGACACGGTCTCATCTTCCTCCCTCATAGATAGCCCTTTATCCTGAAACCATCAGACTCCGTTTAATGTTAACTAATTAAGTTAACATTGACAGTGAAGCAGTCAATCCCATACTCTGTTATGGATGGTTAAAGTCAGGATTAACAGTTTAAGTCCCGCTTTTTTAAACGGACTTCGTGAAATAGGGCCCAGGTCAAAATTAACGAAATGACTGCATATCCACGACCGTAAATTTTGCACTGACGCAGCCTGTATGAGCAGAGCATTGTAAAGGGTCATGATGTGTTCTGGGCAAACGGGGGTAAACGACGTATCTTTTGTATCGTTTCTTGGTACTGTATTATTTAATTGTTTTGTATTGTGGATATGACCCTTTGGTACACTATATTAGATCATTTGCGTTAGATGGTGTCTTATTTTGTGTAAACCTATATAACCAAGTCATAAAAGCATCATCGTTGTATACACTATCTACCCCCGGATTATTTGGTATACTCCATCACAAGGCTGTCTTTTGCCCCGGAAGTAGCAATAACCGGCGAGAAAGTCCACAGCATCGCGAGGAAGTTACAGCCATAAAAGTACATTATTTAACGTTTGTCACATACAGAAAAGGAAGAGAAAACGTTGGGATTTAAGGTTTGAGAAATATATTTGTTTAATGTCACTTAATAATTTGTCAGTTGAAGTAGCTAACTATCCAACACTAAATTGGCTGCAGATATGCTGATCAACATCACTCTAAAAGAGCTAAGTTACCTAGCTAGCTAGATATAACATAATACATACTCAAAGCTAACGGTCTCTCATCGTTTTTAAACTGTCTTTTGCTGACAAATCAGCAGTCGAATTCTAACGTTAGCAAGCGAACACCAGCCTACGCTCACTGGAAATCACGACCATAGCTAATGTTACGTTTACTAGCTGGATAGTTAGCTGGCTAAGTCAGGCTAGCTCTTTGCTCGCCGGTTACTTCTGACACGCACGCTAGCGCCGTTACTAACGTTACCAGTTAGCCAGTTCAACGCAGCTAGTCTAGCTCCTTACCTCTACTAGCTAACACCAACACGTAGCGTTGCGTCAGTAACAACCAACGCCAGCTAACGCGAGCTAGCGAATCTACTGTGTGGCACCAGTACTACCTAAAACACAGTTCAGTCTACAAGGTAAGCTCGCTAGCCATCTGGCAGACTCAGTGCTATCATAGCCATTTTGGTACTAACATTAGCTTGCTAGTTTACCCGCGTTAGCATGGTGGCTAACTAACTTCTTAGCTAACGTTAGCTCTGACACAACAACAACAAAGAAGGTGCCGCAGTGATATGTAACTGATTACTCTACCCCCGTATTTTTCTAAATGGGTTGTAACGGATATCCATTTAGCACTGGCTACTACTGGCTAGTTGGTTGACGTTAATGTTAACATAATCTAGACTAATGTAGTTAACGTGAGCTAGGCTTTTTCAATGTTTTTTGTTTGTTTGTTTTTACAAATAATCGCCACCTGGGTAACTTGCCAGCCGACTAACGTCAAATATATAGCTAATCAAACAGTCAGCATGATTCATCTGAGTTAGCTAGCTGCTTCCCCAATATATATAGTTTTCGCTTAGCATAGTGGCAGGTGACGCAGTTTGTACAGTAAAGCAAGCTAGCTGATATCAGTCTGCGAATGGTCAGTCAATGTTAGTCATGTATGCCAGCTAGACGATGATTTATGTCGAAGATCATTCATTGAATTAATTGTTGTTTAAAGATTGTACTAACGGCGTGCATTTGCTACATAGTGACATTACTGCACTGTTTTGAATAAACGTGAGCAAGTTCATTAATGAGCTAGTCACGTTTGGTTCTCAGCTGCCTTTATAACAAACATGTCATTTTGCCTGCTGCTGATACTGTCTGCAAATGCATGCATTTTCACATGACATTTTACCGTGATATAATTGTGAGGCCTAAAATTTTCAGTTGTATACACTATTTAGAGCCATAACAGCAAAAAGACTATAGCTCGCAATTGTCATTCATTCTCTCTCCAGTTGTAGGATTGCGTTGTATGCTGTGCGGACTGGCTGACAAGATTGTATTACAAACGCTGGACAGACTCGTAAGTCAGCTGCTAACCAATCTCTGAACATCAAACTACCTGCTGACGTGCTGCAGGCGAATGAAAGTAGCTAGTAGGCACAATTCTGAGCATAAACCCGTCAAGCCGGTTAATTAAATGTGAATTTTATAGTTTATTTATTTTTAGCTATGGTTACATTGGTCTTAGTGCAATTTGATGATGGCATGACAGGGTGGCCAGAAATACATAATTTCCCTTTCTGTACCTATGGATATTTCATATTTCGCTGTTGGGATTTGTCTGTTGTTAGCAAGCTATCAAGAAGGTTGTGTGGGTGCCTAAATGTGTGTAACAACACACTGTGTGCATGTGATATGTGAACCCTTGTGCCTCTCGGACCCAGCCCAGCTAGCGAACCCCTGTGGAGACCCAGTGATGCCTGTGAAGAAGAAGAGAAAGTCTTCTGGTTCAGATGAGCCTGGACTCCGGAAGTGTAAAATCACCAGGTAAAAAGACCTCTCTCTCTCTTCCCCTACCTGCAGTGCTCTGCAACAGCTAAACAGTGGGGGGTGTACGTTGTACAGCCTGTAGTTCCAACCTAGCAACACACCTGATTCGGCTAACTAAGGAGGAGAGCTTGGAGCCATAGCTTGCAAAGCCTGTAGCTCTCCGGGACCAAGGTTGCCTTACAGAGGGGACCTGGGGGATTCTCAAACTCTAGACACTTCTGTGTGTGTGCATGCACACAAGCACTGCAACTGCTGCTGTGTGTGTGTGTGTGTGTGTGTGTGTGTGTGTGTGTGTATTCTGGCCTCTGAGCTCCGAGCTGCCTGGTGGCTGCTTGACTGGGGGAACGTGGCACGTATGCAGTGCAGGCTACGTTGTACAGGAAAGGTGAGAGGAGGGGTGGTTGTGGGGGGGAAGGGGAGGGGGGATTATATTCCCAACTCTTGATGGATCTGAATTTTTCTGGTGACTGTCTTTTTCCCACACAACCTATGTTTGAAACGGATATATATATATATATAAAGGCAAAGCAAGTTTATTTATATAGCACATTTCAGCAACAAGGCAATTCAAAGTGCTTTACATGAGACATTAAAAGCATCAAGACAAAGTGCAACACATAAAAGGTAATATGAAATGCCAAAAAAGGACATTTAAAACAAAATGCAGGAAAAATAAAATACAGGAATAAAAGTTACAGTGCAGTGTATGAATAAATAATTCTTTGATTTAATAAAAAGCAGCAGCAAAAAGAAAAGTTTTCAGTCTTGATTTAAAAGAACTGAGAGTTGCAGCAGACCTGCAGTTTTCTGGAAGTTTGTTCCTTCTGTGTGGAGCATAAAAACTGAACACGGCTTCTCCATGTTTTGTTTTAACTCTGGGGACAGAAAGCAGGCCTGTGCCAGACGACCTGAGAGGTCCGGATATAAAATCAAAATCTCCCCTACAAGCAACCACCAAGTTCTTATATGTAGTGTAATACAAAATAAATGATTATCTTTCACTTCTGTAGTCAAGTTCTTATATGTAGTGTAATACACAATAAATGATTATCTTTCACTTCTGTAGTTATTGCAGGCCCCAGACCCCTGGCAGGCTGATCAGTCCAGAGGACCAGTTCACCAGTAAGAAGTGCCTGGCCTGGTTCTACGAGTATGCAGGTGCACTATTCACTGTTACTCACCATTACTTAACTTGTGTTTGTTTTGTTTGTTTTGCTTTGATTAGTTGTTTGGATGTTAATATGCATGTGAGAGAACAGAACAGGCTATTGACGTCTCTTGGAAGCATTAGGTCTATCCCCTCCCTAGTGCACCTCAAAAGCTTCCATATTTGACCAGTGTTTATGGAGATAACTTGTTTCTGTGTGTGTGAGAGAGAGAGAGACAGAAATTTCTGTTCATGGTGGTATTGAACTGAGAACTGCTATGAGCACAGGAAAGGAATTAGTTTGGCATTGAAAGGACTGTTTGTGACATCTTCGTGTATATGGTGTTTGTCAGGTCCAGACGAAGTGGTGGGTCCAGAAGGCATGGAGAAGTTCTGTGAGGACATTGGAGTGGAACCAGAAAATGTACGTTCTCTTTTTCGTTTGAATCCTTTCCTTCCATTGAATCGGTGTATCCACCTGTCTGTGCTGATCCAGGCTTTTGTCATCTCCCACCTGGACTACTCCCACCCTCATTGCTGGGGCCCCGGCATCAGCCATTAAACCTCTGGATCTTGTCCAGAAAGCTGCAGCTCGTCTGGTGTTCAACCACCCCAAGTTCTCATATGCAACCTCCCTTCTCCGTTCTCTATACTGGCTGCCTGTGGCAGCTTGCATCCAGTTTAAAACTTTGCTGTAAGCCTACAGGACAATGAAAGGAACTGCTCCTAACCCTCAGACCATGGTCAAGCCCTACACCCCCTCCCGGCCACCAAACTTTGCTACCTCAGGACGACTGGATGCCCCGTCACTCCGAGGCCCTTGCAGTTGATCGACACGGTCACAACTCTTTTCTGTTCTGGCTCCGCAGTGGTGGAACTCCCCACTGACGTCAGGACAGCAGAGTTGCTGCCCATCTTTTGCTGTAGGCCCAAAATTCACCTCTTCAAGAACCTATTGTATAGTCTGGAATAAAACGCAACAAAACATGGGCAGAGGGGCGGAGCCAGCGGCTACCTTTCAAATCCAATCGCATTTGAACATAATGTCATCGGGAGCGTATAGTCGGGACTAAATAATAAAACTCATCCTGCCCAGAAAAGAAGAAAACTAGCTAGCCAACTCTGTGAAGTGAGTTAACATGTAAGCAAGACCAAGTCACCTAAATCACACTTTATGTGCCAGATATGCTACCAACAGTTTGAGTCATAAGCAATACTTGAAAAGTGGAAAGCTGTGGTCAGTGACCAATCAGAGGCCAAATCAGCCTCCCCCGCACAGCCCACTATCTGCGTGTGCCAATCAATATTTTGCGCATAAAATCCAAGAATCTTCTAATTTGTGTCCAAGACTATTAAGGATTTTTTCAAAACATTACATTAGTCATTTAGCTGACACTTTTATCCAAAGCAATTTACAATAATTGCATTTAACGTAGGAAAAGCCCATGTACTACTACTTGCCAGAAGTGCATCTCCTTTCTAAAACTAATTATACTAGATTATACTCTTAGTCATCTAAAAGTGACTAGGAGTATAATCTAGTGCTGAAGGCAAAGTGCATGAATAGCAGTCTAAAAATACAATAGGTGCTTAAGAGGGAGGATCGTGGTAGTACTTCTTGAAGAGATGAGTTTTGAGCCTGCAGAGAAAGATGGGCAGTGACTCCGCTGTCCTGACCTCAGTGGACAGTTCTTTCCACCACCAAGAAGTTATTGTCGCAGGGAGACTCAGATGACCTATTGTATTCATATTTTGCTACTCCTGCACTTTGGCCTTAGCACTAGATTGTGCTCTTTGTCACTTTTACTAAGGAGATGCACTTCTGAGCTCTGGCGAGTAGTAGTACATTGGCTTTTCCTACGTTAAATGCAATTATTGTTAGTCGCTTTGGATAAAAGCTTCTGCTAAATGTCTAATGTAATCATCTGTCTGTCCATCCATTGCGCAACTATCCCAATTATTATTATCCCAACTCTTTTGATGATTTGAAAGCTTCTGATTTCTCACCCACTCACCTCTCTCTCTCTTTACCTCTCCAGATTATCATGTTAGTCTTAGCCTGGAAACTAGAAGCGCCAAATATGGGATTTTTCACAAAGGAGGAGTGGCTTAAGGGAATGACACTATTACAGTGAGTATGAAATAACCTTACTTTAAAATTGTGGATGTCACAGAATAGGAAGGAAATCACCTCATGCTATTGTCGCAGCTTACAGACAGGCGACAGGGGAAGCACAGTAACTCAGGTGTCTGTTTCTAACACAACGCTCCTCTGTAGGTGTGACTGCACAGAGAGGTTACAGAGTAAACTGGACTACCTGCGCTCTCAGCTCAATGACACAGCCATCTTTAAAAACATTTACAGATATGCCTTTGACTTTGCAAGGGTGAGTACTCCAGCATATCCCTCAACCTGTTGGTTAGTCTCTTGAACCTCTGTCTGCCTTGATAAAATGCTGAGTTCATCAGTCATATCTTTTCATCATGGGTTGATAAGACTTGGCTTGAGGAGAGCTTGGGCCTGTTCAGGCGACCCCCTTGGTTATCTCTGATCCAGCTTGATTTGATAGATGAAAGCTGTTACCAGTCCTGTTATATCAGATCTGTCTCTCCTCTATCAATCACTCTTTCTCTCTCTTTCTAGGATAAGGATCAGAGGAGTTTGGACATGGACACAGCTAAGTCCATGTTGGCCTTGCTGCTAGGGAGAACATGGCCTCTCTTCCCTGTGTTCAACCAGTTCCTGGAGGTAAGCCTCACTCACACAACTCCCCTCTCATTCTACGGTTTGTTAAGGGCGCGGTCGGCCACAGTGCAAAAAAACAACCTAAATGGAGCTGGGCCTTAATGACTGTGTCCTGGTTCCGCTTCCTCTCCTCCCCCAGCAATCCAAGTACAAGGTGATGAATAAGGACCAGTGGTATAACGTGTTAGAGTTCAGCAGGACGGTGAACGCTGACCTCAGCAACTACGACGAAGATGGAGCTTGTGAGTGCACTCAACTCCCACACTCACTCACTTACTGACACTACTCACGAGCACTTACTCAACACTCACTCACTCAACTTACTCACACATTCACTTGCGTACTAAGCACTCACCCGCTACCTTTTCGTATCACATTATACCATAACCAATTCTACCAAGGTATCTCTTATACCATAACACCAATTCTACCAAGGTATCTCTTATACCATAACACCAATACTACCAAGGTATCTCTTATACCATAACACCAATACTACCAAGGTATCTCTTATACCATAACACCAATTCTACCAAGGTATCTCTTATACCATAACACCAATACTACCAAGGTATCTCTTATACAATAACACCAATCCTACCAAGGTATCTCTTATACCATAACACCAATACTACCAAGGTATCTCTTATACCATAACACCAACACTACCAAGGTATCTCTTATACCATAACACCAATACTACCAAGGTATCTCTTCTCACAGTAATGATCCCCACCGTGTCTCCTCAGGGCCAGTGCTGCTGGATGAGTTCGTGGAGTGGCAGAAAGCGCGGTCGGCGTTATAGCAGAAGACTAAACCACGCCAAACAGGACTGGGAGAAGGAGGGAGCGAGAGTACAGGGAGAGAGGGAAAGCACACCGGAGGTCGCTCTCTTTCCATTTGAATGAAGTTGTTACCGTTCACACACACACACACACACACACACACACCCTCCACGGACCGCACACGTGCTCCCCCCCTATGGATTACACACACACATTCACTGCTACCTGGGACCGCCCGTGTGCATCCTCGGCCAATTGCTGGAGTCCTCTCTCACTGAAGAGACTTTTACAGTGTTCATTTTAAACCAATTCATAAAGAAGAAAACAAAATGGAAAAAAACAAACTGAAGGGGGGAACTATTTTTCATATGTATTTCATCTGTGGCCACGGTTCATATAACCATTATTGTAAGATCAACTGGGGAATTTTTCTGTTTCCTTGAATATTTTTTCCCTTTCATTTTTGAGTCTTACCTTGTTTATAGTATGTTTTCAGAACAAGAATAAAGAAAATAATTGTTCCAAACTGGTTTCTACCTCCAAATTAGTTTTTCACAGATATTTATTATTTAGAGGAACAATCATGTAATATAAAAAACAATCATGTAATATAAAAATATTTGAAACGTTTAAGTATTTGGGGTGTTCGGTGTGGGAATCATGTAGTACTATCGAGATGCATGTGCGATTGTTTAGACTTGTGTTCCAATATGTGTCAGTATTTTTTTACATGCCTTATGTGATCATGTACTGCATTTTCATCATGTCAACATGATCTTTTATTGTTTTCATATGTCCAGCTGGAACACAGGTCTCTCCTGGCCTGGGATGGAGGAGTCTGTCTCCTCCCTCCCCATGTCCCTGCTGGGAGGGTCTAGGGGGCTGGTGTTGGCCGCAGCCATGATGGCGTTGAGCCGAGTCAGGGAGAGTGAACGCTGCTTGGGCCTCGGAGCTGGGCCTGTCTCCGACGGGGTGGGGTTTGGCAGGTGATCATAGCGATGTCCCTCCTCATCATACTGGTACAGACGAATCACTCTGCTGCGCTGCGCCGAGCAGGGGGGAGAACACGCCACCTCGTCTCCCACGCCTTCTCTCCTCTCTCCTTCCCCCTCCCTCTCTCCCATCCTCCTCTCCTCGCCAGACTGTGACCCCCTCTGCTCTGGTTCAAGCTCGCCGCTCTCCTTTACCTCTCCCTCGTTCTCTCCCTTCCATTCACTGACTCCTCCACCCTCCTCACCCTCCTCTCTCTGTCCTTCACGGTCTCTCCGGCCCTCACTGCTCTCCCTGCCATCTCCCCTCCCCTCCACCTCACTTCCCTTCTTTCCTCCTCTGTAGTCGCACCCCTCCAGGTAGGAAGCAGCCTCCGGCTCCTCCTCCCTGCCTCTCCGGAAACTTCTTTGAGGCTTGGCCGGCGGAAATGGGCTCACGGCCGCCGCGGTCTCCCCTCCCGCTGAGGCATGGTCCTCGTCGTATGATTTCGCGGCGGTCCAGGAAGCCTCGTTCTCGCACGCGGGCGGCAGGGCTGCCAGGATAACTTCTGCGCACTGGTCTGCGACGGGGGTTCGACTGCTCCGGCGTCCGAGGGACACGGCTTTAGCTCTGGCCACTCCCAGGCACCTGAAAGACAACATCTTTAGACCTCAAGGCGGCACGGGGATACTGTAATCTGACCGCATTGTAAAATCTTGTTTTGAAGGCCAGCTGGCGTATGGAAGGGGAACTTGACTGAAGGTTGAACAAAGGTAACCGACCTGAGCAGGGGAGCCCTGCTGAGAGCACCAGCGCTGAAGCCCGCCAGGAACGTCACCACCACAGACGCCGCCACCGCCTCTGCCAAGCGGCTGTCTGAACCCGCCGCAGTCGCCCTCTCACGGCCCCGGTCCTCAGCACTCCTCTGGGCTCTGACCATACGGTTACTTTGACCGCTCGGGCCACCGCTCTCCGTCCTGTGGTCGTGCTGGTCTTCAGTGTGAAGCCGGTATGGTCGGAGTGTGATTCCGTCTCTGTCCTCCAGGAGGCAGTAGTAAAGGCCGCAGTGGTGCTGACCGACTCGGTTTATCTTCAGACCGCCGTCACCTAGCATAGCCACTGGATCCCAGTTGCCACGAATGCCATTTTTCTTGACCTGTCCGAAAGGGGTGTGCCAATACTGGACCACGCCTACAGACAAACACGGATACAGATGCAGGAAGATGTAGTACGTTCATCCTGACATGTATACCTACTCTCTCACCATGTTTTTGTGTGTTTGGTTGTCAATGCCTACAGTATATGCCTCTTTTTCTTAGTCTACTTTGTATCTGTGTGTGTGTGTTTGCGTGTGTGTGTTAGTGTCTCCACCATTCTCACTTATGTATTTTGCACTCACCTGTAGGCGTTCTGTTCCCACACTGTAGCATCAACTGCCCTCCTGTGTGAACTTTTACCCAGGTGGTGTTGGTCAAGGTCAAGGGGGCCCTGTCTGTAGACACGCCCACTGGCAGGGCAGAACCAATCAACAGGGATGTGACCAACACAGACCCCAGTATTGGTGTAGTAAACATCTTTAATTATCCTTGAGAATTGTGTGAGGAATCAGAGCACTCACATTAGTACCTTGGTGCATAAATACTGTATGATCCATCAACCCTACTGTAAGTAATGCAGATTAACACTTTCGGTGGCAATGAAATCATAAGATCCCAATTTTACTAACTGAAGTTGTCACAGCTGTCCACACACAACCTTTCATCCCCATAATGATTTATAAATACATTTTCAGTATTTCAATAAAGATTTGGAATACTCACTGTACTTTTGTTGGATACCTGTAGCACTATGGTGATCTCAGTGTGATCTCCCTTCAACAGAAGAGGTTAGATTCCTTCAGCCAGATAGAATACTTTATTCACACTCTTCTGGTAAAGTGTAAAGTGCAGTTTCTCACATGACACTCCATATGTCCGGTCACTACAGGTTAAAGATTAATAGCATCCTCAGGCTGAGAGGAAGGAGGCACGTCTGATGATGCCACTAGGCCTTATAAACGTGTCACTTCTGCATCTCTGAATTTGATTGATACTCCTTGCTTCATGTTAGTTTTTCCATCTGCAAGTGGCCTCTTTCTTTACCAGCCTGTTTGCATTTCTATTGATTCACCTCAAGGATCTGGCCTGCTGTCAAATCAAATCAAACTTTTGGCATAGGGTATTTCATACACAGAGGCAACACAATGCACTTTACAGAGAGCAATCGGGGGATGGACATAGGGCTCATCAACTAGATTTGTCCAAGGGCCAGAATTTTTCTCAGCAGACACTATGGGGGCCAGACTTTCAAATCATATTTTTAAAATATATTGTTGTTTAATATTTTCACTTTCTTGTGAAAGTAACTGGAATTACTAATTTTCAGTAGCTTGCCCAATACTGGTGATCAGACTCCTAAGATTTATAATGCACCCCAATTTGTAAATCAGGAGGTCCCTAAACAGCCTGTGTGCACGCGCACGCGTACACGAACGTCGCGAAGCACGAATCATGCCCGCAACAATGTGACTTATGAGCTTCCATAATTGCCACGCATAATTTCACAGTACTTCGCCCACTTGCTCAGCTGTGGGGCTTACAGTAACGTAATCATTATGCCAAAACAACACCAAAAAGCATTAAACCTCTGGCCAGCATATCTGTAAATTCGAAGTCTCCTTACCAACTCCGTAGCCTACTCGCGTCCTCATCTCCACCTCTACCCGAAGTTCTCCTCGTCATTCCACTTCTCGTTCTAGTAATCTTTTTCTTTTAATCATGCTGGCAATTGGCTACTGTACCTACTGTCGCAAACCCAGTCCGCCGAAATGACTTTGGCTTGGGTTCCAATTAGAAGCCGCTGTTAACCCGTTCCGTTCTATGCACTCTTGAAACTCTTGAAAGCTACATTTAGCCTACCGTCATTGTGCATGTGAAAAATAAAATGAAACGAAATGTCAAATAAGAGCATAGGCATAAGTAAAACAAAATGTTAAATGAGAGCTATGATTTTGTTCATCTTGCATGAAGTATGCATGCAACAAATCATTCTACCGTTATTCACAACCAGCGAAGCAAGTAAGCACAGCTTTGCGAGTGAGCCTGCATCGGGTTGTGTAGTAGACTATGCTAGCCTACTGGCTAGTACGAGATTTGGGGGCAGTAAATCATTCCTAATAAAATGATTTCGATTTCAATTGTTTATGGTGTTGCTTCAATCTTGGAAGATTATTTAGATATTGAAATACTTCTGAGGGCCGGATGGGAAGCTTTAGGGGGCGGATTTGGCCCGCGGGCCGCCAGTTGATGATCCCGTCTACATTTTCCAGAAGGAAGCACAAAAACCCAACAGAAGGTCTGACCCAGCTAGCAGGGGATGTTCCCACAACATTGGGGAACATTTCCAACACGTCCTGCTAATGTTTTCACATTCTTGGAACAAATGATTGCTAGCTGGGTGAGTGAGCTGTAAAAAAAAAAAATCTTCCCTTTCCTTTCTCTGGTGTCAGTGTAACTAGCCTACAGGCACACACGTTTTATTGTGTAGGCAGGCATGCCGCGCCAGATGGTTTGAGCTCGCGAGATCAGGGTGCTCTTACGAGGCTAATACAGTAGGCTATATTATTATGGCAAAATATGGAAAAACAAAATTCCATGTTCCTCTCATGGCCTCCAGGGGTCTCCATGGAGAGACATATCAGGGCTGAAAACTGCTGATATGGAGAATATGTTGCTATACTTTGTGGGCAGTCCAGGACTGTGTTTTGTTTTTAACCTTTGCTTTTTAGTAAAATGTTATGCATCCAGAAATGGAAAGTAGCCTATGTGCAATAGATTATTATTGAATATTCAGTCAACATGCGAGAATAATTGTATCCTCATAACCTACATAGGCCTACGTATTGTAGCATATCCGACATCGCAGAATTGGAGACCAGTAGACTCTATTTATAGCCTCATATGTGTTTCATAAACGCATGAAAATTATCTCATAGGACACATGCTCAGTTCAGTCAGCAGTAGGCTACGCGCAACGGCTCCTCCTCCTGTGTGTGTGTGTGTGTGTGTGTGTGTGTGTGTGTGTGTGTGTGTGTGTGTGTGTGTGTGTGTGTGTGTGTGTGTGTGTGTGTGTGTGTGTGAGTGAGCGAGCGAGCTCCAGTTCGCAAAAAAGGAGCAGGGTAGCCTATCGAACATCTTCAGGCAACAGCTCGGAGACTAGGGAACACACCGACTGCATCCCCGGTAGACTGGAGAATAGAAACGTCATTGAGGGATCTAAATTCCCAGGTAAGATTATTAAAGATACTGTTCTCTTAGTAGATTAAACCCTGGATCCGTTTCCTGTTTCTGTGAACTTAGGCTACTTGAACTTCCATGAAATCTTTCAATTATCAATTCGACTCCCATTTGTGCACATATCTTTTCGAATGTAATAGTCCCATACACATAACATGTAGAGTGCAATAGGAACATATTAGCCGCTTTTAGTCCGCTTTTGGTTTAATATTAATTTCGTGTTGAAATTATATGGAAAAACTGGAGCGCTGTGCCATTTGTTCACAAGTCTACCAGTGCGAGTGTCTGCCTGGTAAGTTCTTAATATGCTGCAACTGTTTGCATTTAGCACGTATTTCAGTACAATATAGCCAACACGTAGACATGCTTTAGAATGAAATTATCTTGTTCACTAGTTTGGACTAGTGCCATGGCCTCGGAGTGGAGCACCCACACAGAACCACGCCCTTCTCTCTGTGTACAAATGTGCAAACTAACTAAAGCTGGTATGCTCTCTTTTGTTCCAAGGCTCTCTGGTCATTCTCAGAATGTTTAGGCCTACTGTCTCTCTCAATATGGTTCTCAGGATAGGAGAGAAAGAACGAGAGAAGCTGAGTAAGAGCCAAGTCACTGACTGTTTGGGACTATAGTAACAGACTGATTTTGACAGGTGCTGATAAGTTTCTCTCTGGTGTGCCTGTCTGTCTGAGACGCCTGCACCAGTCAGCCCTTAGCCATACACCACCTCCCCAGGCACTGATGTAGGTCTGGTGAGGGACACTACGCTCATACCTTACGGATGTAGGTCTGGTGAGGGACACTACGCTCATACCTTACTGATGTAGGTCTGGTGAGGGACACTACGCTCATACCTTTCTAGTTTTACAGATCAGGGGGCTCAAGTGGAGGGAATAAGGGGAAGATGTTTTGTGTCTGAATGCTGGGATGTGTTTCATGAATGCTGTGATAAAACACACACGCAAACACACCAATTAATGATGAGTCATACTCCAGTTATAGATAGGCAGGCAACAGTAGCCGAATGAGCTAGGCCAAGTACCATTCTTTCAATCTATGGATCCTCCTGTTTTCTCACTGCTAAACATGACATTTTCCTCAGTACTTGCACGGTTCAATAATGTTTGCCATTGTGTTACAACTATAATGATTACTAAATTGCTACTTACTACACATTGATACATCTGGTACTACTCTTCCTACATCTCTTATATGTTCTCCATATCCTCCCGGAATAGGGAAGAGACTGGGGAGATCAATAATTAATCATTGGTCATAGACACTACTAGCCCTGCTGAGATTACACATTGTAGACATAGTTTAGCTTCTGATGTTATCAGCACTCTGTCAAGAGGATGTGTAACGCCTCCAGGAGTGGGGAGACTTCACAAAGAGACACATTTCTAATTGCTAATATTATTCACTATGCAAGAAAATACACCAGAAATGACCTGATTCCAGAGTCCAGTTAGGAGAACACAGAAGAGCTTCGCTGTGGAGAGTAGTGGATGCTGGTTTTGGACGAGGCTGAGCTCAGTTTGGAGCGTCATCAACTTGCTGGGACAGTGGGAGTCAGAGAGAGAGAGAGAAGAGGGAGAGAGGTGAAAACCAGCACAAATAAGCCCTTTTCCAACTAAAATTACAGATCTGAGCTGAGTTCTGCGTCAGCCTGTTTCCATATATACAGTATATGCAGTATAATAGTGAATAGTGAAAGTACACTGTAAGGACAGTGTGGATAGAGATGTTCTGGACCAGTATGATACTCTAGTGAGCTGTCAGCTCAGGTCAGACTATGTTGTTGCTCAAGGCAGTGGTCAACTGGGAGAGTGATCTGACCTTAACAATATGGACGGTTGCGGAACTGAACAGGTGTTGGGGCCCCACAAACAATAGACCCGGCCCATCCGGGAGACAGGGGTTCAAGACCCGGTGGGGATTACTTTATGGGATTAAACCCCAAACCTCCACATGTTCATCCTTTCACTCCAACCTTTTTATCCCTTAACTAAATTCCACAAGAAGAGTAGTGGTCAGAGTATTGGAGTCCCATGCGGGACATTCTCAGAGATTACTGTCTATGCTGAGCGAAACTCCTCTAGTCTATATGTAGCTAAACAAACGCTGTTGTTTACGTTTTATACATCCAGATAAGCCACTGTGTCTTGGTCTACTTACTTCACCACCTAAAGGGAAGTGCATACAGCAGGTAATGACTTTTGTCCAGAAGTTGACCAATTGCAGCAAAATAGCTAACGTTACAGGAATCATCAGTGTAACTGCTTTAGCCACTGACCGCTACCATTAATGTTATGGAAGCTGCTGCTAGTTGTTGTGAGCTCATGAGCTAACTGGCTATCCCGCTCTTATTGTGCTGGATTAGCATTGGACGCATTGGAACTGATGTGTCCAGGGGACAAGACCTAACTAATTTATCAGACATTATTTCATGTCATTTCAATTCCCAGCTATTTCAGTGGCATGACTAGCTTCCGTCCTACCAGTCCTGAACAGAAACAAGCCAGCCACGCACATAACCCTGGTTCCAGGGTTCCTGGAGTAAACATAAGGAGTGTCTGTTTTGTTTCTCTGTATCCATGTATTGTGTTGAAAGGAGGATATCTGTGTGTGAGTCACTGTAGGATCTGTGTCATGGGACAATATAAATGAGGCACAATATGCCATGTGTCTCTCAGGCCAGACTCCACACACCACCAAAATGTAGCCTTGGCACTAACTAGAAACATTCATGCTCCCATCCAGTAAGGGCCTGCCATTGAATTGAGTTTCTTCTACTGTACATGCACAGATGTTTTAGAATTAAATTGTTCCTTTATGCAAACTGCAACTGTTGGCTCACTCTAACACAGTTATTTTCTCTAGTTGTCATGACGACAGTCCACGTTCTCCTCAGTAATCTTTGTTTCCACGGTTTCAGTCAGGCTACCTCCAAGACTGTCCAAATAAAAGTGTGTGTGTCTGTTTGAGTGTGCCTATGCAATAGCCTGCCGTTGTGTGTGTGTGTGTGTGTGTGTATGTGTATCCTCTCCCTGTGCAATGTGTGAAAGACATTTGCTAATAATTTGTGTGTGTGTGCGTGCTTGCTTGCGTGTGTGTGTCCAGGGGGATGGTGGTGCCATATGAGGGCCAGTCCTACTCGTCTCTGAGGAGGCAGGCCCAGCAGAGTGGGGGTCTATTTGAAGACCCTCTCTTCCCAGCCTCGGACCAGTCCCTCTTCTACCAGGCCAACCGCATAGGCCATGTCACCTGGAAGAGACCCAAGGTGAGCCAGACACAGCATGTGTGTTTGTGTGTGTGTTCAAGGACGAGAGAGCTAAGGTGACAAGCTTGTGTGATCAAATGAGAAGCATGGGTCCGAGAGTCTGATATTGTCAACTAAACCACAAAGAGGAATAGTTGTAATTTGCTCTCTCTGACATCCTATTCAACCCCTTCGAACCGGGGTGTTTGAACTGTCTGTGCATGTGTGTTTACATTTTTTCAACCTTTGCTCCATGACACAACTGGAACGAGTAGTTATTTCTCTCCCAAATACGTGATATTCAACAAAATGGTAGTCTAAATATTGCATTCCAAAGAGTGTAAATATTAGAGTTGAGTTGGAGGCTAGTGTTGGTGATAGTACATAATGAATGACTATTAGAAGTGTGTATTAGCCAGTGATATATGTACAGTGTATATTTACATACTTTAGCATAAGGTGTATATTCAGGGTTGTGATTTGTGGTTGCCACAGCGCTTGGCAGGTCCTGCAGTTTGGAAATGGATCAAGCTATTGTTTGACCATTCCTGTCATAAGAATAACTAGAAGGGCACTCAGAGAGCACAGACCTCTGCCCATGATGTGTGTCATCAGCATGTACAGTGACATTAAGGTACCGATACTTGGAGTGAGTAGCTGCTGGTTTTAGCCGAACGGGTGCTCTTCAGCTCTGCTCTCATGTATCTCAGCTACTGACAGGACTGACAGCAGTAATCAAGTTATCTACGAGCATAACTAAGTAATTCTAAGCAGTTGATCTTCGCCATCATGCCATGATTTAAATATTTTGGTCCTAATACCCACAAAATAGCTAGGTAGCTAGCTGAATCAATCCTTCCCAGCATGCTACTGTAACTAACTAACAGACTGACTACTATAACTAACAGACTAACTTCGTCCTGGGTGGAGGTAATGAATTAGACTTTCTGCTTTGTTCTCTGGTCATGTTTAGCCTGTGAGAGTAGACTCACCCTGGCTGGTTCGTCTCATAGATCAGATGTATTGCCCTCTCTGGTAACACAGCCAGGCCAGCCTGATGCTGTAGTTATGCTACGGCTGTTGTGTGTCGGTTATCCTGGCAGAATGAGATGCACAAACTAATATGTCATGTCCTGTCTTTTGTGATGCTTGGTGTAAACCAAGATATACTAACCCTGCTTTCAACTTTCAACCATCTACCTCTGCTGAGTTACTGAGCAGAATACAGCTGGTTATAAAGATTCCTGTTCGATCTGTCAGGGAGGGAGTGGAGGGGACAGAGAGGTCTGTCACACACACACACAGGCCCTGAAGTAAATACCAAGCCTCCTCTCATTTGATGCCCATATAGGTGAGGTTCCAGAAATTGGAGAGAGAACTAACATGAGACAGGAAGGAGGGCGATAAACTGGAGAGGAGGAAGAGGGCAAAATGAAGGAAGTGAAAGCAAGGACTTTTCAGTGATATCGCAGTCTTTGTTTTTATACAAGGCCCAAAACACAATCTGTCCACTCTTTCCATTACACTAGCTCACTCCATACCATTTTCTCAGCGAATGTGATTTTTATTGCAGGATAAGGAGCGTTAGAGCGAATGGGAGATACTGAAAGCCAGAGAGAAAGAGGGGGAGAGTAGGTGTAAGCAGAGTGCAGCTACAGAGGAGAATGCAGAGAACCTGTCAGGCCTGGTTTTATATCTACCAGAAGGATGATGACGATGATGATGATGAAGAGTATGCTGGCAATGATGGGCGATTATCGTAGCGTCTGTTAGCACATGTAAGAACTTTGGCTCCGAGCCAGCGCATTGCTTCCCGTCATGGTGTAATGGGCTGGTTCACTTGGAACCGTGTGCTCAGTGTTGTGAACGCATTTCACAACGCTACATTTAGCTACATAATGTAGTTAGCAACCACAAAATGAAATGATTTCAACAAGTTAAACAGAAATGTTGAGGGTTGTGATAATGTAAAGGGGATTTGACTCAGTCCAAAATTAATTTACATGTAGGCCTACAAGAAAAACATAATCGAAAGGTAAAATAAAAAGTCCCAAACCCACAATAGTAAGAAATATGTTTTGGCGTCAACGTAACGTGATGTCATAAGTGCTGTCCCATTCCTTTTTATACCGTTTCAAATCAAATCAAATCAAATCAAATCAAAGCTTTATTTGTATAGCGCATTTCATACCCAGAGGCAACACAATGCGCTTTACAGAGAACAAGGGAGGTGGGCATACGACCCACTCTCTACATATTCCAGAGGGAAGCAAAAAAAACAGTAATCACCCTGGGGCCAGATAAGTGAGCTGTAAAAATTCTTCCCTGACCCCTCTCAACAAGGCGATCGAGCAAGCTCCTGGAGTATGTTTGTCTACCGGCTAAGAACATTTATAAAGCAATAAATAACATTAAATTACATTTTCAGAGTAAGAGAGGCTAATAACATCATAGGAGAGACATGGCAAACACTGGTGTATGTCTGTGTGTGCGTGATGTGCCTGGGCCCAGATAGAGGCAGGGGTCAGGGGTAGGGTGGGGGTAGGAAGAGGATACGGACCCGGGGTAGGGTGAGGGGAAGGGGGTACTGGGCCCAGGCCTAAAGCCGGAAGTGGACTGGTGTATGTCTGTGTGTACGTGTGTGTGTTAACTAATTGCTACGACATCTACAGCAGACACAGGGGTATCTATCGGACTCAGGGTGGTCTGCTGGTGACAGTGGGGCATCCACTGGACCTGGTTAGAAGATAGGAGGGAGAGAGAGAGGCACTAGGGAGAGGGGAGGCAGAACAGGGTTCTCCAGCCCTTGCAGCATCTCGCAATCAACCACTTAGCAGGTGACGTCAGTAAGTCTGTGATGGTTCAGGGTATAGGGGGGACATTGGGACTGGGCCTCAGAGACATTGAGAGGGGTAGAGGACAGGGGGCGGGGAGAAAGAACACAAAGAGAGTTGAAGATCGAGTGAATGTACCGAGAGAATTTGGAAAGAAGGGAGGGTGAGTGAGGTGAGACAGAGAGAGCACACAAGGTAACATACACAGACAGACTGTCCTCCGGTGGGGATTGTATTAGTACTGTAACTAACCACTCTGGCACATCTCAAAACAAGCTCTGACTTATTCACTGTCTTTGTGATACAGTATTTATTCCACAGTGCTCTATGACAGGACTATAATTATAATAATATGATATTATAATATATTATATATATATATATATATATATATGTGTGTGTATGTGTGTGTGTGTGTGTGTGTGTGTGTGTGTGTGTGTGTGTATGAGGTTAACTAAAGATACATATATATGTGTGGTTCAACCAGTAAATATTGATATGAGTATTTGGAGGTGTTTAGAAGAAGGCTACTTGGTGGTTAGAGTGTGTTGTAGAAGGCTGCTAGGTGTTTAGAAGGTGTTATAGAAGGCTGCTAGGTGTTTAAAAGGTGTTGTAGAAGGGTGCTAGGTGTTTAAAAGGTGTTGTAGAAGCTGCTAGGTGTTTGATGTGTTCCCTGCATGTGTGAGAGGATGTTAGTGGTTGGCTTGTATATTCAAATCCAGCTGATAGGTGCAGTGAGCAGCAGGGAGAAGAGGGATGGAATGAAAACAGAACAGTTTAGAAAGAGATCCACCCTGAACTGTGTGTGTGTGTGTGTGTGTGTGTGTGTGTGTGTGTGTGTGTGTGTGTGTGTGTGTGTGTGTGTGTGTGTGTGTGCGTGCGTCCGTGTGCGTGTGTGTGTGCGTGCGTGCGTGCGTGTGTGCGTGGGCACCAAGGTTATTATAGTTAACGAAAACTAACTAAAAAACGAAAACTAGGTGTGAAAAAACATTTTAGTTAACTGAAATAAAAATAAAAACTAGGCTTTACAAAAAAACGATAACTAACTAAAACTGTATTGTGTGTTTACAAAACTAACTAAAATAAACTAAAATTGTAGAGAAAATGTCCTTAGTTTTAGTCTTTTTCATTCCATATGAAATCTATCCTCCATTATTTCTTTAGCTGTGCCCCTGCGCAGAGTTAATCTGACGTTCGCCAGGTGGTTTGTTTTGCACAGAGTGAAACAACATGAGTTTACAAGATCAGGATGGTCTCACGAGGCTAGCGCAGAAAAAAACAAACTAAAACTAATACTGAAACTAATAAATACTAAACTAAAACTAAGAATTATCAAAAAATAAAAACTAAACTAAACTAGCAAATCTGCTTTAAAAACTAATTAAAACTAAACTGAAATTTAACACAAAAAGTTAAAACGATATAAAAATAAAAACTAATGAAAAAAGCAAAACTATTATAACCCTGGTGGGCACGCGTGTGTTTATATGTACATGTGTGTGCGTGTGGGTGCGCGTGTATGTACGTGTGCAAACCTGTGTGTGTGTCCATGCTTAGTGATCTTTGTGGGTGTTTCCCAGAGGTTTTTCCCCCCTCTGTCGTTCTGCTGCCATCCTCTCATTCGTCTGTAGAGCTGCCCTGTAGTTAACTCACTGTACTGGTATAGCCAGTGATCAGCCCTGCTACACACCAGAGCCCAGGGCTCTCCTACTGCTCCTCCCAAGCACGCTGCTCTCCTCTGGGGTTGAGGGGACACCGGGAAGTGGGTGTGGACCTACCATACATGATGGGTAGTTACTAATTTTTGGCCTCAGACTGTGAAAAGACCCGCCCGTGTCATCCACCCCGCCCAACTATTAGTGGTCAGCCAAGACGGCACTAGAAAGCCAGATAACATGCTGTCTCTCTGTGAACGGCACTCACGGTCTACATTACATTACATTACATTACAGTCATTTAGCAGACGCTTTTATCCAAAGCGACTAACAATAATTGCATGGCTACAGGGAGCCAGTGTAGGGAACGGAGAAGGGAAGTTGTGTGGGAGACTTGGGGTCTAGGCTACACGAAGAAGAAACCCTCCCTTTATTTACCTCTTCACCCTTTCTTTTACCCTCTCCTCTCCGTTCCCAGGAGCTGTGCTCGGACCCGCGCCTGTTTGTGGACGGCATCAGTGCCCACGACCTGCACCAGGGGCAGCTGGGAAACTGCTGGTTCGTGGCGGCCTGCTCCAGTCTCGCCTCCAGGGAGGCCCTCTGGCAGAAGGTGAACGCATGTGTTTGCTGTGCGTGTTTTTGTGTTAACTGTGGGCGGGTGTCAGTTTTTACTATGGGTGTGTCTGTGTGTGTGTGTGTGTGTGTGTGTGTGTGTGTGTGTGTGTGTGTGTGTGTGTGTGTGTGTGTGTGTGTGTGTGTGTGTGTGTGTGTGCGTGTGTGTGTGTGTGTCATGTGGGCGGTAGGAATTTATGATTACATAGTACAATCAAACAAAATGAGTGCAAAATAAACACACTCTCTGGATTGTCAAAGGTCCTATCTACTGTTGTCTCAGTAGTGAGTCAGGTTCAAGGCTAGCTGAGGATTAACCTGATTCTAGAAGCTATCTCTCCATATTGACACCGACCAAGCCCAGGTACGAGGAGCACTGTGGGTGGGGATATGTACTGTAAGGTTCCTTGGTCTCTCCCAGAGTCATTTTCCGTGGAGGAAAAGAAAGATTAGATTAGATTCCACTTTATTGTCATTGCGCAGAGTATAAGTATTGGGACAACAAAAATGCAGTTTGGCGTCTAATCTGAACATGAAGCCAGAGATGAGTGTGACAGAAAGGGATGGAGAAACAGAGTGACAGAGTTAATTCTCAATTGTCTACTCCAGTGAGTTTATAACCATCATGTTAGTCTGCGTGCGTGAGTGTGTGTGCATGTGTGTGTGTGTGTGTGTGTGTGTGTGTGTGTGTATTTTCCACTGAGTTCATGCTGTGATTCATCAGTATGCTCTCTGGGTCAGCGTTCTCCCTTGTTCTGTTTCCATCTGGCTCCACTGTTCCGTAGCCCTGGAGTCCTCATACTGGAGGATACAAGGTGTTGTCTTGAAACCTTTCTCCGGTTGGAAAATAACCTCAGAGTTACCATGCCTTGGTGCTTAGGGACAATGTTAGGTTTCAGCGGAGCTGAGCTAGTTACACTGTACTTCCTTTTAAATTAGGCCTACATTTCACATTTTTTCGCTTCCTCATAGCATTGCAGGCTAAAGAACAATAGAGGGAGAGAGAGAGAAAGAGAGAGAGAGAGAGAGAGACTAGGCTGAGAAGTGCTGTAGGTTTTATAATCTTACCATTTCCTGAGTGGAGCAAGGGTCTGGTTCATAGAGGAAACAGCTGGTACGAAGCAGTCCGTGTTTCAGATGGGATTATCTTCTGTTACTAACAACAGAAACACTATCATTTCTGGACCTCCAGGGTCTTTATTGGCCACACGTGATGCACACAACACACGTGAGTGAGGGGCGACAGCACACACAACACACACACACACACACACACACACACACACAGACGTCTTCAGTAATTGCTGGGGGAAATTGTTCCTTGCATTTCTCCCATCCAAGCCGTCCAAGCCAGGGGCAGCCAGGAGCAGTGGGCAGCCATCGTTCACGGTGCCCGGGGATGAAGTCCCATTGCTCAGTCCAGGTCCTGGTCAGATACCAGACTGAAGAACATTTCTTCTTCTGCATGTTTTTGGTATTGGGTTCTTTTGGGAGGGAAGATACCTGTAGCAGTTTACCTAGATAAAAGTCCTTGAAAGAGTTGCTGATCTCACATAACACTTGACCCCAAACAAGGAATGCATGAGGGTCAATGTTGCATCTTGAAACTTTTGAAACTGTTACGAAACTCTTTCTGGTGTCGAGTGTAGTAGATCAGATCCAGGTCTCTTAAAGCAATATTACAACTCAGTCAGTTGTGTGCAGAATCAGTACGGGGTGAGGCCAACCTGTGAACAGAGTTACCTCATCTCTTGGTTGATGTCTCAGTTGAACGAGTGTGTGAGCTCATATTATGTTGTCTTTATTAGTAGGGCCAAGGGAGAATGTCATCTCAGGCTGGAGGCAGCAGCATCGCATGGGTTAATGGGCTGTTTGTGTGGAACCTGTTGTTGAGAGCAGTGGTTCCCAACCAGGGGTATGCGTACTCCGAGGCGTGCTTGAGCAGACTGCAGGGGGTGCGTGGAAAGATTGGGGATTACAGTTTATTTCCAAAATGATAAGAAAATATTCCCAGTAATTTCATAAGCCCATGGCTACAATGGTACATGCGCACCACAACTAGTTCCAACTGTTACACAAAAGTGGGGAGAATTGGATTGGACTCAAATCTGTGCACATGAACTCACGAACCAACTAGCTAACAAGCATGGTTAAATGGCTCAAATGTCCAGTCGCTCTCGCTCTGGGTTCAGTTTCAGAGATGCCCAGTGAGAAAAGGAAAACAGAGGCCAAGCCCAAACACCGGCAGTTTAGTGAAAATATTTTGTATGAATTTTCTTGTCCACGGATCCTCCACAGTGTTTTACTTGTGGTTAAGTCCTGACAAATAATTCTGTGTAGCCAGCCCATCTACAGTGGCATCAGAGCACCAAACACAGTTCTTGGTAAAACTGAGGACCTTTTCAGTTGGAAACTGTCAGAAATGTAAGTCAAGTCAGACTACACTTAAGAAAGTGACGAGTATGTGTCAAGTCAAAAAAGCCACATTCTATCTACAAAGTTCTCATTCTCCCTGCAGTCACAGTATAATAGTAATAGTACACATTTAGGAGAATCATCAACATGCATGAATGAGGGGGTACTATTGGCAAAACAGCTCGAGGGGTTCCTTACCCTGATGAGAACCCTGATGTGTACCTGTCTGTTACTCACCACACTTTCCCACCCATACTTCAAATGTGACAGGGGAGATGGTGTAATCTTGTTGAGAGAGAGAGAGTGTTGTGTGTGTGTTTGTGTAGAGTGTGTGTGTGTGTGTGTGTGTGTGTGTGTGTGTGTGTGTGTGTGTGTGTGTGTGTGTGTGTGTGTGTGTGTGTGTAGAGTGCTTGTGTGCGTGTGTGCGTGCGTGCGTGCGTGTGTGTGTGTGTATGTGTGTGTGTGTGTGTGTGTGTATTTGGGCTCTATATTGATTGGCCTAGCAGAGTAGACAGTAGTAGAAGTTAGCCTGTGGCTAAACCAGTGCTACAGTGGAGTGCTACCACTACTGTCTCCACGCCCCACCCAAACAACATCAACAACCACCTACAGAGACACAGAGCAGTAGAGTACCAATAGATCTCTTTAATATTACACTAGAGAACAGTTGTAGATTCAGAAATGCTGTCATGCAACGTGAATATCTACTCATTGATGGCTGTGCAGGGACACTAACCGTGGTTTGCCTAGTGAGAAATCGTCACCAATCCAACATTCTCTATCGATGATAATAAAAATGATGTTCATGTTCACCATCGTTTGATTCAGTCGAAGCAAATGTATTTCTCCAGGAGTATTTACCCCGTAAGATCAAAGGGCAGAGACCAAACACGAAGGGAAGCTATCACTGTGAATGATAAAGTTCTGCTGTGCGCTAACTACAGTATTTGAGAGAGAGCCTAGAGCAATCCTACCATCTCCTCCGTCACAACAGGTGCTATCGTGTGAGAGGTGAAAGGTCACCTGGTCAGTTCTCAGTAAACTCCACGGAGCAGCTCACCTTGGCCGCCTCCGCCCCCTCCTTGAAGGCAAAAAGGAAGTACATGACCTTCCTCACCTTGGCCAGGTCTGCGATTCGCTCCCCGAACTCCTGGATGTCCGCCTCCAGGCACTTGAGGGGCATGTCCTCGAGGTCCCCGGCGCTCCTCCAGAAAGTCCCTATGGGCTCCAGCAGCTGGCGCGTCATCAGGTTGGTCAGGTCCGGCGTCCACAGCTGGGAGATACCAGTGACGGTCAGCCGGCCGTGGCCGGAGAGGGTGACGTGCCAGCGGGCAAAGCTCACTTCCTGGTTGGTGAACTCCAGGCGGTACATGGCTTCATGGGGAAGGAGCAGGCGCTCGCCATCTTGGCGTTTTTGGCCTGAGCGTTGCAACGCTGCCACCCGTTGACGCATAATCTGGGGCAGAGAAGGAGGAGGAGGGGGGAGGAGAGGAGGAAGACAGGAGAGAGAGAGGAGAGAAGAGGAGAAGAAAGGAGAGAGAAGAGTAGAGGGTCAGTCTGAATTCACTGTACCAGCACATCCATCCACAGTGACAACAACAATAGTTGGGTAAACACTGGCTTGTTAGGTAATCAGGTCCATAACTGAGCCACTGGAACGGCATCTGAACCACATACTGTCATCTTTAACAGCATCTAAAACAGCATCTTTGAACTTTGAACTTGAACATCTGAACCATGAACGACATCTAAACCACATATGATCAGCAACTAACTGATAAATGAACCGCATCTAACCCACATATGAACGACATCTAAACCACATATGAACAACATCTAACCTACATTTGAATCGCACCAAACCCACATATGAACCTCATCTAACCCACATATGAACCGCATCTAAACCACATCTGATCCACCTTACCTCTGTCAATGAGGGGTCCTCTGTGAAGCGCAGCTCCAGGGACTTGGAGGGGGCTTTGCTGGCGTCTGTGTCCGCCCGAGAGCTCATCCTCTGGGGATAGGGAGAGGGCTCTGTCTGTCTGGATGCTGTGGAAGATCAAAATCTCTCTCTGTCCTTCTCCCTCTGTCTATCAATCTTTAACTCTTTGTCACTCTTCTGTGGCTAAGGCTAGACTGATGATAGTTCTATAACTCTCCCTCTCTTATGCCATCTCTTTCTCTCATTCTCCCCACCCTCTCACCTCCCCCCTACCACCCACTCTCTCTCTCTCTCTCTGTCCTCCCTCACTCTCATTCTCTCTCCCCCTCTCTCTCCCTCCCTCTACTGTGTATCTCTTTGTCTCCCTCTCTCAAGAGGGCAGTGTGGTTGGTTTGGTCGGGACAACATTAATTGTGTGTGTGTCATACAGTAAGGGTGTAGGGATGGAGGGATAGAACAGGGGAAGAATGGATAGATAGAACAGGGGAGGAGGGGTGGATTGATAGAGTGGGGGTGGGGCTTGGCGGCTGATGTGTGACAGCACTAAGCAACCGGCGCTGGTGACGTGTGAGCAGGAACTCTGGGATTTGCCGGCGGGCTTCTGGGAGTCTGCTGCTCACAGCTCAATGGGTGACTATTTATTTATATGACACACACCCATCCTGTGTGTGCGCTCGTATGTTTGTGTGTGGCAACGGATACAGTTATTACACCGACAGTAACTGTGCCAGAATGTTGTTGGAATGAAAGACCTCTGGCGTGTTGTTTCATAACCCCTCTCTCTCTCTCTCTCTTTCTCTCTCAGGTCATCCCAGACTGGAAGGACCAGGAATGGGACGAGGAAAAGCCGCAGTCCTACGCCGGAATATTCCACTTCCACTTCTGGCGCTTTGGCGAGTGGGTGGACATTGTCATTGACGACCGGTTGCCAACGGTGAATGGCGGCGAGCTGGTCTACTGTCACTCCAATGACAAAAATGAGTTCTGGAGTGCACTTGTGGAGAAGGCTTACGCCAAGTAAGCGCCTCGACCGATCGCAACAGAGGGAAGGGATTAGGAATATGAGAATATCGTTGTGAAAGAGGGATTTTCTGAAGACTGAGTATTGAGTGTGTGTGTGTGTGTGTGTGTGTGTGTGTGTGTGTGTGTGTGTGTGTGTGTGTGTGTGTGTGTGTGTGTGTGTGTGTGTGTGTGTAGGATGTACGGGTGTTATGAGGCGTTGGACGGCGGGAACACCGCTGACGCTCTGGTGGATTTCACCGGCGGGGTGTCGGAGCCTCTGGACCTGGTGGAGGGCGGCCTGAAGGACGACCAGGAGAAACGCGACGAGCTGTTTGAGGGGGTCCTAAAGGTCCACAACAGAGGAGGTCTCATCAGCTGCTCCATACGGGTGAGGGACACACACACACACACACAAACACACACACACACACTTATACTCCAAAATATGTTCTTAGCAGCGTTGAGTACTCAAAATGTCAGTGGTTGCTGCTTACTTTGCGGGAGTCAAGAGTCATAATTAGATTATCACACGCCGGTGACCAAAGCGGGTATTATCGATCGGCTGATGCGTGTGTCCACGCCAGGCGACGTCTTCCGCGGAGATGGAGGCCCGCAT